>NC_064820.1:122400000-123025000 GCF_024166365.1 Elephas maximus indicus
TTCAAGGAATTTATATCCTGGCTTTTTGTCCTGAAAGGTTGAGAATTGGAAGAGTAGCTACTGATATTGCCATCTAATTGAATAATATTTTTATAATCGTTATTCTTAATCATTAATGAATAGCTTTAGCTGTGCCTATATTTTGATAGTTCCCAGCCCCCAATTCTATCCAGAGTTGCGTCCTGTGTTTTCATATGCCCGTTGAGCATTCTTACTGGATGTCAATATATTCAAAGGTAAGCTCAGTTCCTGTACTGAACGCCATCATCTCTTCCTGGGCTTCCCGTATCCATTAATGCCACCATCGTATACTCATTTATCCAAGCTTGCCAACTCCAAGTTGTTCTTGACTCCCAGCTTCTCTTAGTGCACATTCAATCACTAAGCTCATTGATTTTGTCTCCTGAATATCTTTCATGGCATCACCATCTCCCTGTTCTCACTGCCTTAGTTTGTGTCCTCATAACCACTCACCTGAACTATTGAAAAAACCCTCTCCCAGATTCCCCACCCCTGATCTCTTCATCCTGTCCTCCATACTCTTCTTAAAAGACATTATTCTGGTCATGCCATTTTCCTGCCTAAAGTGCAGTGTCTTCACAGCATCAACAACTTGAAGGCAACACCCTTAATATGACACATGAGACACTTCGTGATTTAACCCAACCTTTATCTCCCATCATACACTTATGTTCTACCCCCCTTAAGCTAGAACACTTCAAGTTCTCCAATCTTATACCTTAGCACAGACCCTTCCAGCAGTCTTCTACTCCAAAATTTAAGGCCTGTCTTAAATGTTATTTATTTTATGCAGCCTTTAGTATCCCCGGAGCCCTGGTGATACAGTGGTTAAGTGCTATGGCTGCTAACCAAAAGTCCACCAGCCACTTCTTGGAAATCCTATGGGGCAGTTCTACCCTGACCTATAAGGTTGCTATGAGTCAGAATCACCGGCAATGGTTTTTTTTGTTTGTTTGTTTTTAAGTCTCCTTAATCTACTCTGTCCTATAGGGTCGCTAGGAGTCGGAATCGACTCGATGGCACTGGGTTTTGTTTTTTTTTTTTTAATCCCTAAGAGGTTAGTGGCTTCTTCCTGTTTTCCCTCAGTATTTTATACTTTCTTCTACAGTGGTGCTTAGCACATCACACTGGAATTACTTATTTATTCATGTCTTTTTCCAATGGAAGTTTCAAGCAGCCCTCTCTATACTGTGAATTCTTTGAAGACTTGGACTATGCCAAATTCACCCTTATTTTCTGCAGATTTGGAGCATTTCAAAATTTGGACATTCCTTTATTGCTTTTTATCAGTCACTTGTATTTAACGGAATGTGGTTTCATGTCTTTTGATCTGTGAAAAAGTATTAATTCTGGAATTCCTTCAGTGTTTGGTTATTTCACACTCTAGTTTAAATGGTTTTTTGCAACAAATGTCCTTTCCTTTAGTTTTTCTCTAAAATCTACTTAGTAAGTTTGTAGGTTAAAATATTCATTTTGAACAGTTATAAATGTTCATGAGGAGCCCTGGTGGCACAGTAGTTAAGAACTCAGCTGCTAACTGAAAGGTTGGTGATGGGAACCCACCAGCCGCTCCTCAGGAGAAAAATGTGACACATTGCTTCCATAAAGATTTATAGCCTTGGAAAACCTATGGGGCAGTTCTGTGCTGTCCTACAGGGTCTCCATGAGTTGGAATCAATACAACAGCAGTTGGTTTTGGATATAACGTTCATACGTCTAATGGTGTATTTAACTGTTTATTCTAAAGACAGTTAATTTGGAGTAACTTAACGTGACGGTGTCTATATTTACCTGTAAAATATAAAATTATGCTATCTACAATTTTGCTAATTTCTAGGGTTCAGCTGCACGAATGGACCATGAGACAGCCAGTGTTTTGAGTTCTAGTAGCACACACTCTGCTCCTCGAAGGCTGACAAGTCATCTGGGAACCAAGGTAACAGAAGATTACAAACCCAGGCCACTAGGACTATGAATACTTTACTGAAACATTCCTCATACCTAGTTTTAAATTCATCTAGAGGAGAATTCTGATTTCATCACTACTGTCTGCTAAAAATGACATCTTTTTTACAAAAATATATAAACAAAGGAAAAATTAAGGTATAAAAGGTGCCAAATTAGCTAGTTTTTAATACTTTTCCAGCTCTATCATCCATTTCTCTACAAGTATCCTAAGCACCTGCTAAACTGGCTTACTTGCTGCTTCCTGAACACTCCCCATGGCTTTCTGCCTCCACGCCTTGCCTTGGTGGCAGACACCTCCACTTTCTATTTTACTGCGCAGTGGCTGTCAGAATCCTTGTTAGCCTTCAAAACTCTAGGGCTTTTCTTCTTTACAAAACATTTTCTTGTCCCAAAAATCCTCTAACCTTTACGTGCAATCCATTTGCCCCCTTTGAATTACTAACAGTTTGCATGAAACTTTCTTTTTGAGAAGAGGGACTTTTTTTATTTTATTTTTTATTTATTTTTTTGCAGCATCTAGCACAGTGCCTGCACATAATGAGTGCTTAATAATTATTTATTCAAATGGTTGAAAAAGTTGCTGAAATTGAATGTTATCCAATGCTGATAAGTGAGTTTTCCTAGGGTATTGCACCTGTTAGGAGGACTTAGGAATAATATGTTCAAAAAAAAACTATTATTTTATTATTGTTTTAAAGCTAGAAGCTTTAATATTATATTAACTAAGATGAAATTATAATATTACTAAACAATAGATTTTCAGTTAAATCTAGATAATTCTGTTTTCATAGCATACTCTATATAATCTTTATATAATATAATGGCTCTTAGGGAAAGCGTTACTGAAATTACAGTTGATTTAAGAAATGGGTTTTGGAGCACTCAATGATATTGCCAGTATTAAACTTGATCCTTTTAATAACTCCAATAGCTACTACTTGGGACCTTTTGTATGCCAGGCACTGTGCTAGGAATTTTATGTATATTATCTCTGATTCTTTCAGAAACCCTGTGAGGTGTTCTTATCCTTCTTTTTTAAATGAGAAAACTGAAGCAAGAGAAGCTGAAGCAGCTGTTATGTAATTAAACTGGCATTCAACCCCAGATTTATCCAACATCAATATGTAACTTTTACTATAAAGAAAATCACTACTATTCAACAGTACTGTTGTATGAAAACTAGCAACTAGAATACCATCTCCTTTTGAAGTTATTCATGCATGATAATATTAAGAGCTACATTTTTTTAAATGTCAGCTACTGCCCTATACATGTATTATATCATTTAATCTTCACAGAAAAAAATCCTATTAGTTAGGTAATTCTTCTATTTTGTAACAGGAAGTTGAGACTCAGAGAAACCAAATAACTTGCCAGTGTCACAAAGCTAGCTTGTAAGTGGTGGAGCCAGACTTTGAACCCAGGTCTGATGAAGGTCCGTTGTTCCACAGTCTTATACTGTTTGCCTAACACTGTCGTGTCTACAGGTGTAGGGAGAAAGTATGTAATTTTAACAACGTTATAATCTGATAAGAATTAATGATTGCTGAAAACTAGTACTTAGTAAATAATTGTTGAGAAAGTGTTTTCTATTTATCAATTGCAGTTGTAGATTAAAAGAAGTAAAATAAAATTGTAAATTGTGTAAAGAACTTAGATAAAGCACATTTTTCACTGTGTATATGCGTGCATGAAATCAGTTGAATTTCACTAATCAGTCGTTACAATCAATGGATGATTGCCAACTGACCCAGACCAATAACAATTTAAGTATGCAAGACCCTACTTTCTCTTTCAACACTTTATACTATATCCCTATATTATTTACTCACATAAATGAATTGGTGATAATTATATGGATTTTGAAGTAACACTCATTATTTCATCTTGGAAAGTTTTTTTTTTTTTTAATGAGTTACAATAAATATCCCATTCATCACTTCATTAGTTTTGGCTTTTGGATATTAAAGTCATAATTTTGTTTCTAAACTCATTTGGCCCACAGGTGGAAATGGTGTATTCATTGTTGTCAATGCTTGGTACTCATGATAAGGATGATATGTCACGAACTTTGCTAGCTATGTCTAGCTCCCAAGACAGCTGTATATCCATGCGACAGTCTGGATGTCTTCCTCTCCTCATCCAGCTTTTACATGGCAATGACAAAGACTCTGTATTGTTGGGAAATTCCCGGGGCAGTAAAGAGGCTCGGGCCAGGGCCAGTGCAGCACTCCACAACATCATTCACTCACAGCCTGATGACAAGAGAGGCAGGCGTGAAATCCGAGTCCTTCATCTTTTGGAACAGATACGAGCTTACTGTGAAACCTGTTGGGAGTGGCAGGAAGCCCATGAACAAGGCATGGACCAGGACAAAAATCCAAGTATGTTTTCTATAGTGTACATCATAGTGCATGTTACAAAACAAATATAAACTCGTTAGAAAAGAAAACTTTTTTAGTTAGTATGTTGTCTTTATAAATACCCACCAAAAACCCAGTGCCATCAAGTCGTCTTTATGAATAGGAGGAACAAATCATATTAACTAGCTCCACTGCCACCAGGAGTTTAAAGTTAAGGCTAAATTCCCTTAGAAAAATTCAGTAAAGGAAATGTTGTGCACACCACTAAGCAACAAAAAAAGGAACAAAAACCAAGAGTGACTTCCAGAATCATAGCATAGTAGCGATAGAAAGAACCTGAGCAATTATGTTGCCTCTCTCCTTCATTTTTTAGATGAGGAAGGTCAGAAAAGTGACTATCCATAATAGCTGATAAATCAGCTATTAGTGACCAAACCATAAATTTTTACACTTGTGTATTACTCTACTTAGTAGACACAGAGCTGTGTTATATCTGGTATATTATTTGATCCTCACAACAGCATTGTGAAGTAGGAAGGGAAGATATTATTTCTATTTTACAGGTGAAGAAACTGAGGCTCAGAGAGGCTGAAAGATTTGTTCATGGCCTCACAGCTAGTTAGTGCTGGAGTTAGGAACAGAAACCAGATCTCCTGACTCTTAGCCTAGTGCTGTTCCTGCTGCACCATCCTGCTCCAGGCAATGGGCCCCAGTTGCTGGGGACGATCAGCCACCCAGCTCTTTGCTCAGGGAAAAACCCTTAGCCACCAGCCCCTCGCCCTCAGGAGCAGGGAACAGGAGAACTGAGACCCCTGGGAACATAACTTACTTCATTCCTGTAGCAAAGAGCCAAAAGCAGTAAGTATTTAAGGTAAGGCCTTCCTTTCACCTGACAAGAACTCAGCCATGAAAATTGAGCTTATAGGCCTAGTACCTTCAGTCTAACAGTGGACTTAACTAATATTTTCCTTTATTTCACCTTGAAATTTCATTGGCATTCTAGAGGAGTTCAAAGATAAGTGGACACACACATAGGGTCATCTGTTGATTTGAGGAGCAGGAGAAGGGGGTGATGGTGCCAGTATGATTTATGAAGCTATGGCAAAATGTTTGGGTTTTTTTAAGCTTAGATTTAGGGATGAATTTATTTAAAATATAATAATTTCTTTAAAAAGCTGAGATAGTGAAGAAGCCATAATCCTTGGTTACTGGAAAATTTATAAAGATGTCCTAGGAATGAAGAGAACTAATACGGTACTTTACTGGGACGATACTGCCCTTCTGAATTTTCTTTTACTCTCCACAATTATATAACAACCCACATTTCATATTCTTGATTCCTGTTCTCAAATAGTAAACAGAATAAATTCATATTACTGCTGAAAAATACTTTTTTTTAATTATTTTAAATAATGAGGTTTGAAACCTTGTGCACAGTATTATGTGTGGAGGTACATTTTATTGGACACCGTTTTCTTTAAATTTTTGCTATTTAGTATCTGTATAATAAACTTTCTCTAGTAGATACCACTTTTGTACACAGCCACATGCCGTTAAGCCATACACAACAATAGTTTAAATAGAAAGTGTAAACAAAGCTTACCAGTTTTATACCAAAATGCTTTGTATTCTCTCATTTGTTGTTAGACGCCACCGAGTTGGTTCCAACTCATAGTGACCCTATGTACAACAGAACAGAACAGTGCCCAGTCCTGCACCATCCTCACAATCGTTATACTTGAGTCCATTGTTGCAGCCACTGGGTTAATTCATTTATAACATAATTTAAAGTTATTAGTTATTTAAGTCGTAGCATACACCTGCAAGTGATTTGTTGTAACAGACTTGGTCAAGAGCAGATGAATGGAAAACGTTTTTATAGAAACAAGAAAAAACAGTTTTCTCATGTTTTGTAGTATTCATTCATTCATTCAACAAACTTTTTTGATCCACTACGTAACTATGTGTTAGGGACATTATTAGTGACCCCTGTATATTTTTAAAGTATGTTAACATTATTGCTTTTGAGATAACAAGACATTATGATTCATGTCAATTTTTTATTTTCCAGTGCCTGCCCCTGTTGAACATCAGATCTGTCCTGCCGTGTGTGTTCTAATGAAACTGTCATTTGATGAGGAGCATAGACATGCAATGAATGAACTTGGTAAGACAAAAAGAAATTGTTTTAAACTGTGCTGTAAGTGAAAGTTTACAATTCAAGTCAGTTTCTCATACAAAAACTTATACACACATTGTTATTTGACCCTAGTTGCTTTCCCTGTAATGTGACAGCACACTCCTCCTCTCCACCCTGTATTTCCCATGTCCATTCACCCAGCTCCTGTCCCCCTCTGCCTTCTCATCTCACCTCCAGGCAGGAGCTGCCCACTTAGTCTCATGTGTCTATTTGAGCTAAGAAGCTTACTCCTCACCAGAATCATTTTATGTCTTGTAGTCCAGTCTAATCTTTGTCTGAAGAGTTGGCTTTGGGAATGGTTTTAGTTTTGGGCTAACAGAGAGTACGGGGGCCATGTCCTCTGGGATCCCTCCAGTCCCAGTCAGACCAGTAAAGTCTGGTTTTGACATAAATGTTTCTTAATGCTATAAAAGAATACTGGTTGATTTCTAAATCATGGTAGAAATTCAGTGTGATAAATGAAAATTTTTAATCGTTGATAAACTGGGATATAAGGCCACTAACTTCTATTACCAGCTGCTTCCTCCTTGTAGCAAATGATGGGACCCTGGTTTCCAGAGGAGAAAGGATCCTGAATCACAGAAACTGCTACCCTGTTGTAAACTCACTTGGATTTTCAAAGTCTTAGCCAAAGATTGAAAAAATTATATGGGCCACTCCTTGTCCCCATTTCCAAGGTAGACCCTCTGTGACAGTTGACAGGGAAGGTAATTTGATTTATTTTGAAATGTAGAGCTATTTCATTTTTTGTAGAACTTAGTAGCTTCTGATAAATGCCAGGAGGAATTACTATTAAGATTCTCTTATTGTTAAGATTTTTCTTCATAATTATTAGTACTTTACTGGATTTTCATGATGAGCAGCTTGGTAACTTGGAAACTAGTTAATATTGAAAAATATCATGGTCAATTTAAATCAGAAACATTCCATTAATATTGAAAGGATTACTCCTTTAGGTACATGTCTAACACATACTCAAAACCTTATATAGCCTGCATATATGCACCCCATTTTTCATATAACAGCTTTTCTTTGATTTCTAGGTTCATTTTGCACATGTGGTATTGATAAATTGCATCAAGCTGAGCCATCTCATGTGAACTGGATCTCTAGTCATGCCACAGCAAGAAGCATACACTGAATTTCCATCTTGGTGTAGCTGTGCCCTTGCTTTCTGTGCTGTTTACGTGACATTACATTCCAGCCCCACTTTGTGTTACTGCCACCTCATCATTGTCATTCATCCTTTATCTTAAAGCAATAAAGTCATGAGAGTCATTTAAACAGAGAACCCAGACAGCCAAAAATGAATGTTGTCACCATCAGAGCCATCACTTTGGGATGCTGTGTGCTCTGTGCTTTCAGGCCTGCCCTTCAGCCACCCTTTTCTTCCCACAGACCTTAGCAATTGGCCCACCTGATTCTCTTTCCTCCCTCAGCCTTCTGTGGAACTGAGTATAATCTTAGGAGTTTTCCCCTCCTCAGTATGATCCTAGCACTTCTAAAAATTTTCAGTTTTTTTCTTTAATGCTAGTAATAATGGGAAGGAGATAAAAATAATGAATAAACAGGAAAATTAATCCAACTTTAAGACACCACAGAGGTTTTTATATAATGTCCCTGTGTTCCAATGGACTGTAGACTAGGACTAATACAATAATCATCTGAATTTGAAAGTAAAACCTAGACTCAGTATTTGTTCCTCTTCCTTCTTCAGGTAGGAAGGCTACCCGGGGCATTTCATCACAGGAGCTAGGGCAGGGGCTTTCAGGTGAGGAGCAGGATGGGGCCTCTGGGGGTGTGACTGCCGGGGACATACCCAAGGGGGATTACCGTCTCATTCCTAGCCTCCAAATTTGCACCGGGGCAAAGGGAGGATCAAGGTTTGCATTTTGCGGGGAGATAGTATAAGATAGTACAAGGTATCTGGCAGCAAGAGATAAGGAGGAAGGACATCCCAAATGGGTGAAGGGAAATTCCTGAGCCCACTCAGCTGGAACTGTCATTTGTACATATATGAACATTACACAACTATCAGGATCTAAGTTTACATCTATTAGTATTGCAAGTTTTAGACTATAATATCAGTGATGTGTATTTATTCATTCCCGACTCTGTCCTGGAAACTGTGCTAGGCGCTAGATATAAAAATGATTGAGACATGGTCCTGGCTTTCGAGGAACTCATGTTGTATTCTACATTAGTGTTTCCTAAACCAGATCATAACAATCACCAGAGGCACTTGTCAAACCGTACAAATTCTCTGGCTCTGTAACAGGCTTAGTAAAGCAGAATCTCTAGGAGAGTGTCCTGGGAATCATATTTAACAAGTGGCCCAAGTGATTCTTAAGATCAGGAAATTTTGTGAAACACCAATCTATAGAATATTGATGTTGGGCTCCTAATTATTTTAGAATGAGATATTTTATCCTAATGGTGACTATTTAAACCAAGTAAAACAAAAATAATAATACTTTTGTACATTAAGTGTCATCTCCATAATATCTTTTTTGATAACAATCTCAAGGGTTCTATTGAATGTCCCTTGAGGCACTTAGTCCTCTATTATCTGTAAAATTATGAGATGCCATATTGAATAATACTTGTTCCATCTAGATCACTATTTTCTAACACAGACACCAAGAAAGATGTTGAAGAACATGCTCATCATCTTTTGGCTTACCTGAAAACATCCTAACTTTTCTTAGGACACCTTGTTTTTTATTCTGTCAGACGTGAATTTGTATCATATTTTTGTGAATCCATTTATAGTTTTAACCTGTGAATTACATTCTTTGCCTTAAAATTCACTGAAATCTTTTATTTGCCTGAAATCTTAAAGGGCTCCCTCTTTTTATCTCTATCAGATAAATTTTTTATTCACTGTTCTTTTTCTTTGGCCACGTTCTTCATGATCTTGTAGACATCCACCATATTCTTTGTAATCTTTGTTTTCAGAATCAAGTCTTAAAAGTTTTTTAGTTTATCCAAACAGTAGTACTCAACTCATGGATCATTTAGTGCCTTCCTGGGACCTGTTTAGATGCATTTTTTACCTTTCTTAAGAAAGTATCCCAAATATTGCTACACCAGGTATATGTAGGTTTTATGCAGATACAAAGCATAGTATATTCTGTTTTGGTATTGATACTCTGCTTTATAATACTTGACATTTTGGTAGTCCTATCAGTACATTGGAAACCCCGGTGGCCTAGTGGTTAAGTGCTATGGCTGCTAACCTAAAGGTCAGCAGTTCAAATCCGCCAGGTCCTCCTGGAAACACTATGGGGCAGTTCTACCCTGTCCTGTAGGGTGGCTATGAGTCGGAATCGACTCGACGGCAGCAGGTTTTTGTTTTTTGGTATCAGTACATTAGATCTCATCAGTTCATTAGGTCTCCAGTGACTCACAGGTCAATTCCCTGAGTCAAAATTATCAGTGCTTTTACTGGCTCTTCTCTTTCACCCAACTATTAAATGATGGAATTCCTTAAAACTCTGCTCTAGACTCTCTTTTCCCCATCTCCCTAGGCAGTATCATCTACTCCCTGGCCTTCAGTTACAGTATTTTTCAAATTCTGTCCTGAGTTTTACGCATTATCAAACTACTTATCTGACATCTTTACTTAGATGGCTTTTCAGACACTTCTGATTCAGCCTTCACAGACTGAACTTGTTACCTCTTCCATCCCCAGGGTTTCTTTTCTCAGAAAATGGCATCCCAATAAACCCAGTTGCTTAAACCAGAATTTTGGAAGCCATCCCTGACTCTGTCTTTATCCCCCACATCCCATAACAGAGTACTTTAATTCTGTTTCATAAAATATATCTCAAATCACTTTTCATCCTGGTTCCAAGCCACCATCCTCCCTCCTATTCTGCAGTACTTTTATCTTACTTGGTTCTCCATTTCTAATCATATTCTATTCTGCACACTGCAACCATAGTAATCTATTTAGAATCACACCTAATTATTCCTTTCCCTGCCTAAATTCCTTCATGTGGCACATAAGGTCTTACATGATCTGTACCCTACCCATTTCAGTAGCCTCGTCTTGTAGTCCTGTCCTTGTTGCTATACATACTCAAGTACAGTGTGCCCTTTCAGGCCCGGGGGCCCTTGGCCATGCTGTTTCTTATGCCTAGAATGCTTCTTTGTCGTTCTGCCCTGTCTCCTTTAGATACTCATTTATCTCTTTAGTCTCAACTTGAACATTATTTCCTCAGCCCTTTTCCTAATCCCTCAAACTGCTGTAAGTTCCCGTTATCTTGCCCTGTGCATCTCCACAGTCCATCACACTTACCATGTTTTTACGCAAATAACACATGCCTTCTGTGTTTGCCAACCATGCCCTCCCCCACCACCATGAGGTATTTTCATAAGCATACTATGCTAATTTTTTTACATGTGAAAAAGTTGGCATAGTGGCGCTTATGAAATTACCTCACAGGGGAGGGCGCAGTTGGCAAACGTAGAAGGCATGTGTTATTTGTGTAAAAATATAGCAGATTAGTTATCTTTGCTCTAATCTGTAAGCTCCTTAAAGACAGTGACTATATTTTATCCACTGACTATATATGAATGGGTAGATGGGTGAATATCCTCTCAAACATGATTTGGATTTTTTTTTAACCAAATTAATTTTCGCTTATCTACGTTCAAACTCTGTTATTTCTGCTAGTCACGTAGCCTTGCAAAAATCTTCCTATAGTTAAGTCCCTTGGCCTGGAATTCATGCCCCCAAAATAGAACTTTGTATCATTTACAAACTTGCCAATTCCCCTACATACTGACCCTTCCAAGACGATTTATAAGAATACTAAATGTACTGGTTCTCTTTCAGATTAATGATTGACTGTTTAGACTTCCAGTGTCCAAAAATTTGGTGTTTATTTATATTCATTCTTTTATTTTTTCTGTAAGCCGCTTCTCTGTGACAAACAATATCCCCATTTCCATAATGATTCAATATTTTGAATAGCCTCCATATGTACTTTTTATTTTGCTCATTTCTTCATCATTTTGCTTTGCTTGTATTTTTTTCCCCTTCCTTACGTCTTTCCCTTCATTTTCCTTCTTACTTTTCCAGTGTTGATCACTGTAGGCATTGTTGAACATACCCAGTGGTGTCAATCAGGGGTATGATTGACAGAAAGTACTAAATCCGTGTACAGCTCGTATTTGATACTCACGAGTATCAAATATAAGTAAAAAATTTTTTAATCATAATAGTTTTATAAAACTTCATAATAAATTGAACAGATGTTTTCTTCTCTAAAAAAAAAGCTTTGCTATGTGCACAGTTTCATTTAAAAGTTTCAGTATTCCTAAAGGTAATTATTTGGCAGATTTAAAATACTAAAGTAATAGGCCCACAGTGTGTGACAGTGAAGAGTGTAAAGTCCTAATTATTAAAATAAGGTTATCATTTTCTGCTTATTTTCAGGAAAACCTAGTGTTCACCTTAGAAAATAGCCTTTGCATCATTGGCAAAACACAATGTATGGAGGCTGGAGGGTGGAGAAACTGGCAGAAAATGGAATAGTTGTCAGTCGTACTTAATATCTTATATAAAAGTCTTTTATAAGAGTTTATATGGCTTTTAATTCTAAAGGCAAATTTAAACCATATATTCTCATTCTTTGAGATTTTTTTTCCTAATATTTAAATTACCACCTTGGTACCAGTTTGTTTTGTTTTAGATTATTGTTTTTTTTTTTTTCCTCTTGCCCTTTTTGAATTAGGAGGACTACAGGCTATTGCAGAATTATTGCAAGTGGACTGTGAGATGTATGGGCTTACTAATGACCACTACAGTGTTACTTTAAGACGATATGCTGGAATGGCTTTGACAAACTTAACTTTCGGAGATGTAGCCAACAAGGTATGTTTTTATAAAATCCATTTCTTAAAAAATCTCAGGTATGAGCTAATTTACTTTCCTACAGACTACTTTTCACTGATTTCCTTTTCGTCACTTTCTCCATTAAGCACTGTGTACTTCCCATCCCGCTGCATAGCCCTATTCGTTCAGTCATCCTATGCCTAAACAAAGGCAAAAGCACATCTAAAGAGGGAACAGAGTAATGAATTTGTCTTATGTAGTTGTAAAAACACTGTTCTTTGGAATGAGAGCAAAAATTGGAAAATCCTGCTGACCAAGGCAAGTGTTACACACATGCTGGTCCCATCCAAATAAGAAGCCTTACTTTAAAGCCCTTTGCTTGTGATTCTTATTTGTTCACTTTATTTTCCAGTTTGTCAAGGGAAGAACAGATGGGGTTAGGAGGGTATTTGTCTTTCATTAATGTGATCTGGTTCTATGTCTTTTGCAGGTAAAATACTAGTTATTAAGTGAGACAGTTAAAACTAGGCTTGAGATGATAATAAAACACAGCTTCAGGTTGCCTCTCTGATGACCCCTGCTCTGTGTTTAATTCTACAGGCTACTCTGTGCTCTATGAAAGGCTGCATGAGAGCGCTTGTGGCTCAACTAAAATCTGAAAGCGAAGACTTGCAGCAGGTACTACTTAGCGTTTCAGTTTTTAGCAGGTCAATGTTCTGATTTAGAGTAATTTAAGCTGTGACTCAGTATTTAGTATCTCATGCTTGAATGATGGTTACATTAACACCAGAATAAAGGAAGATATTTATGTTGTAGGAATTCCATTTTAGCACCGCATTAGCATTTAAGAGATACTCTTACCTCTCGCATTAAATACAAAAAAGCAACTGATGTGAATCATTTTATATATCACTTATTCTAAAATTGATTCATTTGCAGGTTATTGCAAGTGTTTTGAGGAATTTGTCTTGGCGAGCAGATGTAAATAGTAAGAAGACATTGCGTGAAGTTGGAAGTGTGAAAGCATTGATGGAATGTGCTTTGGAAGTTAAAAAGGTACCTTTGAAAACATTTAGTACTTTGATACAGATTTCATGTTTGGCTACTTTTTTGCTGCCCTCTCCCACCCCTGATATTTCCTAAGGTCTTACCTACCCATCTCACTAGTCTTTAGTCTTTGAGTGCTCCACACTGCTAAAATATTAAGGTGGAAAAGATTGTGCAAGGTGGCTTAATGTAAATCAGGGTTTATCAATCTCAGAACCATCGATATTTTAAACCAGATAATTCTTTGTCGTGGGGCTAAACTGTGCATCATAGGATGTTTAGCAGCATCTCTGGCCTCTACCCATTAGCAGCAGTATATCCTCCCCCCTGCAAGTTGTGACAGTCAAAAATATCTCCAGATATTGCCAAATATTCCCCAGGGGGGAGAGGGACAGAATTACCCCCAATTGAGAATCCTTGCTGTGTTACCTCTATGCTTCCCACATCTCAGTCCCCTAAAGCCCTCGAATTTTGATGGCTAACTTACCAAAAGTGATCAGACTCAAGAGTGAGGAATGTCCCCAATGATAATTTGTTCACAGAAGGAAATATCTCTAGATGGGATATGTACTTCAGAAACATTAAGCTAATTTTAAAAATAAATAAACTTGAAATCTAAAAGGGACCAAAAATGCCTGCTGAGCTCTTCTGGACTTCTTTCACCCAGCCAGTTCTCCTGGACCCACAGCCTATGTTTTTGTTTTGTTTTGTTTTTTCCAAAAGTTTTCAGAGAAAGCAAAGGATTTTGTTTTTGTATGTATGTCTATTTGTGTATTTTTGGCAAATTATTTTATACATGTAAAACCCAAGAAAATCAACTGAAAAATTATTACAAACAAAAAATGTATTCAACAAAGTGACTAGTTATGAAGAGAATATTCAGGTGTATTTAAGGCTTACGTAAAGGTAACGTTAGACCACTACTGAATAGCCAGAAGATTTGTACTGACATTTCAGTGAAGAAGATATATATGAGTGGCTAATAAGCACATTAAAAAAAAAAATATTCAACATTACTAGTCATCAGGGAAATGCAAATTAAAACTACAATAAGATACTGTTAATTATATTGGTTAAAATTTAAAATATTGACCAAGTGTCAGCAAGGATGTGGAGCACCTGGAACTCTCACAGTTTTAGGTTTATGGAAAATTGTACAGAAAGTACAGAGTCCCCACAGCACCCCCCAGGCACACTTTTTCTTGTATTATTTCACACCTTGCATTTGTGTGATATATCTGTTAAAATTGATGAACCAATATTATACACACACACACACCACACCCATTGCCATCAAGTCGATTCCAACTCATAGCAACCCTAAAGGACAGGGTAGAACTGCCCCATAGGGTTTCCAAGGAGTGCCTGGTGGATTCGAACTGCCGACCTTTTGGTTAGCAGCCGTAACTCTTAACCACTATGCCACCAGGGTTTCCGAACCAATGTTAGTACCTTATTATTAACTAAACTCCGTAGTTAATTACATTAGGGTTCACTCTTCATGAGGTACAGTCCGATGGGTTTTGACAAATGCATAATGCCATGTGTCCACCATTACAGTGTCATACAGAATAGTTTCACTGCTCTAAAAATGTCCTGTGCTCCACCTATTCATTCCCCCTTCTCTTCCCTTGAATCCCGGCAATCACTGATCTTTTCACTGCCCCTATCATTTTGCCCCTGGAAAAGTAGTATTTCAAAGATCGTATCTCCCTAAATTCATCTATAAACTTTTAACGCAAGCCCAATCTTAAAAAAACTAGCCCTTGAGAAATTTATAATAGCCAGTTCTGATTTGGGCCTGTTCTGGTTAGCAATATTAGAATTTATTTGGTCCTTCTTTTTCTACATGCAGTAGAACAGTCATAAACTTTCTCTTTTACTTTTTCATCTATTCTTTCTCAACTTCATTTATTACTAATGATCAAGAATCAGAATTATTTTCATGTCCCCGTGTATTACACCACTTTATCTTCATTTACCTGGCTCTTCTTCTACAAATAGAAGAGAACCTTTCCTTCCCCTGTACTCTGTGTCCCAAGCTTTGCGGTTTATTCAAAGATGTTAGTCCCTTACTTGTCTCCTTCATCTTCTGACTTGTTCTTTTTTTTTGGTGGACATATACATGATAAAACATACACCATCTCAGTAATTTCTACATGTACAATTCACTGACATTGATTATATTCTTCAAGTTGTGTACCCCTTCTTGCTATCATTTTCCAAATCATTCTACTACCGTTAACATAAGCTTAATGTCCCCTAAGCATCAACTGCCCCTTTCCTGGTTCCTTCTACCCCTGGTGACTACTAATAATATTTGGTTTCTATATATTTGCTTACTTCATTTAAGTAAGATCATACAGCATTTTGCAACTGACTTATTTTGCTCAGCATGATGTTTTCAAGGTTCAACTATGTTGTGGCTTGCATCAGGACTTCATTTCTCTCTATGGCTGAGTAGTATTCCATTATCTTTATCCGTTCATCCGTTGGTAGACATTTCGGTTGTTCCCACCTTTTGGCCATTGTGAAAAGTGCTGCAGTGAACACTGGTGTACATGTTTCTGTCTGGCGTCACTGCTTTCAAGTCTCTTGGGTATATATGCCAAGGAGTGGAATAGCTAGGTCATATAGTAGTTGTATGTTCCACTTTTTGAGGAACTGCCAAACTGTTTTCCACAAGAGCTGTACTGTTTTACGTTACCGCCAGCAATGGATGAGGGTTCCATTTTCTCCACAACCTCACCAACACTTGTTTTCTGGTTTTTGTTTTTGTTTTTTTTTTTTTAATCATTACCATTCTGATGAGGGTGAGGTATCATCTCACTGAGGTTTGATTTATATCTCCATAATGACTAGTGATATTGAGCATCTTCTCATATGCTTATTGGCCATTTGAATGTCCTCTTTGGTGAAAAGTCTGTTAAGTCCTTTGCCCATTTTTTGATTGGGTTGTCTTTTGGTGGTTGGATCCTTCTTTTTTATGTTCCAACTGTCTGTAATAAGCCCAGTATTTTGAAGATGAAAATAAATTCTCCATTGCTTTCTCTAACTACTGCAGTGTTTTCTTTTTCCTTTTACAACCAAAGCCCTGAGCAAGTCACTTGCTCTATTTCTTAACCAACCGTACTTTCTTCAGTCCCTCCTAGTTTTGTTTCTGATACAACTCTCTCCTAGGTCACAAAATATAGATTTATAGATTTCCTTTGGTTCTTCTACCTTTATCTGTATTGGGTACTTTCTGATCACTCACCTTATTGAAACATCTCACTTTGCTTTTACTGCCTAAACCTATACCCTGGCCTCTAATCATTTCTTTTTGACTCCTCTAATTATAAAGCTCCTTTGAAATATAACTCTTGATCCATTACATGTAATCTCATGGAGAGCAATTTCTGTTTTCTCAACTTCAGCTTTCACCTCTGGGTCAACTGCAGTTTACCTCATTTTTCTAAACTCTTGTAGTTTTTCCTGTTGTCTCTTGGTACTTCAAATATGCCACCTTTACTTAAAAAAAAAAAAACCTGTTGCCCTCAAGTTGATTCCAACTCATAGTGATCCTATAGGACAGGGTAGAACTGCCCCACAGAGTTTCCAAGGAGCGCCTGGTAGATTTGAACTGCTGACCTTTTGGTTAGCAGCCGTGGCACTTAACCACTACGCCACCAGGGTTTCCACCTTTAGTTCAGTCACAGTATAATTCCATCACATTTTGATTATTGAAAGAACTTTCTCCCTGCTCCCTAACCCTTCCTCTGACTGAATCATCACTAAATAGTGTCTAAACCTGCTCCTAGGCTGTTTCATTCATTTAATTTCCTGATGAAGAAAATACAGTGGGTAGCTATTTATCGGGACTAGGCACAAAATGTTTGCCATGGCGTTCAAGGCCTGCCTTTACCTTTCTGCCCTTACTTCCCACTGTTCCCCATCATGGACTTTTTCTCTCCTGTGTCTTCCTGTTCATCAGCCCTCCCTTGCTGATTCCACTTCCATGCCATTGCTCATTCTGCTTCGTCTGTCAGGAGTGACTGTCTCCCCTCTTCTCTGAATGTACAGGTCTTATACTTGTACAAAGCTGCTTTCTTCCATGAGATATTTTATTTATTTGATTAAATTCAACCTGCAATAATCTTTCCTTTAGAATACTTGGTTTCATCTGTGCTTTTGTATTTTCCCTCCCTAAGTAAGTTGTTATAACCTTCAAAGCAGATTACAGTTTGCTATGTTCATATGTCCCTAATTGTGGTAGACACGGAGTAGATTTCTAATGCAAGTTTGTTTCATGACTGATTATGTAGTAAGAAGAAAGGCTGGCATTAGGATCATAGCAAGTTTTGACAAGATATCATTAACTATAGTCAGAGTGTTTCTTTGGCAATTACAATTTGGCAGTTTACTATGATATTGTATATTAGGGAATTCTATTTTTTGTAGTTATTTTGTTTCTTTGATAATTTTAAGAAATTGGAATTTTCCAATATACTTTCTTCTTATTTTTTTACTTTCTTCTTTTTAATAAGGCGTATTTGTTGCTTTTGAATTAACCACATGTAGGTATATGTGTTTTTATACAAACAGAATATTGTACATAGTGTTCTGCAACGTGCTTTTTCCTCTAACAGTTCTTAGGTTTCTTTCCATGTTGGCATATAGAGGCCTTTTCTGGTTTCTACTATCCTGATGTTAGCCTTGCATAATGCATATCGGTTCTGTTTCATATTCTAATATAAGTACTTTTAAGATTTGTGTGTACCATCTTAGAATGAAGTTCATAAATGTCATTAGTTGAATATTTTGTCCTGCTTGCTTTATAGGTATATCACTGGCTTAAATTACATTTGGTATTTTATGGAAGTTTTTTTTTTTTTTTAAAGGAGAATTCTTAGTACTTGATCAGTGAGTGGTGGGGAGCAGGGGAGATAAGAATATAATTTTTATTCAATAGAAGAGAGACAAATTCCAACTCTAATTAGATGACATATTTTGTTTCTTCATAGGAATCAACCCTCAAAAGCGTACTGAGTGCCTTATGGAATTTGTCAGCACATTGCACTGAGAATAAAGCTGATATATGTGCTGTAGATGGTGCGCTTGCATTTTTGGTTGGCACTCTCACTTACCGGAGCCAGACAAATACTTTAGCAATTATTGAAAGTGGAGGTGGGATACTACGCAATGTGTCTAGCTTGATAGCTACAAATGAGGACCACAGGTATATATATATATAAATACATATACAGAGTTTTATATTATTTTAAATGAATTAGTGTAGAATTTCTGCACTCAAAAAAGACCTAATTGTAAGCAATGTTTTGTATAATTATACAAGTCCTAAACCAAAATATATTTATTACAATGAAAACATAATTATTAATTCCTAGTTTAACTCATTAATATATTTATTCTAATAAATGACAGGATATAGCATCATGAAGGAATCTAGTTAGAGTTGAAAGGTGTTTAGCTCCTACGTGGAATTAAAAATAAAAGTCACAAATACTAGATAGGATAAAATCCCTTCCTATTTGTTAGTGTGGCATAAAGGAATATAAGGGATATAAAATAAATAGATAAATAAACCTATGGGTAGGTCCAGAGAGTATTTTTTTAATGATGTCCTAACATCGATAGTGATACTACCACTTAGCCAACAGCCATTCATCCAGTCTACTGAAGCTGTGAAAGCTAAGAGAGCACCTCAGCTACGGGGCACATGTTTGCAGAACTTAGGCTCTGTATTATGCCAGTAAAAAATATGGGTATATTTCACAGCATATTTGTTTTTTTTTAATTCGTCTAGTATTGCCCCTCTTCTCATTTTCTAAAAGACCATGAGGTGCTTTTAGTAAAAAGAACCTATAAGGAATGTAAGTGTCTTTAAGTTTTTGATGCACACACGACAAGCCTTGTAGCCCTTTGTTCTATGCAGAGAAGACTCCTTAAACTCAGGAAGCATTCAGTTAACTCCTGGACTGCTGAGAGAAGACCACCATCTTAAAGGCCACCATGCACCCTGACCAGTCAATTTTAAAGCCCACTAAAGCTGAATATGCTGTCATTAGATTTCTGTTTGCCAAGGATGAAACAAGTTATAGTTCTTTTAAGTCCTAAGATTCAATATGCTAATTCTCAACCCTTCTCTTTTGAAGTTACCTTTAAGTGTTTTAAAAAATTTGAATTTACTTTCTTTTTAACGAAAGCACTAATAAGGGATAGCGGTATCACAAAACCCAGCCAGAGACATAGAGATTACTTTAATAAGTCAGTTTGCTGATCTAGGAGCTTTCAGTATGCTCCCTGACTACATAAAAATCTATCAGTTCTTCTACCTCTTCCAAGATGTCACAGTAGTCAACACCATCTATAGATTAAATGACTACGGAGTTCCTAGTCAGCATAACCTTTCATGATAAATTTATAGTCCTTAAATTGGGGAATTCTGTCATCAGGTGAATAGAGTCAGTGTATCTACTCAAGAAAAAATTTTTAAAGTTATTTGGGTGAGAATGGGTAATGCAGACTAGATTAAAATTAACCCTTTTACTTCTTTTAGTCCAACAGATATTTAAAAAACAATAAACATTAAATGGGCAAAGAAAGCAAAAGGAGATGTGGGATGCTTGGAATTTCTAGAATAATTTGGTACAATTATACTATGCCTATTAATAAGTTTTAGTAGTTACCTTTAGATTTAAATTTGTTTTATGTCAGTTAATTTGTTGTGAATATACACAGATTTGGATTTTAATTTTGTGGTGTCTTCTATTTCAGGCAAATCTTAAGAGAGAACAACTGCTTACAAACCTTATTACAACACTTAAAATCTCACA
This sequence comes from Elephas maximus indicus, assembly GCF_024166365.1. Taxonomy (NCBI): domain Eukaryota; kingdom Metazoa; phylum Chordata; class Mammalia; order Proboscidea; family Elephantidae; genus Elephas; species Elephas maximus. The sequence goes on from NC_064820.1 coordinate 122,420,281, forward strand.
GTTTGACAATAGTGAGTAATGCATGTGGAACCTTGTGGAATCTCTCAGCAAGAAATCCTAAAGACCAAGAAGCATTATGGGACATGGGGGCAGTTAGCATGCTCAAGAACCTCATTCATTCAAAGCACAAAATGATTGCAATGGGAAGTGCTGCAGCTTTAAGGAATCTCATGGCAAACAGACCCGCAAAGTATAAGGATGCCAATATTATGTCTCCTGGTTCAAGCCTGCCATCTCTTCATGTTAGGAAACAAAAAGCCCTCGAAGCAGAATTAGATGCTCAGCATTTATCAGAAACTTTTGACAATATTGACAATTTAAGTCCCAAGACATCTCATCGTAGTAAGCAGAGACACAAGCAGAATCTCTATGGTGACTATGTTTTTGACGCCAATCGGCACGATGATAATAGATCAGACAATTTTAATGCTGGAACCATGACTGTCCTTTCACCATATTTAAATGCTACAGTGTTGCCTAGCTCCTCTTCATCAAGAGGAAGTTTAGATAGTTCTCGTTCTGAAAAAGATAGAAGTTTGGAGAGAGAGCGAGGACTTGGCCTAGGCAACTACCATCCAGCAACAGAAAATCCAGGAACCTCTTCAAAGCGAAGTTTGCAGATCTCCACTACTGCAGCCCAGATTGCCAAAGTCATGGAGGAAGTGTCAGCCATTCATACCCCTCAAGAAGACAGAAGTTCTGGGTCAACCACTGAATTACATTGTGTAACAGATGAGAGAAATGCACTGAGAAGAAGCTCTGCTGCCCACACGCATTCAAATACCTACAACTTCACTAAGTCAGAAAATTCAAATAGGACATGTCCTATGCCTTATGCTAAATTGGAATATAAGAGATCTTCGAATGATAGTTTAAATAGTGTCAGTAGTAGTGATGGTTATGGTAAAAGAGGTCAAATGAAACCCTCAATTGAATCTTATTCTGAAGACGATGAAAGCAAATTTTGCAGTTATGGTCAGTATCCAGCTGACCTAGCCCATAAAATACATAGTGCAAATCATATGGATGATAATGATGGAGAATTAGATACACCAATAAATTATAGTCTTAAATATTCAGATGAGCAGTTGAACTCTGGAAGGCAAAGTCCTTCACAGAATGAAAGATGGGCAAGACCCAAACACATAATAGAAGATGAAATAAAACAAAGTGAGCAAAGGCAATCAAGGAGTCAGAGTACAACTTTTCCCGTATATAGTGAGAGCACTGATGATAAACACCTCAAGTTCCAACCACATTTTGGACAGCAAGAATGTGTTTCCCCATATAGGTCAAGGGGAGCCAATGGTTCAGAAACTAATCGAGTGGGTTCTAGTCATGGAATTAATCAAAACGTAAACCCGTCTTTGTGTCAGGAAGATGATTATGAAGATGATAAGCCAACCAACTATAGCGAACGTTACTCTGAGGAAGAGCAGCATGAAGAAGAGAGACCAACAAATTACAGCATAAAATATAACGAAGAGGAGCATCATGTGGATCAACCTATTGATTACAGTTTAAAATATGCCTCAGATATCCCAGCCCCACAGAAACCATCATTTTCATTCTCAAAGAGTTCATCTGGACAAAGTACTAAAACTGAACACATCTCTTCAAGCAGTGAGAATGCATCCCCACCGTCATCTAATGCCAAGAGGCAAAATCAGCTTCATCCAAGTTCAGCACAAAGCAGAAGTGGTCAGGCCCAAAAAGCTACCTCTTGCAAAGTTCCCTCTATCAACCAAGAAACAATACAGACTTACTGTGTAGAAGATACCCCAATATGTTTTTCAAGGTGTAGTTCATTATCATCTTTGTCATCAGCTGAAGATGAAATAGGATGTGATCAGACAACACAGGAAACAGATTCTGCTAGTACTCTGCAAATAGCAGAACTGAAAGAAAACAGCGGAACTAGATCAACTGAGGAAACTGTGAGTGAAGTTCCAGCAGTGTCTCAGCACATTAGGACCAAATCCAGCAGACTCCAGGCTTCTGGTTTATCATCCTCAGAATCAACCAGGCACAAGGCTGTTGAATTTTCTTCTGGGGCTAAATCGCCATCAAAGAGTGGTGCTCAGACACCTAAAAGTCCACCAGAGCACTACGTTCAGGAGACTCCACTCATGTTTAGCAGATGTACTTCTGTCAGTTCACTTGATAGTTTTGAGAGTCGTTCGATTGCTAGCTCTGTTCAGAGCGAACCCTGCAGTGGAATGATAAGTGGCATTATAAGCCCCAGTGACCTTCCAGATAGCCCTGGACAAACCATGCCACCAAGCAGAAGTAAAACCCCTCCTCCTCCTCCTCAAACAGTTCAGACTAAGCGAGAGGCATCTAAAAATAAAGTACCTAATGCTGAAAAGAGAGAGAGTGGACCTAAGCAAGCTGCTGTAAATGCTGCAGTTCAGAGGGTCCAAGTTCTCCCAGATGCTGATACGTTATTACATTTTGCCACAGAAAGCACTCCAGATGGATTTTCCTGTTCGTCTAGCCTGAGTGCTCTGAGTGTCGATGAACCGTTTATACAGAAAGATGTGGAATTAAGAATAATGCCTCCAGTTCAGGAAAATGACAATGGGAATGAAACAGAATCTGAGCAGCCTGAAGAATCAAATGAAAACCAAGAAAAAGAGGCAGAGAAACCTACTGACTCTGAAAAGGATCTGTTGGATGATTCAGATGATGATGATATTGAAATATTAGAAGAATGTATTATATCTGCCATGCCAACAAATTCATCACGCAAAGACAAAAAGCCAGCCCAGACTGCTTCAAAAGTACCTCCACCTGTAGCAAGGAAACCAAGTCAGCTTCCTGTGTACAAACTTCTGCCATCACAAAACAGGTTACAAACACAAAAGCATGTGATGCCACGGGTATACTGTGTAGAAGGGACACCTGTAAACTTTTCCACGGCTACTGCTCTAAGTGATCTAACAATGGAATCCCCTCCAAATGAATTAGCTGCTGGAGAAGGGGTTAGAGCAGGGGCACAGTCAGGTGAATTTGAAAAACGGGATACCATACCTACAGAGGGCAGAAGTACAGATGAGGCTCAAAGAGGAAAACCATCTATAACCATACCTGAACTGGATGACAATAAGACAGAGGAAGGTGATATTCTTGCAGAATGCATTAATTCTGCTATGCCCAAAGGAAAAAGTCACAAGCCTTTCCGTGTGAAAAAGATCATGGACCAGGTCCAACAAGCATCTGCATCGTCATCTGGAACCAACAAAAACCAATTAGATGGTAAGAAAAAGAAACCTACTTCACCAGTAAAGCCTATACCACAAAATACTGAATATAGGACACGTGTAAGAAAAAATACAGAGACAAAAAATAATTTAAATGCTGAAAGAACTTTCTCAGACAACAAAGACTCAAAGAAACAGAGCTTGAAAAATAACTCTAAGGATTTGAATGATAAGCTGCCAAATAATGAAGATCGAGTTAGAGGAAGCTTTGCTTTTGATTCACCTCATCATTACACACCTATTGAAGGAACTCCTTACTGCTTTTCACGAAATGATTCTTTGAGTTCTCTAGATTTTGATGATGACGATGTTGACCTTTCCAGAGAAAAGGCTGAATTAAGAAAGGGGAAAGAAAATAAGGAATCAGAAGCTAAAGTCACCAGCCACACAGAATTAACCTCAAACCAACAATCAGCTAATAAGACACAGGCTGTTGCAAAACAGCCAGTGAATCGAGGTCAGTCTAAGCCCACACTGCAGAAGCAATCCACTTTTCCCCAGTCATCCAAAGACATACCAGACAGAGGGGCAGCCACTGATGAAAAATTACAGAATTTTGCTATTGAAAATACTCCAGTTTGCTTTTCTCGTAATTCTTCCCTGAGTTCTCTCAGTGACATTGACCAAGAAAACAACAACAACAAAGAAAATGAACCTGTCAAAGAGACTGAGCCCCCTGACTCACAAGGCGAACCCAGTAAACCTCAGGCATCAGGTTATGCGCCTAAATCATTTCATGTTGAAGATACCCCTGTTTGTTTCTCGAGAAACAGTTCTCTCAGTTCTCTTAGTATTGATTCTGAAGATGACCTTTTACAGGAATGTATAAGTTCTGCAATGCCAAAAAAGAAGAAGCCTTCCAGACTGAAGGGTGATAATGAAAAGCATAGCCCTAGAAATATGGGGGGTATATTAGCAGAAGATTTGACACTTGATTTGAAAGATACACAGAGACCAGATTCAGAACATGGTTTATCCCCTGATTCAGAAAATTTTGATTGGAAAGCTATTCAGGAAGGTGCAAATTCCATAGTGAGTAGTTTACATCAAGCTGCTGCTGCTGCTTGTTTATCTAGACAGGCTTCATCTGATTCAGATTCCATCCTTTCGCTGAAATCAGGAATCTCGTTGGGATCACCATTTCATCTCACACCTGATCAAGAGGAAAAACCCTTTACAAGTAATAAAGGCCCACGAATTCTAAAACCTGGGGAGAAAAGTACATTGGAAACTAAAAAGATAGAATCTGAAAATAAAGGAATCAAAGGAGGAAAAAAAGTTTTTAAAAGTTTGATTACTGGAAAAGTTCGATCTAATTCAGAAGTTTCAAGCCAAATGAAACAGCCCCTTCAAACAAACATGCCTTCAATTTCTCGAGGTAGGACAATGATTCATATTCCAGGAGTTCGAAATAGCTCTTCAAGTACAAGTCCTGTTTCTAAAAAAGGCCCACCCCTTAAGACTCCAGCCTCCAAAAGTCCTAGTGAAAGTCAGACAGCCACCACTTCTCCTAGAGGAGCCAAGCCTTCAGTAAAGTCAGAATTAAGCCCTGTTACCAGGCAGACATCCCAACCAGGTGGGTCAAATAAAGGACCTTCTAGATCAGGATCTAGAGATTCCACTCCTTCAAGACCTGCCCAGCAACCATTAAGTAGACCTGTGCAGTCTCCAGGGCGAAACTCAATTTCTCCTGGTAGAAACGGAATAAGTCCTCCTAATAAATTATCTCAGTTGCCAAGGACATCATCCCCTAGTACTGCTTCAACTAAGTCCTCGGGGTCTGGGAAGATGTCATATACATCCCCAGGAAGACAAATGAGCCAACAGAACCTTGCCAAACAAACAGGTTTTCCCAAGAATGGCAGTAGTATCCCAAGAAGTGAGTCTGCGTCCAAAGGGCTAAATCAGATGAGTAATAGCAATGGATCCAATAAAAAGGTAGAACTTTCTAGAATGTCTTCAACTAAATCTAGTGGAAGTGAATCTGATAGATCAGAGAGACCCATATTAGTACGCCAGTCAACTTTCATCAAAGAAGCTCCAAGCCCAACCCTAAGGAGAAAACTGGAGGAATCTGCTTCATTTGAATCTCTTTCTCCATCTTCTAGACCAAATTCTCCCACTAGGTCCCAGGCACAGACCCCTGTTTTAAGTCCTTCACTTCCTGATATGTCTCTATCCACACATTCGTCTGTTCAGCCTGGTGGATGGCGAAAACTCCCACCTAACCTCAGTCTTACTGTAGAGTATAATGATGGAAGGCCAGCAAAGCGCCATGATATAGCACGCTCCCATTCTGAAAGTCCTTCCAGACTTCCAATCAACAGATCAGGAACCTGGAAACGTGAGCACAGCAAACATTCATCGTCCCTTCCTCGCGTAAGCACTTGGAGAAGAACTGGAAGTTCATCCTCAATTCTTTCTGCTTCATCAGAGTCCAGTGAAAAAGCAAAAAGTGAGGATGAAAAACATGTGAACTCTATTTCAGCAACCAAGCAAACTAAAGAAAACCACGTACCCACAAAAGGAACATGGAGAAAAATAAAAGAAAGTGAAATTTCTCCCACAAATAGTACTTCCCCGACCACTTCCTCAGGTGCTACAAATGGTGCTGAGTCAAAGACTCTAATTTATCAAATGGCACCTGCTGTTTCTAAAACAGAAGATGTTTGGGTGAGAATTGAGGACTGTCCCATTAACAATCCTAGATCCGGAAGATCTCCCACAGGAAATACTCCCCCAGTGATTGACACTGTTTCAGAAAAAGGAGATCCAAACGTTAAAGATTCAAAAGATAATCAGGGAAAACAGGATGTGGGTAATGGCAGTGCTCCTGTACGCACCATGGGTTTGGAAAACCGCAGGAACTCTTTTATTCAGGTAGACAGCCCAGACCAAAAAGGAACTGAGGCAAAAGCGGGACAAAGTAATGCTGTCCCTGCACCAGAGAATAGTGAAAGCTCTATAGCTGAGCGTACCCCATTCAGTTCTAGCAGCTCAAGCAAACACAGTTCACCTAGTGGGACCGTTGCTGCTAGAGTGACTCCTTTTAATTATAACCCAAGCCCTAGGAAAAGCAGTGCAGATAGCACTTCAGCCCGGCCATCTCAGATCCCGACACCAGTGAATAACAACACAAAGAAACGAGATTCAAAAACTGACAACACAGAATCCAGTGGAACTCAAAGTCCTAAGCGCCATTCTGGGTCTTACCTTGTGACATCTGTTTAAAAGAGCTGGAATGATGAAACTAAGAAAATTATGTGTTAATTACAACTGCTATGTAGAAATTTTGTTTCAAATGAAACTTTAAAAGACTGAAAATTTTTGTAAATAGGTTTGATTCTTGTTAGAGGGTTTTTGTTCTGGAAGCCATATATGATAGTATACTTAGTCTTCACTGGTCTTATTTTGGGAGGCACACTTGATAGTTAGGAAGAAAATGGTAAAGCCAAGTATATTTGTACAGTATGTTTTACATGTATTTAAATAGCATCCCATACCATCATCCTTTAATTATTGCTTGTCTTAAAATAATGAACACTACAGATAGAAGATATGATATATTGCTGTTAGCAATCATTTCTAGATTATAAACTGTTCATCAGGGAGAAATTGGTATTTATGCAAAAAAAATTGTTTTAGTCTTCGTAAGTCCATCTAACTTCATAACTAATCATGTGGCTGCGAAATTCACAGTAATATGGTTCCCGATGAACAAGTTTACCCAGCCTGCTTTGCTCTACTGCATGAATGAAACTGATGGTTCAATTTCAGAAGTAATGATTAACAGTTCTGTGGTTACATGATATGCATATAGATAGCTACACTGTAACAATTAACACAATTTTGTGCTAAAAAAATCTGTGTAACTGTAAAACATTGAAACTATTTTACCTGAACTAGATTTTATCTAAAAGTAGGTAGAATTTTTGCTATGCTGTAACTTGTATATTCTGGTATTTGAGGTGAGATGGCTGCTCTTTTATTAATGAGACATGAATTGTGTCTCAACAGAAACTAAATGAACATTTCAGAATAAATTATTGCTGTATGTAAACTGTTACTGAAATTGGTATTTGTTTGAAGGGTCTTATTTCACATTTTTATTAATTGTCAAAAGGGCCTCTTTTGAAAACTTACATAAATCTTTTTCTTCAAATTCTATGCATTAAGAGTTAAATTCCTCTTACTGTAATAAAAACAGTTGAAGACTGTTGATTATGCATTGGCACTTAACCATTCCTGAATTTTTTCTTTATGTGATTAGTACTTCCTGATGTTTAATGTCTTTCCACTTACGTTTCCTTTTTCATAACTCCACTACAGCTCATTTAAAACAAAATCATGTAACAGCAGTGTAGACTGCATAGCACAGGATTAAGCATCTAACCTAAGAAACCTACATTGTTTCCTTTTTCTTAATAGGATTGTAAACTTGGAAAATTAGCACAGGATTAAGCATCTAACCTAAGAAACCTACATCGTTTCCTTTTTCTTAATAGGATTGTAAACTTGGAAAATTAATTGATTATTCTTAGGTACAAGTAATCTTTTCTAAGCTTTACAATGTAAGTGTCTTCTGTCTTCCCCTTCATCTTCTACCTGTTGGAACTGGGTCTGGAATAAACACATTTTATCACCCTGTATGTTGGCTAAATTCCAGCAGTCAAGTGTAATTAGCACTTTGCCATACTCAGAAAATACAAGTCACATGGAGCTTCAAAGGTAAAGATTTAATTAAAAAAAAAAATTTTTTTTTTTTTTAAAGATATTCAAAAGATACAGGCAGTCCCAGGGTTATTAACGTCTGACTTACATACAACCCATAGTTAGACTAACCAAAGCCTCTTTACATGTAAAGCCTATTATATTCAGAATTCTATATACTGGGCACTGTTTTGTATGCATAGAAAGGTACACTATTTACTAAGACAAACATTTGACTAGCTGATGTTAGATCCAAGCCATACCTAACTTCCAGCTTATGTACAAATTCAATTTAAAGACAGATTTAGAAATGGAACTCATTCGTAATCCGAGGACTACCTATTGAAAATCCCTTCCTTAATGAAGGAAAGTAAACACAAAAATAATTTACTTAATGTATCTTCCTTGAATTTGCTTTAAAAGATCAGAGGGTGAGGATGATAAATGCTCACTTTGTTCAACTTAAATGTTCAGTAAATGATAGAAATCGTTTTTTAATAATAAAATTCCTGCACTTGGGAAGGGAAATGATTTTTAGGCGTGGTGGGGCCATGGGGAAGAGGAGGTGAGGGGAATAAACACACCTACCCACTGCCCATAAATCACGTGGTTAATTACCTATCTTACCTGTATTTATAGCTTACAGATAATGAAGATGATTTTTTAAGCTACAATGCCAGTAAAGTGATGTGATTTGAACTAAGGTATATATGACTCCCAAGTGCCCTGTACACTTTACACTGCACCACTTTGTAAACGTCTCTGGAATTCATCTACATTTAGATTTTTGTCAAACTTTATCTGAAAAAAATAGTTTGTGAATAGTAATACTAATATAGTAAATAGTAATACCAATTTATTCTATTTATTGTTCTCAAAGGCTGCCTTATACAACAGAGATACATGCATATGGTTTGTATTTGTGTCTTCCTTTGATCCTGATTTTCTATTTTTCTGAATTACTGCATGCCAGTTTTTATAAACTACTTCAAGTATCTATTGAAAAGACATGGAGTGTAAATCAACTAGAATAAAATTGCCTTTGGTTCAGGGAAGGGGGAAAAGTTATCAGTACTGGAAGTGAAAGAAGGGTGCCTTCCACATGTTAAAAAATTCAGGAATTCCTGTAGCCAACACCTAGACTAGGAGAAGGGCCAAGCAATCTACATTGTCCATCAAGGAAAAGGTTGCTGGAGGAGACTCCGTAGTTACAGATGATGGCTCTGAATTAGTAGAGGGGCAAATCTCAATTATTTCGAATTTCACAGGGTGCAGACCAAATATTCCCAGTTTATACCTGTTAGAAATGACATACTAAGCCCACTGTTGGGATTAGTTAAAAGTTGTGATGCCTGTAAAGAAAAGGGGGGTGGGGAGGGGAAAGGGCAGTGGCCTGTCTAGCTTTAGACCAAAGCAAAAAGAAACCCTAAGGCAGTGGTTTTCAGACTAGAGTGCATTTGAATCATCAGAAATGCTTATTAAAATATCACTGGGCCCCACTCCCACAATATCTGATTCATTAGATTTGAGGTTAGGCCCAAGTTTGTAACAAGTTGCCAGGTGATGCTGATGTTGCTGGGCTGGGGAGCACACTTCCCAGAATCTCTGCCCTAAGTTACTAAAATGAAGCACCTTGAGTGATTGCTTTCAGCTCTACGTATTTATTCCTCTTAACAACTGAACACTTTAATCTGACAAAGTTACCAGCAAATCTAAGCTTGTCTAGGTGTTAAAGATTGAATATTGATCTGATATTGTCCATCTCAACTCCCAGTAATGGACAAACTTGTCAGACTAAATGAATAAACAAGTAATTCTACAGATAGTGACTTATCTGAAGGAAAAGCTCAAGTTCTCCTTTAAACAGTTATTGTAAAAGGCAGTAACTTTAGCAAATATCTTACTTGCATTTGCCGTAAGTTCAGAAGAGACTAGGAAAAGGGATTTCTGAGATGAAGTAAGATTGATTTCAATAAAGTGCCCGGTATACTAGTTTACAATGGGAGTGATTGATTAACAGCCCGTTAACCGTGGCAAGTCATATTGATATTTGAGGATAAACTTTACAAGTTACTTGGGAGGGTAACCTAATAATGAAATAAAAGATAAGCTTCCTAAGAATCAAATAACTATATATACAACTAAAAAATTTTTTTTAATTATATAAAATATTGATCATATTACTGCAAGGTACAATTGAAGGATTGAGTCTGTTGCTGAGGATGGGAGCTAGCTGCAATATAATTGAATTCGCAGTATCATGGGGTTTCTTTGTATCTAAGATAGGGAAAGAACAGTGCCACAATATAAAAATTAAATTACGAGAAATGAAGAAAGATTTGAATATTCAGAGCATTAAGACTTGCCAAACAATGATTTTTCAAAAGTCATGGTGGCCAAAATAGACTGTGTAAATTATTTTTAAGTTTTCTGATGAGCTTATTTCCTCATATTATGCTGACTTTAAAATATTACTTTGAAAAAAAATTACTTTGTAATGTTGAAACCTATGGACTGTGGCTACTGTAAACCCCAGGTCATTTTTCTGCCATTCTCATAACTCTGTTCTGTGTGGTCTGTAAAACTATATTCTCGGTTTTGTTGGGCCATTAATGCTTCTTTAAACCTGTATGTTCTATGTGTATAATATTTTTCTTGGTGCTAAATACACTCTCTTTCCTCTTGATATTCAGGATAATTCATTCTCTATATTTGTTACTTAATTTCTTGAAGTTATATTGATTGTTACCTTTTTAAATTAAAAATGTTCAACTTAACGTATACTAGTGAAGATGACCATTGAATTTAAAGCAACATTTAGTGGAAAATAACAGAGAGATGTCAAACATTACTTGTCCCACCTACACCACCTTTTGGAATCCCAACATTTGGCTCCACTGATTGGTCACTGAACCATGTACCCACAGTCTTTCCTCCTGACTGTGGCTGCTTGCATCAGAAGTGGATACCTGACCCAGGGGAGACTCGTTGTCGGCTGGTCAGCAATCGAAGACTCTGTGGCCTGGCTCAAAAAAAAAAAAAAAAAAATTAACTGGGTCAATCAATTTGAATTAAGAGTCACAAAGGAAATTTCTGGTTGGTGGTTGAGTACTGGAACTGAAAGACCATGTACAGTTAAGGCTGAGGTTGCTATGATTTGCCACATGAAGCTAAACCTAAAAGAAAGCCAGTCAGAGAGAGGAGAAGGGAACAGATGAGAGGGAGACAAAAAGAGCAAGTAAGATGGACTAGAGTCACTAGCTCCTGGGGTTATCTCAGTCCTGCCGTTTCTGAGACCTAGTTCTATTTTCTGTGAGTTTAAGACCTCTGTAAATTTCTAAACCCCCTTTGTTCCAGAAGTAACTTGGAACTAATAAACTGCATTTAGATACGTCTTAAAGAGTTTTTATTTCAAAAATAGAGAAAACTTTCTTAAAAAACACCTGTGGAGTGGGGAATAGTGCCTGCCAAAAAAGGAACAATATGCATAGCTTTTTGAAGGGAGTAGAAATGTTACCTAAGAATTCTGTAACCAGCCAAACTAGCATTCAATTTCTATGAAGTACTTGTATCAATCAGATTCTTCTTACAGTTGTAAACAACAAGACCTTCTCTAAATGACAAGACATTTACTTAAAGAATATTAGGTAGCTTTTTCACAGACTGCTTGGGGACCAGAAAAGCAGCCTTGGAAATTATACAACTGGAAACAACACCCAAGCCATACTGTGAGGCTGCTTCAATAAAGACCCAGTTGCTGTCCCTCTCGAAACCCTCTGCTGCCATCCTTGCTATAAGATGCAGCACTTGCTTCACACTGCTTGCTTCTAAATTCAAGTCTTGTCTCAGTGAAAAGGACTGGCAGAGGCGAGGTTACATGCCTGTGGGGCCTGGGAAAGAGGGGTATTTCAGAAACACTGGGCATCCAGAAACCATGATGTGTCTACTATAGTATTCCAGCTGCCCAAACAAAATAAGGCACTAAGGAAAGTTTTGAGCAGTAAAGTAGTTAAACTTGAATAAATGTGTAAATAATCGTGGTTAATCTGATAATGTCAATGTGAGTGTCTAACTCAAAAGATGAAATTTTAATAGTCTTAAACTCCAGATTATTCCAACCCAAACTGGGAAGCAAGGGTTGGAAGGGAGGGAAGATGTAAATGCATGATAAATTTCTAATCATACGTAGGCCATGTCAATAGATACTATTTGACTTTAGAAAAATACAAATTCAATTTTTTAACTTAGTAGTAACCCCAAGTGTTAAAAAGAAGTAAAATTTTCCATCCAAATCACTAACCAAAAGATAGACTACCAAAGAAAAAAGGAAACAAAGAGAGGAAATTAGCCACAAAGAAGCATAAAATGACAGAGTAAAGCCAAATAATAAAAAGTATTAAACACAATAAAATGATCACTTCCTGATTAGGTTAAGTAATAAAATCCTCCAATTAAATCCTGTTAATAAGAGACACTTAAAAAGATGCAGAATGGATAAAACAAAGTGTAACCAAACTTGCACAAGCAAATGCAAAGAAACGATGGTAACATTAATATCAGACAAAGTATAATTCTGGATAAAAAGCATCAAACATAAGGAGAACATGAACATCAGGTATGAAGCTTTATTTAGATATTGAATATTACAGCATCGAATGTATGAAACATAAACCTACGATTACAAAAAGAACTTGCCAAAAACCATGGTACCAGTGAGACTCTATATTGTCATTTATATTTTTCTAAGTTAAAAGTTAAATAGTTTGACAGATAAAGTTTGTACAAAACAAAAGGAGAAGTTATTATTTAAAACTACAACTTCCTTCAAGGGTAGTTGCTGTTAAAGGAAAGCTCCAGGAAGATCCTTAGTTGAGGATCTTGGTGGGTTTGGGATCTATAAAGCTAAGCCTGGAATTTAAGTGGGAAGAGGGTTAGGGAAAATATAACAGGTTTTCCTAAGAGAGGCCCTTAAGGAGTCCCTAGTGAGTCGGTTCAAATTCACCTATCAGGCCTGGTGATCTGCTTCTGAAAGGTCACAGCCTTGAAAACCCTATGGAGCAGCTCGACTCTTGAGTACATGGGGTTGGCATGAATCAGAGTCGACTCCACAGCAACTAACGAGAGAGGCAAGAATTTGGGATTCTTTGGGTAATCCAGGAATGGGGAGCTGAAGAGAGATGGAAAAGGATGAAAGGAAAAAGGAGGCAGCAATATGGTGCAAGGTGTAGGTCCCAGTGCGAGGTCTAGGTCCACGTGGAGGAGCACAGCCAGTGAAAAGCCTGGTGATGCTGTGGCTAAAATGATTTTGGAAACTGACATGTACACATTTCGGGTGGAACTCTCAGTTCTTTGTGAAATCTGTTCCAGTGTTAGTGTATTCACTTGTGTCTAATTTTCAGGATCTTTCCTTAACAACTGCAATTAGCTTCACCATCATATTATCAACAATCAGGAGCCTTGATGGTACAGTGGTCAAAGCACTCAGCTGCTAACTGAAAGGACAGTGGTTGGAACCCACGAGCTGCTCCGCAGGAGAAAGATGTGGCAGCCTGCTTCAGTAAAGATTTACAGCCTTGGAAACCCTATTGGGCAGTTCTACTCTATCTTATAGTAGGGTCGCCATGAGTTGGAATTGACAGCAACAGGTTTTTATGAATTAGATATCAGTGCTCACCATTGTTTCTTCTGTTGCCTATCTTTCACTTTTTCAATTCTTTATGTTAATTTAATCTGTGGGTTGGCTGGGATATTCTCTCAAATGGTGATGTTTTTCCAGAAAAGCTAATTTGGGGATATACTTTCTAGATTCTTGCTTGTTTTAAAGGTGTTTTCTTTGGCCCTCACACAAGGGATAATTTGCATTGTAATTATAGTTACAGTTCTTTTTTCTGAGAGCTCTCAGCTTCTAGCATTTACTGTTGTTAAAAAGTTCAAATGCCAGTCTGGTCTTCTGTCCATTATAGATACTTTTTATTTCCTGCCTGGATGTTTGTAGGGTTTAATTGTAGTTTTGAAATAAATATTACCAGCATAAGTCCAGCTGTGTGTTTTTTTTCTACAATCTTGAATTTTAATCCTAGATATTTTCAGTCTTGAGTCTCCTGCTCAGAGAAATGTTCTCATGTTAGCTCTTTTATTATTGCTACTCCTCTATCACTTTTTTCTTCCTCTTCGAAGATTCAGAAGCCAAGCCAAACTATAGAGTTTGGAGTAGGTAGTGAGTTCAAATCAGCCATATTCACCAAACTGGCCTTCTCCATCAGATGCCAGCCAGAGTCCCAATGGTGCCTAAATGGTGATTATAGTGTCAGGTGTTCATGTCCAGAAATTGCACTGTGATCCTCCAGGAAGTGGAAAGAACACCTATCCTCTACTTTGACATTAACATTTTCCCATAAAAGTACCAAATCAATACTGCTTATGTTAAATGCCTTCAAGGATTTTTCATGGAACATTTTCATTAAAAGTGTTTACTTACAGTATACACTCCCAAACTAAGGTATAGATACTAATCCAAAAGAATTTTTATACGGAATGTAAACAAGTCTTAATGACATCGAAAGCTTTGTCCTTAAGTGAAGGTAGTCTCCCTAACTGTTGGTTATCCTAGCGTGAATTCTCAGTCTTCCGCAGAAATTGATTTTTGACAGTATGGCAGATCATATTTTCAAAAGATTGCACACTATCTCCCATCCCACATGCTCTTTTGCAATGTAAGTCTATTGACTCTCCTTAATTTGAGTTGGCCCCATCACTACTATGACCAGTAGAATGTAAGAGAATTCCAGGACTTCCAAGACCAGGCATTAAGAAGGCCTGGCATCTTCTACTTTTGAACTGCGTGGGAAGCCAGCCACCAAGCTGTGAAAAAGCCCGACCTAGCCACATGGAGAAGATGCTCAGCTAGCCCTCAAGTGTACACGGCAATAGATAACTGAAAAAGGCAGCCATCCCATTAGTTAACCAAATATGTGCACGTAAGCCTGAATTCCCTGATGGATTCAACCTGGGCTCAGGCTGGGATGACCTGCAACAGTTGTTTGCATGTCAGTTCCATCTCTTGGATTTGTGAGCAACTTGAGGAGAACGAGTTGACTATTATTTATAGGTGTATCCCTAGCATGTCTCACAGTATCTGGCACATAGTAGCTTCTCAGTATCTTCCTATTGGATAAGTTAGAGGCAACCAAGTGATGTGTAGCACAGGTATTACCGAATCTACTGTTTCTTCCCCTTTAACACTTTTTCTAACAAAGCTCAAAGCTCATCTTGATATGTCCAGCCATCTCCCTCTCCCCCTTCACAGACACATACACATCAAACTGCTTCTAATTCTTACTCAAATATCTGAAGAAAATTATTCTTACCCACCTTGATCTTCTCTTTTCATTTCCTTTGTGAATCTCCTCACCTATTATGGACCAAATTATGCTCCCCGCCCCCACCCCACCCCCACCCGGCAAAATATGTGTTCGAATCTTAACCAATTGATGTAATCCTGTTTGGAAATAGGGTTTTTTTGTTAATGAGGCCACACCAGTGTAGGATGTGTCCTAAACCTAATCACTTCTGAGTTATAAAAAGAGCAATTAGAAGCAGACACTGGGGAAAGAGGGAAACAGACAACAGAAACAGGTGCATCTACAAGTCTTAGAACTCCAAGGATTGCTGGCAGCTACTAGAAGCTGTAATAGACAGGCAAGGATCTCCCCCCAGAGCTCTGCCCTGAATTTGGACTTTTAGCCTCCTGAACTGTGAGAAAATAAATTTCTGTTCTTTACAGCCACTCACTTGTTAGTTACAGCAGCATTAGGTAACTAACACGCTACCAAAGAGCCTTAACAAAGGTTGGATTTAGTGATACATCTGTGTGAAGAAAAGCAAGATTGATAAAAATGAAATTTGAAAACAAGTGCCATCAATCCCTAAAGCCCTTTCATAATCTCCACCATTTTCAATGTCCAACTTCATTCTCCTTTAATTTACCCTGCCTTTCCACAGCGTGAACGTTGTGAAAATTTGTATTTGGTTATTGTTCCTTTAATCATCAGTATGCTAACAGGATTGATGTCTCTTTTCCTTTGTTCTTGTACAGTATTTGAACAATTGTTATTCTAAGGTGCCTTCAAGTCAGTTCCAACTCACAGCAAACCTATGTACAACAGAATGAAATACTGTGTGGTCCTGTGCCATCTTCACAATCATTAGTATGCTTGAGCCCATCGTTGCAGCCGCTGTGTCAGTCCATCTCCTTGAGTGTCTAGTTTTGTTTTTTTTTTTGCTGACCCTCTACTTGACCAAGCACGATGTCCTTCTCCAGGAACTGGTCCCTCCTAACAACATCCAAAGTATGTGAGACAAAGTCTTGGCATCCTTGCTTCTAAGGAGCCTTCTGCCTGTACTTCTTCTAACACAGATTTGTTCATTCTTCTGGCAGTACATGGTCTATTCAGTGTTCTCCACCAACACCATAATTCAAATTCAATTATTCAACTGAATTATTCAATTCTTGTTTGGTCTTCCTTATTCATTGTCTAGCTTTAGCATGTATATGAGGCCACTGAAAATACCAGGGCTCGGGTCAGGTGCACCTTAGTCCTCAAAGTGACATCTTTGCTTTTTAACACTTTAAAGAGGTATTTTGCAGATTTGCCCAATGCAATACTTCGTTTGATTTCCTGGTTGCTGCTCCCATGGCCTTTGATTGTGGATCCAAGTAAAATGAAATCCTTGGCAACTTCAATATTTTCATCATTGATCGTGATGTTGCTTATTGGTCCAGCTGTGAGGACTACGGGGCAGTTCTACTCTGCCCTACAGGTTCTCTATGAGTCAGAATTGACTGGACAGCACCAGGTTTTGTTTTTTGTTTTTTTTTTAATGGTTTTATGTTGAGATGCAATCCATACTGAAGGCTGTGTTCTTTGATCTTCATCAGTAAATGCTTCATGTCATCTTCACTTTCAGCAAGGAAGGTTGTGTCATGTGGATAATGCAGGTTGTTAGTAAGTCTTCCTCCAATCCTGGCCCCTCATTGTTCATATACTCCAACTTCTTGGATTATTTGCTAACCATACAGATTGAATAAGTATGGTGAAAGGATACAACCCTGATGCACACCTGTCCTGACTTTAAACCACGATGTACACTCTTGTCCTTTGCTAATGACTGCCTCTTGTTCTATGTACAGGTTCCTCATGAACACAATTAAAAAAAAAAATTCCCATTCTTCCCAATGTTATCCATAATTTGTTATGATCCACACAGTCAAATGCCTTTGTATAGTCAATAAAACACTACTAAAGGTATTTCAAAGCATAGAAAATGATGGAATACTATCTGACTCATTCTATGAAGCCACCATATCCCTGATACCAAAACCAGGTAAAGACATTACAAAAAAAGAAAATACAGACCTATATCCCTCATGAACATAGATGCAAAAATCCTCAACAAAATTCTACCCAATAGAATTCAACAACATATCAAAAAAAATAATCCACCACGACCAAGTGGGATTTATACCAGGTATGCAAGGTTGGTTTAATATTAGAAAAACCATTAATGTAATCCACCATATAAATAAAACAAAAGACAAAAACCACGTGATCTTATCAATTGATGCAGAAAAGGCATTAGACAAAGTCCAACACCCATTCATGATAAAAACTCTCAGCAAAATAGGAATTGAAGGAAAATTCCTCAACATAATAAAGGGCATCTATACAAAGCCAACAGCCAACATCACTCTAAATGGAGAGAGCCTGAAATCATTTGCCTTGAGAACAGGAACCAGACAAGGATGCCCTTTATCACTGCTCTTATTCAACATTGTGCTAGAGGTCCTAGCCAGAGCAATTAGGCTAGACAAAGAAATAAAGGGTATCTGGATTGGCCAGGAAGAAGTAAATTATCTCTATTTGCAGATGACATGATCTTATACACAGAAAACCCTAAGGAATCCTCAAGAAAAGTACTGACACTAATAGAAGAGTTCGGCAGTCTCAGGTTACAAGATAAACATACAAAAATCACTTGGATTCCTTTACATCAACAAAAAGAACATCAAAGAGGAAATTACCAAATCAATACCATTCACAGTAGCCCCCAAGAAGATAAAATACTTAGGAATAAATCTTACCAAAGATGTAAAAGACGTATACAAAGAAAATTACAAAGTACTACTGCAAGAAACTAAAAGGGACCTACATAAGTGGAAAAACATACCTTGCTCATGGATAGGAAGACTTAACATAGTAAAAATGTCTATTCTACCAAAAGCCATCTATACATACAATGCACTTCCGATCCAAATTCCAATGACGTTTTTTAATGTGATGCAGAAACAAATCACCAACTTCATATGGAAGGGAAAGAAGCCCCGGATAAGTAAAGCATTACTGAAAAAGAAGAAGAAAGTGGGAGGCCTCACTCTACCTGATTTTAGAACATATTATACAGCCATAGTAGTCAATACAGCCTGGTATTGGTACAACAACAGACACATAGACCAATGGAACAGAATTGAGAACCCACATATAAATCCATCCACATATGAGCAGCTGATATTTGACAAAGGCCCAGAGTCAGTTAATTGGGGAAAAGATAGTCTTTTTAACAAATGGTGCTGGTATAACTGGATATCCATTTGCAAAAAAAAGAAACAGGACCCATACCTCACACCATGCACAAAAACTAACTCCAAGTGGATCAAAGACCTAAACATAAAGACTAAAACGATAAAGATCATGGAAGAAAAAATAGGGACGTTAGGAGCCCTAATACAAGGCATAAACAGAATACAAAACATTACTAAAAATGACGAAGAGAAACCAGATAACTGGGAGCTCCTAAAAATCAAACACCTATGCTCATCTAAAGACTTCACCAAAAGAGTAAAAAGACCACCTACGGATTGGGAAAAAATTTTCAGCTATGACATTTCCAACCAGCGCCTGATCTCTAAAATCTATATGATTCTGTCAAAACTCAACCACAAAAAGACAAACAACCCAATCAAAAAGTGGGCTAAAGGATATGAACACGCACTTCACTAAAGAAGATATTCAGGCATCTAACAGATACATGAGAAAATGCTCTCGATCATTAGCCATTAGAGAAATGCAAATTAAAACTACGATGAGATTCCATCTCACACCAACAAGGCTGGCATTAATCCAAAAAACACAAAATAATAAATGTTGGAGAGGCTGTGGAGAGATTGGAACTCTCATACACTGCTGGTGGGAATGTAAAATGGTACAACCGCTTTGGAAATCTATCTGGTGTTTTCTTAAAAAGTTAGAACTACCATACAACCCAGAAATCCCACTCCTCAGAATATACCCTAGAGAAATAAGAGCCTTTACACGAACAGATATATGCACACCCATGTTTATTGCAGCTCTGTTTACAATAGCAAAAAGCTGGAAGCAACCAAGGTGTCCATCAATAGAGGAATGGTTAAATAAATTATGGTACATTCACACAATGGAATACTACGCATCGATAAAGAACAGTGACGAATCTGTGAAACATTTCATAACATGGAGGAACCTGGAAGGCATTATGCTGAGTGAAATTAGTCAGATGCAAAAGGACAAATACTGTATAAGATCACTATTATAAGATCTTGAGAAATAGTATAAACTGAGAAGAACACATTCTTTTGTGGTTACGAGGTGGGGGAGGGAGGGAGGGTGGGAGAGGGTTATTTACTGATTAATTAGTAGATGAGAACTACTTTAGGTGAAGGGAAGGACAATACTCAATACAGGGAAGGTCAGCTCAACTGGACTGGACCAAAAGCAGTTTCCGGGATAAACTGAATGCTTCGAAGGTCAGCGGAGCAAGGGCGGGGTTTGGGGACTATGGCTTAAGGGGACTTCTAAGTCAACTGGCATAATAAACTCTATTATGAAAACATTCTGCATCCCACTTTGAAGTGTGGCGTCTGGGGTCTTAAATGCTAACAAGTGGCCATCTAAGATGCATCAATTGGTCTCAACCCACCTGGATCAAAGGAGAATGAAGAACACCAAGGTCGCACGATAACTATGAGTCCAAGAGATAGAAAGGGCCACGTGAACTAGAGACTTACATCATTCTGAGACCAGAAGAACTAGATAGTGCCCGGCCACAACCGATGACTGCCCTGACAGGGAACACAACAGAGAACTCCTGAGGGAGAACAGTGGGATGCAGACCCCAAATTCTCATAAAAAGACCAGATTTAATGGTCTGACTGAGACTAGAAAAATCCTGGCGGTCATGGTCCCCAAACCTTCTGTTGGCACAGGACAGGAACCATTCCCGAAGACAACTCATCAGACATGGAAGGGACTGGACAATGGGCTGGAGAGAGATGCTGATGAAGAGTGAGCTACTTGTATCAGGTGGACACTTGAGACTGTATTGGCATCTCCTGTCTAGAGGGGAGATGGGAGGGTAGAGAGGGTTAGAAACTGACAAAACGGTCACGAAAGGAGAGACTGGAGGAAGGGAGAGGGCTGACTCATTAGGGGGAGAGTGAATGGGAGTGTGTAGTAAGGTGTATATAAGCTTATGTGTGACAGACTGACTTGATTTGTAAACTTTCACCTAAAGCACAATAAAAATTATTTAAAAAAAAAAACACAGGTAAACATCTTTCTGGTATTCTCTGCTTTGACACAAGATCCATCTGACATTAGCAATGATATCCCTGGTTCCACGTCCTCTTCTGAATCTGGCTTGAATTTCTGGCAGTTCCCTGTCGATGTACTGCTGCAACTGCTTTTGAATGATCTTCAGCAAAATTTTACTTGCATGTGATACTAATGATATCACTGAATAATTTCCATATTCAGTTGGACCGCCTTTCTTTGGAATGGACACAAAAATGGACCTCTTCCAGTTGGTTGGCTAGGAAGCTGTCTTCCAAATTTCTTGGTTAGACCAGTGAGCACCTCCAGTGCTGCATCTGTTGGCTGAAACATCTGAATTGATATTCCATCAATTCCTGGAGCCTCGTTTTTTGCCAATGCCTTTAGTGCAGCTTGGTCTTCTTCCTTCAGTACCATCAGTTGTTGATCATATGCTACCTCCTGAAATAGTTGAATGCCGACCAATTCTTTTTGGTACATTTACTGTATGTATTCCTTACATCTTCTCTTGATGCTTCCTGTGTCATTCAATATTTCCCCTGGAGAACCCTTCATTATTGCAACTTGAGGCTTGAATTTTTTCTTCAGTTCTTTCAGCTTGAGAAATGCTGAGTGTGCTCTTCCGTTTCGGTTTTCTAACTCCAGGCCTTTGCACATGTCATTATAATGCTTTACTTTGTTTTCTCAAGCCGCCCTTGGGAATCTTCTGTTTTGGTCTTTTACTTCATCATATCTTCCTTTCTCTTCAGCTACTCTACATTCAAAAGCGACACTCAGAATCTCTTCTGACATCCATTTTGGTTTTTTCTTTTTTTTCCTGTCTTTTTCATGACTTTTTGATTTCTTTATGCATGATGTCCTTGATGTCACTCCACAACTTGTCTGGTCTTCAATGCATTAAATTAATTCTTGAGATGGTCTCTAAATTCAGGTGGGATATACTCAAGATTGCATTTTGGCTCTCGTGGCCTTGCTCTAATCTTCTTCGGCTTCAGCTTGAACTTGCAGATGAGCAATTGATGCTCTTTTCCGAAGTCAGCCCCTGGCCTTTTTCAGACTGATGATATTGAGCTTCTCCATTGTTTCTTTCCACAGATAAAGTTGATTTGATTCATGCATATTCCATCTGGTGAGGTCCATGTGTATAGTTGCCATTTATATTGTTGAAAAAAAGGTATTTACAAAGAAGTCATCACTGGTCTTCCAAATTCTATCCTGTGATCCCGGCATTGTTCCTATTACCAAGGCCATATTTTCCAACTATTGTGGGAACTTTCTTCATTTCCATCTTTCGAATTTCTATCACCAGTAATTATCAGTGCATCTTGATTGCATGTTTGATCAATTTTACACTGCAGAAGTTGGTAAAAATCTTCAGTTTCCTCATCTTTGGCTTTAGTGGTTGGTGTGTAAATTTGAATAATAGTCTATTAACTGGTCTTCCTTGTAGACATAGGGATATTATCCTATCACCAACAGCACTGTACTTCAGGATAGATCTTGAAATGTTCTTTTTGAGGATGAATGTGACACCATTCCTCTTCAAGTTGTCATTCCCGGCATAGCAGACCGTATGATTGTCCATTTCAAAATGGCCAATACCAGTCCATTTCAGCTCACTAATGCCTAGGACATTGATCATTATGTGGTCCATTTCATTTCTGATGACTTCCAATTTTCCTAGAATTCATACTTCGTACATTCTATGTTCTGATTATTAATGAATGTTTGCAGCTGTTTCTTCTCATTTTGAGTTGTGCCACCTCAGCTAACGAATGTCTTGAAAACTTGACTCTATCCACATCATTAAGGTCGACTCTACTTTGAGGACGTGGCTCTTTCCCAGTCGTATTTTGAGTGTCTTCCAATCCAAGGGGCTCATCTTCCAGCACTATGCCAGACAATGTTCTGCTACTATTCATAGGGTTTTCACTGACGTATACTTTTCACAAGTAGATCACCAGGTGTTTCTTCCTAGTCTCTCTGAGTCTGGAAGCTCAGCTGAAACCTGTCCACCATGGGTGACCCTGCTGGTATTTGAAATACCAGTGGCATAGCTTCCAGCTTCACAGCTACATGCAAGCTACCACAGTATGGCAAGCTGACAGATGTGTGGGGATTTCAACAATAAAAAAAACCAAACCAAACCCACTGCCATTGAGTCAATTACAACTCATAGCGACACTATAGGACAGAGTAGAAATGCCCCATAGGGCTTCCAAGGAGCGCCTGGGGGATTCGAACTGCCAACCTTTTGGTTAGCAAACATAGCTCTTAACCACTAGGCCAACAGGGTTTCCATTTTGACAATAGTGTAGAGTTAAACAACTTATAGGCCTAGCATAGGATGGCACTCAAAAATAATTTGTTCTATCATTTCATTCATTTAATGTGTGTGAACAAGGGAATACAACCACCAATTTTAACAGTGGCCTTTTTGTCTCTAATTAACCACTTACTCAGCTCTAAGAAAGCAATTCCATGGTAAGTAAGCTTTTGTTGTTGTTACTCATCGCTGTCGAGTCGATTTTGACTCATAGCAACCCTACAGGACAGAGTAGAACTGCCCACAGAGTTTCCAAGGAGTGCCTGGTGGATTTAAACTGGTAGCCTTTTGGTCAGCAGCCATAGCACATAACCACCAAACCACCAGGGTTCCCTTGGTGGTGTTAGGTGCTGCTAAGTCAGTTCCAACTCACAGCAACCCTATGTGCAACAGAACAAAACGCTGCGGGGTCCTGCACAATCCTCACAATTGTTGCTATTTTTGAGCCCTTTGTTGCAGCCACTATGTCAACGTGAAGCAATCTCATAGAGGGTCTTCCTCTTTTTTGCTGACCCTCCACTGCATGCATTTCGCTTCAGATTATCTGGTTCATTTTCCAGTGTTTTCATATATATGCATATAATATTGATTTTATTAAAAGAAAGATGTGGATATTTATAATGCAATTAAAATGTGAAACATAAAGCAGGTAAACTACGTATTTTAAGGTTGAATATATTTCATCCTTAAATCTTTTGGTGGGGGGCAGGGGGTGCATCGTGTGAAGCTCTTTTTACAAGAATCTGGTACACTTTAGAAAGGGTAAGATTTATTTGCATCAACACCTAACTTAATCCAGCACTAAGAAACTGCAAGGAAAATTGACAGGCGATAAGCAAGGGAAAAGGGAAAAGTCAGCTCCCAGTCAGACCTCCTTTAGCATGCTCAGCAGTAAATAGCGTGACTGCCGGAATTATACCTAACTTCACTGAAGACATTCACAGACTTTTGGGAGGTTTATTTTTTTTTCCTTATAGAAAAGAAAATTAAAATATATCTTACTTTGCGTATTTATTTTTGCAGTGTCTGGGGCATTTGTAGGTGTGGACTAAACAGGCGTAATTAAAATGATAGGGAAAGTGCATTTAGCTGAAGAAGGGTATGGAAACAGTGCTTTGCAAACAACGTACAGTATATAGAATAGTGAATTCTAGGGTAGGTGTCCTCCTGAGATTAAAATTTTCTTCCAAGATCAAATTTCTAACATTTATACGGCACGTTCAAACACAATACCAGTAAATTTGTTAGTTCCATCATTATAAAGCCCACTTTGGCCAAGCTGAAAGCAATCTGCAGTGCCCAAAAAGTAAGTTACACATACAGGGCACTTCCTTTCCTGCTGTAACAGCTGAATTCCCGCTAAGAACTGGAGAGCTTCTCCGCAACGCACAACTCTTGCCTGGGGGCGGGGCTACTTACCACCACCCAATCTCCGTGTGGAAATGGGCAAGAAGGAACGCGAAAAATTGCTTTAGGGACAGCGCGTGCGCCTAAGACCTCCTGGTGGGAGGGATCTGAGAAGGGAAGCAATCAGAAGCTTTCGTGTCCTCTCGCGGGATCCTCTCTACAGGCCACGTCAGGGAATAGAGATCCTGGTTCCGAGCGATAGGTGCCGGAACAAACCGACCGTAGGAGGCCGTGGACACGAGGGTGTCTCAGAGGGTAGGACTTCCGCCGGAAGACAGGGCGGTTTCCCTGGTTTCTCGGCGCAGAGATCCGGCCAGGTTTCTCTCTACGAGTTCCGAGCTGGCGCTCGGCGGTCCCGGGTGGAGATGGCTTGCGCCGCAGCGCGGTCACCTGCCGACCAGGACAGGTGGGTCCCGGGGAGGTGGGTTCTGAGGAAGAAAGGGGGTGCTGCGAATCCGCGACACTGCCCCGCCCGCCTTCGACAACGGCCTCGCCGCTGGAGCTCGGCCCTGGCCGCAGGCCCTGCGCCTCTCCCGGGGAGCTTGTTCCAATCCCAAGAACTTTGGGTTTTTTGAAGTCTTTAATGTCTATAACACAATTCTTTTTCATTTGAGAGAGTAAGTCCCAGCCTCAGAAACAGACAGCTGTATCTAACTGAATAGTTACAGCATTGCTTTGCTTTTATCATACGTGTGTGTGTTTTTAACAGTTACCTTCTCTAGCAAGTGATGTTGGTCTCTTCACCTAAGAAATAAAGTTTTCTTTTTAAGTAACTTAAGTAAAAGACAACGGGTTTGGTTTGGTTGGGTTTTTAAGGAAAAGAGAGACAACTTGAAGAAAAATATTTAGTGTAGGTGTACCAGCAATCGTGATGGTGACGATGATGACTGATTGAATGAGTTTGGGGAAATCCTGTTCTGGTGATACCAGCTGTGCTTTTTCTGTGTCAGGTTCATTTGTATCTACCCTGCTTATTTAAATAACAAGAAGACCATCGCGGAGGGGAGGCGCATCCCCATAAACAAGGTGAGGGGATGACCGGCATCTCTGTCCTTTAGGAGCGGGAGGGCTGTCCGGTTAGAGCCGTGTGAGTTTCTTTTACTTTATTACATTTCTTTAGGATCTGAGGGGAGCAGCAGATAAGAATTGGGGAGGTTACTTTAATATTGGTGAAGCCAGAAAGGCATTAATTTATAGCTTTAAAAGATTTTTAAACTGGTTCTTCATGAGCCTTTGTTTTAAAGAAGTGACAGTATGTAGGGCTTGCATTTTTTTTTTTTAAATCGTAGGTTATGATAGTTTTCCCTTTAATAAAGGAAATTAAAATCCTGGCATTGTACAGTATAATGTCCAAAAGAGTTGAGTTTGTAAAAATACAGAGATTCGAAGAAAATTCAGCTTTGTTGAGTTTTATGTTTTTTTATTTATTTAATTTTTAAGGAAGTTACTTTAAAATTAATACTTTACTAAAGTAGGGTGTTTAAAAAGAATATGATTTCTCCCTTGTGCTCTTTGGGTAGGAAAACACAAATTCTGTGTTGGTGTAGTGGTTAAAGTTTGGCCAGGTGCCTGATGCCAAGTAAAAGATTTTTGTAGAAGCTTTTATTTTCAAAATTGATGTCAAATTCTGCTTTGTAAAGAGTCATATACATTTTGTAATTACAATGACAAATTTAAGGTAACTTGGTCTGAAGCAATGAATTAGTTATGTTTGTGTTATTTAATAGCTTCCATTTTGCTGCCTAAATATGTAAAGGGAAGTCTGTTTTGCTGCCTCAGGGTAAAAGAGAAGATGCCAAAGTACTTGTTAAGAATAATGCCTGACTGCGGGGACCATGGTCTCAGGGAACATATAGCTCAATTGGCATAACATAGTTTATAAAGAAAATGTTCTACATTCTATTTTGATGAGTAGCATCCGGGGTCTTAAAACTTGTGAGTGGCCATCTAAGATATGGTCTTGCCCCATCTGGAGCAAGGGACAATAAAGAAAACTAAAGGGAATGTTTAGTCCAAAGGACTAATGGACCACAACTACTATAGCCTCCACCAGACTGAGTCCAACACAGTTAGATGGTGCCCGGCTACCACCGCTGACTGCTCTGACAGGGATCACAATAGAGGGTTCTAGACAGAGCTGGAGAAAAACATAGAACAAAATTCTCAGTCACACACACAAAAAAAGGCTAGACTTACTGGTCTGACAGAGACCAAGAAACCCCAAGAGTAAGGCCCCCAGGCACCCTTTGAGCTCAGTAATGAAGTCACTCCTGAGGTTCACCCTTCAGCCAAAGATTAGGCAGGCCCATAAAACAAAATTATACTAAATGGGCACACCAGCCCAGGGGCAAGGACGAGAAGGCAGGAGGGGAAGGAAAGCTGGTAATGGGGAACCTAAGGTTGAGCAGGGGAGAGTGTTGACATGTGGGCAACTAATGTCACAAAACAATATGTGTATTAAGTGTTTGATGAGAAACTAGTTCTGTAAACCCTCATCTAAAGTACAGTAAAAAAAGAATAATGCATGACGTTAACCCATGGTGACAGAGGCCACTGGTAACAAGCCCTAAGATAGTTTGGAGAATGATTGGAATAGTAGGAAGGAGTAAAGACAAGCATGGATTGGCTGATTGATTTTTTAATAAACTTTGTTGTATAGCCTACATACAGAAATATAAATGAATCATAAATGTACAGCTTGATTAATTTTCACTAAATGCGCACACCTGGGTAACCAGCACCCAAATTTTAAACAGAAACATTACCAGGACCCCAGAAGATTCCTTTACATCCCCTCCCAGTCACTATCCCCTTGCATACTCAGACATACAAGGATCACCACTATTCTGAATTCTAATACCATACATTACTTTTACATATTTTTGAACTCTGTATAAATAGAATTATACGCTATGTACTCTTGTGTATGGCTTTTTTGACTGAACTTTATCCTGAGATTTATCTACATTTTTTAGTGTAGCTTGTTAATTCCTTATAGCAGGGCTTCTGAATAACGGCATTATTGACATTTTGGGCTGGATAACTCTTTGTTGTGGGGGACTTTTCTATGTATTTTAGGACGTTAGCATCTTTGGCTTCTACCCACTAGATGCCAGTATGCACGCACGCACGCACACACACATGTGCAGAATTGTGGCGATCAAAAATATCTCCAAACATTGCACTTGTCTCTTGGGAGGCAAAACTTCCCAGTTGAAAACTCCTGCTTTATAGTATTACATAGTGTCAATATACCACAGTCCATTCTACTTTTGGTGGACAATTGGGTTGTTTCTAGTTTGGGGTAATTTAAATATTACTGTCAGGAACATTCTTGAACTTGTCTTTTGGTGAATGTACTTTTGCACTTCTGTTGCATATATACCTTGAAGTGGAATTGCAGAATTACAGGGAATGTGTATGTTCTGCTTTAGTAGATACTGCCATTTTTCTAAAGTGACTGTATGTGTAATAGTTGTTTAATTAGTATTCGTTGAGCACCATGCTAAGTGCTAGGGAATACTGTATACTGCTGAACAAAACAAAGTCCTTTCCCTGGTGAAGTTTACATTTTATTAGAAGGGAGACGGACACAAAAGTGTGAATCGATATTATTCCCAGAAATTTTTAAAATTTAACATTGAAACAACTGTACCTTGTTTAAAAAAAAAAACGAGGGTTTTGGTATGTGCTTTGATCATAGTGGAAACCTTGGTGGGACAGTGGTTAAGAGCTGCTAGCTTATAACCAAAAAGTCGGCAGTTCAAATCCATCAGGCACTCCTTGGAAACCCTGTGGGGTAATTCTACTCTTTCTTATAGGGTCGCTATGAGTCGAAATGAACTCGATGGTAATGGGTTTGGTTTTGATCATAGTATTTGAAAGGATTTATACAACAGTGTAGCAGTAATCCTCCTCAGGCTAAGCTGTTCAGTGTTTTTGTTTTTAACTCTTTCAGGCTGTTGAAAATCCTACAGCTACAGAAATTCAGGATGTATGCTTAGCAGTTGGACTTAATGCATTTCTTGAGGTATAATGTGGTTCTTTCTTTACTGTTTTCAACAGTAATCTCATTGATGTAATACTTTTTTGAACAAAGCCTGTTTTTGTTTTTTATATTAGAAAAATAAACTGTACTCTAGAGAATGGAATCGCGATGTTCAGTACAGGGGCAGAGTCCGGGTCCAGCTCAAACAGGAAGATGGCAGCCTCTGTCTTGTACAGTTTCCATCACGTAAGCTCTTTTAAATGAATGTATAGAGTCTTGGGATAGGTTATCCCTATGTAATACAAAAATAGGCTTTAAAACGGAGCTTTTGAAAAGTAAAAATCATAATTCTACAGATTTTGCTATTGGTGGGTGGAGAGTGGTAAACAATGGTTCTGACTTCTTTTAGGTTAAGAACGTCTTTGTGAATGTGATGAAACCTGTTAATCCTTTCTCAAAAAACCACTTTGTGAACATTTTATAAACTTCTAGAAGTCCATCATTGCTCCCAGGTTAAGAGTATAAAATAAATCATTAAATGGTTAAGTGTTAACTACCTTTTCATATACTGGAGACACTTGAGATCTGTTAATAATTTCTATTCTTAATCTAAAAAGCAATATTGAGTGAAAAAAAAAGTGAAATGCATAGTATGATACCACTTAAAAAAATATATCACTTAGGTAAGTTTAAATACAAAGTATTATTGTTGTTTATTGATATATGTATGTGCATATTTTTGGAACAGACTAGAAAGATAAACTTTATCTTAAGATAGTACAGGTAAGTCCCCAGCTTATGACAGGGTTCCATTCTGATGACTCTGTCATAAGTCAGTTCTGGCGTAAGTCAAATACCTTTTTTTTTTTTTTAGTTTTAATTATTACTGCCATTTATCATGAGCGTCTTTATAAATCCTGTCTTTGAACATCTGCGCGTAAATGTCTGAGAATGATATCAGTAAATTACATGCTCCATTGTATGTAGTACGTATTACGATAAGTTGTCCAAAAAAAAAAAAGAGAGAGACAGTTGTAAGTGTGGTTCGTTGTAACTTGAATATGTTGTAAGTCAGGGACTACCTGTAGTTAACCTGATGGCATTCGGGGTGGAGAGTGAAGACTGTAGCTTTATCTCTAGTATTTTATTCTTTAAAAAAAAAAAACAACAAAACTGGACATCAGTATTCCAAAATGTTGATTTTGGGATACTGGGAATATAAGCGTTTCTTTACATATTATTCATCGCTTTTCTGAGTTTTTTATTTCTAAAAATTTTAATTAAAAAAAAAATTGATGTGTTCATTTAATTTGTAATTTTTTTTCCTTGAAACAGTAACCCCAAACTGACAATTTAAGTGTTTTTAGTTGAATTAAAATAGCTTGATTTTTATATAATAAAAACTGTCAGGATTGTCAGGCATTACTAGAAACTTAGATTCTAACGTAGGAGGCAGCAGATACTGTATTCTGATGTGTTCTTTTTCCTCCTGTATCTTTTTTTTTTTAATTATGGTAATATATATATATAACATAAAATAAAATATTCCATTTTTAAGTGTACATTTAGTGGCATAAGTTCATTAACAATGTTTTGTAATCATCACCGCTATTTCCAGGACTATTTCATTACCCTAAACCTAGTAAGCAGTAAATCCCTATTCCTCCCTCCTTCCAGCTCCTGGTAACCTCTAATCTACTCTTGTCTCTATTAATTTGTCTGTTCTAGATTTTTATATAAATGGAATCGTAACATTTATTGTTTTGTATTTGGCTTATTTCACTAAGTATTATACCTTCCCACTAGCAGTGCATGAGGTTCCCAGTTTCTCCACATCCTCACCAACACTTGTCATTTTCTGGTTTTTTGATAGCCACCCTAGAACGTGTGAAATACAGTCTCGTTGTGGTTTTGATGTGCATTTCCCTAATGATATTGAGCATTTTTGCATGTGCTCATTGCCGTTCATGTTTTTGGTGACATGTCTATGCAGATGCTTAGCTTATTTTTAAATTAGATTGTTTTTATTTTTGAACTGTAGTAGTTCTTTATGTATTCTAGATAAAAATTCCTTATCAGATACATGACTTAGGAAAATTTTCTCCCATCCTATGGGTTATCTTTTCACTGTCTTGATACTGTCTTTTGATGCACAAAAGCTAATTTTGATGAAGTCCAGTTCATCTGTGCCTGTGCTTTTGTGTCATATTTAGAAAAGAATTGTCAAGTCCAACATTGTATAAATTTCCCCGTTTTCTTCAAAGAGTTCTATAGCTTTAGCTCTTAAAACCATCTTGAGTTAATTTTTGTATGTGTTATAAGGTAAAGGTCAAACTTTATTCTTTTGCATGTGGATATCCAGTTTTCTCAGCACCATTTGTTGAAGAGGCTCTTCTTTCCCCACTGAATGGACATGGTACCTTGTTGAAATCCATTGACCACAATTGTGAGGGTTTATTTCTGGGCCCTTAATTCTATTCCAGTGGTCTGCATGTCTGTTCTTATGCCAGTAGAGCACTGTTTGATTACTGTAGCTTTGTAGTAAGTTTTGAAATTAGCAAGTATGAGTGTTCCAACTTTAATTTTTTTTCCAGGTTGTTCATTACTTAAAAAAAAAAAATTTTTTTTTTTAATACAAATGTTTATATGTTAATCTTGTGTTGAATTTATTTATTTGCTGTAACAGTATTTTTGGTGGATCCTTCAGGGTCCTCTACGTATAAGATCATGTCATTCCTGAAGAGAGAGCATTTTCCTTCTTCATTTCCTATTCAGATGCCTTTAATTCTTTTTCTTGCCTAATTGCTGTAGCTAGAATTTCTGGTACAATGTTGAATTGAAACCAGCACCCCTGTCTTTGTTTCTGATCTTTGGGAGAAAGCTCTCAGTCTTTCACCACAGAGTACGATGTTAGCTGTGGGTTTTTCATTAATGCTCTTGGTCATGTGTAAGGAATTCCCATCTGTTTGTAGTTTGCTGGATATTTTTATCATGAATGGATTTGGATTTTGACAGCTGCCTTTTCTGTGTCAATTGAGGTGATAATTTTTTTTTTTTTTTCTCTCTCTCATTCTATTAATGTGTTGTGTTACATTGACTGGTTTTCTTATGTTGAATTGCCCTTGCATCCCTGGAAAAAATCTCGTTTGTTCATGGTATATGACCCTTTAATATGCTATTGGAATAGGTTTGCTAGTGTTTTGTTGAAATTTTTGTAGTATATTCATAAGGGATATTGCTTGGTAGTATTCTTTTCTCCTGTATTTGATATCAGAATGAGTTAGGAAGTATTCCTTTTCTTTTTTTTTGGATGAGCATATGAAGGATTGCTGTTAATTCTTCTTTAAATGTTTGGTAGAATGGAGTCCCTGGTTGCACAAATGGTTAAGCTCTTGGCTCCTAACCAAAAGGTTGGTGGTTGAAATCCACCCAGAGGCACCTCGGAAGAAAGGCTTGGCAATCTACTTCTGAAAGGTCACAGCCATCAAAAACTCTATGGAGTGCAGTTATACGCTGAAACACTTGGGGTCTCCATGAGTTGGAATCATCTTAATAGCAACTGAAAAAAAGAAGAATATATATATGTAACTATTTGTTAAAATTCACCAGAGAAGCCAACTAGTCCTTGACCTTTCTTTGTTGGGAGGTTGATTCAATCTTCTTACTTGTTATACATATACTGTCTTTCAAAAGATGGAGGAAAAAACTTGATTTGACCAGTAAATAAAAGAGGTAAAAATTGAGGTTGGACAAATGGTACAGCCAGTTTCCAGTAAGAAAATGTAAGATAATAAAAAGAGAGGAAAGCTGAGGAACTGGATGTGTTAGAATAAGGAAGGCAACTACTGGAGCTGGTAAGTGCACAGAGGAGTGTATATACACATAGAGCATCTAAGCGTATGGGTAAGATCTAGTATAGCTTAATGGCACTTAGGTTTTGTTACTAAAGACTTCAACAGCCACACGTTTCTTTAGCTTAAAGATATAATGGTATTCTGACTCTTTGTTTCCAACTCATTATTTTTAGATATTTTCTCCTTTGATCTTCAAGTCAATGACTAGGACCAAGACCAAAATTTTGTTTCAAAGTTAGTGTTTGAAATTTTGATTTTGCTCATTTAGATACTTTCAGCATTGTTCTCAGTCTCAGTACTTCATTTTCTCCAGCAGAGGCCCTCACTTGAGCAAGTCACTGTCTTCACAGTCATTTGATTGTTTTGGTTTAATTCCTTCCCATTTTCTTAATATGGTGATGGTTTTCCAGACTTTTATAATATTCAAATTAATGACCTTTTATGTCTTATTTCTCATATTATACACTAAGCCTAACTTCTGGTTCCCAGGTAAGTCAGTAATGTTGTATGCAGCGGAAATGATACCTAAACTAAAAACAAGGACACAGAAAACAGGAGGTGGTGACCAAAGTCTTCAGCAAGGAGAGGGAAGTAAAAAAGGAAAAGGGAAGAAGAAGAAGTGATTTGGTGTAAGAATCAAGTATGCGCTATTCCTGAAACAGACATGAATGGAGGCCTCCGTTTTGTATCTGAGAGGAAGGAAGAAGCTTTTTATTTGCATCTTTAACTGTGAACTTTTGTGCCTCTCAGCTTCAGCATCTGAATTGATAATGAAATAAAGAAATTTACATCAAAAGTTTGCATCTAGCATTTATGCAGTATAAAAGAAAAAAATTGCCCTTCAGTGCTTTTCATGGATGAGAGCATATTTTTTAAATGGACAGTGAACTGTACCATAAGTTACTTGAAATCCTGTATCTGCTTATCCTCTGTGTAACTTGTGCTTGAGATAAATTTAATAACATTTGAACTATAAAACTTGTTCATCTTTTAAGTCAATGGAATAAAATTTGAAACTGACTTTAGTAGCTTTTGCTTATGAACTAATTAATATCAGCAGAAGAAGTAATTAAAGAGAATAAAATGGGTAGTGGAAGCCTAGACAATGTAAGCCTAAAACTAAAAGAAAATAGTTAAATCATCTTTGGGATCTGTGAACAGCCAGATCACATTCTTTTAATCTGTTATTGTAATTGAGTTGTTCAGTTGCTAGTTTTTTAACATATGGAAAGCCCTGAGCTTTTTTTAAGCTTTAGAAAGAAATGCTTATTTTGTAGGTTTAAGAACATTGATTGATGTTCTAAAATTACCTATGCTTTAGCACTTTGAGGTACACTTATTTCAAGAATCTAAATTGGATTGGCGCTTCTGACTTTATTCCAAAGTCCTATCTCTGAAAGTGGTGAAGATTTTGTGTAAAATATAAGAGAATTTGTATATGGCCATATGTTTTTGTCTGTTGAGCCCCTTTTAGGGAACAACAGCCTGGCCACAAGACATGACCTAACCTGAACAATGGTTTACTTCTCAGGAATTTGAATCTGGAGTAGAAACAGAAGTATAGATGGTGACGGGAGCTAAGTCATCTAATGTTCTCCAACTTCGAGCGTCCTGATTCTCATTCTTCCAGAGGCCTGGTTGTTTAGCTCTTCCTTGAAATTTGTGAGCCACCTTATATCTTTTCAGTAAATCCCTTTTTCAGGTTTTCATTGATTGCAATCCAACAATCCCAATTGATTCTGAAATAAGCTGACCCAAAATTGCATAGCTTTAAAATGGGGCTGCACACCCCAGGCTGTATGAACACAATCCATTGGCGTGCAGGAAGAAACATTAGTGTTTCTATTCATATTTTTTTCTCAGCCTCTAGTAGTTTCTGTGTTACATGCTTTATAATGGACATAATAGTATAGCAGTTTATATAGTTCATAAATACTGGTGGGGGCGGTATGCAAAACAGTTCTGAGCAGTCCTTGTTGGGAAATTGTATCACTTAAGGATGTGTTTTGCTGTGTAACAAAACAGTAAGGGACTTTAGCAGGAGTTTATTTTTTTCATATAACATGAATCCCAAAGGTAGGTTTTTACAGGTGTTGGTTTAGCTGCTCATTGATACCGCCTTTGTATCTTTCCACCATCTGTGGCATGTTTCTAACATCCTTAACGATTGTTGGCCTCAAGCCTGTAAGAGGGCTGAAAGTGCCAGGTTAGTCCCCCTTTAAAAGTAGAGCAAAGGATTTCTCAAAATCCTTCCCAGCAGAGTTCTTCTCATTGTCAAGAGCTGTGGCACATGTTCACCTCTAGTTGCAAGGGAGCCTGGAAAAATGAATACAGAGCTTTTTTAGCCCTGATAGTAGAGGTAGCCAAGGAAGAAGGCATTAGAGAATGGATACTAGGGCAGCACGTTTAAAAGGTTTGCCACAGAAGGATGACTGGAATCTAAAATTGTTTTTGTTTTGGGGTGATAAGGATTGTAAGAAGAGGTTTTAAAACTGTTGCTGTAACAATATTGCTCTTTCTTCAGGTTGCAATCAGTGCATTACTGACCTTGTTTGCTAATAGATAAGTGGAAAATGGAATTGTCTGTAAAGACCAAGTTTGAGCATTTAATCATATGTTGAAATACCATTTGTATTTATTTCAGTGAACTGTGTTCATATCCTTTGCCCACTTTTTAAAGACTACGTAATTTAAAATAGTTGGCT
The DNA here is from genome assembly GCF_024166365.1 of Elephas maximus indicus. Taxonomy (NCBI): domain Eukaryota; kingdom Metazoa; phylum Chordata; class Mammalia; order Proboscidea; family Elephantidae; genus Elephas; species Elephas maximus. The sequence goes on from NC_064820.1 coordinate 122,455,178, forward strand.
GTTTTAATAGAGTTTGTTTCCGTTTCAGGCATTAACTTCCCTCTGGAAGATGAAGATTCAATTTTTCTTCCTTCTCACATACCACATGTGTGTATACTTCCCATCTTTCCATCCTGTCGATATATTTCATAATTTCAGTCACTATTCAGAGTTTATATTATTACCATATATTTATTCATAGCTGAGCCATTTAGTACCTTTGCTACTTAAAAGTGTGATTGGGGATTCAGCAGCATTAGCCTCCCCTGACAGCTTATGAGAAATGCATAATCCCTGACCCCAGCCCAGAATCAAAATGCATGTAACAGTGTTCCCAGGTGGTTCTATTCTATGTACATTAAAGTTTGAGAAACACTAAAGTATGTTATGGTCAGTTTTGTTTTCTGTATAACTTTTTCTTTTCCTTGGAGCTAATTATTGTCTTGATCTTTTATTTGCTTAGTTTCTAAATATTCACTAATGTAACTACAAACTATCAGTTGTCAAAATAGTCATTCAAAAACATTTACATCAGGTGGATTATTTATTCTATCTTAAAGAAGCTTCTTCTGGAGCTTTTTGTCTGGCTCTGATCTCTGCTGGTTACCCTGTAGGCCTAGTGCACATCTTCACTCTGGGTCTTTCTCTTTGTCATCATCTGGGGTGTTGGATAACCTTTTTATTCCATGTATTCCCCTTCCTTGGGTTACTCTTGTTTTATGTAGCTCATCATCAGGATCTTTCTGATAAATATGTAGATGTTCTTAGGGTTTGCATGTCTGAAAATGCCATCATTCTACTCTCAACAATTGTGAGGATGATGCAGGAACAGGCAGTGTTTGTTCTCCTGTGCATGGGGGGTCACTATGAGTTGAAACCGACTTAAAGGTACCTAACAACAACTACTCACATTGTTTGGCTGGGTATAGAATTAGAATAGGAAACCATTTTATTTCACGTTTGAAAGCATTGCTTTCTGGTCTTCTGACTTCTCTGGCTGATGAAGGGACAACCAAACCATTCTAATTCATAATCTTTTGTGACCCACTTTTTCTTGTTGAAACTCAATCTGGTTTTCAGTATTCTGAAATATCATGGTAGTGTACTTTGTGTGGGTCATTTTTTTTTTTTTGTCCATCGTGCTTGGTACCCAGCCGACCTTTCAATCTGGAAACTTTTGTGTCCTTGAGTTTTGGGAGCTTTTATATATATATATATATACACATTTATTTTTATTGTGCTTTAGGTGAAAGTTTAGAGAGCAAATAAGTTTCTAATTTAACAGTACACAATTGTTTTATGACATTGGTTGCCAACCCTGTATATGTCAACACCCTCCCCTTTCTGGGATATTTTCTTGAAAATTTCACTGATTTTTCTCCCCTTTCTGGGAACTCTTTATTTGGATGTTGGACCTACTACACTAGTCCTCGAGTTTTCTTTTTCTCCCTCTTATTTCCATTTATTTGCCTTTTTGCTCTACTTCCTAGATTTTCTCAGGTTTATCTCCACCCCTTTTATTGAAATTTTCCTTATCTTTTCAACTTCTCTAAACTGTTTTTCATCAGAATGTTTAATTTTTCTAAACTCTATCCTTATTTCATGGTTGCAATTTGTCTTATTTATCTCAGGGTATGTTTAATAATCTTTGTTGTTTCCAAGTTCCTTTTTTCCCATTTTTATTTTAGCCCCTGTCATATTAAGAGGTTTTCCTCAGGTTTTTGGTTTTCTGCTCATTCAAGAGCAAAAGATCCAAAAAATGATTGGAAATTCAGAGAATTTCCAGCGTCACTGGTGTGTTCTCTTAGGCTACTCAGCTTCCTCAGAGAAGAGTCTTCCATTCTTCCAGGAGGATAAAGGTCTGCCTTTCAGTGTTCTGGGAGACTAGTGGTAGAGGCTGGGTGAGGAGAATGATTCAGACTGTATATATTCACTCAATCCTTTGTTTTTAATACAGTGCCCCTCCTTCAACTCTGTTTGTGTTTCCCATTCCAGAGACCCTCTTACTATTTCTAGAGGATAAACCTCCTTTCTTTTACCTGGATAGGTATAGGATAGCTTTCACCAGTCTTCCTTATTTTAGTTCCTTCCCAGCATTAAGGTGTGCTCTTAATCGTTTCCCCCGCCCCCTTACGTTGGGGGTGACTTAATTAGATTTCTATACCTAAAGAGAGACTAGGTGTGGTAAGCAGAATCATAAAACCAGTCACTGTCGAGTTGATTCCAACCCATGGCAACCCCACGTGTGTCAGCATAAAACTGCTCCATAGAGTTTTCAATGGCTGATTTTTTGGAATTAATTCGCCAGGATTCTGAGGTGCCCCTGGGTGGAGTCGAACTTTTGGTGCATTAACTGTTTGTACCTCTGTGGGTGCTTTCCCTCCCACCCCCATATCCCAGTCCCGGAAATCTGTGAATGTTACTTTATATGGCACAAGGAACTTTGCAGGTAAGATTAAGAATCTTGAGATGGGGAGATTATCCTGGATTATCCAGGAGCACCCAGTGTAATCAACAAGGGTCCTTATAAAGGGGAAGCAGAAGGGTCAGAGTCAGAGAAGGTGATGTGACCACAGAAGTAGAAGTCCAACTGATGGTGGGGAACCGTGAACCAAGGAATGCAAGCAGCCTCTAGAAGCTGGAAAAGACAAGGAAATGAATTCTTTTCTAGAGCCTCCAAAAGGAACACAGCTTTGCCAGTTCATCTTGGACTTCTCACCTCTAATCCAAAAACCTGTTGCCGTCAAGTTGATTCCATCTCATAGAACTGCTACCCTAGGGTTTACAAGGAGCCGATGGTAGATTAGAACTGCCAACCTTTTGGTAAGCAGCCTGAGCTCTTAACCACTGGGCCACCAGGGCTCCCCTGCCATGATGAGTACTGTAATATTTGATGGCTAAGGATCTGAATTGTACCTTGTTATTCTAAACACTATGATTCTACACGTAGGGACATCAAAGCAGCTGCTGGAATCTGAGCTGACCAAAGCATGCATTCTGGAAGTAGTTTTTAATACAGTTCTCAAGTTCTTTTCTTAACCTATTTCTAAAACAATACAGAACGATTTGGAGGTGTGCGTAAGTGTTGTTACAGGCAGTTCCTGGATTACGAACAAGTCTGTTCCTAGATCTGTCTTTAAGTCCAATTTGTACGTAAGCCAGAACAGTTACAGTTACGTACGGTTCATATTTAAAGTCAGTCAAATGTTTGTCTTAGTGTACAGTATATAGTGTACCTTTCTGTGCATAAAAAACATTAAACACTTCCAGATACACTAAAATATCTTTAACATAGTAATACAGTAGTATCAAAGTAGTGCCCATTTGTTGTTGTTATGTATTATTGTATGTACCTTGACTTTTTAATATAACAGGCTTTACTGGGGTTGGTTCATAACTACAAGTTGTACATAAGTCAGACATTTGTAACCCAGGGACTGCCTGTTTATCAAAATACACGCTATCTTACATCATATGAGACTTCTTTGCATGTAGTACAGTATGCAGGTAGAAAGCAGTGGTTTATTAAAACTCATTGCCATTGAGTCTAATTTGACTTACAGTGATCCTACAGGACAGAGTGGAACTGCCTCATAGGGTTTCCAAGGAGCAGCTGGTAGATTTGAACTGCCAACCTTTTGGTTAGCAGCTGAGCTGTTAAGCAGTGCACCACCAGGGTTCCCCTTTAAATCTAGTGGTAGAGACTTTTTTCTTTTTTTTATGTCGTGATGTTTTCTTTAGGGAAGGTCTTTTCCTCTGATAGGTAGTAACCACCAGGGGAAAATAACAGGCCATTGAGGAATGGAGTTAATAAACAGCAGTGTTTAATGTTCATACCTCTGTGTTTAACATGATTTTACTTAAATAATTTTGGGTTAAAAAAACAAGAAACCCCCAGAAAATAAGTTAAATGAGATAACTGAATTTTATTTACAACCATTTCCATTAAATACATCACATCTTAAGGACAGGTGATAACTTATCTAAAGGCTAAGCTCATTTTCTTCAGGCTGTGGGTAGAAGACTTCCCCGAAGTAGCAGTGACTTTGTTGATATGAATGATGATTGAAGCTTTCAAGGAAGGCAAGAATTGCTGCAGGAATTCTTTTCTTCTTTTTGAAAAATTTAAAATGTGAAGCAGGAATTTTATAGCTTCACATACTCCAAACTACCATTCACATACAAATAAAAGTGTGTCTTCTAGGGAGACACAGGCACAGTTAGTTTTTCAAATATTATAGCCCTGGAAACTTTTTATTTGGGAAATCTAAACTGAGACAACTGCTCAACTCAATAACTTCTGCCATTAATATGTACACTTCAACTGCCAAAAACTGTGACTTTCAATTTCTTGCAAAATGCACTATAGAACAAAGCTGTGTTATCAAGGAGAAAAAAAAATTGCATGCAGAGTATACTTTATTAATAGTTTTTAAACAGATATTAGCCAATAAGCACATATGTATCAACAGTAGCAACTTTTATGCCTCTTTATCTTGTCTGATTATTCTGTATACTAAAAGTTATATAGTCTGTGTACTAAACAATCTGATTACATATTCTGTATGCTTGTTGTTGGCCAGTAGGCTAGAAGTTGCTAATTTTCATTCCTCTGCCACCAAGAAAAGCATGATTTGTTACTATGGAAAAGAAATTGAAATACTCAAGTACTTTTTAAAAAATACGTATATAAAAGGCCTGATTTTTCTCCCAGTAACAACTAAATGTTTGCTTTCTAAACTTCTTTTTTTTTTAAGGGACGTTTACTAGAACGCCTTTGATGAACACTATTTTTCCCAGAAAAAAAAAATGCCACCATCTATATTATAATATTTTCGGGGATATATAATCCCCTATTTTTGATGTCTTCAAGATTTTTTACATCATGAGGCATCATTATGATCTTACCTTATTGTTATCTAAAGGAGAACTAATCATCTTTATTTGCCTTATAAAAACAATTTTACTGGCTGAATATTTAATCTTGTTAATTTTGTCGTATTCTTCTTTTAGTCTAGTCTAATTCAAAAGGATCCTGATACTATGATGTAAAGCTCAGTTTTTCTAGTCCAAACAAGCTGTCAAGACCCATAAGCTATTTGGCTGATCAAGTTGGAGGCATTAACTTTTTTGTTCTGTACCTAAACTGTGTAGTTACACAGAATTTATCAAAACAGAATAAAGACGAAGTCATTTAAATGGATTACTAATGATTCTGACTTGTAAGTTAGGGAAGCTTCTTGCGTTTAACCTTAAAGCCCTTGAAGGTCCCCAGAGAAAGGAGATGAAGACAGTTTGACATGATCACTGCCAATTAGGTTATAGGTTCTATCCTATTTCCTTTCATCAGAATTGCTCTTAGAGCTAGATGTCATCATTAGCATGTTGTAGCCAATGATGTACAAGATATGTACAAGAACATATATGTAATCAGAGCTAGGCAAGTCTTTGGAGGTCCTTAACCAGGTTAAAATTAAAAAAAAAAAAGATTGGGAAAGAAGTCTAAACCAACATGTTACTCAGCTTTGAAGGTGAAACCAAGGATGGTTTCCATTGTAACAAACAGACAAATCTAAAGCTCATAAGCAGATTTTTTTTTAAGTCCACTAGATAGTATTACTAGCTATATAGGGAATTTGGAGCTATAGATTACGGATACATGTGTAAATTTCCCCATTCAAGACTAACTGCTTTACAAAGCGGTCCTGGGATTCAGCTGCTCCAGTGTTAGGAAAGCAGCCAGGCCCACCACAATTCAACCTCATTTCTCACTTAACTCTGTTCATTTGAAATATTACCCATTAATACTAATTTTCTGAAATATTATTTAGCAGATCACACCAGCACAATGGAACCTTCACTGCAGCTTTTGGCAGGTGAAAAAGTTTTTTTTTTTTTTTCTTACTGTACAGAATTTATAGATAGTATATGTGACCTCCCCTTCCCCATGAGAATTATGCATGTTATAGTTAGCCAGTCACATATCCAAATATATATGTACATACATATATATGCACAAATACGTTAAAATCATTTAAGAATTATATAAAATTGTACATTAACATGAAGAACCATAAAGAGTGCACTAAATGTAAGTACAGAGAAAATTCATGCAGAGACCGTCCAGTGAAGTACACAGCCTGTGAGATACATATGTTTGTTTTAAGTTTATTTTTTTATTTCCTGCAGGACAGTAACATACCTTTGCCTTCCTAGAGACAAAATTTCTAAAAATTTGGACACTGCCCACTGTATTAAATTTAAAATGTTCCCTACATATATAAACCTAAGTGGCCTACATATATAGACAGTAAAAATAAGCAAAAAAAAAAAAAAAAACCTCACAACACATTTGCTTTTTAATATATCAAAATGTTTCCAAGGCAACATTATTAAAATGATCACACCACAGTCCCTAATATAACAACAAGCCCTAACAGGAAGGTCTGGAGAGGGCAGAAAGGCTTCATCCAGTCAGTGGTTTAGGTGCTCTTCTTTTCTTCACCCAGTAAATTCACGGTAGCTTTCTTGGCTATTTAAGGAGGGAAAGAAAATCACATCAAACCTTTTTGCAGCACAGGCTCTGTGCCCAGTGTAGCTACTAGATCACAAAACTCGGATGATTCATATTCACGAAGCACACTGAGGTTTGTGGTCAGGGTTAAAAGGGTCTCTGGGAAGTGGTCAAGGTACCTCCCTCAGAGCACAAATTGTGAATACTTGAGCAAAGAAGTTCTTAAAGGTCATCTAGTTTAAGCCCCTTGTAGTTACAGCATCGCCTAAGCTATCTGCCCACTGCCCTACTTTAAGCATCAAAAGAAACAGATTCCTTAGGCATATAGTGTTCTATATAACCAAGAAATTTTTGTCTGTATCTGGGTGCTGGCCTACTGTAAGATTTCACTATGTACCAATCTGCAATCCCAGAAATGATGGTATATGTATATGAATATTACTGTCTCACTATGCCACCATTTCCTCCTATGATGGGAAGTAAGAGTTTGCCACAGTTTTCAAGTTGGAAGCCATATGAAACAATACTATCATCAAGAAAATACTCTTAAATCTGAGGTGTCTAAACCTTCCCTTTCTTAATTACCACGTGGCTTGGAATGTGTTGTAAAAACCAGTGTGTCTTGTGATGGAAGGGGAGGAGGGCCTCCTGTGAGATGCCACAAAATGCAGCTGTTTCTGATGGAGCCCAGAGTCTCAGTGATGACAGCCAAGAATTCCATGTCTACCAACTGCCTGACAGCTGTTCTCCTCTCACTCAATTAAAAATACTGAACAAAGTTAACAAAGAAGAAATTGCTGCTTGTCTTAAATAAAAAAAAATAGCCCTTTGTAAAATTTCACTTCCTAGTAATCCAGAAGCTTTGAGAAAAGTCTAAAATGTGCCAACATGTAAACTCCTCCTTATTTTAATCTCACATTCCTGTTTAGGAATGTATCATATAAAAGTAAGATTGGATTTTGGCATATTGGTATCTAAGAAGCTAAGAAATGCAGACAAACACCAATCCTTTTCAAACTCTTCCAAAAAACAGAAGAGGAAGGAACACTTCCTAATTCATTCTGTGAAGCCAGCATTACCCTGATTATCAAAGCAAGATGAAACACCAAAAGAAACAAAAACCACAGGCCAACATCCCTTATGAATGTAGATGCAAAACTCTTCAACAAAATACTACCAAAACTAATCCAACAGCATTTTAAAAGGATTATTATACCATGCCCAAGTGGGATTTATCCCAGGAATCTAAGAGTAGTTCAACACTAGAAAAATCACTCAAATCGAACTAGGAAAAGAAACACATCATCATCTCAATTGACACAGAAAAGGCATTTGACAAAATCCAACAGGCTTTCATAATAAAAACAATTAAGAAGCTAAGAATAGAAGGGCACTTCCTCCACATGATAAAGAACATGTATGAAAAAACCACAACTAACGTCACACTCGATGGTGAAAGACTAAAAGCTTTCCCATTAATATCAGGAACAAGAGTAAGATGCCCCCTTTCACCACTGCTGTTTAATGTTGTATTGGAAGTTCTAGCCAGAGCGAGTGGGGGTGGGGGGGAGAAAAGGCATCCAAAATGGAAACAAAGAAGAAAAATTATATCTATTTACAGATGATATGATTCTATTGTAGAAAGCCCGAAAAGAATCAAGAAAGCTACTAGAACTAATTCTGCATATTTGCAGTATACAGAGTAAACATACAAAAGTCAATTAGTCACGTTTCTAAAAATCAGCAATGAGTAATCCAAAAAGGAAATTAAGAAAGCAATTCCATTTACAATAGCATCTACAGGAATAAAATACTTAGAGATAAATATAACCCCCAAAAAACAATTTGTACACTGGAAGCTAAAACATTACAGAAAGAAATTAAAGACCTAAGTAAAGAGACATGTTCATGTATTGGAATACAATATTGTTAAGATGACAATATCCAAAGTTATCCTGATTCAGTGCAGTCCCTCTCAAAATCCCAAAGCATGTTTTGCGAAAATGGAAAAGTCACTCCTCAAATCCATATAGAATTGCAGGAAGTCCCAAATCGACAAAACGATCTTGCAAACTTAGTACAGAGCTACAGTAATTAAAACTGTGCAGCTGGCGTGAGAACAGACATACAGACCTAAGGAACAGAACTGAAAGTCCAGGAATAAACCCATACATCTGTGGTTAACTGATTTTTTACAAGGGTGCCAAGTCCGGTGGGGAAGAATCGTCTCTTCAATAAATGGTGCTGGGACAATTGGATTTCTACATGTAAAAAAATGAAGTTGGATCCCCATCTTACACCATATAGAAAAATTAGCTCAAAATGGATCAATGACATAAATATAAAAGCTAAAATGATTAAACTCTTGGTACAAAAATACAGGAGTAAATCTTTATAGTCTTGGATTTGGCAGTGGATTTCCAGACACCCAAAACAGGCCCATAAAAGAATAAATAAATAAATTGGACTTTATAAAAATTAAAAACGTTTATGGATCAAAGGACACTATGAAGAAAGTGAATACAACCCACAGAATGGTGCAGTGGTTAAGCATACGGCTACTAATGGAAAGGTTGGTGGTTGGAACCCACAGCCGCTCTGCAGAAGAAGGATGTGCCAGTTGGCTTCCATAAAGATTTCAGCCTGGAAACCCTATGGGGCAGTTCTACTCTGTCCTACAGGGTCGGTATGAATCAGAACTGACTCGACGGCAGTGGGTTTGGTTTTGGTACCTGGTAAGGGTTTAATTTTCAGAATATATAAAGAATTCCTACAATTCAACAAACAACCCAATTTTAAAAATGGGCAAAGGACTTGAATAGACATTCTCCATAGAATATATACAAATGACAATAAACACATGAAAAGATGTTCCTCATTTTCCACATCAACAAATCACTAGTCATTAAAAAACCCATTCTGGAAACAGTGGTGATAGGGTTTCACAACATACCAAACCCATTGCTGTTGAGTTGATTCCAAGTCATAGGTCCTCCCACCACAACATAGTGAATGTAATTAATGCCACTGAATGGTACACTTAAAAATGGTTAAAATGGCATATTTTATGTTGTATATCTTTTACCACAATAAATAAAAGATTAAAAAACAAAAGAAACTGGCAATTCCAGAGTGAAAGGATATGAAGGCTACAAGTTAGAAAACACTTAAAATCTTAGAAAAACTTATTAAGACTAGAGCTGTGTGCCCAGCAATAAGACTCCAGTGGGGAAGAGATGTCTGTGAGTGAGAAACGGGGTGAACACATCACCACTAGATGTCAGTGCTGCTGGAGGACTGTCTTGGCAGGGATTCTGTTTCCCCAGTGATCAGGTCCCCTCTCATCCCCCACAGTTACCATAGAGCTCTAAAAGATCCCCTATTCCATGCCCATCTCCCACTTTTCTCCAATTTCTAAAACCCTTATGTCCTCTGGAACTCAACACCCATCATCATCAGCAAAGTCTCCTTTATTCTCCCTCATCCATTTCTTTAAATCTGGCTGTCCTGAGGACATTCTTTCCCCTGTAGCCCTCTCAAGTAGTAGCTTTTTTTCCTCCATGACCCTAGTACCACTGGGTCTGGAGGTCTGGTGGGTGTTGTCTTTGTTCTTCATTGTCACTTTCAGAATCTCATGTCAACATATTATGTCTCTACTAGCGTTCCTTTTTTCCATTCGTTTCTGACCCTTGGGCTACTCCCTCATTTCTTCAAGATTTTAGCTTCTAACATACTTACAGTTAACTCTCTAACACCATTCCTATTTTAATTATTGGTGATTTCACTATCCATATAGAGATAAATGATTGTTCCAGTACTCTGACCTCTTAGTTCTTCCCCTCCAATAACCTTTATATTCTATACTACCTACTCCATCCTAACACAGCCACTCACTCACACAATCCTTGTCATTTCCAATAACTGCAATCTTGCCATAATCTCAATGGCAAACATGTCACTCTTGGGCCACCATTTCTTTGCAGCTCACTCCCTTTACCACCCTGATCCAGAGTTCCTCATCCAACATGGTTTTATAATCCATTGATCCTACCACCACCTTTTTTCACTGTTCCTCGTTTCCAATATGTCCTCACTTCCCTCTTTACCCAGTTTAAGTTCCATAGTCAAACATTAAAACCACTCCCTAGTCCCACTCAGTTTGTAGTTCATGCTTAACAAAATCACAACCTTGACACAACTTTCTGCCTGTTCTACAGCTGCATCCATGTACCTGAATGTGGATGGAGAAAAATACAATCACACCAACTGGATTCACTTTAAATTCATAAACCCAGACCTCAAGTGAGCTCTTAATGCAGCCTGGTGATCACATGATACTGTCCTAGTCCATCCACTCTTCCACTGTCCTAGACCACAGGCCAGCAAACTACAGCAACATTCATCTATGTATTGTCCATGGCTGCTTGCGTACTACAATGACATAGCTGAATGGTTGCAACAAAAATTATAGCCCACAAAACCTAGAATATTTATTATCTGGTCCTTTACTGAAAAATTTTACCAACTCCTATCCTAGACAACTATTTCATATCTTCTCTTTCCATCCATCACTTCCTTCTCCATCTTCCTCTCAGCTGACCTTCTTTCCTACTTTACAAGAAGTTTGAAGCAATCAGAAAATCACTTCTATGAGGTCCTACCATCACATATATCCACCTGCCATCACCTCTACTCATAAATCCTGATTTCTTTCCTGTCAGTATAGACAAACTATTCCTGTAGCCATGACCAATTCCTCTGTACACTAGATCCTGTCTGCTCAGGCTTACTTGAGGACGGAACTCAAGCAACTCACCCTCTCACATGTATCATCATTTTTTGCTCTCTAATGGTTCATTCCCATTAATTTTCAAGCATACTTTGCATTTCCTACCTTAAAAAAATAATAATTCTCAGGACCTCAGTTCATTTTTCCATTCTTCTGCTCCCCGTTGTAGGAAGTTCTCAGTAGTTGTCTATATTCACTAATGCCTTTCCTCCCAGTCTCTCAAATCTATTCCAGTTAGGATTTTGCTCCCACCACTCCACAAAATGTTTTGTCAAGGTCACTAGTGCCTTCCACATTGCTAAATCCAGTGGTTACTTCTCAGTCTTTATTATCTTGACCTGTCTGCAGCATGTGACAGTTGATAACTCCCTCTCTCTTTGAAACCTCCTTCCTTTAGCCCCAAGGATACCACATAATCATGATTTTCTAATTACCTCAACTGGCCACTTCTAGCAGTCTGCTTTGCTTATTTCTTTTCATCTCCCTAATCTCTAAATTAATCATATGGGGCAGTTCTACCCTGTCCTATAGGGTCGTTATTGGAGGCTGCAAGGGCTCAGTCCTCAGACCTCTCTTTTCTACCTACACTCACTTTCCCAGTGATCTCATCCAGTCTCATACTTAATATACCACCTATAAGTTGATGACTCCCAACTTTATATCCCCGGTCCAGACCTGTCTCTTGAACTCTAGATGCCTATATTCAGCTGGCTATCTGACTGCTCCATATAGGTATCTAACAGACATCTCAAACTTACCGTGTTCCTCCCCTTCCCCTCTAAACCTGTTCTACCCAGTCTTCCTCAGCTTAATGGCAATTCTGTCCTCCCATTTGTTCAGGCTAAAAGGCTTGGCCTCCTAGACTCTTCTCTCTCATACTCCACAACTGATCCATAAGCAAATCCTTTTGGTTCTGCCTTCAAAACATATCAAAAATCCAGTGACTTCTCAGCTCCTACTGCTACCACTATGAACATTAAATGTTGCATGAAAGAAGAATCTTAGAAAAAGTAAAGGGCAACAACTAATGCCTGGGAAAGAAATCCCTGAGTAGCCTTGGCAGCTAGCTAAGGAAAGCTAACAGGACAAGAATAGGAAGCCTGCTATTTGGGCCTAGTATATCACATCTCCTTTCACAGGCTGAACCAAGCTCTCCCTGCGTCCTACCTTCTTTAGCGATGGTATCTGCAGTCTCTTTGGCTTTGTCTTTCAGATCCTTCATCACACTGTCTACCTGGTACTCATGTTTCAGGAAGAACGGACGGATGATGCGCTTGTAGAGCAGTTCAGCCCCATTAGAGGGGCTCGGTGCCATGCACCACAACAGGAAGCCACACTGCAAATGAGAATCAGCATTAATAATGGGAGAAAAGTGAGCACCCTGAGAATACACACCATCTACCACCACTCCAGGGATGATCATTGCCTCTATTATTTTCTCCAATGGCATGCCTAGTGTTTTCTGTAGGCTACAGGCCTTTTCTTAGATGGGAAAAAAAAGTGAAATATATATATGGAGTCCCTGGGTGGTGCAGTTAACACACATGGTTGCTAACTAAAAATTGGAGGTTTGAGTCCACCAGAGGTGCCTTGGAAAAAACACCGGACAGTCTACTTCTGAAAAATCAGCTAGTGAAAACCCTGTGGAACACAGTTCTACTCTGACACACATAGGGTCACCATTAGCCAGAATCAACTCCACAGCTAGTTTTTGGTTTACGGAATAGCTGAGACTGAAAAAAGAAGGTAGAATACAAAAGGCCCACCAGCTTAACTACGTTCCTAACTTGGACCCCTTTTTAGTTTATAGCTGTAAGAGGCTTTTATTAATTGTAACTCTTAAAAATCAATTGTAGGGGAGGGAAGGAGAGGAATTCACTAACTAGATAGTAGACAAGAATCACCTTAGGTGAAGGGAAGAACAACACAATAGAGGGGAAGTCAGCACAACTGAACTAACAGGTAAGAAGTTACTTGAACACAACCAGACACTTCAAGGGACAGAGTAGCAGGGGCTGGGGTATGGGGATCATGGTTTTGGGGGACATCTAGGTCAACTGGCGTAACAAAGTTTACTAAGAAAATGTTCTGCATGCCACTTTGGCGAGTGGCATCTGGGGTCTTAAAAGCATGCCAGTGGCCATCTAAGATGCATCAATTGGTCCCAACCCACTTGGAGCAGAGGAGAATAAAGAACACCAAAAACACAAGGAAAACCTTAGCCCAAGAGACAAAAGGGCCACATAAACCAGAGACTCCATCAGCCTGAGACCAGAAGAACTAGATGGTGCCTGGCTACCACCCATAACTGCCCTGACAGGGAACATAACAGAGAGTCCCTGATGGAGCAGGAGAAAAATGTGGAGCAGAACTCAAATTCACGTAAAAAGATCAGACTTAATGAACTGACTGAGACTGGAGGAACCTCCGAAGCCATGGCTCCCAGATGCTCTGTTAACCCAGAACTAAAACCATTCCCAAGGCCCACTCAGACAAAGATTAGATTGGACTATAAAACAATGCTTGTGAGGAGTGTGTTTCTTAGTTCAAGCAGATACAAGAGACCAAATGGGCGGCTCCTGTTCAGAGGCAGGATGAAAAGGCAGGAAGGGACAAGAGCTGGTTGGATGAACTCAGGAAACCCAGGACAGAAAGGGGGAGTGTTCTGTCACATTATAGGGATGCAACTAGTGTCACATAACAATATGTGTATAAATTTTTGTATGAGAAATGAGCTGTAAGCATTTGCATAAATTTAGCACAATAAATAAAAAGCAAAAAAAAAAAAAAAGCATTAATACTTACCTGCATGTATAACGCACTGTACAGATAAGCCTAAAATCTGTAAAACTAGTTCTCAGTAAGTTCATCTTGGTAAGTTTGTCACATTTACTCATTCTGTTACAGAAACGATACCTGGCTATTCTTGAGTTATTCCTTTAGCAGAATCTTAGTTATTGATAGATTTTTAGCCTTCAAGGAAATTTTTACAGTCAGCTACTCATTGTCTTTTACCTTGAATGCAGATATTATTCCTAACTTTTTCTTATGGCTCTCTTTTGCCATTGAAATTAAAAAAGAAATTTGGTGAGAATTCTGCCTTTATTAACTTAAAAGCAAGAATTGCAACACTATGTCTAAAATTTTGTTGCTGAGTATTCAACTAGTAAGTACCAACTCAGCACTTCAACATATCTAGGCAGTTAAATCCTCCATAAAATAAAAGCAAAAAAGGATATTCAGAGTGATATGCTCATTCCCTAGGAAGTCCAATAAACAACATTCTAAGTATCTTTGTTTAAAAGACTCTAACCATATCGTGCTCCACACAGATTGAGTCTATAAAAAACTGTAGTCACTTCCTGGGATTCTAAATCTTCATTTTCTACAAATTCTCTTTAAGTAAAAACTTTTCAACTTATTATGCCTTAAATTTAGGTCTATAGTCTTGGTCCTTGTTATTCCAAACCAAGGAATTTATTCAAATAATCAAGTAGCTCCAATGCCTTCCTATGATACAGCTTTCAAGTTTGCTCTAGAGATGCAAAGCTGTTAAGGGGCTTACACTAATAACAGAGAATTGGGCCTAAAATGCACATATTCGTGCCCAGAACTTCATTCCATTAGCACCATGTTGGCTCTGAGAAACTTGTATTACACTGTGAACTTGTGTTAACTCAAAATACAAATCGCAACAGCATGAAAAAAAAAAAGTACTCAGGAATAAATTTAAACAAGAAGGTAAAAGACTTGTACACGGAAAGCTATAAAACATATTGAAAGAAACTAGAGAAGACCTGAATAAATGGAAGGACATCCCATGTTCATAGACCGGAAGGATCAATATAGTTAAGATGTCAGTGCTCCCCAAAGCAATCTATAAATTCAACACAATCCCTACCAATATTCCAACATCCTTTTTTGCAGAAATGGAAAAGCCAATCTTCATATGGGAGGTGGCACAAGACCCTGAACACCAAAGCAATCTTGAAGAATAAAGTGGGACTCATACTTCTTGTCTTTAAAAACATACTATAAAGCTATAGTAATCCAGCAATGTTCAAGCAAAACTATGTTAGAAAACACCATAAAATACTCATAAGTAGAATCAGTGACTGTAACAGCTACAAAGAAAAATTATCTCTATATTCCCAAAAGGTTGAGAATTTCTGGATTAGCGGAACTACGTAGCCTCTTTTCCAAATGCAGAGCACTTAACCCAAAGCAATCCATTGTCACGATCTCCAAGTTATGATTTTAATCCAGCCCTCCTTTCACTCCTCCCACCTTAGATATCTGACAGACTCCAAAGCTCGTTTACTGGGCTCAGTTCCTAGAAAAGGGGATGTTCAGAGTTAGGAAAGCAAAGGAAGGGAAAGGATGCCAGTAAGAAATAGAAGAGCAAAATTCAGACTAGCCATCTAGTGGTCTCAATACACATGTGCAATAATGCTATATACATGAATATGTGGGTCCAAACCCTAGTGGCGTAGCAGGTAAGTGCTATGGCTGCTAACCAAAAGGCCAGCAGTTTGAATCCACCAGGCACTCCTTGGGAATTCTATGGGGCAGTTCTACTCTGTTCTGTAGGGTCCACTATGAGTTGGAGTTGACTCAATGACAACGGGTTTGGTTTGGTTCAGGTGGGACAAACAGTTTTGGAGTCGACTGGTAACCAAAAGGTTGGTGGTTCGAACCCACCTAGCGGCTCCACAGAAGAAAAGACCTGACAATCTGCTTCCGTAAAGATTCTGCACCACCAGGGGTCCTGCTTCCATAAAGATTACAGCCAAGGAAACCTTATGGAGCAGTTCTATCTGTAACACATGGGTTGTCATGAGTTGAAACTCACTCCATGGCAAAAGATGACAACATTAATGAATATGCAACCACCTAAAAACTCAGCCCTTGCAGATATACAGTGGTAGAATAAGGCTTCAGTTAAAGGTCCAGGCCCTGAAATGGAGTCAGTTCCCTGAGATACCCTCAGTATGTGTGGTTAGTTCCATGTGTACTAGTCTCTTCTGGCTCGAGCAGCTGTGGCTATCCTAGTAAGCAATAAAAATTACCAGAGAGAACTCTGGCTTTCTGTGCTACACAACTGCATTAACCCTAAATAGAGAACTGAAAAAAAAAAAAATGAACCCATTGCCACTGAGTCGATTTTAACTCATAGCGACCCTATAGGACAGAGTAGAACTACCTCATATGGTTTCCAAGGAATGGCTGGTGAATTTGAACTGCTGACCTTTTGGTTAGCAGCCTGAGCTCTTAACCACTGTGCCACCAGGGCTCCAGAATGGAGAACTAGGTGACTATAGTTTTGACTGGCTTTAGCTTTCATTTCCTCTGCTTAATGCCAGTTAATTGCAAGCAACCTTTGCAGGCCATTTCTCTGGCTAACATTTCCCCCGTAAGTCCTTTTTGTTCCTGTTTTTTAATTGTGGTAAAAATATATGCTAGAAAACATTTGGCCTTTGGTTTTTAATATCCAAACTTAATACAGTGATTTTTCAGTGGTTTCTTACATAGGAAATACCAATACATACATACCCAAAATTCAGTATATTTTTAATAAAATGATGTGCAGGGCAAGTCTTGAGTTAACATTCTTGATAGAATATCAAAATCCCATGTAGATCAGGCAGCTAACAGATACATGAGAAAATGCTCTCGATCATTGGCCATTAGAGAAATGCAAATTAAAACTACAATGAGATTCCATCTCACTCCAACAAGGCTGGCATTAACCTAAAAAACACAATAAATGTTGAAAAGGCAGCAGAGAGATTGGAACTCTTATACACTGCTGGTGGGAATGTAAAATGGTACAACCACTTTGGAAATCTATCGGGTGTTTTCTTAAAAAGTTAGAAACAGAACTACCATACAACCCAGAAATCCCACTTCTCGGAATATACCCTAGAGAAATAAGAGCCTTCACACAAACAGATATATGCACACCCATGTTTACTGCAGCACTGTTTACAATAGCAAAAAGCTGGAAGCAACCAAGGTGTCCATCAACGGATAAATGGTTAAATAAATTATGGTATATTCACACAATGGAATACTACGCATCGATAAAGCACAGTGACAAATCTGTGAAACATTCATAAGATGGAGGAACCTGGAAGGCATTATGCTGAGTGAAATTAGATGCAAAAGGACAAATATTGTATAAGACCACTATTATAAGATCTTGAGAAATAGTATAAACTGAGAAGAACACATTCTTTTGTGGTTACGAGACGGGGGAGTGAGGGAGGGTGGGAGAGGGTTATTTACTGATTAGTAAGTAGATGAGAACTACTTTAGGTGAAGGGAAGGACAATACTCAATACACGGAAGGTCAGCTCAACTGGACTGGACCAAAAGCAAAGAAGTTTCCGGGATAAACTGAATGCTTCGAAGGTCAGTGGAGCAAGGGTGGGGGTTTGAGGACTATGGCTTAAGGGGACTTCTAAGTCAATTGGCAAAATAAATTCTATTATGAAAGCATTCTGCATCCCACTTTGAAGTGTGGCGTCTGGGGTGTGACGTCTGGGGTCTTAAATGCTAACAAGCGGCCATCTAAGATGCATGAATTGGTCTCAACCCACCTGGGTCAAAGGAGAATGAAGAACACCAAGCTCACACGATAACTATGAGCCCAAGAGACAGAAAGGGCCACATGAACTAGAGACTTATATCATCCTGAGACCAGAAGAACTAGATGGTGCCTGGCCACAACCAATGACTGCCTTGACAGGGAGCACAATGGAGAACCCTTGAGGGAGCAGGAGAACAGTGGGATGCAGACCCCAAATTCTCATAAAAAGACCAGACTTAATGGTCTGAGACTAGAAGAATCCCGGCGGTCATGGACCCGAAACCTTCTGTTGGCCCAGGACAGGAACCATTCCCGAGGACATCTCATCAGACATGAAAGGGACTGGACAATGGGTTGGAGAGAGATGCTGATGAAGAGTGAGCTACTTGTATCAGGTGGACACTTGAGACTGTGTTGGCATCTCCTGTCTGGAGGGGAGATGGGAGGGTAGAGAGGGTTAGAAACTGGCAAAACGGTCACGAAAGGAGAACCTGGAAGGAGGGAGCAGGCTGACTCATTAGGGGGAGAGTAAATGGGAGTATGCTATAAGGTGTATATAAGCTTATATGTGACAAACTGACTTGATTTGTAAACGTTCACTTAAAGCACAATAAAAATTATTTTAAAAAAAAAGTAAGCATGACAACTAAAAAAAAAAAATCCCATGTAGACATTTTATAGAGCATGCAGAGTGTCAAAGGGAGTGTGCTGTGCATTACTGCATACAAAACAATAGGTTTTTTTACCAATGACATTAAGTATTTTGAGAGCAGAGAGGTTTTTTTTTTTTTTCTGTGTTTTGTTTAATATTTAGGAAACTGGTTGGAAATTCTAGATTGAAACATAACGCATTTTAATTTTTCCCATTTAAAATAGTGTAAAATAAGCTTTTGGTGGTTACTACTCTGAATAGAATTTCTGATTTTCAGGAGTGGATTATCAATAGAGAAACAGATGACCATGCTATCATAATGATAAGTATCAAGATGAAGTGGGAATCACTCACTGGATTCAGAATCAGGAGAGCTGGAGTCTACTTTTATGACTTTAGGCAAGTGAGGCTTAACCTAAGAGTCAATTTTCTTTTCTGCAGGATTTTACGAAAGTCAAAAACTAGTGTTCTTAAAGAAAGTAAGCAAATACACAAGATAGTAGTAGTAGTACCAAGTCCTAAAGCTCTTAACTGTTGTTGAAAATCCCTGAAATATTATCTGCCTATGCAAATACCAACCCTTCAGCTATACAGGCGAGCAGATTATCTCTTCTGGGTGAAACCAGGCAAGACTACCAGCCAGGACAGAGTCAAATGTCTACCTTTTTGTAACTCTCTGATGTGATTACTTTGTAGGCTATACTCCAGACTGTTTAATTCCATTCTTTCAGATACCCACAGGCTATTGTCTTGAGACAGTAAAATAATTACTACTCCCTAACTACATTCTTAGCCTTTTCAAATTCTCAAATGAAATAATATTCTTGTATTAAATATAAAGTTAATTACTGTTCAACTCTCAAGGTGATATTCAGCTTCCAGCTTTTACAACTCCCTCTTCTTAATCTACTTAACTGTATAACCCAGGAATACCCTGAGTTTGTTAAAGTCACCCACACAGATCTAGGTGTCCTTTTGACCATGCTGTCCTCAAAGTGCCAGCTGTTGACACTCCCAAGGGCAGGCACAAGCCCACTCTCATCTGTAATTCAAAGAGCCTATGTTATTTTAGCTGGACTCTTGGCACTATTAGCACTATTAGCATTGAATCCTTAAATTACAAATAAAATCAGGCCAGATAATGCTATCTGATTTTAATGCTGTGGTCACTGGATTTCCCCCCAGAAGAGGTATTTCCAAGGTAGGGATATGCTCATGATGCACAGTTAGGGTACTATCCTGGTCAGAACTGAGAGTTAATGCTAGAAAAAAACAGATTTCAACAGGGACATCCTGATCATGCTGCAATGACTTGATCAGAAACAAGATGGACTAAATTTAAATTTAAAACAGACTTCAGGATTCACAAATAAAAGCTAAAAACAGAACATGTTAAAGGGAAGATCTCCCTATCTTTTTTGCCTCCTACAGAGATTAAGAAGAGAAACGTTCTCTGTCAATGAGTGACACAGCACAGGTGACACAGTCTGGCTCAGGACTTAAGGCTGCCAGATTTTACTCAACCTTGTTCTAAAAATAAATCCTGGAAAATGGTTTAAATAGGGATAAAGATGGAGTACAAACATATGCATTGCTGAATTATTTATAACAGCAAGACAGATGTCCTAAATATCTATCAATTGGGGAATATGTAAATTACTACCTATAATAGATTAGTCAGCTGTGTCAAAGAGTAGTAAAGAACATGAAAAAATACAAGTTATGTTAATTGAAAAGAGAGATACAGAATAATATCTAGTCTCAAGCATACATCTGTGATTAAACACGATATATATACAGTTCTGTGTGTATTTATATATAGACTAATACATTTTCACATTAAAAAAATAGGAAGACTACCCTAAAATGTTAATAGTGGTAGGATTACAAATGTCATCTGCTTCCAACACACACACACCCCCACCCACCCACCCACCCTAGCATGTAAACAGTATGAGGGCAGGGACTTTGTTTTATTCACCACAGAATCCCCAGTACTGAACAGACTCTGACACATAGAAGTGCTAAATAAGTATTTGCCGAGTGAAGAAATGAGTATATACTACTTTTATGTTATAAATTAAATTTAAAACCCTCCTGCTCATTGAACATTCACTATTTCTAGTTCAATACATTGTGTGTTATCTTCTAACCAACCTCTGATGCCTAATCATTGGTTCCTCTTATTTTCCTCCATTCTTATAGGCTGTGCTTAAGAAAAACTGGAAAAAAGGCTGCCAGTAATTAATCCTGTAAAAGATAATGTCCTTATTTACAGGTCTCTCTTTCACACTCCTACACAGTCAGCATGTGGTTGTTGCAGTGGCACAGGTAGGATGTATGCTAGTCCTTCAAATGGGACACCCTCTAAAACTTCTCCTGCAGGCTGTGTAATTCAGAGGCTCTTTCTCAATCTGTTCACTGAAGCTGCTGAGAATATACCAGTAATACAGGAAGAAAGCACGATGACTGACAGCATTGTCAATTTTTAACCATCTCCAGGTATATTATCTATTTGGAACATAAACAGTAAATTCACTGCCCCGTTTTTGACAATACCATGATGCTGCTTAACTGGGGATTACTAATGGATGCACATTCATTTTACTATTAGAGAAGAAAATCTGCTGCAAAGCAAGTTTTTTTTAACATACTCCAAAACCAAATATAAATGATTCAGTCAGTGATTATCTCTTATTTTACATCTTTTCTCTACCTCTTGTGGCCTCCATTAGCAGAAGTGATCAGGAGCAGGTTAGAAGACAAACTTGCTCATGTTCTAGAAGTTTGAGGTCAGATGTAAGTAAAAGTGGTTCTGCTGACTGGGTATTGCAGCAGCAGGTGAGACCAGGGCAAAAGCAGACTTTGTTCTCTTTGGACACTGCACTATGATGTCACTACCATTAGACGAGTCTTATGACTCCAAAATTATCTGAGGCTTAAAATAGGTCATGCTCAAATTAAAGATTATAAAAATATTTTCATAAATGCTAAATGTGAACAACAACAAAAATCCAGCAATCTCTGGATTCTTCCAACAGACAAATTTTCTTCCATTTGCTTTAAAAGGAAAATTCTTCAGCTATCTTACGAGACATTCTGTGTTGATGTCATTCAAATGAAAAAGATCTATAATGAGCATGTTTTCATTTAATTTTTTAAAACTTATTTAGCATCATGTCTTTTTTTAACCATGAATTGTATAACACTGTATGTAATGATCTACTTTTTATAATTAATGTATTATATAGAACTTTCTATGTCAATACATGAGTCTGTTTCACCCCATTTAAATATATAGATGTACTATTAACCATTTACCTATTAATGGACACTTCAGTTTATAATTTTTAGTTATAACAAAAAATGCTGCAATGAGTATTCTTATACATGTGTGAATATTTCCTTAGACTACTCAGAAATAGGATTGCTACGGCCTCATTTTTTAATTTGACAAGAAATCATCAAAGGGCCCCTTAAAAATGCTATTCTCATTTATACCACTACTAACATCCATTTGGAAACCCCGGTGGCGTAGTAGTTAAGAGGTATAGTTGCTAACCAAAAGGTCAGCAGTTCGAATCCACCAGGCACTCCTTGGAAACCACATGGGGCAGTTCTGCTGTGTCCTATAGGGTTGCTATGAGTTGGAATCAACTCGACCGGTGTAGGTTTTTTTTCTTTAACATCCAATTATCCATACATTCACCAATACCAGATATTATTAATCTTTAAAATGTCTGCCAATTTAATGAGCAAAATATGGGATTTCACTGTTCTAATCCACATTTCTCAGATTACTAGTGAGATGTTTACTGGTCGCTTGTATGTTTCTCTTCTGTGAAATGTCTATAACTTTTGCCCATTTTTCTGTTTTTTTATTTACTTGTAGAAATTTTTATATATTCTAGGTATTAATTCCTTATCTGGTATAAATGTTGTAAATATATTCTCCTGGTCTGTCACTGGAAACCCTGGTGGTGTAGTGGTTAAGAGCTATGTCTGCAGTTCGAATCCACCAAGTGCTCCTTGGAAACTCTATGAGGCAGTTCTACTCTGAACTATACAGTCACTGTAAGTCAGAATCAACTCAATGGCAATGGGGTTTTTGGTTCTGGTCAGACATTATTTTAACTTTGTTTATGCTAGTTATTGTCACATAGAAGTTTAGTTTTTTAATTTTATTTAGTCAAAGTTATCGAATCTTTTTCTTTGTGAATTTTGCAGTCTATCTTGTTTTCATACCTCTAAGTTAAAAGGCATTCTCCTATATTTTTTTCTAAAACAGAAGTTTTGGCATAGAAGTCCTGTCCTTGTGAAGCGCTGAGGAAAACAAGTGGGGACTAACTAACCTCAGACAGTTACTTCCCCACCCCTCCTACTCTAACCCCTGTAGCCGTGAATTATAAGCTAGGAGCATCTCCTAATAATGCTTTGAGGAAGGGGGAACAAAGGCTGGAGTCTTGACCTGAGGAGCTGTTTTGTGGGTGAAGAGTGATTAACTATGACTCCTCCTCTGCCTGGGGCTCCCCAGCTCCTACCCTGAGCTTATTAGGACATGGGCTGGGGTGTGACCTTCCTCAATTCCAGTGTCTGACAAGTACCTGATACCCTGAGGGAAATGAGTTAACAGGTCAAAATAACAAGGTACCTGAAGAGAACAACCATTTCAAAAGAAAAACAATCAACTACAGATTCTGTCACAAGCAGAAATATTAGAACTAACTGACCAAATCAGCTAGCTAACCGTACCAAAAGAAGTTTGAGAAAATATTAGCAGTATAAAACAAGAACAAGAAAACACAGGAAAGAGCCCAGGGAAAATATTAGATGAAAACAGTTGAAATAAATAATATAATATATGGCATTAATAGCAGAATGGATATAATATAAACAAGGAACAAAACTGAAATTTGGAAGATCAGATTGAGTAAATCTCCCAGGAAGAAGAAAAGTATAAATAAGTAGATTAAAACAAACAACCAAAAAAAAAAAAAAAAACCCTAAGACCAAATAAAACTAAAAAATATATCCATAACCTAAATACCCTGAATTAAAAGATACTATCAACGTGACTATTTCCCTTTGGTCAACGTGACGGTGGCTAGAGTGAAGGACACCAAAGAATGATTTGGTGTCCTACATTTCTTTAGATACAAATTTTAAAAACAAAATAAAAATAAAGTAGGACAAAGTGAAATAATAAGGATGCCAGAAATATATAAAATATATACAGAATATATAAAACCAATTATTAGTTCCAGGGGAAATAAAAACTGCAAGAATACTACATGTACACTGTATGGCCCAACTGTGAATGGTATTTACAAGTTATAATAATGTGGGCAGTGAATAGTTACCAAACCAAAATTATGATATAGATGCATTAGGAGGAGGGAGGCATGGGAAGGCTGCATATGTGTGGCACGGATGAGGGTGGAAAGAGAGCAACATCCTTGTCTTCCAGTGGGAATCAAGAGCTAATGCCTAGAACAGAAAAATCAAAAGGTGGCCAAACAAGCATATTAGAGCCAGGGGTAAATGACAAAATAATCTGCCATAAATGAGTGACAGTAGTTGCTTTTTAAGAAGCGGGTAAGTGAGGCAGGGATGCAGAATTGCTGTTTTTCTTCCAAAATCTTACAGAACTATTTGAGTCTTTAAACTATGCCGCATGTAACTTAAAAAAAAAAAAACCAAAAAGTAAGATGGGAAAGAAGAGAACCCTGAATTCACAGGGTCTGAACACATCACCCCATCCAGCTTGTCCAGCTTGAAAGTCTGGCTCTGTGAACCTCAGGCATTATTTGCATCATATGCAGCTAACTGGAACCATGGAAAATGCTTGAGGAATCAAGTGAAGACAGCTTGTTCCATTTAGGGAAAAAGAACCACTCTACCTTCTAAAAGGTAGGAGCTTTTTCATCCTCACCGCTGGTGCAAGTCAGGATTTGATAGAGGTCCCATTAGGAATGAGTTTTAACTTCCCACTCCCTTTCCCCACATGTTGGTAACTAAGGCTAATCCTCAGCCAAACACAAAGTGTGGCAGGGCTGACCTCTGACTATTACACCTGTCAAAGTCATTAAAATAACTTCCTCAGAGAGCTCATGTCACATCTCTTTTCTCCGAACCTATGTAAGAAATAAGTATTTCTTCTTCCAGAAACAATGACTCCTGCTGACCCCTGTTAATATTTAATGGCTGCCAAAATTCGGAATGCTTCCACATCAAATGTAGACAATACTGTATAAAGATTGGGTATGAGAACTAAGAGCAATGCTTGTGCTAGATCACAGTATTTCCATTCCTTATTATTATCGCACACATATTGAACACACAATTGTTTCGGCTGTTTCCAGGTAGTATACAAAGGACATGAGACACATTGAATCCTGCCTTCTTGTTTATAATCTGAGGCAGAACCACAGATGTACCCTATTCAGGCATTTATTTTCTTATTCCTTGTATTCAAGTCCTGAGTTGGAATTTATTTTAGTGGTAGGGAGCAAGGTAAATACATATTTGGAAGGAAACAGAGCAGTTCAGGAGAAGCTGGCATACCTTCAGCATGTAGTAGAAGGGGAACCAGGACAGGAAGAGATCAGAGAAGAATTCAGCAATGCTGAACACACCATACACTACCCAGTAGGTCAGCCACTGGGTATCATCTTCTTTGTTGGGACTCTCTATGGCTTTAATTCTGAAAGAGAATACAAAAGAAAGTATGTAATTTAGTAAAATCGCAATGGAACATTTTCAAACATTATACTTTCACAAAGGAGTCCTGGTGGCAGAGTGGTTAAACACTCAGCTGCTAACCAAAAGGTCAGCAGTTCTAGCCTACTAGCCACTCCATGGGAGAAAGATGTGGCAGTCTGCTTCCGTAAAGATGACAGCCTTGGAACTCTATGGGACAGTTTTACTCTCCTATAGGATTGCTGGAGCTCTGGTGGCACAGTGGTTAACAGCATGGCTGCTAACCAAAAGGTCGGCAGTTCGAATCCACCAGCCACTCCTTGGAAACTCTATGGGGCATTTCTACTCTGTCCTATAGGGTCACTATGAGTTGAAATCGACTCAATGGCAGTAGGTTTGTATTTTGTTTTTTTACAGTGTCCCTGTGAGACAATCAACTTGACAGCAACAGGTTGTGGTACATTTTCAAAGCCTGTCCCCAATACCAATTCAGGCAAACGTATGCACTGTGTCACTAGATGCAAGAGTACAGCATAAAGACACAAAGCAATGTGAAGATATCAGCATGAACCATCCTATTTGTTCCCAGTCTTCTAGTCACCAAAGAGAAACCAGCACCGGTTGTCACTGCCCTTGGGTCTCCACCCTTCTAGAGTCTCCACCCTGACCCCAGGAGACACCAGCAGTGACTGGGAACTAGAGCAATCCCTACTCTCAAGTAGGGTCCTGCTTCCAGGCATATATCAGGAAGAATTCTCTCATGGTAACAGGCTCTTATGCACTTTTTTAAAAATTTTATTGTGCTTTAAATCAAAGTTTACAAATCAAGTCAGTCTCTCATATAAAAATTTATATACACCTTGCAATATATACTCCTAGTTGCTCTCCCCCTATTGAGACGGCATACTCCTTCCCTCCACTCTCTATTTTCGTGTCCATTCGGCCACCTTCTGACCCCCTCTGCCCTCTCGTCTCCCCTCCAGACAGGAGCTGCCCACTTAGTCTCATGTCTGCTTGATCCAAGAAGCTCACTCTTCACCAGCATCATTTTCTATCCCATACTCCAGTCCAATCCCTGTCTGAAGAGTTTGGGATTTTACCTACTTTTAATTATTGAGGTAAACATGGGTGGGAAAAAAAAAACTTTTATAGACTGACCTAGAAACCCATCACCACTGAAATAAACACAAAGAACACTACCTTTCTCTGCTTCTCAATCATGGGGACTCTTTTTATGACTAGGGGTTTCCCATAAAGGAACTTCTGGAGCACAGGTCAAGCACTGCACAACGTCCATAACAAACAAGTGAAAGCAGACATCATGGTGTCCAGTTAGTTCAGGCTGTCATTATGTGATCCTCAGGCTGTGGTCTTCCCTCCCCTCATCAGTTAAAAACGTGACTTTCTCAATACCAAATACTGCTTAAACAAAATTCACTCTGCAAACGGATGGAAAAAAAATGTAAAATAATCTTTTACCTCTGAATCACAGAAATTTCTTCTAGTCCTGGGAATTTCCTCATCCTAAACTTCAAACTCCATGATTTATTTTATCCTAACATATTTCTGGATGTTTATCATCACTGAGCTGGACTGAAGCGGTAAACTGGAAGAAATCTGAATCTTGTTTAGCCTAGATGATAGGTTAACTATTGAAAATACACTGGCTAACCAGAATTGAGGCAATGGCAACTAACAACAAAAATCTGTAAAACTGGCTCCTCAAAGACAAAAGTTAGGCTGTTGAATCATGCTGAGTCATTCACTAAGAAAGCCCCCAAGTTAATGAGAAACAGCTGGAGATAAATAATACAATCGTGTGTGTGTACATATGTGTTTCATGAGAAAAGAACCAAAGTGCACAAAGTTAAAGGTGAATGAGATGACTGCTAATGAAGTAAGGAAGAGAAAAAGAGGATGAAATGAATACTGCTTTGAATTTCAAAACTGGGAAAAAGTTTTTCACTCTAAACACAAGAATCTTATAAAGTGAATTTAAGAGTTGATTATAAAGTAATGGTGTGTAACACAGGGATTGGGTCTGTATTTAGCTTTCCTTAGATAAAAAGTAGCTAATGTAATAGGCCGAAGGAAAGAAGTATAAGTAAACATGTTAACCAAAGAACCAACACAGTACACACCCTTTATACTTAAAATTTTTTTTCTTCTGTGCTTTTATTTGGTTTAGAATGGTTTATCTATATATGTTTAACTGGGTTTTTTTAGTTACTAGTATAAAAAATTGTTTTTTCTACATTCATCCTGGCAGAGGGACTACATAGTTTTATTTCACTTAAGGTCTTAGTTTTCTGGACCAAAGCAGTCTATGACTAAACTATTCTACCTCCTATCTTGGTGAGTTTATATCATCCAAAGGAAGCAACTCTCAGAGCATGACTGGCAAATTAAGCATCCTCTTTAATATGTGGCATAAAAACCTCAAAATGTGATGTGACCATCTCATTATTACATAATCCAGAGGATTTTAAAAATTATTTTGAGCACAACCCTCAGTAGGCATACATTTTATATCATGACTCAGTAAACACACATATCCACATATAAATACAAACTGAAACAGACTTTTCATGAAACAGTCCTGGTATTTTCAGTTCTATTTTGTTACTTTTTTAAATGTTGGTCAAGATCCATTGACTGAAAAACAAACTATCCTAACAGTTCAACACTTGTAGGAATAAAAATGGTTTGTCCCCTAATTTATCAACAACATGAATCCAAATGTCTCCATGTCAGTACATTGGAACACTATGGTAGTATTAAGAAGTTGAAACAAATGAACTCAAAATTGAACACACATACTGATGACGACCATGAGAAAACCAAGGCACAGGAATAAAAACAGGAAGAGCACAGAAAGAGTCTTATTAAGCTAAAGAGATTTTTTTGATATAACCTTTCATGTTATTGAAGCATCTATTGTTTTAATTTAAAACATCACAATGTTCATTTTTAAAAATCTGTCCACATGTCATAGTATCATAAGATATTTAGAACAAGAGCAAATATAAGAGATAGTGTAGCCCATTCAGTTTACAGGTGAGGAACCTGAGACTGAAGAAGGTGAGGTGCCCCAATCTAGCTATGGTGAGAGAAGTAAAGAGACTAAAACTGTTGTTTCCTGAATGCTATTTACTTACACAGCTTCTGAATAGACTTCCTTGTTCAGGTGAGTGGATATGGTTGATTCTTCAACAGTACACCCTATTGCCTCGTATATATACTAAATCATGTTTCAACTCAGTGTATCAGAATAAGGATGTAGCAACTTTTCTGACAACATAGGGAATTGAGGAAAACATGAAATATAGTCTATGCCGTTAGGTTACTTGCAGTCTAGCCAAAATGGCAAAGCTAAAGGATGGGAAGAGGTAGGTAACTTATTTAAATTAATCTTCACAATTGATAACCCTATGAGATGGGTATGGTTATCCCCGTTTTTTGAGAGGAAGAAACTGAGGCTTAGGGAAAAGAAATAACACATGATGGGCACTCACCTACAAGCAGCAGAGGCTGAATTTACATCTATGACTAAATCCAAAGCCTGTGCTTGTTTCACTCTCTCACTCTGTTCTTCTAGTTGATAGACTAATAGAACCAAGATAGAAAGCGCTAAGCAAAACGTCTGGTACAAAGTGGGCATTTAGTAAATATTTATTGAACTAATGTACGTACAAGTAAGAGTTTACAATCTTCAGGAAGGGACCTCAGAGATCTAGTCCTACACTTAAGTAAACCAAGGCTCAGAGAGATTAAACTGTTCACAGAGCAGAAAAATGAAAGGTCATGGTATCAAGGTCCAGATCCCTGGAAGGCCATTCTACCCCTCTACCCTACTTACATGGGTGGTGGTGGGGAAACCTTTAGAAGTGAACAAGAAGGTGTTCT
Organism: Elephas maximus indicus; assembly: GCF_024166365.1. NCBI lineage: Eukaryota > Metazoa > Chordata > Mammalia > Proboscidea > Elephantidae > Elephas > Elephas maximus. The sequence goes on from NC_064820.1 coordinate 122,484,309, forward strand.
ATTAGTTGGTGCCCTAGTCTAATGGTTCCCAAACTTAGATGATCATCCATATCTACCTAGGGAACTTGTTAAAAATAAACATTCCCAGGTTCATTCTTTACCTAGCGATTCAGAGTCTCTGACCAATAAGGTGCAGACATATGTTTTTAAAAGCTGTGCAGTTGATTCTAATACGCAGCCAAGTTTGAGAACCACCACCTCTGAGTTGCAGCCTCAGCACCACCTGCCCTGTTCATTTCTAGGAGAGAAAATCCAGACAGGCTGATTTGGGTCCAATCAGCTGTGGCCAGAAGGGCAGGCTACCCATTTCCCTTCATTGAGTGAAAGGACAAGTGAGAAGTTGGACGTGGAAGGCGAAGAGAATAATGTCTCAGCTACAATTAGTGCCAACTCCAATATGACCTGGAACTCTCACCTGAATATTTTCAAAACTGAAACAGAACTTGAGGTAAAAACATCTCCTAAACAAAACTGTTCTCTAAGATTTCAAGGACTACATCTAACAACCCATATTTGTATGGCTGGAACATCAACCTCCCCAAATCCTTTCAATCCCTAGCTAAACTGCAGAAAAGCAGCTGGTGGTGGTTCCGACTACTTTATCCACAGCCCTGGGCACCATCTTAAGAACTCTTCTCTCTAGTGCCACCTCACCCTCAAGCCTCATATGTTACCAGCACTGCAAACACCGGGCTCAAACTCCCAGAGGGACCATTCCACAAAAGACATACCCTGCTCTTTCAAGTTCATTGCTCTGTGTAGACTCATGCTGCCACAGTCTGGCTATCTAGGGTCAGTGCTATGGCTTCTTGATCTCTCTCCTGAGCCACCCACCGTGTTCTAAGGCTGGACTTCCTCTCCTCTAAAGCAGAGAGCAGATGTCAAAAGAGAAGCCAAGGCTGTGTGAGCAGCAGAGACCCAGCTAGGGTACAGAAGATGGTTGGCAATGCTATAAAAGCAGCTAGCATTTCTAAGATTTAGGAATTACAGATTGTTGAGTTGGAAGACATCTCAGCGATCAACTAGTTCAAATCCATCCTTTTAGACAAAGAAAACAAGGCCCAAACTGGAAAGAGTGATATTAAAATGAATCTTAACTTGTAAACTATTACAAGATTATAGAAGCAGGTATTGGACATTTTTTTAAAGGGTAGCAATGGATTGCTTAAACACACTTTGGCACATCCATACAGTGAAATATTCCGAAGCCTTTATATAGGATATTAACAGGGAAAGATGTCTTAGTACCAAGTGTAAAAAAGCAGGCTGTCAATTTTGTGGTTTTTTTTTTTTTTTTTTCAAAGGCAGATATATGTTTGTGTGTGTTTACAGACCAAGAATGGTGTCTAGAAATACAGTGTAAAGTTAACCCTGGGTACTGGGATGGCTGAATTTTGCTTTTTTAAGAACTTTGTAATGAACATGTTCTATTTTATAACAAAAGGGGGAAGAGAAGATTTCTATTTAGAAAAAAAAATGGGAATCAGATTTTCTGTAGCTACTTCCTCCCATGAGACTCTGGTTAGTTTTCTCTTTAGGGTTTTGTTAAAAACAAACACTAAAGTGATCATCAGATACCTTCGTGTAATTTCTCTGTTGAGGAAACAGTTAGGGATTTCCTTGCAAACTTCTGTAACAATGGTCAAGACACAATCTGTTGTATTTTAGGCCAATAAAAGAACTTCAATAGATAAGCATACACTACAGAGAGACATACTGGCACAGAGGGGAAAAAAAAAACCTGTTGTGGTGGAGTCGATTCCAACTCATAATATCCTAAAGGACAGAGTAGAACTGCCCCCGAGGGTTCAAAGAGAGCCATATAGCCCATCACATGAAATTGACTCGTGACTTTTTTTTTTAAACAAGCCAAACAAAGTATCCCCTACATTTCTTCTCAATGCTTATCTGGCTTTGCGTCATTTCACCATCCTTACTACCCAGCTTTGCATCCTGGTTCCACCACTTACTGTGTAAGTGTCCCTGAGCAAATTCCTCAATTCCTCTGGGCCTCAGTTTCCTCATCTGTCAAGTAGGTATGATAATAATAAACTTCATTGTGTTGTTGTGAAAACTGAATTAGTTAATACATGTAAAGCAATTAGAATGACTGGAACAGAGGACACCCTCAACAAATGTTACCTTGTTGTTGTTAGGTGCCAACAAGTCAATTCCAACTCATACCAGCCCTAGGCACAACAGAACAAAACACTGCCCGGTCTCGCGCCATCCTGACAACTGTCGCTATGCTTCAGCCCATTGTTCAAGCACTACATCAGACAGTGTTCCATTGCTATTCATAAGGTTTTCACTGGCTAATTCTTTTCAGAAGTAGACCACCGGGTCCTTCTTCCCAGTCTGTCTTAGTCTGGAAGCTCAGCTGAAACCTGTCCGTCTTGGGTGACCCTGATGGTATTTGAATACCTGTGGCATAGCTTCCAGCATCACAGCAACACACAAGCACCCACAGTAGGACAAGCTGACAGGCATATGGAGGAAATATTACCTTCATAGGTATTAATTGGTAATATAAGAGACTATAAGACTCCAGTGCCTCTGGCTAAGACAGCTGGTGGAGGATTAACAGCATTGTTAATGAGGTTAAAAAGAGATTAGAAAATTACCTGTGGATTTTGATTATACTCCACTCTCCACATCCACCTTGTTACAGATAGTAAAAAGTTAGCCGAAATCTCAAAAATCCTATTTGTGAGAACAACTAAATACACCCATAACAAAAGAAGAGATTGAAAAGGTAATCAAAAAACTCCCAACGAAAAAAAGCCCTGGCCTGGACGGCTTCACTGCAGAGTTCTACCAAACTTTCAGAGAAGAGTTAACACCACTACAACTAAAGGTATTTCAGAGCATAGAAAAGGACAGGATACTACCAAACTCATTCTATGAAGCCACCATATCCCTGATACCAAAACTAGGTAAAGACACCACAAGAAAAGAAAATTATAGACCTATATCCCTCATGAACACAGATGCGAAAATCCTCAACAAAATTCTAGCCAATAGGATACAACAACATATCAAAAAAATAATCCACCAAGACCAAGTGGGATTCATACCAGGTATGCAGGGATGGTTCAACATTAGAAAAACAATTAATGTAATCCACCACATAAATAAAACAAAAGACAAGAATCAAATAATTCTATCAATTGAGGCAGAAAAGGCATTTGACAAAGTTCAACACTCATTCATGATAAAAACTCAGCAAAACAGGAATAGAAGGAAAATTCCTCAACGTAATAAAGGGCATTTATACAAAGCCAACAGCCAACATCACCCTAAATGGAGAGAGCCTGAGAGCATTCCCACCGAGATCGGAAACCAGACAAGGATGCCCTTTATCACCACTCTTATTCAACATTGTGCCAGAAGTCCTAGCCAGAGCAATTAGGCTAGATAAAGAAATAAAGGGCATCCAGATTGGCAAGGATGAAGTCAAAGTATCTCTATTTGCAGATGACATGATCTTAAACACAGAAAACCCTAAGGAATCCTCCAGAAAACTACTGAAACTAATAGAAGAGTTCAGCAGAGTATCAGGATACAAGATAAACATACAAAAATCAGTTGGATTCCTCTACACCAACAAAAAGAACATCGAAGAGGAAATCACCAAATCAATGCCATTTACAGTAGCCCCCAAGAAGATAAAATACTTGGGAATAAATCTTACCAGAGATGTAAAAGATTTATACAAAGAAAACTACAGTACACTTCTGCAAGAAACCAAAAGGAACATAAGTGGAAGAACATACCTTGCTCATGGATAGGAAGACTTAATATTATAAAAATGTCTATTCTACCAAAAGCGATCTACACATTTAACGCAATTCCGATCCAAATCCCAACGACATTCTTTAATGAGATGGAGAAACAAATCACCAACTTCATATGGAAGGGAAAGAGGCCCCGGATAAATAAGGCATTACTGAAAAAGAAGAACAAAGTGGGAGGCCTTACTTTACCTGATTTTAGAACCTATTATACCGCCACAGTAGTCAAAACAGCCTGGTACTGGTACAACAACAGATACATAGACCAACGGAACAGAATTGAGAATCCAGACACAAATCCATCCACATATGAGCAGTTGATATTTGACAAAGGCCCCAAAACAGTTACATGGGGGAAAAGACAGTCTTTTTAACAAATGGTGCTGGCATAACTGGATATCCATCTGCAAAAAAATGAAACAAGACCCATACCTCACTCCATGCACAAAAACTAACTCAAAATGGATCAAAGACCTAAATATAAAATCTAAAATGATAAAGATCATGGAAGAAAAAATAGGGACATTAGGAGCCCTAATACATGGCATAAACAGTATATAAAACATTATAAAGAATGTAGAAGAAAAACTAGATAACTGCGAGCTCCTAAAAATCAAGCACCTATGCTCATCCAAAGACTTCACCAAAAGAGTAAAAAGACTACGTACAGACTGCGAAAAAGTTTTTAGCTATGACATTTCTGATCAGCGCCTGATCTCTAAAATCTACATGATACTGCAAAAACTCAATTGCAAAAAGACAAATAACCCAATTAAAAAATAAGCAAAGGATACGAATAGACACTTCACTAAAGAAGACATTCAGGTAGCTAACACATATATGAGAAAGTGTTCACAATCATTAGCCATTAGAGAAATGCGGATCAAAACTACAATGAGATTTCAGCTCACTCCAGCAAGGCTGGCATTAATCCAAAAAACAGGAAAGAATAAATGTTGCAGAGACTGTGGAGAGATTGGAACACTTATACACTGCTGGTGGGAATGTAAAATGGTACAACCACTTTAGAAATCGTTTTGGCGCTTCCTTAAAAAGCTAGAAATAGAACTACCGTACGATCCAGCAATCCCACTCCTTGGAATATATCCTAGAGAAATAAGAGCCTTTACACGAACAGATATATGCACACCCATGTTCACTGCAGCACTGTTTTAAAAAAAAAAAAAAATTTTTTTTTTTTGGCAGTGTTTACAATAGCAAAAAGATGGAAGCAACCAAGGTGCCCATCAACAGATGAATGGATAAATTATGGTATATTCACAGAATCCAATACTATGCATCGATAAAGAACAGTGAGGAATCTGTGAAACATTTCATAACATGGAGGAACCTGGAAGGCATTATGCTGAGTGAAATTAGTCAGTTGCAAAAGGGCAAATATTGCATAAGACCAGTATTATAAGAAGTTGAGAAATAGTTTAAACTGAGAAGAAAACATTCTTTTGTGGTTATGGGGGGAGGTGGGAGAGGGGCATTCACTAATTAGATAGTAGATAAGAACTACTTTAGGTGAAGGGAAAGACAGCATACAATACAGGGGAGGTCAGCACAATTGGACTAAACCAAAAGCAAAGAAGTTTCCTGAATAAACTGAATGCTTCGAAGGCCAGCATAGCAGGGCAGGGGTCTAGGGACCATGGTTTCAGGGGACACCTAAGTCAATTGGCATAATAAAATCTATTAAGAAAACATTCTGCATCCCACTTTGAAGAGTGGCGTCTGGAGTCTTAAATGCTAGCAAGCAGCCATCTAAGGTGCATCAATTGGTCTTAACCCACCTGGATCAAAGGAGAACGAAGAACACCAAGGACACAAGGCGATTAAGAGCCCAAGAGACAGAAAGGGCTACATGAACCAGAGACTACATCATCCTGAGACCAGAAGAACTAGATGGTGCCTGGCTACAACTGATGACTGCCCTGACAGGGAACACAACAGAGAACCCCTGAGGGAGCAGGACAGCAGTGGGATGCAGACCCTAAATTCTCATAAAAAGACCAGACTTAATGGTCTGACTGAGACTAGAAGGACCCCGGTGGTCACGGCCCCCAGACCTTCTGTTGGCCCAGGACAGGAACCATTCCCGAAGCCAACTCTTCAGACATGAATTGGACTGGACAATGGGTTGGAGAGGGATGCTGGTGAGGAGTGAGCTTCTTGGATCAGGTGGACACTTGAGACTATGTTGGCATCTCCTGTCTGGAGGGGAGATGAGAGGGTGGAGGGGGTTAGAAGCTGATGAAATGGACACAAAAAGAGAGAGTGGAGGGAGAGAGCGGGCTGTCTCATTAGGGGGAGAGTAAGTGGGAGTGTGTAGCAAAGTGTATATGGGTTTTTGTGTGAGAGACTGACTTGATTTGTAAACTTTCACTTAAAGCACAATAAAAATTGTAAAAATCCTATTTACAGATCCAAAAAAAACAAACCTGTTGCCATCGAGTCAATTCCAACTGATAGCGACATTATAGGACAGAGTAGAGCCGCCCCATAGGGTTTCCAAGGAGCAGCTAGTAGATTCGAACTGCCGACCTTTTGGTTAGCAGCCAAGCTCTTAACCGTCGTACCACCAGGGCTTCATTTGCAGGTCAGAGCGAATAAATTCACTGGAGCCCTGGTGGCACAATGGTTAAAAGCACTTGGCCGCTAACTGAAAGATCAGCGGTTTGAAACTACCAGCAGCTCCATGGGACAAAGATGCGGCAGCCAGCTTCTATAAAGATTTCTTCTACTTTGTCCTATAGGGTCGCTATGAGTCCAAATTGGTTTTTGGTTTGGGGACCAAATTCAGACACAGGTGAGAACATTTTTAAGGCCTGCCCTGCAAAGGCCAACTGGCCAAAAATCTTTACATTGGTATTGGGTTGGCATTGATATACACGTAACCCACCGGCCAGCCCTCTTTCAGACCACTGAGCCCCATTTATTGGTCCCAGCTGCTTCCACCCTTGTTGGCCCATCTATTTGTTTCCACCTTTGCTACTGTTTTCTGAAAGCAAAGGCGGGAACCAAGGGTGGCCAAAGGAAGTTTGGGTAGAGATGGTCCTGGGCTACCAGTATTTTCTACCTCCCAAATTAAGTGTTATCATTCAGAGAACCTAAAATATTATCTGATTCTCCATCATGACTAGGCCACAAATACTCTAGTTTATTAAAAAGAAATCATGTAAACTAAGGACTGTTGATGAGGCATAGCATTAAGGGAGGCAGTATAGCAAAACAAAGAGGAGTGAACACTTGGAAACAGAAAGACTTGTGTTTGAATCCCAGACCAGCCTTCCACCATTTGCTAGTTGTGTGACCTTTGACAAGTACCTTACCTCAGTTTCCTCCCCTGCAAAACAGGAAAGAAGTCAAAGGATTAAATGAGATAATCTGTATAAATTACTTAACATAGTACAGGGCACATGGTAACAGTTCAATAGATGATACATCTTTTTTCTGGGGTTTTTTGTGGGTTTTTAAAAATTTTATTGTGTTTTAGGTGAAAGTTTATAGCACAAAATTAGTTCTTCATTCAAAAATTTTATACACAAATTTTTCTGTGACATTAGTTGCAATCCTCAAAATGTGTCAGCACTCGTCCCCTTTACCTTTCCACCCTGGGTTCTCAGTGCCCTGTCATCCAGTTTTCCTGTCCCTTCCTCCCTTCTCGTCTTTGCTTTCGGATAGGTGTTGCCTATTTGGTCTCATATACGTGATTGAACTAAGAAGCACATTTCTCATGTGTGTTACTGTTTTATAGTCCTGTCTAATCTTTGGCTGAAGGGTGGACCTTGAGAGTGGCTTTGGTTCTGAATTAGCAGGGTGTCTGGGGGCCATCCTCCAGTCACCTTCAGACCAGTAAGTTTGGTCTTTTTTGTGAATTTGAATTTTGTTCTACATTCTTCTCCCACTCTGACTGGGACCCTCTATTGTCTTCCCTGTCAGAGCAGTTGTTGGTGGTAGCTGGACACCATCTAGTTCTTCTGGGCTCAGGCTGGTGGAGGCTGTGGTTCATGTGGGTCACTAGGCCTTTGGACTAATATTTCCCTAGTGTCTTTGGTTTTCTTCATTCTCCTTTGCTCCAGATGGGATGGAATCAATAGATGTATCTTAGATGGCCACTTGCAAGCTTTTAAGACCCCAGATGCTACTCACCAAAGTAGAAGATTTTTTACTTATGCACTTTGCTATGCCAGTTGACCTAGATGTCCTTTGAGACCATGGGCCATTTTTCTGTTTTTTATGGGCATAGGAACCTTACTGTAATTAAAAAACCAAACCCGTTGTCATTGAGTTGATTCGGCAGAGTAGAACTGCCTCATAGATTTTCCGAGGAGGGGCTGGTGGATTCAAACTGCTGAACTTTTGGTTATCAGCCAAGCTCTTAATCATTACACCACCACAGGTCCTTACCAACTCAAAATGTTTTAACTTAAAACCAAAAACCCATTGCCATCGAGCCAGCTCTGACTTATAGTGACCCGATAGGACAGAGTAGAACTGCCCCATAGAGTTTCCAAGGATCACCTGGTGGATTTGAACTGCTGACCTTTAGGCTAGCAGCTGTAGCACTTAACCAGTACACCACCAGGGTTTCCAATAATAATTTTTAAAAAAGAGAGAGGTGGGGCCAAGATGGTGGAATAGCCAGATGCTTCCGGTGATCCCTCTTACAACAAAGGCCCGAAAAATCAAGTGAAACGATTATATTTGTGACAAGCTAGGAGCCTTGAATGTCAAAGGCAAAGTCAGAAAACAGACTGAGGGGCAGGGGGAGAGAGAGGTGGTTCAGAAGCGGAGAGGAGTTGCTGGACCTGAATTGCCAGGATCCCTCAGGCACCATTCCCAGGAGTGGCGGTGGCGGCAGGCTGGTGGTAGTGTTCAGCTGCAGTTTCCTCAGGGAGAAGCAGCCAGTCACACAGCCTACTCACACCTCCGGAACCAGAGAAGAACTGCGCTCTCTGCAAAAGCTAAGTATTTGCGTATATTTTACCGCGCCCCCCGTCCCCAAGCTGGCTTCAGTGGCTGTTGATTTCCCTGGGCCTGAGATAGGCCCATCTGTGTGCCCTGAGCCATGCTCCCCAACTTGGAGAAGGAATAAACTCACAACAGTGGGAAAAGACAATCTGCCAGCTCCACTAACCTGGGGAGCTAAGGACAGAAGTGGCTCCTGTCCAGGCATAAACGGTATGTGGACTTTGAATACATTTCCCCCCTGCATGGACCTGCGTGGGCCTATTTCAGGAGAACAGGTCCTTGCTGACAGACTGCAACTGTTTAAGCTGTGTGGTGGAGAGGTGGATGTTTGATATTTGACACCACTTTGCCTGTTAAACAGGGTCCTCACCTATCCACATCACGGGCCTAAGGACTGGTGGTTCTAGTCAGGTCACCCAGCCACCCGCAACAGGGGTCCAAGGATAACTGGTACCTCCCAGTCCTTACAACCAAAAGCATTGGGTGCCCATGGTCTGTCTGCAGAACCCACCCACCTGTACATTCTAGGGGCCAGGGACGCGCTTTCTTCAGAGACACTCGGGGGACCGTTCTCAGCCCCGTACCCTGTTCAGAGCGTGACCCCCTGCTGTAACCAGACACTGGTACCTACACCGATCACCCCTGCCCCTCCAAGACAGTAGGACAGAGCCAACTCCTCAGACGGATTGGACTGAACTATGGGATAGATAGTGATATTGGTGAAGAATGAGCTTCTTGGATCAAGTAGACTCATGAGACTACGTTGGCATCTCCTGTCTGAAGGGGAGATGTGAGGGTAGAGGGGGTCAGAAGCTGCCCAAATGGACATGAAAAGAGAGAGTGGAGGGAAGGAGTGTGCTGTCTCATTAGGGAGAGAGCAATTAGGAGTATATAGCAAGGTGTTTATATGTTTTTGTATGAGAGTCCAACTTGATTTGTAAACTTTCACTTAAAGCACAATAAAAATTTTTTTTTAATTTTAAAAAAAAGAACTAAACATGGCTCATTCTGGTGCTGTGAGATTCAAAATTCTTAGGTAGTAATAACCTGTGATCTCACAAAAGCACAAAATGAATCCCACTCAAAATAAATGACTTTGTAAAAACATCACTCACCTATATTCTCAACAACAAAATAACACTGAGGAAAAAACAATTAAAAAACTACTTATTGTTTTAGTCTTTCATGAAAAGTTCACCACTATGCTAGGACTACTTCAGACAACTTAGGAGAAATGCATAACAACTAGGAACCATGTAAAGGTCCCTGAAAGCAACTTGGACTGAAGGGGGCGTGGCACCAGACTACTGCACCAATCAGATGGCGAAAGCTGTCAGGAGGTATTAACTGACAAGGGTTCATGTATATTTTTATTACATTCTTTTGCACAGTTTGTCAATTTGTTATTTGAAATAACGTAAATGAATGAGTTTTAAAAAAATCATTCAGTAACTGGGCATTCTGTAGTACCAGATTCTTTTATTCTTGTGTTACCATTCTGGTTGTTTTGACTATAAGAGAGTCCATCTGTTCCCATGACTCCAGATATCATATATAGGCTAATATCTTTGAAATTTATATTTATAGCTCAAATCTCCTGTAAGTTCTGGACTCAAATATCCACTGTTTGTTTAATATAAGATTTTAGAATTTTTTTAATGACATAAAGTAAAAAAGTATTTTTGCACACTGTCTAGCACATAGTTGGAGTTCAGTAAGTGCTGTGGTTACTATCATCATGAGAGCTGCACAATAACACAGCTAATTCCGAAATCCTAACATAGCAATTAGCCACTGTCACTGCCCAGCGAAGACTCAACATCATATGTGTAGTCGATACTGTCCATTGCCTATCAACTCCTTCCTCTTCCTACTCACCAAATGAACTCTGATTTGGGGTTCATGAAGCTGGCAGAGCTCCCTAATCTCAGGGAAGCTGAGCTACTGGCCCAGGGTACAAGTTGAAGTAGGTGTTAATCAGTCATGATAATTGCATTGCCCTTTGCTAAATACTAACTTTCCTAGCCCCCTTGTAGTTAAGGGCGTCCATGTAACAGTTCTGACCAATGAAATCGAGAAGTATTTGCTGGAAGGCTACTGGGCAAGTTTTTCCTCTGCTGATAAAATGAGAGCACCTTACAAACAAAAGATCTTTATTGCTTTGGGCCCTTGGAGCTATATAGCAACCATCTTGCTATTCCATGACACAAGCATTAGGAGAAAAAGCCCACACTAGGTCATGGAGCTTTTGGTTCACTAGTTCTGGAGTATCTACTTCCAGACTTGCTATAGTAGATAACTCAATGTCTTTATTGCTTAAGCCACTATTAATGGCTAAGGTTGACTGAATCCTGATATAAAGGGTATGCGGTACCACCAAAAGCTTTCTAAACAAAGCTTAAATTAGATACTTAGATATTGGTCAGAAATATGGCTACTTCCCCTGATGAGGTTTCATCTATCAAATAAATACATGAAAAAGCTTACAGCTAATGCTCATTTACAGGGGCAGTGGTAGTTCAGTTCTAAAATTCTCAGCTTCCGCGTGGGAGACCCAGGTTCTATTTGTGGCCAGTGCATCTCAGAAGCAGTCACCAGCTGTCCGTTAGTGGAGGCTTGAGTGTTGCTGAACATGTTTCCTGTTAAACCCAAACGAAACCCACTGCCATCAAGTTGATTCTGACTCATAGCGACACCACTGGGTTTCCAAGGCTGTAAATCTCTACTGAAGTAGACTGCCACATCTTTCTCTCAGGAAGCCGCTGGTGGTTTCAAACCACCAATCTTTCAGTTAGCAGTCCATCACTTTAACCACTGAGCCACCAGGGTTCCTTTGTTTCATATTATACAACCTATTTATAATTCTAAGTTTTTGTCTTTTTAGGTCAAAGTCCATGTTCATTATATGTAAAAGGCAACAGCATTCATAAGTTTAGTAGTTAACAAATACAATAAATAATATGCTACCCAGTATCATGGAACTAGAGTTATGGGAAACGGGAAGTCGCAATGAAAACAAAAGTAAAAAAAAAGTGTGAGTTTATATTTTAAAAATTTAGTTAAAATTCCACCTAGTATTTAGAACATGTTTACCACTGTACCAAAAAAGAAAGCCACTAGTCATAGCGTATATTTACAACTTGAAGAACAAATTTTATCGTGCTTTATTGCTCTTTGAATAAGTCCATTAAATAAGCTGCTGATTTAAAGTACAGGAAAAGTTGATGAGAAACAAATAAAATAAAATATAAAAAATCTGGGAGGCTTTTCCTTAAATCATTTAAAAGCTTTATACTATGAAGTTAGAGAACTTTGACTATGATTAAGTTGATTTTCCTCTTTGTGTGTTAATAAGAAATTACCACTCTTAATTAAGCACTCACTGAATGCCTGATTTTGTGCTAAGTGTCTGACATAATACTACTTAGCGCTATAACTTACGTATTTTCCCCCTTTTACATATGGGAGGACTGAGGTTTATGAAGTTAAAAAAGTGTTTGTCTAAGAGGCAACATTGTTAGCAATTATCAGATCCATTACATATGATTCTGATTATTCACACCAAAGAAACACACACATGGTACATGTACCAAATATGCTTGATGAGTCACCACAATTCAAGGCCGCTGAATGTCATAAAATTAAGTAATATTATGTCTTCAAAGCATTGGCTTTACTGTTAAAACTACACTTACTCCTCACTTAGTGACTATCCTGTTATCCAACATTTCACATTTACGACAACAGTAAAAAATCTACTATCTGTTTTGCACATTAACAATGTATATGTGGCAGTAATGAATGTCAAGGTGTGATGCGAGAGTAACACTGGCTATAATGGTTAAGGAATAAGTCAGCTTGGCTGGGCCATAGTTATAAGTGGTTTGGCAGTTATGTAATGATGTAATCTGGCAGTTATGTAATGATGTAGTCATCCTCCATTTTGCGATCTGACACGGTCATCCTTCATTTTTGCATAACGCTGATTTTCGTGTAACGACCTAGTTTTTGGAACCTTACCATGTCGGTAAGTGAGGAGTGGGTATAGTTGTACTCATCAATAAGGATTTAATTCTAATAAGTCAATTGCATTACCAGAGAATGACAGTGTATTTAAAAAAAAAAAAAAAAGATAGTTCATAAAAAACCTACAAGCAAGAATAAAACAAGGATGTCACTCTCACCACTGCTATTCAACATTGTACTGAAAGTCCTAGCTGAGCAATTAGGCAAGAAAAAGAAAAAAATATCCAAATTGGGAAGGAGAAAGTAAAACTATGACTCTTCGCAAATGATATGATCCTATAGATTGAAAAATCCAAAATTCCACAAGAAAACTATTAGAACTAATAAAGGAATTCAGCAAAATTGCAGGCTCTGAGGTCAACACACAAAAATCAGCCAAGTTTCTATACATAGCAATGAGCATTCTGAAAAAGATATTAACAAAACAGTTCAATTTACAAGAGCATTTAAAATAATTAAATACCTAGGAACAAATTTAACATGAAGGTAAAAGACTTGTACACTGAAAACTATAAAACATTACAAAAAGAAATTAAAGAAGACCTAGATAAATAGAAGGCCATTCTGTGTTCATGGGTTGAAAGACCTAATATTGTAAAGATGTCAGTACTACCCAAGGCAATCTATAGATTCAATGCAATTCCCATCAGAATTCCAGGAACCATCTTTGAAGAAATGGAAAAGTGAATCCTCAAATTTATATGGAACAAGGGGCCTGAATAACCAAAGCAATCTTGAAAAAGAAGAACAAAGTAGGAAGACTCTATTTCCCAACTGTAAAACACACTGGTTTCCACATCTGTTAAAGATGGCTATAACATGAGCACTTTGATCTCTAAGACCTCTTCTAGCTAACATTTTACAACTCAAAACTGAATCCATAATATTATTTGATAGATAGATGGTTAAAAAAAGACTAATGCCTGAAGCACTAAAAGAGAAGACACAAATTCTACTGGGACAACGCTTTGTCCGTAAAATTGATGGCTCTGTAAATACAGTATCTGCATCAAGTATGGTATCATAAAGTTTAAGCTCAAACACCCTCACAACCTAGACAGGAATGACCTAAACTGACCTTTCTCAGGTAATGGAAGGGAACACATCAAGATGTAGACTGCAGTCTAGAGTTACCTCTGGCATGTAAGTGAATCCAATTAGAGTTCCTTTAACTAGATTACCTGGCCTAACTATCAGGAGCTGCAGGATGTATATAGTGGCCATGTGATAGAAAGGGGCTGATGATAGGCTGTACTCCCAGGAAGAAGAGTGAGTGATAGAATGAACTCAGACTAGGCTTCTACAGCCCCATTTATATTTCAATTTCTACAAAAATACTTTTATTAGTAATATTTGAGTTATTTTAAAAGATGTGCTACCCCAGAGACCCTTTTAGCTTAGTAACTAAGTCACTCCTCAGGCTCACCCTTCAGCCAAAGATTAGACAGGTCCATAAAAAAAAAAAAAGATTAAAGGGGCACACCAGCCCAGGGCCAAGGACTAGAAGGCAGGAGAGGACAGGAAAGCTGGTATAGGAAACCCAAGGTCGAGAAGAGGAGAATGTTGACATGTCCTGGGGTTGGTAACCACTGTCGCAAGACAACAGGTGTACAAATCGTTTAATGAGAAGCTAGTTTACCCTGCAAACCTTCTTCATCTAACGTACAAGAAAAAGAAATGATCGTAGATGTAGGGGAAAAAAAAACCTGTGCTATATTTTTTCACAGTTCCTCAAAATTAATTATTAATGTTATTGACTGTCATTAAATACCTTAAATTGTTACATTTATATTTCTGTTTGTTTTAAATAATATAGGAGGAGATTAAGTTGAAAACTTGTCCTCATTCAAAATCAGTCCTGATAAGAGTAACGAAGAGTTTATAAAAGTTCCTAGGGAACATTCAGAGCTGAGTATTGGGAATGGGATCTCCCTCCACAACTGCTTTAGAGCCCAGAAGGGTCATATCCTGAATAAATAAATCACTCATCTCATTTGCTTCTCAAAACTTTATTTTCTCTGTAATGCAGAAAAGGGGGGAAAAAAAATAACTTGACCAAAATGCTGGATGTAATTAATCTACAAATATGGTCATAAGTAGTTACAGGATATTTTATTACGTTTTCAGTTTTTTCCACAACACCTTTATCTTAAAATAATTCAGCAATATTCATAATAACATTAAGTCAAATCAAGGCCTTTAAAAAACTGACAGAAGTTAAATGTTTAAGATTTCAGTGTTGCTTAAAAGCAGAATTTACAGAATGCCCGATATGTTGTTGATCCAACTGCACAGCTGGCCAGAAGATAACATTTGCTTGTGCTTCATACTACCTGGAGAAGGCAAGGTGTGGGCAGGCACTGCTCTGCTCTTAAGCACTTTAACAAAGAATACACAGTTAACGGAGAGAAAAGCTAGTATAATGGGAACGTAAGCAGCTTAGTGGAAAATAAATTTGTCCCCAAGTTCTCATGAGTAAAAAAAAAAAGTAGGATAATTACAGGTTCTCAAAAACACACAAGAAAACAAACACACCCCTCACTAATGAGTCTAAGAAGAGAACCACAAATACCCATCCTCCGCTACGGTTAAAGGAAGCCTAGCTCTGCTTCACACGACTTTGCTGTGAAACAGAAAGTGTCTGGTTCACAACTGTCAGTCACAATGTGGTGACTTTCTCAAGCTCTCCTCTGGGCATAAGCCCGTTTATGAGTCTGTCATTGCAAACCTTAAATAAATAGCTCGCAACTATTCTCAGCGTATGCTCTCTCACTTACCTGCTGTACAGTGAAGAAGATGCTGTAGCTTTACTTGTGGTTAATTGTATTACAACTCATGTAGATACTTTAAGTTTTTTTTTTTTTTACTATTAAGTCCTCAGCCTTCTTTTTCTGATCTGACTTCATAGAAGTCTCCACTCCAAACTTCTCCCCTTGAAAGTCATTGCCTCCTGACATGGAGCTAAAAGCAAGGCTGCATTCCCTCAAGAATTCCAGTTCACTGTGTTATTTTCAGATCATTCTGCACTGGTAAAACAGAGTAAGTCTCTGCAAATAACTATACTGCTGCTGTCATACATCAAAGCTATGTAAGAGATAACAAGAGAAAGAAATTATTAGTAATCTATGTCTTCAAAGCACTGAAGTGTGTTCACAGAATACTTCAAATACCTATGTGTGCAGATATGTGATCTGGGATGGCAGTTTTTATTTGAAAAAGGAAAAGTGCACTGCACAATGACAAATGTATCAAGTATCAAATTGATAAAAGAAAAAATTAATATCAACAGCTCAGTTTTCTTCTCCACACTTGTGGGACACTCAAAGAGCCACATGAGGAGTAGTATAGCATACCCATTGCCATCAAGTCAATTCTAACTCATAGCGACCCTGTAGGACAGAGTAGAACTGCCCCATGGAGTTTCCAAGGAGCTCCTGGTAGATTCAAACTGCCGACCTTTTTGATTAGAGCCATAGCTCTTAAACACTACGCCACCAGCCTTTCATAAAAGTCAAAAACATGGAGCCAGATTCCTGGGTTCAAATACCATTTTTGTCACCAACTGGCTGGGAGACCTTGGTCAAGTTACTTAACTTCTCAATCTTCATTTCCTCCTCTGTAAAATGGGGATAATCACAGTATTTCATAGGATTGTTATGAGGATTAAATAAGCCATATTTGTAAAGCATGTAAACAAGGACATATCAGTGTCTATTAAACAAAATGGTGCACAGGTGTTCAGTAGTCATGCAAAGAGCTAAAAGTAGTAATACTCTGCACTGGTGGTAAGTTTAAAAAGGGCTGGTAGGGATACACAGAAGATAAAATGACACATCACTGAAGGGAGTGTGAGATTTCAAAAGCGTTACCAAACACTGAATTAAATGTTTGGATGCTGGGTTCTATACATATTTAATCATTTTGAGCTTGGCACTAAAATATGCCTAAATATTTCTATACAGTAACTGAGGGTCCAGGCCAAATGTGACCTCTGTGTGATCTTGGAAAACGCACCCTGTGTCCTTAGGGCATTATTTGAAAACTAAAGGAACCTGACTACATGTTTTATCTCTAAGGTCCAACTCTGATAGTCCCAGAAAGGTGGTGGCTTCTTTAAAAAGTGTGAAATTTCAGTGGAATACTACATTGATAAAGAACAGTGATTAATCTGTGAAACATTTCATAACATGGAGGAACCTGGAAGGCATTATGCTGAGTGAAATTAGTCAGTTGCAAAAGGACAAATATTGTATAAGACCACTATTATAAGATCTTGAGAAATAGTTTAAACTGAGAAGAACACATTCTTTGTGGTTAAGAGAGGGGGAGGCAGGGTGGGAGAGGGGGAGGCAGGGTGGGAGAGGGCTATTTACTGATTACATAGTAGATAAGACCTACTTTAGGTGAAGGGAAGGACAACACTCAATACAGGGGAGGTCAACACAACTGGACTAAACCAAAAGCAGTTTCCTGAATAAACTGAATGCTTCAAAGGTCAGTGAAGCAGGGGCAGGGGTTTGGGGACTATGGCTTCAGGGGACATCTAAGTCAATTGGCATAATAAAATCTATTAAGAAAGCATTCTGCATCCCACTTTGTAGTGTGGCCTCTGGGGTCTTAAATGCTACCAAGCAGCCATCTAAGATGCATCAGTGAGTCTCAACCCACCTAGATCAAAGCACAATGAAGAACACCAAGGTCACAAAAAAAAAGTTTCTATTTTTTTTTTTTTATTATCCAATAAATCTGCCTTCTCTTATCAGTAATGTATTTCAATAGAGGAATGTAAGGAGATTGAGGTAATTCTTCTGTCAACAGCTCTTGGTAATGGGAAATCTGGAATTAGATTTCAAACTGTCTATATAGGGTGGCCAAAAAGTCTGGAAACAGGGATAAACTTATTTTTAAATAATATGTTAGCTACATTCTCCTGACCTCTAGTCACCTTTCCACCTGAAGGACCTCTATATTGAAAATAATGGGTCCAGCTATTATTTTGAAAAAAAGCATAATAAATGCACTGTTTTCCCTGTATTTCCAGACTTTTCAGAAACACGTAGAAACCAAAAGCTAACTCTGGAGATCTACTAAGCATCTCATCATGTGTAAAATGCTGCCTAGTGCCTGAGAGGTCAGGGATTAAAGGTCTTGCTGTCAAAGAGCTCAAAGGAAACCTGTGTACATAAAAAACGAGAGTGATCGGCAGGGAGGGAGGTACATCGTAAGGCACTGATTGACCCTCAGTGAGCACTGGCCAGGCCTTCCACTGTCTACATTCTCAAACATGTGGCAAGATCTCACCTGGAGCCAAGTGCACCTGAATCTACCCACTGATTTCCCACGGTGGTGAATCATGAGAAAGACTAGGAAGCCAAATGAGCTATTCCAAATTTCATTTCCTCACCCTGCAGTCTTTAGGCTGAATACCAACCATTTCACCCAATCTATTTGCTCCTCCCTATGATGTTCCAAGGAGAGAAAATAACAAGAGCAAAAGCTGAAGGTGAGAAAAGAAGGAATTAGTAATAGTTTGGCAGGAGTGATTAGCCAATCCATTCCCTTTAGACTGACCTGAAAATGTAAATTGTATCATGTCACTCCCTATTTGAAACCTATCCAAGACACCTAGGTGGGGAGGAAAAAAAAAAGTAGACTCTTCATAGGCATCTAGAATAAAATGCATGCTTAGTTCTCCAGCCTGATGGCACCTTTACCTCTCCAGTACCTCCCTCACCACTCTCCTCACTCAAAGCTCCCAACATACCTGTTCCTCCAACAGACTAAGCTGTGTCCTAACTCATGGCCCCTATATCCTCTGCCTGACTCTGCTCTTGGCAGGTCCCTTCTCATCTCTCAGGTCTTAATTCAAATAGTATATCAGGTAAATGTCTAATGAGGGTCTTTCTCGTTATCCTCTGCCACAGCTCTCTGTTTATTGCCTTATCACTCTGTCATTACTTTTTCTTTTTGCCACGCATACACCAGTAGATTGTTCAAAGAGGAGAAATAGCATGTCTCTGTAGTATCTAAAGCACCTAATACAGTGCCTGGTACATGGCTGGCTTTTGATTTTTGCTGAATAGATGAAAATCTGTATTTCTTAAAAACAACTCTAGGGAGCACAGGGAGAGTTACAAGAGGCAAGGAGACCAATTAAGGTGAAGGTGATTGTAGACCACACTTGAAGCAGCACTGATTTATGCACTGCTAATACTACCACTGGAAGAGGAAGAATATCACCATCCTTAAGAACTTTCTTTTAGACAGTTATACAGTCACATTGGTTAAGCAATGAATGGACTGGATTAGACTAACACAGCACCCACCCCAGCACCCAGTGCCGTCGAGTCGATTCCTAAATGTTATCGGAGGTCTGTATACTTTATATTGTGCACACAATCCCATTTCTCCTTGAACCTCCTCCATAAAGCAGAGGCCAGGCAGGCCTCTAGACTATTCCCAGGTCAGCAAGCCATTTTTCCCTCCCTCTCACCCCATCTTCAAGGGCAAAAAGCACAGGTTATTGCTGCCACTCTACGCCAGTGGTTCTCAACACTGGCTGCATGTTACAATCATTTAAAAACTGTAAAAGGCTGAGATGCCTTTAAAAATGCCAAAGCCCAGACCACATCCCAGATCAATTACATCAAAATCTCTAGGGGTGGGACCCAGGCATCAGTATTTTTTAAAAGTTCCCGAGATAATTCCAGTGGGCCCCCAAAGCTGAAACAGATATTTTAAAGAAAAGTGCAAGTATCCACAAAGAGACCTTCATTTAATTCCTTTATGGTCGTTTGTTGTTACTAGTTGCCATTGAATCAATTCCAACTCAGCAAGCCCATCTGCTACAGAGTATAACTGTTCCATAGCGTTTTCGTACTATACTATTAACAGAAGTAGATCGCCAGGCCTTTTCTTCCGTGGAACCACTGGGTGGGTTCAAACCACCAACCTTGAAGTTAATACATGAGGAAAAACCATTTATGCCACCTAAGTATATTTTTTATGGTCATTGTTATTGTTGTGTGCTATCGAGTCACTCCGATTCATGCTTACAGAATCCTGTATTTTAAAGATTACAGAGTTGGGTCTAACAATGGGAAGCGTCCTACAAATAAACACCAATCAAAAGATATTCATTACATATCATTTTCTTCATTTTTCCCTACTAAGTGTACTATGAGTGTCACTTTACTTCAGAATAGTCAAATAAAAAAGGATATAAAGTATATATACTTACATACTTACGTGCTATCCAAAGAAAAATTTATTTTCTTGGTGGACAGAATAATTCTAATATATGTAAATCCATCTACCTCCTCTATTCAGAAATATGACCTTCTCTACCATTCCACAGAATTTCTAGCAGTAGGGACATTTAGCTTCTTGTAGACACAAGGAGGGAGCCCTGGTCATGCAATGGTTAAGCGCTTGGCTGCTAAGTGAAAGGCTGAGGGTTCAAACCCACCAGCTGCTCCATGGGGGAAAAAAAAACTGGCAATCTGCTCCCATGGAGTTTATAGTCTAGGAAACCCTATGAGGGCAGTTCTACTCTGTCCTATAGGGTCCCCAAGAGTTGGAGTCAACTTGACAGCACACAACAACAAATAAAAGGAGCCAAAATTGTCAGTTGATTGTGCAGAAAATGAATGAAAGAGTGACTACAAACATATAAGAAAACTGAAATTGGCTGGCTTAAAATCATTCTAAACTATGACTAAAAAATGGCCACAGCTAGCATTAATCCACTCCAAGTCAAGAAGAGGCATATTCTAGTTGTTCACATCTTTTATTTCCCCATATGCACCCACATATACACTGATCTATATATCCCACCTGGAAAGTTTGAGTTTTCTAAAACTCATGCAGATAACCTAATCACGCCAACAGAGGGTTATATATCTCATAAGATTATATACCAAATGACAATTTTCCCACCAATGTTGTAAAAATGGCTTGGTGGTGGGGTCATCTGACTTCCTGGTGTAACTTCACAAAGGGGAAGGAGAATTACGATCAACAGCCCAAGGCTGATTCCTATGAGGAGAAGGTCAAACATACCTCTACCCTCCAACCTTTTCACCAATTCTGACACCAGCCATCCCTTTCACAGCACTCTCTATTTCTCTGCTGGTTCAATAATTTGTTGCAGTGGCCACACAGAACTCACAGACAACACTCACAATTATGGGGTTTATTAGTGAAGTAACAGATTACAATTCAGAATCAGGAACAACTTAGGATACAGTTCTTCAGTCAGGACAGCTTCTCAGCCATGCCTCTCCCTTGGCCACTTGGGCCAGCCCAGCCTCTACCCTGCTCAGGAAGTGTTACTGAAGCCCCTGCCGAGACTTCCCCCAACTCCGCTGTGGTTCCCCAACCCCCATCGCAGCCCGCCAAGCCACAGCTTCCAACCGTGGTTTGGCCTGACCACGCTACAGCCACAGTTTGAATTTGGTGCCAGAATCCCGCGCACGCGTGAACCAAGATTTTGGCACATGGGCAGGACCTGAAGAGCTGTGTCCTCAGTCTGTCTTTGGACCTGACCGTCACCGACATGATTCAACATCCGGACCTCCAAATGTGGACATGAGAGGGCTAAGGGTGGAGAGTTGCAGGCATCAAACCCAACCCCCAGACACCATTGGGAATAAAAGTTCCCCAACCCCCTCAGACAGCGAGCACTTGGCCTTATGGTCGCTAGACCTTGGCCTTTGCTCCTTGTCTGCACAGACAATTCTGTTTCCCTCACAACTGGTGGTGTGGCGTCCATTTTATTTCAATCGGCTAATAGGACAGGACAAGAACCCTTGTTCAGTTACATTACAAAGCTGTTTGTTGTTGTTGTGTGCCATCAAGTCAATTCCAACTCACAGCGATACTAAGGACAGCGGATAGTGGATTCAAACTGCTGACCTTTTGGTTAGCAGGCTGAGCTTAACAACTTCACCACCAGGGCTCCTAAGCTGTTTAGTGTAGCCAATAAATGCCCAGGGGCATACCACTCCATCCTAAGCCTCAGCCTGAAGGTGCTCAGCTCTCTCCTTGGTCAGCAACCCTAGCTCCACCGACAGCGCCTGGAGGCATCCCACTCTGTCAGAAAGCCTCCTGCCCAAAGGCACTCAGCTCTCTAGCTCTGTGGGCTGGGAAGCCCACCACGTTGGCTCCTGCCAGTCTCCTGGTTCTGCCGCTGCCATGCTTGCTGCTGCTTCTCACCATCTTGCCCTATCTCCAGTGTTACAGCTCTCTGTCTCTTGGGTCTAGAAGGTTCTTAGTGCAGGGACCTTGAGTCCAAAGAACACACTCCACTCCCACCTCTTCTTCTTGGTGGTTGCGAGGTCCCCTCTCTGCTCTGGGATTGGCTCTCTTTTAAACCTAGCAGGATGACAAAACTGACCAATCCCCTTGTAAGAGTTCCACACATTTTATTGCATAGTCCCACCCCCACAGGGGTTCCGTGCACCTTATTTGCATTCATAGCAAGCTGTCCAATCCCCTTGGTGAGACACAAGCACCTTATTTGCATAGCCCCACCCAATCATTTGGTGGGAGTTACAAGACCATGATAAGAAAGGCCATATAAAAGTGATCTATTGCACCACAAATGTGAAATAAAAGTTTTTAATGCTATTCAGTATTTTTAAAAATCCATATTCCTTGCTAGTTCAATATAATTCAAGCAGTTAGGCAGTTACTGTCATCCAAGATGTGCTATAATGTAATCAATAACATGTAAAGCACAGATCTGTAAAATGCTTCAAAAAAAATTTTTAAAGGAACTCCTCCTGCAAGTAAAATACACACAGAAAAGTAATGTATACTGGGTTAATTTTTTCTGTTATCATAGATATAGTTATGTACAAGCCATTCCGAATCACGGTTGCCTACAAACCTTAAAATATATATATATATACATAAAATGAAAACCAAACCCACTGCCGTCGAGTCGATTCATAGCAACTCATAGTGACCCTATAGGACAGAGTAGAACTGCCCCACAAAGTTTCCGAGGAGCGCCTGGTGGGTTCGAACTGCCGACTTTTTGGTTAACAGCCGTAGCACTTAACCACTATGCCACCAGGGTTTCCATACATATACCATTGTTATGGATTGAATAATGTCCCCCAAAATATGTATTGTAAATCCTAACCTCTATGCCTGTGGTTATAATCCCATTTGGGAATGGGTTGTTTTTGTTGTTAATGAGGCAGGATTAGTGCAAGGTGTATCTTGAATCAATCTCTTTTGAGATACAAAAGAGATTAAACAAACCAGCAGAAAAGAGAGGAGAGAAGAGACAAGCCAAGTCACATGAAGATCGCCACGGAGCAGAAGCTCAGAAGAGACAAGGCTCTTCCTCCAGAGCTGACAGAGAGAGAAGGTCTTCCTTTAGAGTGGGTACCCTGAATTTGGATTTATGGCCTTCTAAACTGTAAGAAAATAAATTTCTGTTTGTTAAAGCCATCCTCTTGTGGTATTTCTTTTAGGCCAGCACTAGATAACTAAAACAACCACATATCAGTAGATTACATTTTATGGAAAGCTGCTATTCTTGTGCCAATCCATTTTTCCTGGTCTGCCCTGGGGATCCTTTGGTATGCACATAAAACCTGGATGATACTTTAGCAGATAATGCTGAAGAAGGTAAAAGCTCTTCTCAATTTGAAGCCTGAGGATCTCCAATTTCACAAGCAAGCACTGTCCTTCCTATATGTAGTTAGAATCACTGGAGTTGCCACTAAGTGTCTGTACCAGAGTAATACGGTAACTACTCATATAATTGCAATTTAATCGTTCAAATCAGAACTTAACTCTTTTAAAACATGTTTTTCCAGTTCATTCATATTATTATATTTAATTCTAACCTGCCCAATGACAGACCCAAGGACTAACAGTATGTGTGTCTTAGCCTACCAGCTGAAAATTTTTCTTGCTTTATCTTTACCCCTGTGGCTGAGGAAAGTTACAGACACCCATTGGCTCCCTAGGGAAAGCTGTCTGGATGAATGGAAAAATGAAATTGCAGAATATTTTCAAAATAAACACGCTGTAGAGTAAAACCACTTCAACTAGTAACTAGTTCAGATTCTAATCCTGTAAGATTCATTTTTAACTTAGTTTAATATATAAACAAATTATTTATATGACCATGGCACTATATCGGAAACCCTGGTGGCATAATGGTTAAGAGCTACCACTGCTAACCAAAAGGTCAGCAGTTTGAATCCACCAGGAGCTCCTTGGAAACCCTGTGGGAGAGTTCTACTCTGTCCTGTAGTGTTGCTAGGAGTCAGAACAGACTCACTGGCAGTGGGTTTTTCTGGGGAGCTGTATCAATGCTGCATTTTACGTTTGTTTTTATAATAGGGTAAATGTCTCCCAAGTTTGCCGGTAATAACTGGCAAGCCCGTTTTAAAATCAAGAAGACAAAAATTTCTTGAGTGTCAGATGAAGTCCTAACATGGGATTTTACTGTTTATGTACATAAACATATGGTGAAAAAACCATTAAAAAGATTTACCAGGGAAAATGAATCAGCCCTCTGTACATGTTAAGATCTCCCAACCAGTAAAGACGGGATGACTGAATTTTAACACTTTACTTATTTATGCATCCATTAGAAGGTACGCATCTGATAGAAAATACAGCCAGCCATCAGGAGATCTAAGATCACGTTAAAGCTCCAAAATGTGTAGACTTAAGAAGTTCGTACTGCCCTCTGGTGCTTTTACTTCTCTCCCTGGGAAATGGCGATATGTAGTCTGTTGACAGCAGACCTGGCTGGGGGAAGGGGAGTGACGAGGGGGAAGGGTCGGTTGCAGAGTGAGCCACTTACGAGATGTAGGCTGGGTAGCCAAATCCTATCAGGTTGCAGAGGAGAGAGGCTCCATAACCGAACACCAGGTACAAGGCCACCAGCCCGATGATACCTGGAGACACGAGGAGAGAGGAGAGAAGTGGGTCGGCACTCACGCGGGGCAGCCCCCACCCACACGGAGAGTGGCATGTTCTAGGCGTTTTCCTCCTGACTCCACTAGAAACCCGCTGCGACCCTCTGCGGAAGGGCAGAACTGCCCCATAAAAAAAAAAAAAAAAAGCCCCATAGGGTTTCCAAAACCAAACCAAACCCGTTGGGGTCGAGTCGATTCCGACCCACAGCGACCCTACAGGGCAGAGGAGAACTGCCCCATAGTATCACTAAACCACTGCGCCACCAGGGTTCCACAGGACTTCCAAGGCTGTAAATTTTTAGAGAAGCAGAATGCCACTTATTTCTTTCCCGGAACTGCTGGTGGATCGGAACTTACGACCTTTCGGTAAGCAGCCCAGCGCCTAACCACTGCACCACCAGAGCTCCTCAATTAAAGTAGCGAGAAAAACCAACCACAAAAGGGTGGGCCTGCGCCTCCCCTGGCTGTTGTGTTGGGTCTGTGGATACTCAGCAACCCACACCTTTGTATCCCTCTTCCCTTCCTCTTTCCTTCTCGCAGGGGTACCAGCCGGGGACGCTGGGCGTTCAGGAGAGTCCGGGAAGGCTGGGGCACCCCGCCCACGCGCCCGCAGGGGCCCCCGGCCTCCCAGCACACGGGCCGGGGTAGCCCCGCTCCGCAGAGGGTCTGGAGAGCCCCGGAGTCCCGCGCCTGCCTGCGCTACCTCCCCTCCTGAGAAGACACCTCCCTCTCCGTGCGGGGCTCCAAGCAGGGTGTAGGGAGGCCGCAGCAACCCCTTCGCTCCGAGCCGAACCTGCGCACGGCCACTAAGACACCGCCGCGGGAGCAGACACGTCAGCGCCGGGCAGTTCTCCCTCCCCCACCCCCACCCCGGGCCCGCCGCCGCCCTCTCCGCCCGCCACCTGGCCCGGGGCACAGGCCTGCGACAGCCCAGGAGGGGTCTCTGATCCCGGGCTTCCGGGGCGGCCAGTTCGGTCCCCGAGGATGCCTGCTTGCTCCCCTACGTCTGTCACCAACAACGCCTTTCCCGAGCCCTCTCCCCGCTCTCCTCCCCAGCAGCAGCTGCCGGTGCAGCGGCGGCGGCAGCGAACCCCAGCGGGCCAAAGCGCCTTGCACCCACCGAGCGCGATGTAGCTCCGGCTCACTCCGGTCTTGGCCTCGAGCTTGGCCAGCAGGTCGGTCATGCAGTTCTTTTCGTGCAGGAACTGGTCGAACCTCTGCCTCATGGCCACAGACATGGCGGGGACTGTCGCGCCACCGCCCGGGGCTGCTCCTACTGCCGGGTGGACGCAGAGCTCGGCTGACTTAGGCGGGGACAGACGCAGCAGCTGCGGCGGCGGGGCGGGCGGGGCGCAGGGCGGACCGAGAAGGCCTTGCGTCGGGCGCGCTCCCCACTCCCGGCGGCGCGGCCCCCCTTTACCCCACTCCCAGCTCCGCAGCGAGCGCCACACCCAGTAGGCGGTTGGACCTGCGCCTCCCCGGGGCAGCTCTCGACGGAACAAGCGCCCCACGATCCCACGGGTCTGGTAACAGCCTTAATCCATTGGAAGTGAAAAGGGGATGATGAGGGGAGACGTATATTTTATGTCTCTTGTGGGTTCCTCTCTCAAATTGGACTAGTGCAAAAAGCAGGTGGAAAGGAGGCAGACGTTTTTGTTCCTTTCATTTGCAATGTAGTGGGACTAGTTTGAGGTACCTACACTGTGAAAAACGGTTTTTGATTCTCCTGTAATCCAGATTTCTGCGGTCTACGGAGTTGGGTGACCAACCCAGGCCATTTGCCTTTAGATGTCCTTTTGAACCTTGAGCCTTGAAAAAACCGGTTTCTAAAAGTCACCTTCGAGTCAAGCAATGGTCTAAATAAAGTAGTAAAACCGTTTTGCCTTGGGCATTGTGCTCTTTGGAAGAATTCAGCTAGTGTCAGGAAACAGACTCCAAAGGTCATACTGGGAGCTATATTTTAGGGTAAATCAGTAATTATTTTAATTGTTCTTTAAGATAATTCTGTATGAAATCGTTCCTGACCACCAATCGTTTATCAGCTTTACTTGTCAATGCCCACAAGATTTGATGTAAGAATCTTTAGAGGTTCTCTCATCTTTGGAGACGTGGTGACAGTGGTTCTACTCCGCCCCATAGGGTTTCCAGAGAAACCAAAAGGGTCATCGGCAACTAACAACAACAACTCATCTTTGGAACAATTTTGACTCTAGTCGAAATGCTACCCCAATTTGGAAATCATAAATAAACTTCAATCAATTTCTATTGTTGGCTTAATATGATTTTCATTTTAACAACTCATATGCTAAACCTAGGGCCCTGATGGTGCAGTGGTTAAGAGCTAAGGCTGCTACCCAAAAGGTCGGCAGTTCGAATCCACCAGCCGCTCCTTGGAAACCCGATGGAACAGTTCCACTCTGTCCTGTAGGGTCCTATGAGTTGGAATGGACTCAATGCAACAGGATGCTAAACCTGCTAAAGCATTTTAAATCTAAAAATTGAAATGTATCGGCCATCCTTACAGAAGTCTGGATGGAGGCCTGACTTTTCCCTCTTTGCCAGAAATAGAAAAGCAAACAAACAACAAATCCTTCACCATCGGGTAGATTCCGACTCATAGCGATCCTATAGGACAGAGTGGAACTGCCCCACTGGGCTTCCAAGGAGCAGCTGGTGGATTCCAACTGCCCACCTTTTGGTTAGCAGCAGAACACTTAACCACTTCACCTCCAGGGTTAGCAAATCAAATATTTCTCACCTACAAATAAAGACTTTTGAAGGAAGCTAACACACTGCTCAGGGATACACCTTTTCCAAGAAAGGACTACACTACTTGCATGTTTTCATGGCGAACATGCATTTGTTTGATGTCTGGTGTTATAGAATCATTTCCAAGCCTGCTCAGTGGAGGTAATAGCCCATCAAAACTAAACCTACTGAACTGGTTGCCTTAGAGCACATTCCGACACATGCCAACCCTATGTGTTACAGAGTAGAACTGCTCCATAGGGTTTTCTTGGCTGTAGTCTTTATGGAAGAAGCTCACCAAGTCATTCTTCCATGGAACCTCTGGGTGGGTTAGTATTGCCAACCTTTAGGTTAATAGCCCATTGCCAATTGTCTACACTTGCCTTCAAACAAAATTATCCTGAAGAAGAGAGAGATTCAAAGGTCTAAGACTTAGGGCAGGATCTAACTTCTTTCCTTCATGTCCTGCCCACAATATTCCTCTAGATTCCCACTGGCATCCCTAAATCTCGGCTCTTGTTACCTCTCACCTACATTATTTCAGGAGACTGCTTTTAATTGATTCTTTCTGACTCCTACAATTCATTTTGCACACTGCTGCAGAATCTTCCTCATCATTGCTTAAGCTTCAAAGGCTCCCCATTACCCACGGTCTTTAGTATTGCATTCAAGGTCCTGCACAAAAACTGGTCCCCAACATTCTCTCCTTTTCTCACAGAACCCCTCTGCTCTTTCAGACTGACTCAATTACCGTACTGTCTTCCACTTCCATATTGCCTTCCACTTCTGCAAAAAGTTCTCTTGCCCACTTCTAGCTTTTTCCTTTTATACTAACTATTCTTCCTCTTTTTCCCCCCAGTGCTGCTGCTTTTTTTTTTTAATTTCTAATTGTGCTTTAGATGAAAGTTTATAAAACAAATTAGCTTCCCATTCGAGTGTTTGTATGTAAAATGTGCCATGACATTGGCCGCATTCTGCTCATATGTATCAGCACTCTCCCCATTTTCACCCTGCATTTCCTGTTTCCTTTCATCCAGATTTTCAACCTCTTTCTGCCTTCTTACCTTTGCTTTTGGGCAAATGTTGTCCTTTTGATCTCATACAGTTGATTGTTCTAAGGAACACGTTTCTCTCTGGTGTTACCGTTTATTTTATGAGCCTATCTATTATTTGACTGAAAGGTGGTCTCAGGGAATGGCTTCAGTTGCAGGTCAAAAGGGTGTCTTAGGGCTATAGTTTCGGGGGTTCCTCCAGTCTTTTTCAGACCAGTAAGTTTAGTCTTTTCTGTGAATTTGATTTTTTGTTCTACATTTTTCTCCTGCTCTGCGGAGGACCCTCTGTCGTGATCCCAGTCAGAGTGGTCGGTAGTGGTACCCGGGCACCATCTAGTTCTTCTGATCTTAGGGTCACGTAGGCTGGGGTTCATGTAGTCTGTTAGTCTTTTGGACTAACTGCTGCCTTGAGACTTTGGTTTTCTTCTCTTTCCTTTGCTCTAGATGGTAAGAAACCAATAGTTGTATCTTAGATGGATGCTCACAAGCTTTTAAGACTCCAGACACTAATCACCAAAGTAGGATGCAGGACATTTCTTTATGAACTATGTTGTGCCAGTTGACATAGATATCCCCCAAGCCTATGATCCTTTACCTCTGAGCCTAGGAACTTCGTCCTACGAGGTGTTTGGTTATGTCTAAGAAGTTTCCATGACTGTGTTCCTTGTTTGTGTTTGCTCTATTGTCTATTTTAATATATGTGTATATTAATATATGGAGCCCTGGTGGCACAGTGGTTAAGAGCTCAGCTGCTAACCAAAAGGTCAGCAGTTCAAATCCACCAGCCACTCCTTGGAAGCCCTATGGGGCAGTTCTACTCTGTCCTATAAGATCGCTGTGAATCGGAATTGACTTGACAGCAGAGTTTATATATTAATATACATGCAGCACTTACAATTATGTATGTAGAAGTATCCACAGCCATACCTATATCTGTAGGTAGGTATGCTCCCTTACACCCTTTCACACCTCTTTAGCATATCTATAGCTATATATCCATTTATAGATTATTGTTTGTTTACACTGTTGTTGCAGGATTGTCTATGTTACAGTAATTACCATTGTTGTCCTTTATTTTTTGCATCCTCTCAGTGTCTTCCTTTGCCTTATGCTGACTTCTCTCATATTGTGTGTTGCCTTTCCCTTCACTGATATTAGAAACCCTGGTGGCATAGTGGTTAAGAACTACAGCTGCTAACCAAAAGGTCAGCAGTTCAAATCCATCAGGTGCTCTTTGGAAACCTTATGGGGCAGTTCTACTCTGTCCTATAGGGTCGCTATGAGTGGAATTGACTTGATGGCAGTGGGTTCTGGTTCACTGATATTAATTTCCCTTCCATCCCTGGCAACCACTTTTTTTTTTCTGCGTATAAACCTTTTCCAAAGTATAAATCTTGGAGCCCTGGTGGCATAGTGGTTAGAAGCTTAGCTGCTAACTAAAAGGTTGAAAGTTCAAATCCACCAGCCGCTCCTTGGAAACCCCATGAGGCAGTTCTAGTCTGTCCTGTAGGGTCGCTATGAGTTGGAATTGACTCGATGGCACCTAACAACAACAGAAATATTTTTTTGTTTTTATAAGAGTGGTCTTATATAGTATTTATCCTTTTGTGATTGACTTATTTCACTCAGTATAATGTCCTCTATGTTGTGAGATGTTTCACAGATTCATTGTCATTCTTTATCATTGCATAGTACCATATTTTTATGCAAATGACGCTCACCTTCTACGTTTGTTTGCCAACTGCTCCCTTCCCCCCTACCCCAAGGTATTTTCATCAGTGCTGTATGTTAATTTTTTATAGTAATAGCATGTAAAAAAAAAAAATTGGCATAGCGGTGTTTGTGAAAATACCTCGTGGGGGGAGGGAGCGGTTGGCAAATAAACATAGAAGGTACATATTATTTGTGTAAAAACACAATATTCTGTTGTGTGTGTGTACAATAGTTTTTTATCCATTCATCCATCGATGGGCGCTTTGGTTGTTTCCATCTTTTCGCTATTGTGTATAATGCTGTAGTGAACATGGGTATGCATCTGTCTATTCATGTCATGGCTCTTATTTCTTTAGGGTATATACCTAGTAGTAGCATTGTTGAATCATATGGTATTTCTATTTCTAGCTTTTTAATGAAGTGCCATACTGTTTTCCATAGTGGTTGTATCATTTTACATTCCCTCCAGCAGTGTATAAGAGTTCCCATCTCGCCACAACCTCACCAACAATTGTTTTGCCTTTTTTTGATTAGTTCCATTATTGTCAGGGTGAGATAATATCTCATTGTAGCTTTGATTTGCATCTCTCTAATTGGAAACCCTGGTGGCATAGTGGTTAAGTGCTATGGCTGCTAACCAAAAGGTCAGCAGTTTGAATCCACCGGGTGCTCCTTGGAAACTCTGCGGGGCAGTTCTACTCTGTCCTATAGGGTTGCTATGAGTCAGAATCGACTCAACGGCGGTGGGTAATGGCTAATGAGCGTTTCTTCATGTGTTCGTTAGCTGCCTGAATGTCTTCTTTGATGAAGTATCTGTTCACAGCCCTTGCCCTTTTTTAAATTGGATTGTTTGCCTTTGTTGTTGAGGTGTTGAAGTTTTCTATGACCCCCAGAGCTTCTTAGCTCAACTTTCTCTCAGTCCCCCACCACTACCCACCCAAATCAGTGAACAAATTACGCCATATTTAAAAAAAAAAATAGTGGGATCATTGTGATAACCTCTGAACTGGGCTGTCCATTTCTGTCTTTCCCCCTATATTCAATTCTCATGTAGCAGCTACAGGAATGTGAGTTCTTAATGTTATTGCTTTGCTCTGAACGCTCCAACAGCTTCCCCTCTGCTGAGGAATAAGAGTTGGCTCCTTACAGTGGCCTACAAGGTCATAAGTGATGTGGGTCATCCCTCCCTCTCCTGATTTCATCTCCTGTCTGCCTTCATGCTGTGTGTCCAGGAAGCTAACCCTTTCCTGCCTCACTTTTGTTCTACTTCAGTGTTTCTCAAGAGGGAGAGTATTTTGCCCCCAGTGGACATTTGGCAATGTGTGGAGATATTTTCAGTCATCAGAACTGGGGTGGGAGGTGCTACTATCATATAGTATATATTCGTCAGAGATGCTTCTAAACTTCCTACAGTGCACAGAACAGCCCCATCCACCCCGCAAAAAAATTATGTAGCCCCAAGCGTCAATAGCACTGAGGCTGAGAAACCTGCTCTATCTTAAAAGCTCTTTCCCCAGATAATCACTTAACTGTGTCCTCACATTCTTCAGTTCTTTGCTTAAATAGCACCTCTCTGAGTCCCTCCCTGGTCCTGACTTCCAACTCCCAACACTCTCTAGCCCTGTCCTGGTTTATTTTTCTCCATAACACTTATTACTATCTGACATCCTATATGTTGTACTTTATTGTTTTTCTCTCCCCACTAGATTATGAGCTCTAGGAAGACAGATATTTTTGCCTATTTCATTTACTTCAATATCCCAAGCATCTAGAACAATGCCTAGCAAATAGGTGTTTTAAAACTATTTGTTAAATGAATGACTATCTGACATGTATTTTGCCAGGATTTTAAGGGTTTTACACATACAAATTCATTTCATCCTCACAACAGCATGAGGAAGAAACTACCAGTACTGTCCTTATTTTAGGGAAGGAATTAAGGTACAGTGAGGTCTCACAATTAACAAATGACAAAGCTAGAATTCAGACCCAGGATCTTACACTTATACTGCCCAGCAGAATAACTCAATTTTGAACTTTTTAAACAGTTGTGAGTTTGTATGATTTCTTACTGAGTCAGTAAAGTACTTGCAGTTATTCACATTGGAAGTCAAAGTCATGTTTTTGAGTATTTAAAATGATTCACAATTTGATAGCTTTAATTTTTTTTTTTAAGCCAAGGAGCAAAATCCTTTTAGGTTAGGTATTCAAATCAACCTAGGTTTTTATCACTATATTTTATACAGTGCCAACATTTAGACTACATTAACCATGTATGAAGTGTCTAGAAACATAGTATTCATTTGGATTTATTTTATATAAATATTGCTCTCTTTCTAATTTTCCCTGTCTTGGATCCAAATTTTTTTCTCTCCTCCAGTGTTCAGTATCCTCAACACTGGCAAGACAAGGTGAGGCAGTGAAACAAGGCGTAGTGGCTAGGAGCACTGTCTAGATTCAGACTGCATGGGTTAAATCCCAGCTCTGCCATTTAGCTGTATGACTTTGGGCAAGTAATATAAACTCCTATCCCTCTGTTTCCCTTATCTGTAAAATAGGGATAAAGATAGCACCTATTTCACAGGGTTATCATGATGATTAAATGAGTTATTATTTATAAAGTTTTCGGAAGAGTGACTGACATAAGATTCCAACTCTAGCAGAATAGAACTGCCTCATAGGGTTTCCAAGGAGCAGCTGGTAGATTCAAACTGCTGCCCTTTTGCTTAGCAGCCGAGCTGTCAACCACTGCACTACCAGGGCTCCTGACACAAAATAGTGTTTGTTTAATAAGTTAAGGAAAACAAAACAATAGCTAGGTACTAAAATTGAGGTAGATAAATATTACATAATTCTTATCTTTAGCAAATTATGATCAGATTGGAGGAGTATGGGGTCATTAGCTCATCCAGTCTTTACTTCAAACCTTACACCCTTGCATAGATGAGAAAAAGAGATTCAGAAGAAAATAAACCTACCCTAGGTCTTTGTGGTGCCATAAAGTGCTTTTACATGGCCTTTCTATCCATGGTCTCTCAACTACCACAAAATGATTGTCTGGAACTACGCAAATAAGGTGTGTAAAACTCTTCTAGGGATTGGACAGTGACTATGTGATCATTAAGGTTGTGTGTCAACTTGGCTGGGCCACGAATATCAGTGGTTTGGCAGTTAAGATGTAGTTTGGCAGTCATATGATAATGTGATCACTTCACTTCCATGATAAGATTTAATATAATGTGATCATCTCCGTGACGGGAATCTGTCGTGAGTAGCCAGTCAGTTGAAAGGGAGTTTCCTTGTGGGGTATGGCCTGCATCAAATATAAGTGGACTTTCTGCCAAGGCTCTCGGGCTTTTGCTTGCTCTGGATCCTGTAGCTGGCTCCTGTTCATCTGACCTCCGGTTCTTGGGACTTGAGCCTGCACTTTACTTGCCACCTTGCCTGCCAATCTTGGAATTCTTTGATCTTCGCAGTCTATGAGCAAGAGCCCTGCTGTCTGACCTACCAATCTTGGGTTCATCAGCCCCTGCAGCTACGTGAATCAGGAGAAGCCTCTATCCTGACCCGCAGACTTGGGACGTTACAGCCTCTACAACTGTGTGAGCCATTCCCTTGATATAAATCTCTCTATATATGTATTTATACACTTTTACTGGTTTTGCTTCTTTAGAGAACCCAGTCTAAGACACTATGCAGATAAGGTACTTGTGGCCTACCAAGCGGATTGATCAGTTTTGTTATCCCACTAGGCTTCAAAGAACCAATTCCACAGAGGTTGAAGAGGATCTTACTACCATCAAGAAGAAGACCCAGGGAGTGGAGCAAGTCCTTTAGACCTGGGGTTCATGCACTAAGTGAAGACTTGAAGCACTTACTAATGAAGATCAAAGATCACAGCCTTCAGTATGGATTGCACTTCAACATAAAGAAAACAAAAATCCTCACAACTGGACCAATGAGCAACATCATTATAAACGGAGAAAAGATTGAAGTTGTCAAGGATTTCGTTTTACTTGGATCCGCAATCAACAGCCATGGAAGCAGCAGTCAAGAAATCAAAAGAAGCATTGCATTGGGTAAATCTGCTGCAAAGGACCTCTTCAAAGTGTTGAAGAGCAAAGATGTCACCTTGAAGACTAAGGTGCACCTGACCCAAGCCATGGTATTTTCAATCTCGTCATATGCATGTGAAAGCTGGACAATGAATAAGGAAGACAGAAGAATTGGCACCTTTGAATTGTGGTGTTGGTGAAGAATACTGAATATACACTGGACTGCCAAAAGAACAAATAAAACTGTCTTAGAAGAAGTACAGCCAGAATGCTCCTTAGAGGCAAGGATGGCGAGACCGCGTCTTACATACTTTGGACATGTTGTCAGGAGGGATCAGTCCCTGGAGAAGGACATCATGCTTGGCAGAGTACAGGGTCAGCGGAAAAGAGGAAGACCCTCAACGAGGTGGATTGACACAGTGGCTGCAACAATGGGCTCAAGCCTAACGATTGTAAGGATGGCTCAGGACCAGGCAGTGTTTCGTTCTGTTGTGCGTAGGATCACTGTGAGTCAGATCCGACTTAACGGCACCTAACAACAACAATAACACTCAGGAGATAAAGCTGTAACACCTGAGGACGGCGAGAGACGGTGCAGCAAGAGCAGCAGCGGTGTGAGAACTGGGAGACTGGCGTGAGGTGGCTGCAGTTGGGCTTGCTGATCCAGGGGGCTTGCTGGCATAGTGGGGTGCCTCTGGGTATTTGTTGGTGGAACTAGACTTGCTGACCCACAGAGAGAGCTGAGCGCCATTGGTCAGGAGGCTTCTTGGCAGAGTGGGATGCCTTTAGAGGAGCTAAAGAGTTGTAACACTTGCTCAAGCAGGACAGAGGCTGAAAGTGAGGGCTGGCATCTGGTATAACCGAGAATGAGGCCTCCCTCCCTGGGGCCACAGCCAAGAAGAAGTTGAGAAATTGAAAGCTGTCCTGATTGACGAACTGTATCCTATCTCCTGAGTTGTTCTTGTTACTTCCAAGTTGATCCTGATTCTGAATTGTAAACTGTTACTTCTCTAATAAACCCCATAATCATGAGTATGGTCCCTGAGTTCTTTGTGGCCATTCCAACAAATTATCAAAGGCAGGAGAGAAGTAGAGCATGCCGTGGGCGGGACGGCTGATGTCAGAATTGGTTTAAAAAAAAGGTTGGAGAGTGGAAGTAAGTCTGGCCTCTACCTCATGGTAATTACCTTTGGGCTAACGCTTATGCAGATTCTCTCTCCTACCCCTGAAATTAGATGAGGTTTCGCAGCACCACATTACAGACTTAGGCTATTCCCTCACTCATATTTATTGAGAATATCCCGTGTGCCAGACACTGCTGGACCTGGGGAACCAGACAGACCACGTATCTGTCTGGGAGACCATGGAGAGGGCTGGACTGGAGCAGGTTGACTTTCGCAATCCTCAGAAGGAAGTCATACCAACTTGGGAAGATATAAATACTATTATTATAAAAGAAAATTTTGCTGGAGATCTGTGATCAGGTCACTTTAGTACTCCATAACCTGTCCCTTCAAATTAAAATAATTTCTCAACTACTTGAAGCCATAACACTCTTTTGTTCTAAGTCTCATACATGTTAGAATGAAGATATAGAGCAGAATTTGCCAGATAGTCTTTATTCCCGCCCACCTCCACATTTGTAGGGTGCCCTGGCTTCCATTGGAGCATAGCTGCAAGGAGGCAGCCAGCTTCTCAATCTGGAGCCTCTTAGGCTCTGCAGACACAGCCTTGTTGGCACAGCACCCCCCTCCCCACACCCTGCCCCACCTCACTGCCCCCAGAGGAGGGGATCGTGACATGTCCTCAAAATAAAAAGGAGAAAAGACAAAGTAAACAAAACCTGAGACACAGACTTGCCAGATGGTGGGAGGAAAAAGTAGAGGCTGAATATACATAATTTAAGAAAGTGTTAAAAGAAGTAAAATGTGAAAACTATAATGCTTCATTGGATATATTTGAATTATTTTATTTACTTGCCTCATTTTAGCAAACACGGCATTGAATATTTTAAAATTACTGCTGAAATATCCTTTAGTTTAGCGAAGTATTTTTACTCTGAAATTACTGTTTGCCATTACTGTTGCACATCAATCTAGAGATTTTCATCTAGAAAATCAGGTGTAAAAGTGCCCTTTATTTAACCCTTTTGTTTCTCTAGTGGCACCTGCACAGGAGACCATATAGTAGAAAATAAATTATTGACTGGTTGTTTCTCTATGTTCAAGACCAGTTAGTCCAGTTCTGGAAAAACCCTGGGGTTTGGATTCCATACTGGGGTGGTACTGTGTTCGTGAGCCCTGGAATATGGTTCCAACCACAGAGAACAATCCAGATTTGCCGCATAGCCTAGATGGTGTGCATTTTTTTCTCTATGTAACGACCATAAAAAGTCAAACAATTTTGTACACTTCCCTTTTATGACTAGCTATCAGAAGAATTTAGTTAACTTGAATAAAGAAACTGACCAACTGTATTAGTTTTATACTGTGGTGTAAGAAATTACCACAGTTTTATTATTTTATAGTCTGCAGGTCAGAAGTCTGACGCAAGTCTCACCGGGCTAAAGTCAAGATGGCAGAGCTGCATTCCTTTCTGGAGGCTCAGGGGAAGATCCATTTTCTTATTCGTTCAGACTGTTGAGAGAACTCAGTTCCTTGAGGTTGTAAAACAGATCTCCATTTCCTTCTCTATCTTCCAAGCCAGTAGTGGTGGATTGAGTCCCTCTCGTACTTCGAATATCTCTTCCTCCTTCTTCCATCTCTTCCCTCTAACCTATCTGCTTTCCATTTCCACTTTTAAAGATTCATGTGATTAAATTGGATCTACCCAATCATCATTATCACACGCAAGCCAAGTTTTGCTGAAAATAATTGAAAAACGGTTGCAGCAGTACATCTACAGGCAACTGCCAGAAATTCAAGCTAGGTGCAGAAGAGGATGTGGAATGAGGGATATCATAGCTGATATTAGATGGATCTTGGCTAGAAAGCAGAGCATACCAGAAAGATGTTTATCTGTGTTTTACTGACTATGCAAAGGCATTCAACTGTATGGATCATAAATTATGAATAACATTGGGATGGGAATTCCAAGACACTTAATTGTGCTCATGAGGAACCTGTACATAGACCAAGAGGCAGTCATTTAAACAGAACAAAGGGATACTGCGTAGTTTAACATCAGGAAAGGTATGTGTCTGGGTTGTATCCTCTCACCATACTTATTCAATCTGTATGCTGAGCAAAGAATCTGAGAAGCTGGACTATATGAAGAAGAACGGGGGCATCAGGATTGGAGGAAGACTCACTAACCTGTGATATGCAGGTGACACAACTGGAAGAGAACTTGGTGCGCTTACTGAGGAAGACCAAAGATTATAGCCTTCAGTATGGATTACTCCTCAACATAAAGAAAACAATAATCCCCCAACTAGACCAATAAGCAACATTATGATAAATGAAGAAAACATTGAAGTTGTCAAGGATTTCATTTTACTTGGATCTGCAATCAATGTCCATGGAAGCAGCAGTCAAGAAATCAAATGATGCATTGCATTGGGCGAATCTGCTGCAAAAGATCTCTTTAAAGCATTAAAAAACAAACATTGTCACTTTGAGGACACCTGACCCAAGCAGTGGTATTTTTAATCGCCTCAGATGCATGCGAAAGCTGGACAATGAATAAGGAAGCCTGAAGAAGAATTGACGCCTTTGAATTGTGGTGTTGGCAAAGAATACTGAATATACCATAGATGGCCAGAAGAACAAACAAATCCGTCTTGGAAGAAGTACAGACAGAATGCTCCTTAGAAGCAAGGATGGTGAGACTTCGTCTAACGTAATTTGGACATATTATCAAGAGGAATCAGTTCCTGGAGAAGGACATCATGCTTGGTAAAGTAGAGAGTCAGCAAAAAAAGGAAAACTCTCAATGAGATAGGCTGACAGAGTGGTTGCAACAATGTGCTCAAGCATGACAATGATTGTGAGGATGGTGCAGGACCAGGCAGTGTTTTGTTCTATTGAGCATAGGGTCGCTGTGAGTTGGGACTGATTCAACGGCACCTAACAACACCAAGATAATCCACGATAATCTCTCCATTTCACAGGTTCTGAACATTAGGGCATGGGCATCTTTGGTGGGTCATTATTCTGCCTACCATACTAGTTTAGGTGGGAGATCCATAACCATTCTCTAAGTCCCTGGAAAGAATGAACATATTGATATTAGATAGCTGGTGGAATCCTTTCAGTTACACTTAGGGCCAACCCAGGACATCAGATAGGGCTAAGGCACAGGCAGCGCAGACACCCTCACTTTAAGCCCTGCCTTGAGCGCTTATTAGTTCTCAACCTTCAAAAGCTCAACTTCCCTCAGTTTATAAAACAAAGATAATGTTAGTATGTACCTCATAGAGTTGTTGGAATAAATGACAAAAAAAAAAATTTTTTTTTTTTTTTTTTTTACACTTCATAGAGTGCCTACCCTCATGTGGTGCTGAGGAAATTTTAGCTAATATGAAAGACTCTCACAATAAAAAGTAGACAGCTACAAGCGTTGATGCCTAAAATTCCACCTTCCTGGCTCATTCCTTTGATTCAAGGACTTATATGGTATCTGTAAAAATAAAAACACTCTAGAAGTAATAGCATAATTTCATCAGTAATTTGTCAGTAATTTGTACTACAGGAGAGGAGAAAAATGAAAATTTACATTGAGCACCTTTTTTTAAGCAATTTGCATATATGAACAAGGATATGGGAACATCTTTTAATGGGGCTTGGGGCACCAGGAGCCTGAGGATTAATGGAGTAGGTTTTCCCAAGGTACAAAATTGTGACACAAAATTGCTTATTTCCTAGATTTATATGGGACCTTAGACTAATCTGTGACCAACAGAACTGGATACTCCAGGCCTGCACAGATGTGGGCAAGGAACTGACCAAACAGCGCATGTTAAGTCAAAGTTAAGCTGTGCCCTGACGCACAACAAGCGGATTTATGTAGCTCTTTATCACTTTTTTTTTTTTTTTTTTTTTTATCACTTAGCACTCTCTAAGTACTTTCTCTCTCTCCTCATTCTCTGGCTTTCAGCCATTTTTGGATAAGTTTTGGCCCATGATCCTCCAGCTCTTGGACTTCAATCACGTCATGACCACCCTATTTGACCAAAAGACATGCTCTTTTTTTAAATATATAAATAAACTTTGCTTTATTATGAGCTTTGCAATTAGGCGAGAATGACTTGGCCACATAGCCTTTTGCTTATTGCCCAGAATAGTCTCTCTAAAATGGTTACTGATATGGATTTATAACTAGCTTTTTAGTAATGGGGGATTTGGAGTAAGGCTTTGGGGTTTTGGAGTAAGCCTTTTTCTTTTCTTTTTTTACACCTTAGTTT
This sequence comes from Elephas maximus indicus, assembly GCF_024166365.1. Taxonomy (NCBI): domain Eukaryota; kingdom Metazoa; phylum Chordata; class Mammalia; order Proboscidea; family Elephantidae; genus Elephas; species Elephas maximus. Next base: position 122,524,032 of record NC_064820.1, read on the forward strand.
CTTAACAACTCTTTAGAATTTGCTAGTCTAAAAAATCATAATGTATATGGTCTCCAACCAGCATCAACTATTGTGTATGCCATTTTTTCCAGCTTTATAAAGTTCACTGAAAAACATAAGTGAGCCTCTAATTTGATACTTTTGATGGTTATTTTAATGCAAACAGCTTGAACTTGGAATCATCGGTAGCTCTAACTGTACCTTCTAATTTTGTGCAGTAGTAACAGCATATAAGTTTAACATACCAAGTCTCCATCACATGTGTATTTATAACACTACACACTGGCATAGGGAATGGGTTAAGGTGGAGTCTCCATTTGTGGCTGGATTCTTTGGGAATGTACTTACAACTTAATGTCTTTAATGTGTAGGAACCCTTATACTTAGATCATTTGATATCAAGATCAGAACTTTTATTTAATATTAAACAGTGTCATGTTTGGGACTAGATGCAAATATCGTGTGTAAACCACAAAACAGGAAGACTTGAGTGCAAAATTCAGTGGATAATGGGTAATTATCTTGATAAATTAAAACAAAGACAACATTGGTTCCATTTCAGAGTAATCTTTTAAAAATAAATTTTTTTAATAGTTGCCTCAAATCACTTTTCCAACTTGTATTAATTCAGAGGAGAATAAAGAAAAAAAAATCACGTTGGACTGGACATTTGCATCAGTTTATGTAGTCTTATTTCTTTGCCTTAGATTACATCTACACTGACAGAGGACAATAAATAGTTGAGCAGTTCTCTAAGGATCTTACCAGTGTAGAGCATGTGAATAATGAGTCGGTACAGACAGCCTTTGGTTATGACCTTTCAACAGAGGACGATTGAACATGGGTAGGTTTTCAGGGTGACTTAGTTTGAGCCCAGGGACAATCAGTGCTGTTTTTTGTCAGGTATAAAATAGATTCCAGAATGCATTCCTCCACTCCTTGAAGTCCCTCCCAATTAATTTTGGACCTAACTATTTAAATTTAATTTGTTAAAGGTTTTATACTTATTTGGAAAAGGCTAACAAATCACTAGTATTTAATAAATACGCATTCATCTAACAATTATTTACCGAGCACTTGCTACGTGAAGGGCACTGAAGAAACACTGGGAACCAAGATAGATAACCCATTACCATCAAGTCTATTGCGACTCATAGGAACCAGGGCTCCAAGATAGATAAGGTCCAAGCTTTATGAATCTCACAGTAGATAATAATCATAGCAAAATTTGTTATCTATCAATGAGGGTTTAAAAGAAACTCTTAAGTATATTAACCCAATATTTACACTTTCTCATCATTAAAGAGAAAACCAGTATCACTAAAAAACTTCACAACTTGACTATGTTTTTATCATATGATATCATGTTTTTACCTGTCATTTTGTATACTTGCAGTAAATCCCTTTCAACTTCATCAGCTTCTCTCTCCTCTGTTACTCAGATCCAGTAGGAGTTGGCAAGAGAGCTAAACACTGACCTGACCAAGAATCTGATGAAAACGATCTATTTTATTCTATAAGGAGACATTTAAAACTATTTAAATAGATATTTCATTGTTTAAAACAAAATGTGCTGGCATTTAGCAATGTTTCTTATACTGGTGAACTGATACCTGTTAATAACGAGATTCTGGCATACCATGCCACATGAATTATTCTGAGGAAAGAAAGCCAGAGTAGTGTTTGCCCCAAAATAGCCACGAGACAGCAGCTTTGGGCAGAGCTCTCCCTAGGCAAAGCTGCATGGTGAGCAAAGTGTTTTAATCCATTGACTCATCTGTTCTACACACATCCACATATTGGCTCTGATTTGCCAGACATTGTGTTTGAAGATAAACAAGATGCACTCCCTGTCCAAAGAAGCATAGTTTTTATCTCCTTTCTCCTGGCTTTTTCCCTTAGACACCTATTAAAGATTGAATTATGTCCCCCTAAAATATGTGTTGTAAATCCTGACCTCTATACCTGTGGTTATAATCCCATTTGGGAGTGAGTTTTCCTTGTTATGTTAATAAGGCAGTATTAGTGTAAAGTGTGTCTTAAATCAATCTATTTTGAGATATAGAAGCAGCTAAGCAAGCAAACACAGAGGGGGAAAGAGAAATGCCATGCCACGCGAGATCTCCAAGAACCAAGAAATAGAAGCTGAAGAGAGAAGGACCTTCTCCCAGAGCCAACAGAGAGTGAAAGATTTCCTCTACAACTGGCACCCTAAATTCAGACTTTTAACCTCCTAAACTGTGAGAAAATAAATTTCAGTTTATGAAAGCCACCCACTTGTGATACTTCTGTTATAGCATCACTAGATAACTAAGACAACACCCTCTATGTCCAGTACCTTAGTGCTTTTTGTTCTTTGTTTGCTTGATTCTCTCCTCTTAAAAATGCTTCTTAATTAGTTACAAGTTGAGAAGAAAAGGATGAGTTAATTTATACTAAAGCGTGAAAGACCACAATGATTTAATACATAGCATTCTATTACCTGGAGCCCTGGTGGAGCAGTGGTTAAGAGCTTGGCTCCTAACCAAAGGGTCAGCAGTTCAAAACCACCAGCCATGCCTTGGAAATCCTATAGGGCAGTTCTAGTCTGTCCTGTAGGGTTGCTACGAGTCAGAATCAACTCAACAGCAACATTTGGTTTTTTGGTTTTTCTATTACCTTTCTCACAGGTGCTTATATTTTCAGAGAAATGAATCCCTTAATCTGAAGCAATGAGACTAGTTGTAGAACTCAGGACATCAGTAAAGTTATATGGGAGACTTCCCCTCTATAAGTGTATGTAATTACCCAGGGCCTGCCACGTATGGGAAGTGACTAGTCAGTTTGCTTTCTGAGATATGCCCTAGCAAACCTAGCTGACTTTTTTTTTTTTTGGACATAGTATAGTTTGACCATAATCTTTCATGCGTTAGGGCACATTTCTCCTTTAGTTATAACTAAAGAAGAGTTTCATGGCTTTGAAAAGTTTATTATTCATTTATTCACTCTACAAGTGCTTGTTTTAATGGCTATGAAATACTGGTCACACTGTCAAAAAAAAGTGAAAATTCCTAATTGCATCAGCAACACAAAACGCAAAGGAAATAAACATAAAATATTCTAGATATGTGCTAGATACATTTGAAGAAAACTATACAACCTGACTGAGGCACATAAAAGACTTAGGACATATTCAATATTATAAATATATTAGTTTTCCACAAAATATATCCATAAATTTAACACAATCTCAACACTGGAGATTTGACAAAATGATTCTAAATTTCACCAGTAACAAACATGCAAGAATAACCAGTAACATTCTGCAAAAGAAGAATATAAGGAGAGTTTGCTTTAGCAGATATAAAGCTATAGTAGTTAAAATCATGGGTCCTGGAACAGAAATGAACACACCAGAGAAATAAAATAGACTGTATAGACAGACACCAATATATACATGAACTTAGCTGTGAAAAAATGGAGCACAATGGTGTAAAGAAAACAAAAAACTGAAAGGCAAAAAGAAAACCTGGAAAAGTATTTCATATATGTATCACAGATAGGGCTAGTAGTTTTATATGTAAACAGTTATCTAAGAAAAATATGAAAACTCTAAAAGAAAAACAAAATATGTGAATAGGATGACTGACAAAATAAGAAAGACAAGAAGCATGGGGAATAAGTTTAATCTCATTTGTAATCAAAAACTGCTGATTAAAACTATGAGATATTATTTTAGCAAAGATGTTACCTTGAGGACTAAAGTGCACCTGACCTATGTTATGGTATTTTCAATTCCCTGATATGCATGCAAAAGCTGGACAATGAATCAGGAAGACAGAAGAAGAATTGGTGCCTTTGAATTATGGTGTTGATGAAAAATATTGAATATATCATGGACTGACAGAAGAATAAACAAGTCTATATCAGAAGAAGTACAGCCAGAATGCTCCTTAGAAGCAAGGATGGTGAGACATTGTGCAACATACTTTGGACAGGTTATCAGGAGGGACCAGTCCCTGGAGGAGGACATCATGCTTGGTAAAGTAGAGGGTCACTGAAAAAGAGGAAGACCCTCAATGAGATGGATTGACACAGTGGCTACAACAATGGGCTCAAACATAGCAATGATTGTGAGGATGGCCTGGGATCAGGCAGTATTTCATTCTGTTGTACGTATGGTCACACTATCAGTCGGAACTGACTCAACAGCACCTAACAGCAACAACAAATATCTAGAGATAGATTTATATTTGTAGCTAGATATAAACATATATAATTTTGAAACAAAGTATGAGCCATAGTAATGTACATATATGGAGCCCTGGTGGTGCAGTGGTTAAGAGCTCAGCTGCTAACCAAAATGTCAGCAGTTTGAATCCTCCAGCCACTCCTGGGAAACCCTATGGGGCAGTTCTACTCTGCCCTATAGGGTTGATATGAGTCAGAATTGACTTGATGGCAACAGGTTTGGTTTATGTATCTACATATTATTCAGCAACTTCCTTTTTCATTTTAAAACATATGAAAAATTATCGTTGTTAGTTGCTATCTGGTCCCACATGTGCAGAGTAGAACTGCTCCATATGGTTTTCGAGGTTGTGACTTTTGGGAAGCAGACCACCAGACCTGTCTTCTGAGATGCCTCTGGATGGGTTTAAATCTCATTTGTAATAAAAAAACAAAAAACAAAAAAACTGCTGATTAAAAAAAAAAGCTATGAGATATTATTTTGGCAAAGATGTTACCGTAAGGACTAACGTACGCCTGACCTGTGCTTTTCAACCTTTCAGCTAGTAGCAGAGAGCTTAATCATTTGCACCCAGGAACTGTATCTATGGTATATTACATAAAAGAAAAAAAAAAAGGCATGTATAGAGTGATCCCACTTTTGTAAAGTGTGTATGTGTGTAGGCAAAGAAAAAAATTCTGGGCAAATAGATCCCTCAGTGGAGAGAGTACAGATGATATTTAGTTTTCTATAGACATTTTCCTATTGTTTAACTTTTAAAAAATAATGAGAATGTATTAGTTTTTATATTAATTTTATAATCAGAATAACATCTGTTTTGTCATCAGGAGAAAAAACCATATTACTGGAAAACATGTCAGACCATTTGGCTGAGGTCTTATTGGACTATTGCGCTAACACCATCTGTCCTCTCATAGTTTGCAAATTAATATTAATATTAATATTCTGTCTCTTTGATTAGGTGGGGAGCTTAAGGGGCAGTGCATTTACATTAATGGGGAAGCAACAGCTCAGAAAAGGAGGTGAGGATGGTTGTACAAGTCGAAGAATGTCATCAGTGTCACTGAATTGTACATGTAGAAATGGTTGAATTGGTGTTTTTTTTTTTTTTAATTATGCTCTAGGTGAAAGTTTACAGCTCAAGTTAGTTTCTTATTCAGAAATTTGAATTGGTGTATATTTTGCTGTGTATATTCTCAACAACAACAAAATAAAATTGAAAAAATATTCTATATATTTGTAAGTTAGAATATGAGCTACATTAACTATATATGTTATATATTTGAGTGAATTATGACTACATTCAGGACTTCTGTTTCTAAATAAGACTAACCTTTGTGGTTTTATTGACTTGGATAGGTATTTCTAATAAGTGTAGCAATAACAGGGCAAACTGAAGACGCCACAAGGGGAAGAAATTAAAAACCACAATTATTTTGTGGCCATTTTTGTTGTTGCTGCAGGTTGTGAGATTGATTTCCTTTTTGCATCCAGAGAAGTAAGCTAAAAATAAACCTTCCAAGGTGAACAGAGAGAGACAGACTTTCTACACAACCTTCTGCCCTCTCTGGCATCCATTTTGTTTCCTTCCTGCCTGGCTGCAAGAAGAGGGTCTCCCTGCTATGTAGTATCATCGTTGTTAGCTGCTGTATAGTTGGCTCCAGCTGCTGGAAACAGAACAAAACATCGCCTAGTCCTGCGCCATCTTCACTACGGCTCGTATGCTCGCGGTCATTTTCGCAGCCATCATGTATTCTGAGTACCTTCCAACCTAGTGGGCTCATCCAGCCCTACAATAGACAATATTCTGTTTTGATCCACAGAGTTTTCATTGGCTAATTTTTTGTAAGTAGGTCTACCACCAGGGCTTTCTTTCCACTCTTAGTCTGGAAGCACCACTGAAACCTGTGCACCATGGGTGACCCTGCTGGTATTTGAACTACTGGTGACAGCAGCTTCCAGTATCACAGGAACACACAAGTCACCACAGAGAAAAAACTAACAGATAGGTGGTATATATATATGGCTAAACTGGGGAGTTTGCTTAGGTAATTCCACAGCTCCTTCGTGCCCTTTCTCCTCTGAGGATGAATATTCTTCTACTCTCACCCTCATTTTCCTTATAAAATCTGCTCTCAGAGAAGGATCCAAAATGAGCTTGTATTAAGCTGTCACCTTGGCTCAAGGTATTTGTATTCAAATGGAGGAAAAACCTTAAGGCAAAAAAAAAAAAAAAAAAAAGGCAAAGCCAGGGCTTAAATGGTCAATCTCCAACTGTCTCCAGACCTTGACTTAATACTGTCTCAAGAAGAAAGCATCAAGATAATATACCCCTGTCTCTACATAAAGAGGTGAATTTATAGCAGTAGTGAAAGATTCTACTCCATAAAATTCTGACTCTGTGGATGTGGGTGTTCCTTTATGCCTTTGTGGATGTCTGTCCTCTGTCTGTCTGTCTGTCTGCCTTGTTTATTGTGTTTCTATTTCTTTTTCTGTCTTCGTTTTCCTCCTTTTTTTTTTTTTTCTTTAACTTTTTCTCTTACTTGGCCATAATATATTAAAATATTTGTGTTATTTACTTTATCAAATAATTACATCTTCTATGTATTTTATCTTAAGAGTGAAACTTGGCTGTCTCTTATTTACAGGTTAGAGATCTGCCATACTTTATATTTCTTTGTAGCTCTTATCACTAACTGTCATTTATTTGTTCATAAAGCATTTATTTGTTCATAAAGCATTTATTTGCTTATCTCTCCCAACAGAATGTGAATCCCCTGAGGGCTGGGACTCAGTCTCCTTCTCTGCTGTGTCCCTCTACTCCCCACTCACCCAGGGGTCTTCATTCACCCTGTCCCAATCCTAATCCTCCCCCTCCCACTCCCCCTAAAAGTAGCCACATCTTGACTTTCATGTCACCACGCCCTTGCTTTCTTTATAGTTTTATCACCCAAGATGCATCCTTAAACCCTATAGTTTAATTTGGCTTTTAAAAAATCAACATATTTTAAGTCCCTTTTAATGTACAGGCTTCTCCTCCATTCTCCCCACCCCGTTTTCCTTACAATTTTAGTTCTGGAAGAAACTGAGTTGTTTGACTTGACTTGTAGAGCTTCCATGTCTGCATTTTGCCTATTGCATTCTCCTGTAATTTACTCTGTTCTTCTGTTTTCTGTATTTTCTATAAATTGGTAGTGAGATTATGGACTTGATCAGATTCAGATACAGTTTTGGGGCAAGACTCCTTCATAGGTGGCATATAAATGATATGTGATACCATGTAATACCTGATTGTCTTTCTCAATGTAATGTTGGCAGTCGCTGATGCTCAGCCTAAATCCATTAATTCAATAGGACTTGCAAAATAGCAATATTCAGATTTGTTTAGTAGGTGAAATACTTCCATAATGAGAAACTCCTCCTCAACTTCTATTTACTTACTTTGTATACGAAAGGCAGAATAAACGCTTCTGGGCTTCCTTCACCTTGGTGATTCCACATGATACATTTCTGCCCAGTATAATATAAACAGAAATCTGTTGATGGCATTCCGAGAAGCTTGTGCTTTTTCTGATAAAAGGGAAACACATAGCTAGAACTGTCCCATGCTTTCAACTCTCTTGAATGCAGAAATGATTTCTGAAACTCCGATGTCATTTTGCAATCTTGAGTTGAAAACCTGAGGTACAAGTTGAGAGAATCAGAAACATGGGCCCTGGCATTGTTGCACTCCTGAACCAATGCCAGCATCTGCCACCACCAGAATTCTAATTATGTAAGAAAAATAACCCCTTAGCTTTTAAGCCACCATATGTTGGGCTTTCTGATACTTGCAGCTGATCACATTTTTCTTCTTCTTTTTTTTTTTTTTTTAATTTTTATCGTATTTTAAGTGAAAGTTTACAAATCAAGTCAATCTTGATCACATTCTTAACAGCGGGTGTCTAAGAATAAATCTATCGAAAGACATGCAAAACATTTTTGGAAGAAATTTCATGGAAGAACATGAAAATAGTCTTGAAATAAAAGGGTATATATATATATACCATTTTCATGGGTGAGAAGACCCTATGTCAGAATCAAATTTCTTAAGAATTAATCAAAACTCAATGTAATTCCAACTAAAATTCTAATGGGACTTTCAAGGAACTTGACAAACAGTATAAAATTCATTTGGAAGAGTAGTTATGAATAATAAAGAAATTTTGTAGAAGAAGGAGAATGGATTTGCCCATCGGGCATCAAGATTTATTATAAAACTTTGGTGTTATTGGATCAGGGTAGACAAAAAACTAAAGGGACAAATTAGAAAACTCAGAATCAGAACTACTCAGATGTGGAAACTTGATATATCATGGAGGTAGCATTACCAATTATTGGGGAAAGTAGAGACTATTCAATTAGTGGTATTAGGACAATTAAAGAAATTTTTTCCCTACTCCACACCACACACAAAATAAATTCCATATGGATTTGACACTTAAAATTAAAGAGCAGAACTTCAAATCATTTAGAAGAAATTATAAGAGATTTCTTTATGAACTCAAATTTTATGTATCAAAAGAAATACCATTAAATGAAAAGCTCCTATCTGCAAAACATCTCACAACATGGATCAATCTGGAGAGCATTATGCTGAGTGAAATAAGTCAATCACGAAATGACAAATATTGTATGAGATCACTATTATAAAAACCCAAGAAAAGGTTTACACACAGGAAAAAAAAAAAAAGCAATCTTTGGTGGTTATGAAGGCAGTGAGAGGTGGAGGGGGAAATCACTAACTAGATATTAGACAAGTGTTAACTTTGGTGAAGGGAAAGATAACACAATATAGGGGAAGTCAGTACAATTTGACCAAGGCAAAGTCATAGAAGCTTCCTAGACACATCCAAACACCTTGAGGGACCAAGTTACTGGGGCTGAGGGCTGGAGACCATGGTCTCGGGAGACATCTAGGTCAACTGGCATAACATAGTTCATAAAGAAAATATTCTACATCCTACTTTAGTGAGTAGCGACTAGAGTCTTAAAAGCTCTTGAGTGGCCATCTAAGATACATCTATTGGTCCCATCCCATCTGCAGCAAAGGAGAATGAAGAAAACCAAAGACACAAATACTAGTTCAAAGGACTAATAGACCGCTTGAACCACAGCCTCTACCGGCTTGAGTCCAGAAGAACTGGATGGTGCCCAGCTACCATTACCAACTGCTCTGACAGGGATCACAACAGAGGGTCCTGGACAGAGCTGGAGAAAAATGTAGAACAAAATTCAAATTCACACACACAAAAAAGACTGAGACTGGAGGAATCCCTGAGACTATGGCCCATGGACACCCTACTAACTCAGAACTGAAGCCACTCTTGAAGTCCACCTTTCAGCCAAAGATTAGACAGGCCTATAAAACAAAGAATAACACATGTGAGGAACATGTTTCTTAGTTCAGTCAGGTGTATGAGATCAAATGGGCAACACCTGCCCAAAAGCAAAGACAGAAGGCAGGAAGGGACAGGAAAATGAATGAATGAATATGGGATAGAAAAGTAAAGGGGGAGAGTACTGACACAATGCAGGGATTGCAACCAAGGTCACAAAACAATTTGTGTATAAAGTTTTTGATTGAGAAACTAATTTGCGCTGTAAACCTTCACCTGAAGCATAATAAAATAAAATGAAATAAAGCTTCAGATTGGTAGAAGACATTTATAATGCAAATAAATGACAACGGTACTAGTATCAAGAATGCACAAATCCTACAAATTCATGAAATAATAAAAGGTAAATATAATAATAAATTGATAAAGAGAGTGAATAATTCATAGAATAGGAATCCTGAAAGACCAGTAATTTTATGAAATTATGTTTAACTTCACTACTAATCAGAGAAATGCAAAGTAAAACAACAATGAGCCTCTTTTTCACTGACAAATAATTGACAAAATTTAAAAGTCTAACACTAATCAAGTAAGGATGTTAGGGAAATGAGAACTTTCATTTGTTATTGGTATGAGTCTAAATGGTCACAACCATTTTAGAGAGCTTTTGGTAAAATCAAAGTTGAAGATAGCCAGCAATCCTATCTATAGATATATACCTTAGAGAAACACTTATGCACAAGTCAATATGAACAAGGACATTCCTTGACGCATTTTTGCAAATCTGGGAAAAACTGGAAGTAACTTAAATGTGCATCAACCAGAAAATAGGTGTACTAAAACGATATTCTAGACAGCAGTTAAATGATCTGGTGTTTACCTATTAGCATAAGATAAATTACAAATACATGTTATAAAGAGAAAAAAGGGAGGTTGCAGACTAAATAGAGTGTGATAATATTTAAAACTTGAAAACAAGCAAAACAGTAGTACATATCATTTGCGGATATATACTTGTGTGGTAAAATATGACAAAACAAATGGAAATGATGTAGAACAATATTTATAGAGTGATTATCACAAGAAAGAGAGAAAGAGAGGCTTCCAATGATTTGAAATAATTGTATTTACAGAGTGAGTACTATAGCCGTATATTATACAATTCAGTTAGGCTTAAAAGTTTATATAACTTTATAAGGGTCTAAGAAAATAGTCTGCAGTCAATGGAATGAAAACATACGTGTCTGCTCTCGGTTTTTAGAATTGCTGCAGTTATATCAATGAAGCAGCAATCTATATTCCTTGGGTAACTTGGAAAATGGGAGCCACATTTTGGTTTTAGCTAAGTTGTCCTTCATTTTATTTGTCATTTATAAATGCAACTCAAGTTGGGTTTGCGTGACTTAGGTGGAATTATTCAGTCAACCGTTGCAACTTTCTCGAGTGTCATATCTGCAAGGTAGTAGGAAATTCAAAATAAATATAAACTATATTCCCTAAACTCAAGGAACATAAAATCTAATTCTAGAAATAAGACATAGCACAACATGAAATCAAGTGTGGGCTAACTTGTATGTCATGTGCTATAGGGATTCAGAACATGCGTTCAATGTGAGCCCTGTTAGCAGTTGCTGAGATTTCATGAAGTAAATGAAATCTGAGCTGGGTTTTTAAAAATCAGTAGGATTTACTCTGGTGCAGATAGAATTTAAAAGCAAGACTTTCCGCTTGCTCCTCTCTTGTTCTGAATATTCACTGTCATCAACCATTGATACTGGATTTAAAAGCAGTAGAAATTGTTGAATTGGTGTTCTGTTGCGTGTATTGTCAACAACAACATAAGTAAAATGAATTATTTAAAGAAGCAGCTCAACTCAAAAAAAAAATTTTTTTGTCATTTTCCTGTAAGTCTAAAATTATTTCAAAACAAAAGCTAAAAGGTATCTCTTTGTGCATATAGTTATATGCTTGGAGTTTTTCTTGAAACTCTAAGATGTAGTTATCTTTGGGTGGGTAGACGGTAAGTGAAACTGGTAAATGGTAAAAGTTTGGGGACAGAAGAGAGGTTTTTCCTTGGATAACCTTTTATTCCATTTGAATTCTCCAGAGATAATAAATGTTTATTGTTGTTTTCAGACACAATGTTTTGAGGCAATTTGTTTTGCAGCAGTAGACAAAGAATATACTAGGTGACTCCTAGCAAAATAGAACTGCTGTAGGAGAAAAATGACAATCTGAATCAACAAAAAAAAAAAAAAGAGAGAGAGAGAGAAAGAAAATTTAATAAGATTTAATTATAGCTTAAAGAGAATTTCTAATGGCTTCATAGGGCTATCCAGCCAATTGCTCTAATGCTGTTTTTAGAGTTACTTTTCTACCCTCTAGTTTGGTGAGTAATGCCTGGGGTATTAAAAGCTTTTGAGAGGCCATCCAAAATACATTTTGGTCTCTATTTGCCTGGAGCAGCAGAGGAAGAAGGAGATCCAGGAACCAGAGAAGGAACTAGACTGCAGGTCTACTTGCCTCCAGGAACTACTGCCTCCTTTGCCATAAGAACCAGAAGGACTGGATGGTGAATGTTTTGATCAAGAATTCAGTACATGAGTGCTGATGGAAAGGGTGAAAAACGTGGAGCAGAATTTCAACTTTTGAGTAGAATCCAGACTTACTAAACCCACTGAGGCTGGAGGAACCCCTGAATCTGTTGCCCTGAGAAAATGTTTGAACCTTGAATGGAAACTATCCCCTGAAGTCATCTTCAAACTAAATAATAGTTTAGCTGAATTAGTAAAGTGCTTGCCATGAGTACGCTCTTTTAAAAAATTATGTGAGATCAATTTGTCAACAGTAACTCTCAAGCACGGATGAGTAGTTTACGGGGCAGTGAGTCTATGTCAATGGTGGTGAAATAATTTGGGGAGAGATGGCAGAAGTGGTGACACAACTGAAGAATGTAACTTCGTCATTGAACTATACATGTACAAATCATTGAAAGGGGGTATGATCTTCTGTATATATTTCCACCAAAATTAAAATAAAAAAAACAATAACAACAAAAAAAGAATTTCTGGAAACTTAAAGTGTGATTTTCAAGTTTCACATTCAGTAGATAAATTAAAAGAAAGGATGGTCACATTGAAACCTGAATTAGTGGCCTGGAAAATAAGTGGAAGAAAGATTTCAGAATACAGAGGGAGAAAAAAGCAATAGAAATGATGGAAAAAACAAAAGACTTGAGGGGCAGATATAGGAGATGCAACATGTAAATAATAAGGTTATCAGGTGGAGAAAAAGGAATAAATGGAGGAAGGCAATAATTTAAAAAAGAGGAAAATCTAAGCTAAAGTACCATGTGAATCTGAAGATTGAAAGGGCTTACTGAGTTTCAGTCAGATTGATAAATAACAAAAAACACACATGCATGGCCTTCCACACAGGCATATCCTGATAAAATTCCTGAACACCCCGGGTCAAAATAATAATCTTAGAATCTTAAAGAAAGTTATTTAAAAAAGGAAAAATATCAGCCTGGCATTAGGTTTCTCATTAAATACCCAAAGTTAGAGACTATGAAATAAAATTCACCAATTACTGACAAAAAAACAAGCGAACAAAAAAACTGTACTCAAGAATCTATACCCAGCTCAGATATCATTCATCTGCTAGGGTGAAAAAAAGGTCTGTGTGGATCCACAAATACTCAAAAAACATCGCAGACGTCGCCGATCCAGGACACAAACAGCAATGGAATCAGAACTGGAGCAGGGGAGGCCGGCATACATAGGATTTACAGTGAGTTACATTTGAAAATGGATATAATACATTTTATTGGGAAAGCAATCTGGCAGTAACTCCTAAAATTAAAAATATGCATATCTCTGTTCCAGTCATCTCTTTCCTGCTCGTCCTTAGAAATAAAGGCGGCATATATAAGAACATGCATACCGAAAAAAAAAAAACATTGCCGTGGAGTGGATTCTGACTCATAGCAACCCCAGAGGACAGAGAAGAACTGCCCCATAGGGCTTTCAAGCAGCGACTGATGGGTTCCAACTGTCAATCTTTTGTTTAGCAGCTGCAGTTCTTAACCACTGCACACTAGGGCTCCAAGAATACGCATGTAAGGACTTATATTGCAGCACTTTTTGTAGGAACACAAAATGTAAATCAAAGGTGTCTGCCCACCAATAGGGAAACAACTGACTGAATTTTGGTATAGCCACGTCATAGAATATTAAGCAACAAAGAATATTACATTACTTATCAATTGGCTTGGAGAGATTTCCCCCATGAATTTTTATTAAGAAAAGGAAACACAGAAATTGTAACCCTCTTTTTTTCTTCCATAAATAAATAAGGAGAAAATTCTCACAAATACCTGTTTATATAATTAGACAGTATGGAGTACAGTGTGCAAGGACGCACTCTAGGTTGTTAACATTGCTGGGAGCAGGGAGATGGGGCCAGAGGGGAAGTTAGCAACAGGGGAGCTAAGCAAGAGTTAATTCAATAATTCATTGTAAGTGTAGCACCTGTATATAGTGGGCTGGTGCTTTGTAAATAAAACTTTAAATTTGTGAAAATGAACATACGTTTTAGTGTAGCTTTTATGGTTGTTTTTCTAATCATAGGGCTCTGGCAGAATGGTTGTTCTACCTAAATCAGGGATGTATGCTATACTATCAAAGCTTACCTATGCAAATTCTCTCCTGTAGAAACTGAAATAAAGAGACTTTTAATGTAGGTTCTGGAACAAAGCCAAACCAGCAGTTCTTTTGAAACCTGGCAGACGGCCTGTTGGTCATTATTTGCCATTCTTTCCCAAACAAATACTTGTGAAAAAATGGGTTCAAAAGCCAGAGGTAGATAATCTTTAAGACCTATGTGATTTTAGAAATTAAATAAACTTGTGATTCACATAACCCCACTGTCACAGAAATAGTAGTATATATGGACATATATATGGGCATTAATGTATGGAAACTAATAATCTACTTTTGCATATCAGTAATATGATAGTTTCAACTTTTTAATCATATAAATTGCATATATTATTCACTCCTAGCGCGATCTCTCAGTCCCTTCATTGATTTGCATAAATTTTTCATATTCAAAGTTAGGAAAATTTTGGAGTCATTCAGTAATAAAAAAATAATGAAGTTCTTTTAAGTAGTAAAATAGAGGGCACCTAATTTTTGCTTAAAGAAGAAACTTCTTCAATAAGTATATCTATATGATTGATCAAGTTTAATGTATTAACTCTGTGGATATTTGCATTTTTAGAAGGAAAAAAGCTCTAGGAAAAGGAATAATATTCTAAAATAATATTTCCAGCATCAATGAAAATATGGGTTTGGCGCCTTGTTGGCAGGGAGGCTTCCGCCATGCCAATAAGTAGAACCAAGTTACTCCTATCCACTTGGTACCCTGCCCTTCATCAGACTCCACCCATCAGAACCCACCTCACATGCAGACCCCCCACGTTGATTAGAACAATTACCAGAATTCTCTGTGTTAATTTCCGACCTGATCTGTCTCTGACTTGGAAAGTGTAGCCTCTCTACCGAACATCCTCCTTCTAATTCCACACTCCGTCCCTAAATTCTAATCTACTTCGGATCATCTAGACCTGGGGTTTGTGCTTGGCCACCCAGGTGCAGTTTGACTTTCCACTTTCTCAGATCAAATGGCTTTGATCTAACTCCCCCTCTCTCCTTCCCAGGGCCATGTATCAGCCTTAAGAGTCCTGATGGAAAGCTACATGGAATGTAAAATTATAATCATAAGATTGCTGGAGAAGTGTGGAATTGAGTGATTTTAAAGGCTAAAGGTTCTATCAGAGTTAATATATGAAAGTACTGCCAAGTAGATGGTCAAGTTGGCCACTCAGTACGTCTGCATCTATGACGCTTAGAGTAGCAGTGCCAAATGCCGTTATCTCAGGATTTGGCACTGCTTTCAAGATTTCCTTTCTATTCCTTGTTGACTCATTGTTTTTAGAGAGGCGAATAATACCACTTGATTGTCTAACTCAGTTCTTCATACTTGGACTTAAGAAACAGTTTCCTGTAGATATTATATTTCACTTATGAAGTATTGATTGTATTATTATAACCAGAATGTTCCCAAGTTCTCCAGGTTTTGGAGGTCATTCTCGTCTAGTGCTAAATTAGCAGGCTCTAAGGTCCCATCTCCATTTCCAAGGTTGTCCTTGTGCTTTGGATTTCTGCTCTACTCCTGCCAATCATCTTTTGCTCTCGTATAACTTCCTGCGCTCCCCCCCCCCGGCTCCTTTGTTCTCCTAATAACCATAATCCCCAAATGTAGGTACAGACCTCTGCCTTGATTCCTCAAAGAACAATAAAACCAGACTTTGTGTATTAGCCAAGACCCATGATTGCAAGAGAGAGAAACTCAACTCGAGCTGGTTTTAAAGAGTAACAACAGCAACAACAAAGACCCAAGCCATAGTGTTTTCGATCGCCTCCTGTGCATGTGAAAGCTGGATGATGAATAAAGAAGACCAAAGAAGAATTGATGCCTTTGAATTGTGGTGTTGGAGAAGAATATTGAATATACGATGGACTGCCAAAAGAGTGAACAAATCTATCTTGGAATAAGTACAACCAGAATGCTTCTTAGAAGCAAGGATGGCAAGACTACATCTCACACACTTTGGACATGTCAGGAGGGATCAGCCCCTGGAGAAGGACATCATGCTTGGTAAAGTGGATAGTCAGTGAAAAAGAGGAAGGCCCTCAATGAAATGGATTGACACAGTGGCTGCAAAAATGGGCTTAAGCACAGCAACGATTGTGAGGATGGCGCAGAACCAGACAATGTCACGTTCTGTTGTACCTAGTGTTGCTATGAGTCAGAACTGACTTGATGGCACCTAACAACAACAACAATGTAATGCAATGAAAATCTAGAAGGTAGATGTAGTTCAAGGCTCAGTTGGATTCCTGGACTCAAACAATATGATCACAAATTGGTTTCTCTTCATCTCTGGCCCCTGCTTTCCTGTTTGGCTTCATTCTCCTGCAGGCTCTTCTGAGTGGTAGCAGAGAAGGCATTGCAAGCTCCAGGCTTACACTCCTACTGCCTTCATAAACCCAGATGTCTTGGATTCTTAGTGTTGCTACAACAGAAATACCATAAGTGGGTGACTTTAATGAACAGAAATTTATTTTCTCACAGTTGGGAGTCTAGAAGTCCAAATCAGGGCACCAGCTCTAGGGAAAGGTCCTTGTCTCTTTTCAACTTTTGTTTCTCAGTTCATTGTTGATCTCCATGTGGCATCAGTCACCACCACCCATCTCTGCACATTTGTGCTTGCTTGCTTCTCTGCCTAATCTCCTTTTATATCTCAAAGGTGATTGCTTTAAGACACACTCTACATGATATGGATTCATTAACATAACAAAGAAACCCTATTCCCACATGGAAGTACAATCACATGTGTATGGGTTAAAATTTCAACACATATTTTGGGAGGACACAATTCAATCCATAACACCAGAGGAAAGAAGGCATCTCTTCTTTCCAACAAATATCCCATGGTTGGGTCTTTTGATGTTTGGCTTGGGTTCCTAGTTTATTCCTTCAATAATCACTATGAACAATATGACCACTGCTCTTGGAGATTAGGGGTTAGAGTAGAGGTGTTGAGGGTGAGGAATCAAACCCACGCAACACTCATGGATAAGAATGGGAAGGAGTGACTTCTGAAGGAAAAACAGCTTCAAGATATTAGAGGAAAAAGGGATGCTGAAAAGTTAAAAACAAAACAAAATGACAGATGCTCACCACATTAATGAAAGAAAATCACTGTGCAGAAAAGAAAAAAATAATTGACCTTAAAACTAGTACATACTGGATGTCCTGATTTCTACATCCATCTCTACAAAGGGCTGCTCTATTGGCCATTGTTCTCCAAGTTCCTGATGGCAGGAACATCCTCCAGATACTAGATGATTGATGGGGGACTCCCCGACTTTGAACCCCTATCAGGGTGCAAATCCTCAACTACCCCATTTTTTTTCTACAAAGAGAAGGAAATCTTTCCTTTTTGCTCCTCCCTTTCTCCAATACCATAGTCCTCTTCCTGCAGAGCCTCAACTCTACTCATAAGGAAGGTGATATTTTACATCATCCTGCAGAGCTATTCTGGGTTTAATTTTGTATGATCAAACTCCTCATTCCAAACCCATTGCCACTGAGTCAGTTTCGACTCATAGTAACCCTACAGGACAGAGTAGAACTGCCCTATAGGGTTTTCAAGGCTATAATCTTCTCCATAGAGTGGCTGGTGAGTTCAAACCATGGATCTTTCAGTTAACAGCTGAGCACTTAACTACTGTGCCACCAGTGCTCCTCGTGTGATCAAAAGGCCTATTGAAATGTTTTTCCCAAATCAAATGTGTCGCCTCAAGCCTCAAATGAGAATTACCTTTCCATCTAAATGAGAAGACTGCTTATGTCAGGTTGGACACGTGTTTACATGTAACAGAAAAACCCAATATCATGACTTAAGATAGAAGCTTATCTCTTTTTTAGTAAAAAAGTCTAGAGATAGGTACTCTAGGCTGGATTGGTGGCTCCAGGCCACGAGGGACCATGGTGCCTTTTATCTTGCTGCTCTGACCAGAAGACCAATTGCTGGCTGCAGGAAGGAGCAAAGAGGAAGGGGTGAGGAGGGCCTGCCGTTTTCTTTAGAGACTTCTAGAGGTCCTAGACTACCCTTCTGCTTATATCTCCTTGGCCAAATGCAGTTGCCACATCTAGCCAAAAAGAGGCTAGGAAATGTAGGCTTTTAACCGAGCCTTTTAACTGAGGAAGGAGAAAAATGGCTATTGAAGGAGGAAGCTGGCAGTAGCAGTGCCTGTCACATTGTTGTTGATGGCGTATAGCCATCAAGGTGTCTGTAATACTGACTGCCCTGGCTCCTCACTGTGCTCCTTTGACTCCTAGAGTTCCAGGATGCCTCTCTGTTATCCCTGGGCACTGTTCTCAAACCTGTATTTGAGCTTATATTTTGCTAGTCTATGATTCCTAAAAAGAGCCCTGGTGGCACAATGGTTAAGCACTGAGGCTGTTAATCAAAAGGCCATTGGTTCGAATTCACCAGAGGCTCCGAGGGAGAAAAGACTTGGAGATCTGCTCCTGTAAAGATTACCAAACAAAACCCTTTGCCATCCAGTTGATTCCAACTCATAATGACCCAGCTGGTGGATACGAACTGCTGACATTTTGGTTAGCAGCCAAGCTTTTACTCACTGCAACATCAGGGCTCCCTGTACAGGTTGTTGTTGTTAGATGCCATCGAATCGGTTCCGAGACATAGCGACCCTACGTACAACAGAATGAAACACTGAGCGGTCATGTACCATCCTCACAATCTTTGTTTTGCTTGAGCCCATTGTTGCAGCCATCTCATTGAAGGTCTTCCTCTTTTTCACTGACCCTCTACTTTACCAAGCATGATGTTCTTCTGATCCCTCCTCATAACACATCCAAAGTATGTGAGATGAAGTCTCGCCATCCTCACTTCTAAGTATTTTGGCTGTTACTTCTTCCAAGACAGATTTGTTTGTTCTTTTGGCTGTCCGTGGTTGTCTTACTTATCTAGTGCTGCTATAACAGAAATATCACAAGTTGATGGCTTTAATGAAGAGAAATTTATTCTCTCACAGTTTAAGAGGCTAGAAGTCCAAATTCAGGGCATCAGCTCCAAGGAAAGTCTCTTTTTGTCTGCTCTCAAGGAAGGTCCTTGTCATCAATCTTCCCCTGGACTAGGAGCTTCTCTGCACTAGGAACTCCAGGTCCAAAAGATGCACTATTCTCCTGGTTCTTGTTTCTTGGTGGTATGAGGTCCCCGTGTCTCTCTGCTTGCTTCTCTCTTTTATATCTCAAAAGAGATTGGCTTAAGACACAATCTAATCTTGTTGATTGAGTCCTGCATGATTGACATAACTCACTAATCCCATCTCATTAACATCACAGAGATAGGATTTACAACACATGGGAAAACCACAAAATGGCGCACAATCACACAATACTGGGAATCATGGCCTAGCCAAATTGATACGCATATTTTTGGGGGACACGCTTCAATCCATGACAATGGTATATTCAATATTCTTCACCAGCACCGTAATTCAAAGGCATCAATTCTTCTTTGAGCTTCCTTATTCATTGTCCAGGTGTTGCATGCATATGAGGGGATTGAAAATACCATGGCTTGAGTCAGGCGCACCTTAATCCTTAAAGTGACATCTTTGCTCTTTAACACTTTAAAGAGGTCTTTTGTAGCAGATTTGTCCATTGCAATGCGTCCTTTGATTTCCTGACTGCTGCATCTGTGGGTGTCGATTATGGATTCAAGTAAAATGAAATTCTTGAACACTTCAATCTTTTCTCCATTTATCATGGTGTTGCTTATTGGTCCAATTGTGAGGATTTTTGTTTACTTTATGTTGAGGTGTAATCCATACTAAAGGTTGTGGTCTTTGATCTTCATCAGTAAGTGCTTCAAGTCCTCTTCACTTTCAGCAAGCAAGGTCTTGTCATCTACATAATGCAGGTTGTTAATGAGTCTTCCTCCAATCCTGATGCTCCATTCTTCTTCATATACTCCAGCTTCTCAGATTATTTTCTGAGCATACAGATTGAATAAGTATGGTGAAAGGACACAACCCTGATGCACACCTAAAATTTCCAAAAAAAAAAACCTAACCCATTGCTGTTGAGTCAATTCCGACTCATAGTGACCCTACAGGACAGAGTAGAACTGCCCCATAGGGTTTCCACGGAGCAGCCAGGGTATTTGAACTGCCAACCTTTTGGTTAGCAGCCAAGCTCTTAACCACTGCACCCCCAGGGCTCCACCTAAAGGTCACAGCCTAGGAAACTCTGTGGGGCAATTCTACTCTGTCCTATAAGGTCACTATAAGTTGGAGTCGGCTTGATGGCATACAACAACATGGTTCCTAAAACTTAGTGCAATTTTAGTATTATATAAAGTAGTAAGTTTGACAACCCTGAAAAATAAGTTTTGATAAATTTAAGCAATCACTAATAAGTCCCAAAGCAAAGCTAAGAGGAATGCATGTAAAAGTCATTTAAAAAAGTTTTCATTTAGAACCTATCATAAATATTTGACACTCAGGCAGAAAATGCTAACTATAAAAGGGGAACCTGAAGGAACCTCAAAGAACCTCATGATGATGAAGAAGTTCTGTACGTTGACTGTGTCAACATCAGCACCCTGGTTGTGATACTGTACTATAGTTTTGCAAGATGTTACCATTGTGGGAAACTGGGTAAAGGGTATACTGGATCTTTCTTCTTAACAACTGTATATGGAACTATAATTTCCTCAAAATAAAAAGATTAATTTATAAAAGTCAGCAGCATTTTATTGCAGGTAAATTATGTACGTATCATAAGAAGTTCTTTATTTTTTAAATCTTTTATTATGAGAATTTGAAATATATTTTTAAAAAAGAGTACAGTGTAATAAAACTTCATGTACTTATCACGTGACTTCAATAATTATCAAACTTTTGCCCACATTATTTTATCTGTCTGTCCTGCAACTTTTTCCCCCTTCTGGATTATTTTAAAGCAAATCCCAGGCATCATATTATTTTATCCACAAATAGGACTATTTTGAAACTGGAGGGACCCCAAGTAAGAGGAACAAAGGACATAAAACTCCATAATCGACAATTAAAGTAGCAATTTTTGAACACTGTAAAAATTTGTATGTCACTGATTCCTGGAGACAAGGAAGTAATGAAGTGTGTGGGTAGAGAGGAGGGCTACAAAGAAAGGACACAAAGTGTGGTGGTAGGCAGAATAATGACCCCCCCCATTGATCCCCCAGCCCCAAAAAACCAAACCCATTGCTGTCGAGTCGATTCCGATTCATAGGGACCCTATAGGACAGAGTAGAACTGCCCCATAGAGTTTCCAAGGAGCACCTGGCGGATTCTGATTGCCGACCTCTTGGTTAGCAGCTGTAGCACTTAACCACTAGGCCACCAGGGTTTCCCAACCTACAAATATTTCACATGATAAAGAGGAATTGAGGCTGCTGCTGGAATACATGTTGCTTATCGGGGAGATCAGTCTGGATTATGCCAGTAAATCCAATCTAATCACAAAGGTCCTTAACGATGGGAGAGGAAGCAGAAGGAGTGAGCCAGAGGGAGAAGTGATTATGAAAAAAAGTCAGTGTGCTGCAGTATAATAAGAAATCATCTGCCATTGCTGGCTTTGAAGGTGGAGGAAGGGGACCATGAGGCAAGGAATGTAGATGGCATCTGGAAGTTAGGAAAGGCAAAGAAACTAACTCTCCTCCAAAAGGGGAACATGGTCTTGCTGACACCTTGATTTTAGCCCAGTGAGACTCATGTTGGAATTCTAACCTACAAAGCTGGAAGTTAATAAACTTGTGTTGTTTAAGCCACCACTGTTGTGACAATGGCAATAGAAAACTAATATACAGAGTAAGATTGTACCACAATTTTGGCAGTGCTGCAATGACTGTAAATAGAGAAGAGGACGCGAACTTTAACGAGGAAATTTTATCATGTGAGAAACGGTATCTTCATAGATTCGAATAATTTAACCAGACAATAATGTAATTTCCCTAATTCCTTAGACATGGAGTCCTACACATGGCAAAAAGCCTCAGTTATAAAGTCCCGCTTTTGTACTACAGATGTGAGTCAGCAGTATTGCATAAAATTTGAAAACGGAAAAAAGGAATGGACACCCTCTACTGGTAGCAAATAAAATAGACTTTTGATGTTTTGAATTCTTTTTTCTTTGTCCATCATGGGAATAGTTAGGTCTACCCAGACCTATCACAGGTGGGGTCTCTGTATTATACATGGGCCTATGAGCCCCATGGAGACCACATAGAGATATGATGCAGCCCTGAATCTAATTATAGGCATGCTCTCACAGTGGATCAAATTTAGCTGGTTATTTTAACAATCAGTGAATGGAGAAGTACTTCTTTGTATGAAATGTTCTGGTCAGTTTATTGTTTTTTTGGTAGAACCTCTTCTTTTAAAGATTTCAGTGTAAGAGTTTGTCTTAGGTCAGGTTCTTTAGAGAAGCAAAACCAGTAAAGTATATAAATATATATACAGAGAGAGAGATTTATGTCAAGGAAATGGCTCATAAGGTTGTAGATGCTGAACTGTCCCAAGTCCATGGGTCAGGATTGAGGTTTCTCCTGATGCACATAGCCACAGGGGCTGGTGAACCCAAGATCAGCAGGTCAGAGAGCAGAGCTGTTGTTCACAGGACATGAAAATCGATGAATTCCTAAGATCGACAGGTAAGCTGCTAGCTCAAAAATCAAGAAATGGAGGCCAGATGAACAGGAGCCAGCTGCAGGATCCAGAACGAGTAAATGCCCACAACCCTTGCCAGAATATGCAGGTCACACACCCAAGGAAACTCCCTTTCAACTGAATGGCTGCTCACAGCAGATCCCATTATGGAGGTGATCACATAATATCAAATCTCATCATGGAAGTGATCACACAATTACACAACTATGAAACCACTGAGAACCATGGCCCAGCCAAGTTGACACACAACCTTAACCATCACAGAGGTGCTGTAAGACAAATTTCTTTTCCCAGATAAAACACTTACATGGTCAGTGAAGACAAAAGAAACCAGCCTCAAGCATGCTTACTTACTAACAAAATTTATTCCAAGATTCAACGTAATAATTAATGTGTAAATTATTTTTGTTTAGTAATTATAAGGAAACCCTGGTGGCATAGTGGTTAAGTGCTACGTCTGCTACCCAAGAGTTCAGCAGTTCAAATCCACCAGGCGCTCCTTGGAAACTCTATGGGGCAGTTCTACTCTGACCTACAGGGTCGCTATGAGTTGGAATCGACTCAACGGCAGTGGGTTTTTTGGTAGTAATTATAACTGTGTTAGTAATTGTATGCTGAGAAAATGATCCGAGAAGCTGGACTATATGAGGAAGAATGGAGGAAGACTCATTAACAACCTGCATTATGCAAATGACACAACCGTGCCTGTTGAAAGTGTTGAAGCACTTACTGATGAAGATCAAAGATCACAGTGTGGATTACACCTCAACATAAACAAAAATCTTCACAACTGGACCAACAAGCGACATCATGATAAAGGGAGAAAAGATTGAAGTTGTGGAGGATTTCATTTTACTTGGACCCATAATCAACACCCATGGAAGCAGCAGCCAGGAAATCAAATGACGCATTGCATTGGGCAAATCTGCTGCAAAGGATCTCTTTAAAGTGTTGGAAAGCAAAGGTGTCACCTTGAAGACTAAGGTGTGCCTGATCCAAACCATGGTATTTTCAATCGCATCATATGCATGTGAAAGCTGGAAAATGAATAAGGAAGACCGAAGAAGAACTGACGCCTTTGAGTTGTGGTGTTGGCAACAAACGTTGAATATACCATGGACTGCCAAAAGAACAAACAAATCTGTCTTGGAAGAAGTAAAACCAGAATGCTCCTTAGAAGCAAGGATAGCGAGAATTACACACTTTGGACATGCTGTCAGGAGGAATTAGTCCCTGGAGGAGGGCATCATGCTTGATAAAGTACAGGGTCAGCGGAAAAGAGGAAGACCCTCAATGAGATGGATTGACACAGTGACTGCAACAATGGGCTCAAGCATAACAACCATTGCAAGCATGGTGAAGGACCGGGCAGTGTTTCGTCCTGTGGTACACAAGTTTGCTGAGTTGGAACCGACTCTACGACACCTAACAACAATGACAACAGTAATTTAGTTTCTGAAATTTTAGGCCTCCCCCACCAAAAAAAATCCCTTCATCAATGATGGGGAGTTAGTAAGAGAATTCTTCAGAACTGTTGTACGGATTGTAGTTCTAATTTTAAAAACTAAGATATTATTTCTAAAAAAAAAATCATTAAACAATTTTATTTTTCCTGATTTGTCTCTCATGCAAAAGGTTGTTTACCTGTAGCTTAGAGCTTTGTCATTTGGGTTGGAAAACTTCATTTGCCCTTTTTCAACCGTCTCCTCTCATTCTGGGCAAACTCTCCAGAACATGGGGGTTAAATATGAGAGGGAGGAATGAAAGAGCAAAAGAAAAGGAGGATTTTCTAGACGTCTCGAGTCTAGACTTTTATATATATATATATATATATATATATATATATATATATATCGATAGAGCCCTCACAGTGCTGTATTAAAAATCGTGTTTTCAAAGGCATTATGCTGAGTGAAATTAGTCAGTTACAACGGACAAATATTGTATAAGACCACTATTGTAAGAACTCGAGAAATACTTTAAACAGAGAAGAATATATTCTTTGATGGTTACGAGAAGGGGGAGGGAGGGAGGGAACGAGAGGAGTATTCACTAATTAGATAGTAGATAAGAACTACTTTAAGTGAAGGGAAAGACAACACACAATACAGGAGAGGTCAGCACAGCAGGACTAAACCAAAAGCAAAGAAGTTTCCTGAATAAACTGAATGCTTCGAAGGCCAGCGTAGCAGGGGTGGGGGCTTGGGGACCATGGTCTCAGGGGACATCTAAGTCAACTGGCATAATAAAATCTATTAAGAAAACAGTCTGCATCCCACTTTGGAGAGTGGCATCTGGGGTCTTAAATGCTAGCAAGCGGCCATCTAAAATGCATCAATTGTTCTCAACCCACCGGGATTGAAGGAGAATGAACATCAAGGTCCAAGGTCACAAGGTAATTATGAGCCCAAGAGACAGAAAGGGCCACAAGAACCAGAGACTACATCATCCTGAGACCAGAACTAGATGGTCCCGGCTACAACCGATGACTGCCCTGACAGGGAACACAACAGAGAACCCCTGAGGGAGCAGGAGAGCAGTGGGATGCAGACCTCAAATTCTCATAAAAGGATCAGACTTAATGGTCTGACTGAGACTAGAAGGACCCTGGTGGTCATGGTTTCCAGACCTTCTGTTAGCCCAAGACAGGAACCATTCCCAAAGCAACTCTTCAGACAGGGATTGGGCTGGACAATGGGATAGAAAATGATGCTGGCGAAGAATGAACTTCTTGGATCAAGTAGACACATGAGACTATGTGGGCAGCTCCCGTCTGGAGTGGAGATGAGAGGGCGGACGGGGTCAGAAGCCGGTGGAATGGACATGAAAAGAGGGAGTGGAGGGAAGGAGTCTGCTGTCTCATTAGGGGGAGAACAATTTTTTTTTATATAGCAAGGTGTATATAAATTTTTGTATGAGAGACTGACTTGATTTGCAAACTTTCACTTAAAGCACAATAAAAATTAAAAAAAAAAAAATCACGTTTTCTTTGCTTGGCTTCTTGTATTGAAAAATCCTATTTCCTTTGCTGGCTTCCCCCCTCCCCCCACCCCTACCCCAGCTTTGCATTTGAATTCTGATTTTGCTTGGAGGTTATATATAAACTACGTTTCTCCTGCATAGTGGAATTAAGAACATTGCCAACATAACTCCATTGAGCTCCCTAATTATAAACCCCTTCAAAGTACTTAACTGCCCTCCGTTGGAGAGCAGTCTTGGCAGCAGCAGCTCCAACTGACTTCTTTCCTTGTACAAGGAAATAAAGGAGACTTTTCTGTTCTCCCACCTCAGTCTCTCATTTATTGGCTAATACGAGTCATGTGAGCAAGAACCTGGGGTTTCCACCCGGTAATATTTCTGGCGAGAGAGCCAGGAACCGTCTGCTTGGTTCCTGAGGTGAATTGGAAGACAGACTGGCCCTGATGTCTGGCACCACCAGGAGGTTTCTTCTGGAGACCTTGGAGCAGCTCTGAAAGCTAATCCTCCTGGGATACAAACGATGGCTCTGTGAGAGACACAAAATGAGCCTGGGTTGTTTCGTAAGTGCCTAGGTAAGACCTTAGAAGAGTCTCAATAAATTCACCATTGAGGGAATTAGGAATCTGAGGTTATTTGGTAAATAACAGGGTAATTCCAAGATAAGGCCTTAGAAGAGTCCCAAGAAGCAGGAGGCATAAAAGGCTTAGGTACATGTTAAATTGGTGCACCAGACTAGGTTGTGTGAGTGTGTAAGTATGTGTATCCAGAGAATGGGAACGTTCAAGGAATCCCAGAATGCAGCCCTCTAAGATGAATCCTTAAGAACTGGGAACAGAGACTCGGACAGACATGGCTCTGGCAGAACGCTTGTCTCTTTCCTACTTTTGTCTCTTTAAATATATGCCAAATCAAACTTCTCATTTTGTTTTACTGAACTTTGTGGTATTTTCACCCTACAAGAGTTAATGGTGTAGTTGTTGCAGGGATTCTAAAACCATGAATCCAGTCAACCTCGAGGAGACCTGGACTGTGGAACAGCAGCTGGCAAAAAGAGAGGTCCTATCTTCTGGACCCAAACATTTGCACTCCATGTCCCTTTGACACCAATGGGGTGATTGTGCTCAGAAAGCAAGCCTTTGCTTATTCTTTTTGTTCTCTTCTTCATGTTTTTTGAAGTTTCGTTTGGCATATTTGTTTAAAAAATTGGTTGTTTAAGGAGAATCTTGGATTTTTGCTTGATTGTTTAAGAGTAATATCTAGTAACTCTTGGTGAATTGCAGTTTAGGTCTGGATTCGGGCATATGAAACATTAAAGAGGTAATTCTATTTTCAAAGAACTCAAAGCCACTATAAGCCACACAAATTCAGGCACTGGCCTACCAGTAAAAGCCATTAAGGTGGTCGCTGGCTCTCATCATGAGCGTTAAAGACTGCTGTGACAGGAAAGGTGGTCGAGAGAGAGGTTAGAGTACTAGGCTTCCCGCCACCTGCAAGCAAACTTCACGCAACGAAGGTACACATCGGCCTAAGCGAAACACTGTCCAAACCCCACAGAGTTTCTTGTTAGGTTTCTTTTTGTGACTCAGAGAAAATCTGGAAAATAGCGCTCTGTTTTGCCAAATTTGCAGGGGAGGTGGTGGTTCCTGACTTGTTTTGCCAAATTCTCAGGGAGAGATGGCAGCTTCTGACCTGTGTTAAGAAATTTTCAGGAAGAAGTGGTAGCTCCATACCTGTTTTATGATACAGTTTCTCAATAAAGAATCACAAAATTAAAATTAAAATCACCAGTAGCTACTTTAAAGTACTTGCCAGTTGGAGGAACTACTATATTTAAGGTCTAAAATAAGAGACTAGGGCTCTGGCCAGCATAATGAATTAAGCTCAAAAAGAAGGAAACCGAAAGCTTAAAACTTAGAGCTTAGCACCTTTGATAAATGAGCCTAGATTTCCCCCTGCTACTGAGACACTGGTTTGGGGGTCATATTTACATACACTTTGAGAAACTAGACTCCTCATATCACTGTTGTGTGTGGTGTTGTTCAGTGAGTTTATGTGGTCTTTCTGTGTTGCTTTGTTCTGAGAGCTTGCTGCTGATCTAGAGCATTATGTCTGTTTCCGTCTTGTATCAGGTTGTATAGGCTATAGCTGAGAATTGCTGTTTTTTACAAGGCTGTCTTAGAACCTCAGTTCTTTTCTCATCTAAGAAAAACTGCGTCTTGTGTCTGTCTCATGATATAGATTTTTAGTAGCTACATTGAAAAACTTTATGTTTAAGTCAATTTAAAAGCAAAACCTTTCCAAGTAACTTAAGCTAGATATTATATGAAACGCGTTTTATTTAAGGAAAAAGAATAATTTTGTCTTAAAGTAAAACCAGTAGTTTCAGAGTGGGTAAAAGGAGGCATAGGACAAGCCTGGGGTGGTGGGAGGGGGGAAGGCTAGGCAAGAGTAGATGGATTCATTTACAAAATTGCTAAAGAGCTTTGGTATTTACTGGGTGGTAGCCTTTCAAAGGAAGCCCTGGTGGCGTAGTGGTTAAGTGCTATGGCTGCTAACCAAGAGGTAAGCAGTTTGAGTCCACCAGGTGCTCCTTGGAAACTCTATTGGGCAGTTCTACTCTGTCCTATAGGGTCACTATGAGTCGGAATCTTTTGGGTTTTAGCCTTTCAAAATGCCTAAATCAATTTAAACATATGTAAATTAATTCAAATGGCCTAATCTTGTCTTCTACCATGAGTCAAAAATAGAGAGGATGGGGAAATATCAGGCTTCCCTAGTCCCCAGTCTCCAAGGTCATATAGCTCTAGGAAGGTTAATATAGTTATCAGAAATTAGGTGGATTCCCACAAAAAGAAGCAATCTTTGATGGTTAGGAGGGAGAGGAGGGGTGGAGATGGAAAAACGGTAAATAGACAGTAGATAAGTGGTAACTTTGGTGAAGACAGTACACAATACTGGGGAAGCCAGCATAACTTGTACAAGGCAAGGCCATGGAAACTCCATAGACACATCCAAACTCCTTGAGGAACTGAACTGCTGGACTGAGGGCTGTGGGGACCATAGTTTCAGGGAACATCTAGCTCAATTGGCATAACATAATTTATAAAGAAAATGTTCTACATTCTACATCAATGAGTAGCATCTGGGGTCTTAACCTGTGAGCCACCATCTAAGATAAAACACTGGTCTCACCCCTTCTGGAGCAAGGGAGAACAGAAAAAAACTAAAGATACAAGGGAAAGATTAGTCCAAAGGACTGATAAACCACATCTACCATGGCCTCCACCAGGCTGAGTCCAGTACAACTTCCACTACTGACTGCTCTGACAGAGATCACAATAGAGGGTCCCAGACAGAGCTAGAGGAAAATGTAGAACAAAATACTAACTCACAAAAAAAGACCAGACTTACTGGTCTGACAGAGACTAAAGAAACCTGAAGACACCCTTTTAGCTCAGTAATGAAGTCACTCCTGAGGTTCACCCTTCAGCCAAAGATTAGACAGACCCATAAAACAAAATAGGACTAAAGGGACACACCAGCCTAGGGACAAGGACTAGAAGGCAGGAGGGGGACAGGAAAGCAGGTAAAATGGAGACCAAGGTCCAGAAGGGAGATTATTGACATGTTGTGGGGTTGTTAACCAAAGTCATAAAATAATATGTGTACTAATTGTTTAACGAGAAACTAGTTTGTTCTGTAAACCTTCATCTAAAGTACAATTAAAAAGAAAAATTGGGTGGGTCCCAATCATAAAAGAACTTTAAACAAGCTCTCTCTGTTGTAGGGGAACTTTAAGTAGCCAAAGGAAAAAAAAAAAAAAAAGAGAAATCACCATGAGACACAACTGAAACGGCCTGGGAAAATGTTTTCGACCCTTGCAAGACACTTAAGGTTATGTCCACATCAATGAATTGGTCAGCTGAGCAGAGAGATTGTGATTTCCAGAGCCAGCTGATAAAAACTTTAAGGGCTAAAATTAGATTGGGAAAATATGGGAAACTGTAAAAGTTGAATGAAAACTTAGCATAAACAGACTTTCTTTCAACAACAGTTATGTTTTATGGTATATGAATTTAAAATAATTTCTAAGACCTTTTAGGTAACTTACTGAAGTTAAATTGAGTTAATAGATATTTGCCATAATTTGAGCTTACATACTCTTGCTTTTTATGACACAAGAGAAAGTCTGCTAATGAGTGTTAATTTTTGCCATTTTAAAAAAATGTTCTATAAGAGATATACAACAAAGACAATGTTTAAGAGGTTCATTAAAAAATTTATTTGATAGATTCAAAAATTTTATCTGTCTGACTAAAGTTTAATGGTTTAATTTATGATTTTTTTTTTTTTAGTGTTAAATAGGATATAAAACAAAGAATTGGGTCTGTCACTGTTGAAATAACAAAATTTTCTTTTATTTCTGAGTTTAAGGGTCAATTTATTCTTGGGATAATCTGCCTCGAAGGCAAAGGTTCGGTCTCTCATTAGAATAAGATCCCTGAATTGAAAACCAAGCCACAGGGCTTAAAAAAAAAAAAGCTAAGGTTTTTACTTTAACATCTTTGGTTAAATAACTTTATTGTTTCACGGTGACCTATAATAAACTCCTGACAACTCTGAAACTTCATGGAAAGCCACAAAATTTTTATAAAGGAAAAGTGCTAAAATGTTTTATTTAATAACTTACATGGAACGTGCAGTCAAAATCAACAGAAACACCAGATTCACTTTAGGTCAAAATTTGTATGTTAGTAGTTTTTAAAGAAAATGTTCTACATTCTACTTTGGTGAATAGCATCTGGGGTCTTAAAAGCCTGTGAGTGGCCATCTAAGATACTCCACTGTTCTCACCCCTTCTGGAGCAAGGAAGAATGAAAAAAAGCTAAAGACCCAAGGGAAAGATTAGTCTAAAGGACTAATTGGACTATGACTACCACAGCCCCTACCAGACCGAGTCCAGTACAACTAGATGGTGCCTGGCTACCACCACTGACTGCTCTGACAGGGATCTCAAAGAGGGTCCCAGACAGAACTGGAGGAAAATATAGAACAAAATTCTAACTCATAAAAAAGACCAGATTTACTGGTCTGACAGAGACTGGAAAAACCCTGAGGGTATGGCCCCCGGACACCCTTTCAGCTCAGTAAGGAAGTCACTCCTGGGGTTCACCCTTCAGCCGAAGATTAGACAGGTCCACAAAACAAAATAAGACTAAAGGGGCATACCAGCCCAGGGCCAAGGCCTAGAAGGCAGAAGGGGACAGGAAAGCTGGTAATAGGGAACTCAAGGTTGTGAAGGTAGACTGTTGACATGTCGTGGGGTTGTTAATCGATGTCATAAAACACTATGTGCACTACCTGTTTAATGAGAAGCTAGTTTGTTCTGTAAACCTTCACCTAAAGCACAATAAAAAAAGAATTTATGCATTAGTATTTCCTATTATGTTTTTGCCTAGTATTAGATAGCGAACACATGTCATGCCATGATTTTATTATTTCTTTATTGCTAGGAAACTCTGGTGGCATAGTGGTTAAGAGCTACAACTGCTATCCCAGAGGTTGGCAGTTCAAAGATATACCAGGTGCTTCTTCGAAACCGTATGGGGAAGTTTGACTCTGTCCTATAGGGTCGCTATGAGTCAGAAGTTTATCGCTAACTTGGCTGCTACTTTATTTTTTTTTAATCTAGCATCAAAGCCAATGGTTTGACTGGGGCACTCACATCATTTACCTATGAAGTCTTTTTATTACTATTGGGGAATTTATTACTATTGGGGAATTTAGAATTGATAATCTTGGTATATCCTGACTGTATGGTATTATGTCTTAAAATTATTATACAGTATATTTTATCTGAAGCTCTTTAAAAATAAGGTTAATCATTATATTTAAAAATATTTTTGTCTGAAGTTTTTTTTTTCAAACTGTCTTTGGTTCTGAATTTTTTTTTTATAATTAAGAGTATTATGTTTATAAGTTAATCATGGCCATATTAAGATTTGTCATCTGCAGATAAGTTTTTATGTTGCTCATTTGCTGAAAACATTAGGCCAAAATATCTAAACAAAAAGATGGGCTATATTAGACTTATGAAAAGAACTGTGACTAGACTGAATCACGATTTCCAAAACTCTTATGCAGAAGCTGATAGGTTCACAGACGGTGGCTTATCCAGAATCACATGGAACAGAGATTAACTGCATAAGACTGAGTAAAGGAATACTATGGGTTTTATGTGGGGACATTGCTGATGTTTTAAGGTCCTACTTTCTGAATAGAATAAACAATTTTCCTTGCTCCTAAACTATTTAACTAATGGGTTTAGATATTACAACTCTTAAATTAGAAGTTCCTCTCTCATAAAAACAGTTTTGTGACACTTCTGTTTCTGAGAAATTGACCCATGACTGTTAATAGGTGAACCAAGAAGGGGCAGCTTACCCTCAAGAAGACCACTTAGTATGTTTTAAACAGATTAACTGAAGACCTTCAACAGGAGAGGTCCATCCTATATTATCTTGTTAACCATGTATTCCCTAAGGAAAATCTGATTGTCACATGTGAATTTTTCTATACCTTCTGTTTCCTGTAGATAACTTTGTGTGCTCCTTATGGATATAATTGAATTGGAGAAATCTTTAAGAAATTTGTCAGTCACTAAAATAGCAAACAAAGTTGCTAGAGGGATTAAAAACAACAGTAATCTCTGACTTCATTAGCCAAGGTGAAGTGACAGAACAAAATAGCCTTAGATTTTTTTATTAGCCCAAGAAAGTGTAGTCTGTGCTGTGGCAAATACCTCTTGTTGCATTTGGAGAAATAACACAGGAGAAGCAAAACAAGGTATACATAGAATTAGACAGCAAGCTACTTGGCTACACACTGTAACAACCTTACAAACACCAGATTTATTAGGTTATTACCATCAAGAATAAGTATATGGGCTAGGTCACTACTGCAAGGGATAGTAATATTCTTAGTTTGCATCATGATAGTATTAGGCATAATAAAGCTTATCTTCTATTGTCTTATAAAAGGGGGCCTCAGGCTAAGATGTTGATGTACATTGAGTCTGCTCACTTTGGCAATGCGATCGATGAAAACGTCACTCTTACTTAAGAGCCTGGTGAAGAACCAGATGGTATCTGGTGGAAAACCACTACCATGAGTTTAAAGAGCCTGCCATGGCCGCCATCTAAGGGCTTGACTAAGTCCAAGTATTAATATCTCCATTCAAAAGAAAAGAGTGATTTAGGAGATAATATTGGAGCCATTATTCCCTGTCCTTGAGCATAAAGAATGTGACCCATCTGGAGCTCTACTCTCAAAGACTCATAAAGACACACGAGCTGGGCCCTGAGGTATAAAGACGATAGCTAAGACAATTTGAAAAAAAAAGAGAAAGACAGCAAACAATATAGGGGAGGTCAGCACAATTGGACTAAACCAAAAGCAAAGAAGTTTCCTGAATAAACTAAATGCTCCAAAGGCCAGTGTAGCAGGGGCAGGGGTCTGGGGACCATGGTTTCAGGGGACATCTGAGTCAATTGGCATAATAAAATCTATCAAGAAAACATTCTGCATCCCACTTTGAAGAGTGGCGTCTGGAGTCTTAAATGCTAGCAAGCAGCTATCTAAGATGAATCAATGGGTCTCAAACCACCTGGATCAAAGGAGAATGAAGAACACCAAGGACACAAGGCGATTACAAGCCCAAGAGACAGAAAGGGCCACATGAACCAGAGACTACATCATCCTGAGACCAGAAGAACTAGATGGTGCCCGGCTACAACCAATGACTGCCCTGACAGGGAACACAACAGAGAACCCCTGAGGGAGCAGGACAGCAGTGGGATGCAGACCTCAAATTCTCATAAAAGGATCAGACTTAATGGTCTGACTGAGACTAGAAGGACCCTGGTGGTCATGGTCCCCAGACCTTCTGTTGGCCGAGGACAGGAACCATTCCAGAAGGAAAATCTTCAGACATGGATTGGATTGGACAATGGGTTGGAGAGGAATGCTGGTGAGGAGTGAGCTTCTTGGATCAGGTGGACACTTGAGACTATGTTGGCATCTCCTGCCTGGAGGGGAGATGAGAGGGTGGAGGAGGTTAGAAGCTGACGAAATGGACACAAAAAGAGAGTGGAGGGAGAGAGCAGGCTGTCTCGTTATGGGGAGAGTAAGTGGGAGTGTGTAGCAAGGTGTATATGGGTTTTTGTGTGAGAGACTAACTTGATTTGTAAACTTTCACTTAAAGCACAATAAAAATTATATAAAAAAAAGAGAATCTTTTAGGGAGACATTCACATAAACAGAGCATAAATGCCACTCTTTTTCTTTAATATCTAGTAAATAGTTAAAAGCCAACAAGGGGTTAGTACCAACAAGGAAAGGCCTAGATCCAATATTTGCCCCTCCCTGATAATATGCCAAACAATTCCAAGCCAGGCTCTAGTTCAAAATGAACACTGGTCTTGAATGACCAATGTTCAAAGAGAATTGGAAGGAGTGAGACAGAGCCCCCACAGTGCTGTATTAAAAATCATGTTTTCTTTGCCTGGCTTCTTGTATTAAAAATCCTATTTCCTTTGCTGGGCTCCCCCCAGCCCCCAGCTTTGCATCTTAATCCTGATTTTGCTTGGAGGTTATATATAAACCCCATCCTTGGAAACCCTACGGGGCAGTTCTACTCCGTCCTATAGGGAGGCTATGAGATGGAACCAACTCAACGGCAATGGGTGGGTTTATACCTGCATAGTATGACTAAGAATGTTGCTGACCTAACTTGAATGAGCTCCCTAGCTGTAAGCCGGTTTAAAAGTAACTTGCCTGCCCATTCTTGGCGAGCAGTCTTGGCAGCAGCAACTCTGACTGACTCCTTTCCTTGTACAATGAAATAAAGATGGGTTTCCTGTTCTCCCACCTCGGTCTCTTGGCTATTGGCCAATACTAGTCATGCCTAGCAATAACCTAGGTATATATATAAAAATATATACACATATCCCCCCCCCAAAATGCAAATCCATTGCCATCGCGTCAATTCTGACTCATAGTGACCCTATAGGACAGAGTAGAACTGCCCCAAGGGTTTCTAAAGAGTGCCTGGTAGATTCGAACTGCCATCCTTTTTTTTTTTTTAATTAATTTTTATTAAGCTTCAAGTGAACATTTACCATTCCAATCAGTCTGTCACATGTAGGTTTACATACATCTTACTCCCTTCTCCCACTTGCACTCCCCCTATTGAGTCAGACCTTTCAGTCTCTCGTTTCGTGCCAATTTTGCCATCTTCCCTCTTTCTCTATCTTCCCATCCCCCCTCCAGTCAAGAGTTGCCAACACACTCTCCAGTGTCCACCTGATTTAATTAGCTCACTCTTCATCAGCATCTCTCTCCCCACCACTGACCAGTCCTTTTCATGCCTGATGAGTTGTCTTCGGGGATGGTTCCTGTCCTGTGCCATCAGAAGTTCTGGGGAGCATTGTCTCTGAGATTCCTCTAGTCGCAGTCATACCATTAGGTATGTTCTTTTTATGAGAATTTGGGGTCTGTATCCCATTGGTCTCCTGCTCCCTAAGGAGTTGTCTGTTGTGCTCCCTGACAGGGCAGACATCGATTGTGGCCGGGCACCAGCTAGTTCTTCTGGTCTCAGGATAATGTAGGTCTCTGGTTCATGTGGCTCTTTCTGTCTCTTGGGTTCTTAGTTGTCGTGTGACCTTGGTGTTCTTCCTTTGCCTTTGCTCCAGGTGGGTTGAGACCAATTGATGTATCTTAGATGGCCGCTTGTTGGCATTTAGGACCCCAGGCGCCACAATTCAAAGTGGGATGCAGACTGTTTTCATAATAGAATTATTTTGCCCATTGACTTAGAAGTCCCCTCAAACCAAGTTCCCCAGACCCCAGCCCCTGCTCCGCTGACCTTTGAAGCTTTCATTTTATCCCGGAAACCTCTTTGCTTTTAGTCCAGTCCAATTAGGCTGACCTTCCTTGTATTGAGTGTTGTCTTTCCCTTCATCCAAAGCAGTTCTTATCTACTGATTGATCAATAAAAAGTCCTCTCCCTCCCTCCCTCCTCCCTCTGTAACCACAAAAGTATGTGTTCTTCTCCGTTTTTTCTATTTCTCAAGATCGTATAATAGTGGTCTTATACAATATTTGTCCTTTTGCCTCTGACTCATTTCGTTCAGCATAATGCCTTCCAGATTCCTCCATGTTATGAAATGTTTCAGAGATTCGTCACTGTTCTTTATCGATGCGTAGTATTCCATTGTGTGAATATACCACAATTTATTTACCCATTCATCCATTGACGGACATCTTGGTTGCTTCTAGCTTTTTGCTATTGTAA
The DNA here is from genome assembly GCF_024166365.1 of Elephas maximus indicus. NCBI lineage: Eukaryota > Metazoa > Chordata > Mammalia > Proboscidea > Elephantidae > Elephas > Elephas maximus. The sequence goes on from NC_064820.1 coordinate 122,560,347, forward strand.
ACAGAGCTGCAATAAACATGGGTGTGCATATATCTGTTTGTGTGAAGGCTCTTGTATCTCTAGGGTATATTCCGAGGAGTGGGATTTCTGGGTTGTATGGTAGTTCTATTTCTAACTGTTTAAGATAACCCCAGATGGATTTCCAAAGTGGTTGTACCATTTTACAATCCCACCAGCAGTGCATGAGAGTTCCAATCTCTCCGCAGCCTCTCCAACATTTATTATTTTGTGTTTTTTGGATTAATGCCAGTCTAGTTGGTGTGAGATGGAATCTCATCGTAGTTTTTTTTTTTTTAATAAATTTTATTAAGCTTCAAGTGAACGTTTACAAATCCAATCAGTCTGTCACATATAAGTTTACATACATCTCACTCCCTACTCCCACTTACTCTCCCCCTCTTGAGTCAGCCCTTTCAGTCTCTCCTTTCTTGACAATTTTGCCTGCTTCCCTCTCTCTCTATCCTCCCATCCCCCCTCCAGACAAGAGTTGCCAGCACAATCTCAAGTGTCCACCTGATATAATTAGCTCACTCTTCATCAGCGTCTCTCTCCCACCCGCTGACCAGTCCCGTTCATTTCTGATGAGTTGTCTTCGGGGATGGTTCCTGTCCTGTGTCAACAGAAGGTCTGGGGAGCATGGCCGCCGGGATTCCTCCAGTCTCAGTCAGACCATTAAGTTTGGTCTTTTTATGAGAATTTGGGGTCTGTATCCCACTGATCTCCTGCTCCCTCAGGGGTCCTCTGCTGTGCTCCCTGTCAGGGCAGTCATCGATTGTGGCCGGGCACCAACTAGTTCTTCTGGTCTCAGGATGATGTAGGTCTCTGGTTCATGTGGCCCTTTCTGTCTCTTGGGCTCTTAGTTGTCGTGTGGCCTTGGTGTTCTTCATTTTCCTTTGCTCCAGGTGGGTTGAGACCAATTGTTGCATCTTAGATGGCCGCTTGTTAGCATTTAAGACCCCAGACGCCACATTTCAAAGTGGGATGCAGAATGATTTCATAATAGAATTATTTTGCCAATTGACTTAGAAGTCCCTGCAAACCATGTTCCCCAGACCCCCGCGCTTGCTCCGCTGACCTTTGAAGCATTCATTTTATCCCGGCAACTTCTTTGCTTTTGGTCCAGTCCAATTGAGCTGACCTTCCATGTATTGAGTGTTGTCTTTCCCTTCACCTAAAGCAGTTCTTATCTACTGATTAATCAATAAAAAACCCTCTCCCACCCTCCCTCCCTCCCCCCCTCGTAACCACAAAAGTATGTGTTCTTCTCAGGTTTACTATTTCTCAAGATCTTATAATAGTGGTCTTATACAATATTTGTCCTTTTGCCTCTGACTAATTTTGCTCAGCATAATGCCTTCCAGATTCCTCCATGTTATGAAATGTTTCAGAGATTCGTCACTGTTCTTTATCGATGCGTAGTATTCCATTGTGTGAATATACCACAATTTATTTACCCACTCATCCGTTGATGGACACCTTGGTTGCTTCCAACTTTTTGCTATTGTAAACAGAGCTGCAATAAACATGGGTGTGCATATATCTGTTTGTATGAAGGCTCTTGTATCTCTAGGGTATATTCCTAGGAGTGGGATTTCTGGGTTGTATGGTAGTTCTATTTCTAACTGTTTAAGATAACGCCAGATAGATTTCCAAAGTGGTTGTACCATTTTACATTCCCACCAGCAGTGTATGAGAGTTCCAATCTCTCCGCAGCCTCTCCAACATTATTTTGTGTTTTTTGGATTAATGCCAGCCTTGCTGGTGTGAGATGGAATCTCATCGTAGTTTTAATTTGCATTTCTCTAATGGCTAATGATCGAGAGCATTTTCTCATGTATCTGTTGGCTGCCTGAATATCTTCTTTAGTGAAATGTGTGTTCATATCCTTTGCCCACTTCTTGATTGGGTTGTTTGTCTTTTTGTGGTTGAGTTTTGACAGAATCATGTAGATTTTAGAGATCAGGCGCTGGTTGGAGATGTCATAGCTGAATATTCTTTCCCAATCTGTATGTGGTCTTTTTACTCTTTTGGTGAAGTCTTTAGATGAGCATAGGTGTTTGATTTTTAGGAGCTCCCAGTTATCTGGTTTCTCTTGATCATTTTTGGTAATGTTTTGTATTCTGTTTATGCCCTGTATTAGGACTCCTAGGGTTGTCCCTATTTTTTCTTCCATGATCTTTATCGTTTTAGTCTTTATGTTTAGGTCTTTGATCCACTTGGAGTTAGTTTTTGTGCATGGTGTGAGGTATGGGTCCTGTTTCATTCTTTTGCAAATGGATATCCAGTTATGCCAGCACCATTTGTTAAAAAGACTATCATTTCCCCAATTGACTGACACTGGTCCTTTGTCAAATATCAGCTGCTCATACGTGGATGGATTTATATCTGGGTTCTCAATTCTGTTCCATTGGTCTATGTGCCTGTTGTTGTACCAGTACCAGGCTGTTTTGACTACTGTAGCTGTATAATAGGTTCCGAAATCAGGTAGAGTGAGGCCTCCCACTTTCTTCTTCTTTTTCAGTAATGCTTTGCTTATCCGGGGCTTCTTTCCCTTCCATATGAAATTGGTGATTTGTTTCTCTATCCCCTTAAAATATGACATTGGTATTTGGATCGGAAGTGCGTTATATGTATAGATGGCTTTTGGTAGAATAGACATTTTTACTATGTTAAGTCTTCCTATCCATGAGCAGGGTATGTTTTTCCACTTAAGTATGTCCTTTTGAATTTCTTGTAGCAGAGTTTTATAGTTTTCTTTGTATAGGTCTTTTACATCCTTGGTAAGATTTATTCCTAAGTATTTTATCTTCTTGGGGGCTACTGTGAATGGTATTGATTTGGTTATTTCCTCTTCGGTGTTCTTTTTGTTGATGTAGAGGAATCCAAGTGATTTTTGTATGTTTATTTTATAACTTGAGACTCTGCCAAACTGTTCTATTAGTTTCAGTAGTTTTCTGGAGGATTCCTTAGGGTTTTCCATGTATACGATCATGTCATCTGCAAATAGTGATAGCTTTACTTCCTCCTTGCCAATCTGGATACCCTTTATTTCTTTGTCTAGCCTAATTGCCCTGGCTAGGACTTCGAGTACGATGTTGAATAAGAGCGGTGATAAAGGGCATCCTTGTCTGGTTCCCGTTCTCAAGGGAAATGCTTTCAGGTTCTCTCCATTTAGAGTGATATTGGCTGTTGGCTTTGCATAGATGCCCTTTATTATGTTGAGGAATTTTCCTTCAATTCCTATTTTGGTAAGAGTTTTTATCATAAATGGGTGTTGAACTTTGTCAAATGCCTTTTCTGCATCTATTGATAAGATCATGTGGTTTTTATCTTTTGTTTTATTTATGTGATGGATTACATTAATGGTTTTTCTGATATTAAACCAGCCTTGCATACCTGTTATAAATCCCACTTGATCAGGGTGAATTATTTTTTTGATGTGTTGTTGGATTCTATTGGCTAGAATTTTGTTGAGGATTTTTGCATCTATGTTCATGAGGGATATAGGTCTAAAATTTTCTTTTTTTGTAATGTCTTTACCTGGTTTTGGTATCAGGGAGATGGTAGCTTCATAGAATGAGTTGGGTAGTGTTCCGTCTTTTTCTATGCTTTGAAATACCTTCAGTAGTAATGGTGTTAAGTCTTCTCTGAAGGTTTGGTAGAACTCTGCAGTGAAGCCGTCTGGGCCAGGACTTTTTTTTGTTGGAAGTTTTTTGATTACCGTTTCAATCTCTTTTTTTGTTATGGGTCTATTTAGTTGTTCTACTTCTGAATGTGTTAGTTTAGGTAGGTAGTATTTTTCCAAGAATTTATCCATTTCTTCTAGGTTTTCAAATTTGTTAGAGTACAATTTTACGTAGTAATCTGAAATGATTCTTTTAATTTCATTTGGCTCTGTTGTGTTATGGTCCTTCTCGTTTCTTATTCGGGTTATTTGTGTCCTTTCCTGTATTTCTTTAGTCAGTCTAGCCAATGGTTTATCAATTTTGTTAATTTTTTCAAAGAACCAGCTTTTGGCTTAGTTAATTCTTTCAATTGTTTTTCTGTTCTCTAATTCATTTAGTTCAGCTCTAATTTTTATTATTTGTTTTCTTCTGGTGCCTGATGGGTTCTTTTGTTGCTCACTTTCTATTTGTTCAAGTTGTCAGGACAGTTCTCTGATTTTGGCTCTTTCTTCTTTTTGTATCGAACTGCCATCCTTTTGGTTACCAGCCCCAGCTCTTAAACACTGTGCCACCAGGGTTTCCATATATACATATAAAATACTTTTATGTATATTTATATATAATAAATTTTATATGTTCATTTATTCTATATATTACATACATTTATACAAGTTTTTATTTGATATATGTGTATTATATATACATAGAGAAAAAGAGCAAGCTCTGTATAAATTAGGACTCTTTGGTGAAAGTGAAAAACTCATCTGACCTAGAATGAGTTCTTCTTTTCCAACAGATTTCTAAGCAGAGATTCTTCTCAGTCATCTTAACATTTTGCATCTCACCACCTCATCTCCAGTAACCTCAGCACGTTTTTGGTAAAAACTCATTCATTTGCCCATTCTTTATTTAACAAATGTTATTGAGTGCCTTGTATATTTTTTTTGTATATTACGGGGATATCCTGAGCACTGGAGATTCAGTGATTAAGATAGAAAAGATTGCTGCTTTCCTAGGATTTATAGTATAGTGGGGGAGAAGGAAAAATTGACTGAATAAAATTCAAATTAAGGAAGCATACTATGAAAGAAACAAAGGAATGTGATTGATACTAACAGCAGAGACTAGATAGAGTGGTCAGGGAAGGTGTTTTTGAAGAGGTGACATTTAGTACATAGGGGATGAACCAGAGGGAATCATGCAAGGGGCAGGGCAGCATTGTAGGCAGTTGGAATAGCATGTAGAATGAGCTTGGGGTATTTGGTGAAGTGCAAGAAGACTAGTGTGGCCAGAGTGTGGTAAGAGACAGATGAAGATACAAGCATAACATGAAGGTACAAAGATAGGCAGACACCTTGTCATGAAGTTTTCTTAGGCCATGGTATGTAAATTGGATATTACTCTAAGAATTACGAAGATTTTCAAGCAGGAGAGTGACATGATCAAATTTATGTTTGAAGATGATCACTCTTGCTGCTATGTAGAGGATGAATTAAAATGGGTCAAATGGGGAAGCCAGGAGACTAGCCAAGAGCCTATGGAAGTAGCCCAAGTGGCCTTAACTAAGATGGGGAAAGTTGAGGTGGAGAAAAAGGTATGGATCTTCAATATACTGGTATTTTGGAGATAGAATGGACAGGGCTCACTGAGGAATTAGATATGGTAAAGTACGGAAAAGAGATGAACCAAGGTTCACTTTGGGATTTCTGGCTTGAGCCACTGGATGGCTAGTGGAACTATCATTTACAATGATTTGGGTGTAAGTAACAGAAAGCTTTGGCTTAAACAAAAAGAAATGTTTGAGTTCATGTAAGTTCAGAGGGAGAACAGTCTTTAGGATTCACTTACTCTAGGGATTCTGGCTCCACTTCTCTACAAGACTTTTAGCTTTACCCTAGTCTATGTGTTAACTTTACCCTCAGGATGATAGTGAGATGGCTATACTAGTTTCAAGCATCATATCCTGACATGTCAACATCCAATCAAAGAAGAGAGATTCTTTCACCTTAAGGTTTTAAGCAAGTGTCCTAAGGCTCACTCTCATTGGACTGTGTGGGTACAAGCCCAGCCAGGGAATGGGTACGTACATGACCAGGGAACAAAATGTGGTGATTGACTTAAGCTGACCAAAACCCACCCCTGGAACAAAGAGTGTGGCTTCCCCATGGTCATTTGTGTGGCCTGGGGGAAGCAAGGGATACATGTCTGAACCAGGATTCTGTCAGGACACAAACGAGAAATGTGTTCAGGGCTGGCTGCGAGAGGCCAGGAAAGATTTCCCCCAGATCCTTCAGAGAGAGAGCACGGCGCTGCTGACACCTTGATTTTAGAATTCTAGCCTCCAGAACTATGAGAAGGAGCCCTGGTGGTGCAGTGGTTTAAGGTATTGACTGTTAACCAGACGGTCAGCTTTCATAAACCACCAGCAGCTAGGCGGGAGAAAGATGTGGCAGTCTGCTTCTGTAGAGATTTACAGGCTTGGAAACCCTATGGGGCTGCTATGAGTGGGAATCAACTAGGTGGTAGTGGATAGAACTATGAGAGAATGGATTTTCATTTTTTTAAGCCACCTACTTTGTGGTACTTTGTTATGGAAGCCCTAAGAAACTAATACAGTTTCTTCGTTTTTTGTTTTGGTACCCATTGCTGTCCAGTCGATTCCGATTCATAGTGACCCTCTAGGACAGAGTAAAACTGCCACATAGGGTTTCCAAGGAGCGGCTGGTGGATTTAAACTGCCAACCTTTTGGTTAGTGGTGGAGTATAGATGTTACTAAAGCATTTAAATGCAACTGGAAATGACCCACTAGGAACAGGGAAGGGGCAAGTATGTGTTGTTCTGTAAATGTTGATCGAATCATAAGAACTCTGCAGGGATGTGAAATAGTTTTGGTAGAGTTAATTTTAACCCCACGCAATTTAAAAGGAGGCTAATAAGCAAAGTAAAAAAAACTTTTTAAAGAATTTGATGACAGCTTGTTTGTTGTCGGGATTACATACTGTATTTGAAAGGAGTTTTATAATATCTATAAATTTTTTAAATATGATGTGCTTTTTATTTCAAAAATCAAATCTAAACTCTAATTCTTTGATTCTTTGTACCAAATAATGTTGGTTTAGATACTTCCTGAAATTAATATTTGTTTCTTTTTTGTTTCTCTCTTTTTTTAATTATTGTAGTAAATATATATAACAAAACATTTGTCAATTCAATAATTTTTACATGTATTAACATTAATTATAATTTTTGTGTCATTCTCCCTAAAGCTAAATACTGGCTATGAGTCAGAAGAACTGAATTCTAGTCTTGGCTCCATCATATAATGTCATTTAATTATTTATTCTTTATACATCATCTAATCTCTATAAACTTCATTAATCTCCACTTGCTGCCTGGGGGAAGCAAGGAATACATGTCTGAACTAGGATTCGGTTAGGAAAAAACAAGAATTCAGAGCTGGCTGGAAGAGGCAAGGAAATGTAGTTATAAAGACTAAATGAAACAGCATGTTCTAAAACTATAAAGGTTTTGATCAACCCAGTAATATTAAAATCATATCTGTATTATAGTTTTTTATTATAATTTAAGAATCCTAACCAAAAAATCAAACTCATTTCCATCGAGTCAATTCCAACTCATAGTGCCCCTAGAGGCCACAGTAGAACTGCCCCACAGGGTTTCCAAGGAGTGCCTGGTGGATTTAAACTGCCAAAGTTTTGGTTAGCAGCCTTGGCTCTTAACCACTACACCCCTTTCCCTCAACTCCAAACTCCAATTTTTCTGCCTCTCTCAAGGTAAAGGCCGCTGAGCCTTTAGGCATTTGGTTGCAAATGAGGTCTTGGGCTCTGCAAGTCACAGTTCAAAGGACCACTGTAAGGGCTGCTGCACTATGCCTTGAACGACTAAAACCCAGAAACCAGTGCCATCGAGTCAATTCTGACTCATAGCGACCCTATAAGACAGAGTAGAACTGCCCCATAGAGTTTCCAAGGAGCGCCTGGTGGATTCTGTGTGTGAGGAGGCAAGCAGGAGTGAGGACTGGGAGGAAACTCTCTTGGAAAATGTTCACCCACATATATCTCTGAAAGTCTTTTTTTTTTTATTGTGCTTTAGATGGAGGTTTACAGAGCAAACAAGTTTCTCATTAAACAATTAATACAAGTATTGTTTTGTGACATTGCTTGTCAACCCCACTACATGTCAATGTTCTCCCCTTCTTGACCTAGAGTTCCCCATTACCAGCTTTCCTATACCCTCCTGCTTTCTCGTCCTTGCCCCTGGGCTGGTGTGCCCCTTTAGTCTCATTTTATGGGCCTGTCTAATTTCCAGCTGAAGGGTGAGCCTCGGGAATGGCTTTGTTACTGAGCTATAAGTGTATCTGGAGGCCATATTCTTAGGGTTTCTCCAGTCTTTGTCAGACCAGTAAGTCTGGTCTTTTGTGTGTGTGTATATCTCTGAAAATTCTTGATGAGGGAGATTGGTGCAGTATTATGTGAAAGTTTGGGGACTTCATGGCCCATAAGAGCCAAAAAGGAATTGTGTAGCTTCTCCTGAAGTGGGACAGCACAAAGAGATAAGGCAGCAGAAAAGCTTCTTCCAGGTGCTTCAGCAAGTGACTGATAACCTGCTTCTTTCCATATCATTGACCCATAGGGATAAACCTTCCACCATTGTGCCACTGCCATCATTTAGAGTACTCTAAAAACCAGACTTGAATTCCAAGTGAGACAACTAAGAAAAATAACCACTAAAAGAGCTCCTAGCCAGAGAAAAGATGCTGAGTCAGAACAAATAGAATGCACACCCAACAAAATACAACTAATGAAGGGGCTCCATTCATGCTTGCCACCTGCTAGCACCTACATTTCTTTGCTGGAATGCTTTTTCTGCCTACCGGAGCACACCTTTCTGCCCATCTGGTGGGCTGGGGTGCAGGAACTACGAATAGCCCTTAAGCAATGACCTACGGAAGTTTAAATGGACATATATATATATATAGTAAATCCCTGGTTTACGACCAGCCCTGGTGGTGCAATGCTTAAGACCTCAGCTGCTAAGCAAAAGGTAGGCAGTCCAAAGCCACCAGCTGCTCCTTGGAAGCCCTATGGGACAGTCCTACTCTGTGCTATAGGGTTCCTATGAGTCAGAATCGACTTGATGGCAATGGTTTTTTTTTCCCCCTGGGTTATGAATGTCCAACTTATGGCCAACTCTTACTTTAATATTATGTAAATTTGCTCTCACTTTGAAACAATTGAACCAACCCCTATTTGCAATATTCTTTTTTTTTTTAATAATTTTTATTGTGCTTTAAGTGAAAGTTTACAAATCAAGTCAGTCTGTCACATATAAGCTTATATACACCTTACTCCATACTCCCACTTACTCTCCCCCAATGAGTCAGCCCGCTCCCTCCTTCCAGTCTCTCCTTTCGTAACAATTTTGCCACTTTCTAACCCTCTCTACCCTCCTATCTCCCCTCCAGACAGGAGATGCCCGCACAGTCTCAAGTGTCCTCCTGATACAAGTAGCTCACTCTTCATCGACATCTCTCTCCAACCCATTGTCCAGTCCCTTCCATGTCTGAAGAGTTGGCTTCGGGAATGGTTCCTGTCCTGGGCCAACAGAAGGTTTGGGGACCATGACCACCAGGATTCCTCTAGTCTCAGTCAGACCATTAAGTCTGGTCTTTTTATGAGAATTTGGGGTCTGCATCCCACTGATCTCCTGCTCCCTCAGGGGTTCTCTGTTGTGCTCCCTGTCAGGGCAGTCATCAATTGTGGCTGGGCACCAACTAGTTCTTCTGGTCTCAGGATGATGTAGGTCTCTGGTTCATGTGGCCCTTTCTGTTTCTTGGGCTCATAGTTATCGTGTGGCCTTGGTGTTCTTCATTCTCCTTTGATCCAGGTGGGTTGAGACCAATTGATGCATCTTAGATGGCCGCTTGTTAGCATTTAAGTGGGATGCAGAATGTTTTCATAATAGAATTATTTTGCCAATTGACTTAGAAGTCCCCTTAAGCCATAATCCCCAAACCCCCGCCCTTGCTCCGCTGACCTTTGAAGCATTCAGTTTATCCCGGCAACTTCTTTGCTTTTGGTCCAGTCCATTTGAGCTGACCTTCCGTGTATTGAGTATTGTCCTTCCCTTCACCTAAAGTAGTTCTTATCTACTAACTAATCAGTAAATAACCCTCTCCCATCCTCCCTCCCTCCCTGACTCGTAACCACAAAAGTATGTGTTCTTCTCAGTTTAAACTATTTCTCAAGATCTTATAATAGTGGTCTTATACAATATTTGTCCTTTTGCAACTGACTAATTTCACTCAGCATAATGCCTTCCAGGTTCCTCCACGTTACGAAATGTTTCACAGATTCATCACTGTTCTTTATCGATGCGTAGTATTCCATTGTGTGAATATACCATAATTTATTTAACCATTCATCTGTTGATGGACACCTTGGTTGCTTCCAGCTTTTTATTTGCAATAAATTCTTAATCACAATCACCTTTACTGCTGCAGGGGCAGCTTTAAAATCACTGAAAAGACTTTAAGCCTTTTCTTGTACTAAAACCAAACTAAAGTAGGCCAAATAAGGACTGTATGCACCTGTTCTGACTTAGCTACTATCTAAGTTTTCCAAGGCTGCTACAACAGAAATACCATAAGTGGATGGCTTTAACTAGCAGAAATTTATTCTCTCATAGTTTAGGAAGCTAGAAGTCCAAATTTAGGAAGCCAGCTCTAGGGGAAGGCTTTTTTTCTCTGTTAGCTCTGGGGGAAGATCCTTGTCATCAATCTTCCCCTGTTCTAGAGCTTCTCAGTGCAGGGACCCCGGGACCAAAGGATGCACTCTGCTCCCAGTACTTCTTTCCTGGTGGCATGAGGCCCCCCTTCTTTCTTTTATATCTCAAAAGAGATTGATTCCAGATACAACTTAATCATGTAGATTGAGTCCTGTCTCATTAACATAACTGCCTCTAATCCTGCTTCATTAACATAATAGTGGTTAGGATTTACAATACATAGCATAATCACCCCCCCATGCATCTGTCAGTTTGTTTTACTGTAGGGGCTTTGTGATGCTGGAAGCTATAGCACCTATATACAAGTACCAGCAGGGTCACCCATGGCAGACAGGTTTCAGCTGAGCTTCCAGACTAAGACTAGGAAGAAAGACCCAGAGGTCTACTTCTGAAAAGAATTAGCCAGTGAAAATCTTATTAATAGCAGCGGAACATTGTCTGGCATAGTGCCAGAAGATGAGCCCCTCAGGTTGGGTGGCACTCAAAAGATAGCTGGGAAAGAGCGCCTCCTTAGAGTCAACCTTAATGATGTGAATACAGTCGAGCTTTCCGGACCTTCATTTGCTGATGTGGCAAGACTCAAAATGAGAAGAAACAACTGCAAACATCCATTAATAATCTGAACATGGAATGTATGAAGTATGAATCTAGGAAAATTGGAAATTGTCAGAAATGACATGGAATGCATAAATATCGATATCCTAGGCATTAGTTAGCTGAAATGGAGTGGTACTGGCCATTTTGAATCTGACAATCATATGGTCTGCTATGCGAGGAATGAAAAATTGAAGAGAAACGGTGTTGTATTCATCGCCAAAAAGAACATTTCAAGATCTATCCTGAAGTACGATGCAGTTAGTGATAGGATAATAGCCATACACCTACAAGGAAGACCAGTTAATAACACTATTATTCAAATTTACACACCAACCACTAAGGCCAAACATGAAAAAATTGAAGATTTTTACCAACTTCTGCAGTCTGAAATTGATCGAACATGCAATTGGGATGCATTGATAATTACTGGTGATTGGAATGCAAAAGTTGGAGACAAAGAAGGATTGGTAATTGGAAAATATGGCCTTGGTGATAGAAATGATGCTGGAGGTTACATGATAGAAGTTTGCAAGACCAACTTCTTCATTGCAAATACCTTTTTTCACCAACATAAACTGTGACTATACACATGGACCTCACCAGATGGAATACACAGGAATCAAATTGACTACATCTGTGGAAAGAGATGATGGAAAAGCTCAATATCATCATTAGTCAGAACAAGGCCAGAGGCTGACTGTGGAACAGACCACCAATTGCTTATATGCAAGTTCAAGTTGAAACTGAATAAAACTAGCACAAGTCCACAAGAGCCAAAATATGACCTTTAGTATATCCCACCTGAATTTAGAGACCATCTCAAGAATAGATTTGATGCATTGAACACTAATGACTGAAGACCAGGTGAGTTGTGGAATGACAGCAAGGACATCATCATGAAGAAAGCAAGAGGCCATTAAAAAGAAAGGAAAGAAAGAAAAGACCAAAATGGAGGTCAGAAGCGACTATGAAACTTGCTTTTGAAGGTTGAGTAGCTAAACTGAAAGGAAGAAAATGATGAAGTAAAAGAGCTGAACAGCAAATTTCAAAGGGAGGCTTGAGAAGACAAAGTAAACTGCTGTAATGTCATATGCAAAGACCCTGGGGTTAGAAAAGCAAAAGGGAAAAACATGCTTGGCATTTCTCAAACTGAAAGAACTGAAGGAAAAATTCAAGCCTCAAGTTGCAATATTGAAGGATTCTATAGGGAAAAAATTAAAGGATGCAGGAAGCAACAAAAGAAGATGGAAGGAATACGTATAGTCACTATACCAAAAAGAATTGGTTGATGTTCAATCATTTCAGGAGGTAGCATATAATCAGAAACCAACGGTACTGAAGGAAGAAGTCCAAGCTGCACTGAAGGCATTGGCAAAAAACAAGGCTCCAGAAATTGACAGAATACCAAGTGAAATGTTTCCACAAATGGATGCAGCACTGCAAGTGCTCACTCCTCTATGCCAAGAAATTTGGAAGGCAGCTACTTGGCCAACTGACTGGAAGACATCTGTATTTATGACTATTCCCAAGAAAGGTGATCCAACCAAATGCGGAAATTATTGAACAATATCATTAATGTCACACACAAGTAAAATTTTGCTGAAGATCATTCAAAAGTGGCTGCAGTAGAGCATCAACAGGGAATTGCCAGAAATTCAACCTGGATTCAGAAGAGGACGTGGAAGAAGGGCTATCACAGTTATGTCAGATGAATCTTGGCTGAAAGCAGAGAATACCAGAGAGATGTTTACTTGTGTTTCATTAACTATGCAAAGACATTTGACTGTGTGAACCATAACAAATTATGGACAATATTTTGAAAAATGGGAATTCCAGAGCACTGAATTGTGCTCATAAGGAACCTGTACATAGATCAAGGGGCAGCTGTTTGAAAAGAACAATGGGATACTGCGTAGTTTAAAGCCAGGAAAGGTGTGCATCAGGGTTATATCCTTTCACCATACTTATTCAATCTGTATGCTGAACAAATAATCTGAGATGCTGGACTATATGAAGAAGAACAGGGCATCAGGATTGGAGGAGGATTCATTAACAATCTTGCTTGCTGAAAGTGAAGAGGACTTGAAGTACTTACTGATGAATATCAAAGACCACAGCCTTTAGTATGGATTACACCTCAACATAAAGAACACAGAAATCCTCATAACTGGACCAATAAGCAGCATTACGAAAAATGGAGAAAAGATTAAAGTTGTCAAGGATTTCGTTTTACTTGGCTCCACAATCAACATCGTGGAAGCAGTAGTCCAAAAGTAAAAGATGCATTGCATTGGGCAAATCTGTTGCAAAAGATTTCTTTAAAGTGTTGAAAAGATGTCACCTTGAAGACTAAGGTGTACCTGACCCAAGCCATGATGTCTTCTATTGCCTCATACGCATTCAAAAGCTGTACCACGAATAAGGAAGACTGAAGAATTGACGCCTTTGAATTGTGGTGTTAGAGAAGAATACTGAATATACCATGGTCTGCCAAAAGAATGAACAAATCAGTCTTGGAAGAAGTACAATCAAAATGCTCTTTGGAAGCAAGAATGGCAAGACTTCATCTCACATACTTTGGACATATTATCAGGAGGGACCAGTCCCTGGAGAAGGACATCACGCTTGGTAAAGTAGAGGGTCAGCGAAAAAGAGGAAGATTCTCAACAAGATTGAGTGACATGGGGGCTGCAACAATGGGGTTAAGCATAACAATGATTGTAAGGATGGTGCAGGACTGGGCAGTGTTTCATTCTGTTGTACATAGGGTCACTGTGAGTCGGAACTAACTTGGTGGCACCTAACAACAACAACAACAGGATAATCACATCAGATCACAAAATGGAGGACAACCACACCATAGTGGGAATCATGGCCTAGATAAGTTGACACATATTTTTTTGGGGACACAATTCAATCCCAAATACCTATGAATTTGACTTAAAGGTACACTTTTATATATATACTTACATATACACACACATACATATATATACACACACATTCACATACATATACACTGGGCTGGATTACCCAATAAGGAAGGCTCAGTTGTGCCTTCCTACCAATCTGCAGTGCACAATTTCACTTGTCCCCCACCACATCAAAGATTTCGTGAAATCCATGTGAAATTGCTTACCACGGATTGTAAGTAAATACAATTAAGTCTGTGAGTACCTTACTCAATGCAAGCTGGTGTATATGGTGCTTACAGGTTAATCCACCCCTGCATATATGTATGTTTATATACCCCATCTCCCTTACTCCTTGACTGGAATAACTCTCAGGTGTGTCGCCCCAGAGTCCTCCAGTGGTTTTAAGCTAATTTTTTACAAAACTAATTTTCTTAATAATGAACACTTCATCGACTTTCTTTCTTGACTCACTTCCCCTACCCTACTCCACTGCCAGTGTTTGCCAAGATCACCTCCCACATAAACTACTTTCACTGAAATAATTTTCTCAGGGTCGGCCTCTTAGGAAACCCAGATTAAGACTGGTACTGCGTCAAGAGGGACTGAAGGAAGCAAATGGAATACTCTAGCCTTTGCTCTCCTATTTGACTTCTAGAATACTTTCAGCTGGGCCTTATCCTTCAGGCAGGAGATTGGAAGGATTTTCTCTTTAGAAAATTTAACTAGCCAGGAAGAATGACTGGAGGATACTGATGCCATCTGTTCCCAATCAATAGCCCAGCTAGATCAGCCTACAGTGAAGCTCTCAGAAAACAAGTTCCACCCACGTGCGCTGAGTTTCCAGTTAGCTTCATTAGCACTTTGCTCTTCATCTTTTTAGTGCCCTTTTTTTTTTAACTCTTAAATGTGAGTGGCAGTCAAGGACCATTCTAGAGACCAAATTAATAGCAAAAAGTAGCTGGAGGAGTAAGAAACTATTCAAAGGAACAAAACTTAAAAAATGTATTATTAGTATCCTCACAAAGAAGAAAAATATATCCATGAAGTAAGAATATAATAAAAGAAAGGAACACTTAACATTTATTTACTTAAAGAAAGGGATATTTGAAGGACAAAGATAATTCTAGAAAAATAAAAATACATTGTAAAAAAATGAAAAACCGTGTAGATGGTTGGAAGATAAATTTGAAGAATTCATCAAAAAAGAGTAAAAAGACAAGGATGGAAAACAGGAGTTAAAATAGTGACAGGCTTCCTATACAATGTTAACGGAGTTTGAGCTTGAGCATACACAGAGGGAGCTACCAGAGGCTGAGAAGATAGTAACCTGTTCACATCTGAATAAAACAGAGCAAAACAAAACTTGGGTAGCTGCACCGGTAGAGAATGGAGGCAAAGCTGCTGGTTAGGTATTTCTCACAATACTGTGAAGAAATGAATAACCTAAAGACTGTGGACATTTGGACAGAAATTAAGAGAAAAGACAGATTAGATGGTAGAATAGACTAAACTCATTACTGAGCAGGTGTGGGGGCCGGTTGGGTCTGATATAAGAGAGAAAGGAGGAGAACGGGTAGATTCAGTTTCTCCAAGGATCCTGAATGGATTGAATTCTATTAAGCAAGATGAGGAGTGAATCAGGACAAGCAGGTTGGAGGAGTGTGTGTGCAGAGGGTGGAATGCAGATCACAAGTTCAGCTCAATCAGTATTTTCTAAGATCTCACTATGTTCCAGACACTGGGATAAAGTCCTTGTTTTCCAAAATTGGGGCTGGGCGCTCAAAGGAGGGGGCAGAAGTGAGCCGCCTCAAACATGGCATACCTTCTTCAGGGGCTTGAAAGTGAAAGCAGGCACAGCCCTAGGCCTGGAGGTGGATGGCGCGGCGGCGAGGGTGTGTGCAATATTTTTGGTGAACTGACCATTGGCATCAGCCCTGAAGAGATACAAGCACTTCTCAGTCACCGAAAGGCGCTCAGACCATGCCAGATACCCGGCAGCCTGCACCGGTGTCTACAGGATAAACCGCCCCTCTAGACTTCCTAGTAGTGAGAAACCTGGCAGGGCGCGCATGCGTGTATCCACCACTGCGCTCCGTCGAAGGCGGCGGGAAGTTGGTTTTCTGAGTAGCAACTGAGCCACTTGAAGACGGATTGGACAGGGCGAGCCAATAAAAAAACGTTTCATTGGCTTAGCTTGCACAGCTCCCGACTCTCCAGCTTCCCATTGGGCCTTTCAAGCGGAGCAGGGGCGTGGCTTCCGGAGTTCCGCCCCGCGCCTTGGCCCAGCCTCGGGGTCCAAGGCTGAGGGAGCCGGACGGAAGTGAGCGGGTCCCGCCCCCACCTCCTCCTTCTCTGGCTTTCGTTGGAGCCGCCGCTGCAGCTACTACCGTTGCTCGCTTTCGGGTGAGCCGGAGTCTCTGTGCCGTACCCTCGGTCCCCGGCCGCGCGGAGCCGGGATGCACTGCTCCTACTGTGGGTCCTTATCATGGAGACCAAACGGGTGGAAATTCCCGGCAGCGTCCTGGATGATCTCTGCAGGTACCCTGGCGCCCCGCGCTCGTTGGCCACGCTCCCTTTCGTCGCCTCCTCGGCCTCCGTGTTCTCTTAGATCTGCCGACCTCCAGAGTCCTCCCGGACTTTTCCGCGCCCCTCACACCCCGTCCTTGCTTTCCCGTCCCGCCGTTGCCCGCTTTCTGCCGTTGACCGTTCTCTCAGACACCACCCCTCTTTTCCCTCTGCAGCCTTCCTGTTTCTCACGGTCCCCTCCATCCTTCCCCGCGGAGCACCCAGAATTTCCTCATTTTCTTTTTCCCCAGCTATTTTGCGTTCCCGCAAGTGAAGGCGCTTCCTCAAAGCTTCAGCGTTTTTCGGCTGCCTCTTTCCCTTCCCCCTCCCATTGTTTTTTTTCCGCCTCTCTGACTTTCACCGACCGTTTTTCCACCTCTTTCCGCCGCCTCACTCCCGGGTTCTGTAGATAAGCCCCCACTGTTCTAAGCCTTAGAATCCCGGGCGCCCGGACCTACGCAAGGAGCAGTTTTCAGATTGACTGCTCTTCCTGTGTTCTTAGATGTCCTTGGCGTTCTCTGTAAATTCATATGAGCAGTTAGTCTTTGTGCCCACCTAGGGACTCCAAAAAAAAAAAAAAAATTTTTTTTTTTTGTTCATTTGGGGGAAGGGGGAGTCCAGAGCTGCTTTTCTTTTCATCTCTTAATTACCCTTAAGGAAGTTCTCAACCACAGGGTTTTAAGTCATGATATGCTTCTCAAAATAAATTTTCTGCATCAGCTTACCAGTTGTTATTTCAGATAGCCAACACGTGTACAATTGGACTTAAAATATTATATGAAGTAATATTTTTGGTATACCCTGGGCTCTCGCCGGGTGTATGTGAGTTGTGAAATAAGTTAGATTGCAAATGAGTAAGAACTCCGATGCAATAACACCCCATTTAGTTACGCGCACTGCCATCAAGTAAGTTCCGACTCTTAGTGATCCCGTAGGATTTCCAAGGCTGTAAACCTTTATCGAAGCTGACTACCGTACCTTCTTCGTGGAGCCGCTAGTGGTTTCGAACCGGCAAGCTTTGGGTTAGCAGTCCATCGCTTTTACCATTGCGCCACCCACAGCTCCTAACTTCTGTGGCCAACTTCTACCAGTGGTGTCGTAGTCACGCTTTTTTTTTTTTTTTTTTTAATGGGAAGGAAAAAGCTAATATTTGTGGAGTTTCTATTCTGAGCACTGGGTGCTCCTTTCACATATATCATTTAATTCTCGCAACAACCCTATTCAGTAGGTGCAATTATTTCCATTTTCATCAGAACGGAGAGGTTGTAATTTACACAAGGTCACATTCACTGTAATTGAGGAAATCAGGATTTGCAACGTAGGTCCCTTTCTTTCCAGTGCCTGTGCTTTTTCTTCTACACCAGGAGGATGTAATAGGGAGTTAAGTCAAACAGTTTAAACCTCACACCAAAAAAATACATGTATATAAGTAAATGGACTAATTTTGCAACTAATAAGAACTATTGACACAGTACTTTTCGGGTGATATTTAATTATAATTTTTGGAAATGATAAGTTCAGGTGAACCACTTACAAGTTTAAAAGGTACTTATTTTCTGTGATTCCAAATTTGGTAAGAAAAGAAAAGAAAAAACCTGAGTATGGGTAAATGACTAGAAGAACGTGTACCAAAAATGGGAATTACGGGATTATGATCTTTATTTTCTTTATGTTTCCAATATTTTTAAAAGGATGTGCATATTATTAGAAAAAAATTCAGGTGACACTTTGGAAAGGTGAGCAGTAATTATGTGTGAGTTAATAGCGACAAGAGTTGATTTAGAAAAAGATAGGGCGATCTTACACTTTTTACAGGGCATCTAAACTAAAGTTTTCCTACTGGTCTCAGGATTAATTTGTATATTACCAAGGATTACATCATTTAAAGAAATCATATCAGCCATTAGGAAGGTGATTGATTTTATATATGGAATCTGTTCACAAAAAAATTATATTGTGTTTTGCAAGCAATGTGTTCAACATCTGTTAAGTGTTACTTGGTTTTCCAGTGAGTGTATTTAGGCTATTTTCTCATGCAAATCTTTTGGAGTAGAGTTAACTTTTTTCTTCTCTAAGAAAAAAATTTATCCAAGTAATTGATTTTTCTTTTCCCCCCCTCTACAACTAAGGATGATGTGTTTCACAATTAGGGCTAGCCACTTGCTAAACTAATAATGAAATCATATAACCGTTTCATACAACTTCAAGTTTTAAAAAGTAATACTGTTTTCAAGTTAATGTTTACAGTATCTTTATTAAGTAATTTAAAGATTTTTAATGTTAACTCAAGTTTTGATTGGGTTTTTCCAAAAAGTTTTTTACGCTTAGAATTTGTTTAAATTTCTATAAAAATAAAACTTAAGTTGAAAGAGGTTTAATTTTTTGTACTACTTTGCTCTTGTATTTTTAATTTTATGAATTTTGTTTAGACCCTTGTTGTTACTCCCTTCATTTTCCACTAAATTCTACAGCTTATTATTAGTATATTTAGGAGGTTTTTTGGTAGATTACATATTCCTGCTAATCCTACCTACTCCAGTCTTTCATGTAAGCCTCTTCTATTCTAAAGCAATCTCTCCACCATTCCCATATATTAATGTTTTAGAAAGCTGTAAAACTTGAGATTTATTTTTATGTGAAAAATTAGAGGAGGAGACTTAAATTTTCAAAATGTGACTTTAACGCCCATTAGACTGCTTAATATCTAAGGGATGGGATGTTACTTTTCACATGGTTTAATATGTAACATTTCATTTACTGGAATACTGTGCAGCCCTTAGAAATTCCTAAGGCAACTTGCTGAGGGAAAATACTTATGTTTTGAAAAGATGTACACAGTGTACTATTGAGTGTAATACTTATTTAGTAATTTGATGCTAGTTTTGAAAACCTTCTGTGTGTATGTGCGTGTGTTTGCATAAACACAGGAATAATCTGGAAGAATATACCCTTAACTACTAACAGTGGTTACTTGTGGGTGGAATGGAATGAAAAGAGAGGAAGGGAAGTCTACAATGTTCTAGTGAACACACATTGCTTTGTAATTAGAAACGTATGTATAAAAATGTAAATCTGCAGGATTTGGTGCACCATGATTTTTTCATATTTAAAGATTTTTGACAGAGCTCAATTAGTAACAATGTTTGCCTTGAACATTGTGCTCTTAAAGATTATCTATATGAGTTCAAATTGACAACAGTAACTCTAAAGCACAGAAGAGGGTTACAAGGGGTAGAGTCTAAGTTAATGGTAATGAAACAATATGGGTAGAGATAGAATGGTGACAGTGTGAAGTATGTAACCACTGTCATTCAACTGTACATGTAAAAGCTGTTGAATGGGTGTTGTGTATATTTTCACGGGGGGGGGAACCCCAACAAATACAGCTTTTCGATAGTATTTAAACTCAATTATCAAAAAAATGAAAAGTATGTTTTTTAAGTTGAAACCCAAAACTGCAATTTGGCCATTTGTTTCTCTTTCAAGGAAATGCTTAGAATTTTTAAAAAGCCCTTTTGTTAAAGAATTAGTGAGGCAACTCTAGTGTTAAAAGGCGAAAGGTATTTTCTCACAACTAATGTTGCTGCTCTTTTGGTGATAGAATAGATTAATTAATTTGTGCTCATCTTCAGCTTGCCATTTTAGTGTGGAATTCTACTGAAGCATTTTTGTACTAATTGCCTTTCCTTGTGCTAATGTTCTATGTGTGGGAACATTGCAAAGATGCATTCTATGAGGTAGAGAGAAACTTTTTCCATAACAAATTACTGTAAAAGCCTTTTTTACCAGCTATTTTTTTATTAGTATATGTGTCATATGTGTGTTTGTGTATACACATACATAAAACACGTATACATGTATACGCATTTAAATCTTCAAAGCAGGCCAAAACAGTCACAAAATGTAAGTGTTAAATATGTGCAATTTTCATTTATCTAAATTTCCTTTTTGTTATAAACTTCCTTAAAGACCTCCTCCACTATTAACTATATTTAAAAAAATTGTATTTTGTTGTTGTTGAGAATATACAGAACAAAACACACCAACCAACTCAACAGTTCTGCAGGTACAGTTCAGTGACACTGACTGTTCTTCGAATTGTGCGGCCATTCTCTCCCTCCTTTTTCTGAGTTAACATAAACTCACTGCCCCCCAAGGTTCCATTTAATCTTTAAAGTTGCTGATGTCTCTTTGACCCCATACAATTAGTTCTTAAAAGAGCATAATGCTCAAGGCAGACTTTTCTTTTTTTCACAAGTTACAGCTTTTAATTGTTAAAGTCCTAATGCAAATGGTTTAAAAACAAAAGAGTTTGTAAATGAAAAGCAGCAGTCTCCTGTCCTACTTGTTTCTGTCCCTGTGCTGTGCTTCCAGGGCATCTGCTTTTACTTGTTTTATGTTGGATTCTCTGTTAGGTACTTCACTATTTTTAAATATACTTGTATTGGTTTCTTGTTTTATCAACTTCAGATGTTAGATTGAGGATTTAGTTTACGTTGTTAGATATTAGGAAACCCTGATGGCCTTGTGGTTAAGAGTTCGGCTGCTAACCAAAACGTGGGCAGTTCGAATCTACCAGGCACTCCCTGGAAACCCCGTGGGGCAGTTCTCCTTTATCTTACAGGGTTGCCATAAGTTGGAATCGACTTGATGGCAACAGGTTTTGGTTTTTTCAGGTTTTGTTAGATATTAGGTAAAGGTTTGGTTTATTACACCCTTGTTGCCCTTGCCCTACTTCCAACATGATTATATTACTATTTTAAGTTGTTTTGTTTGTTACCTTTGTGACTTGAATATACTTAAAATTGTATTTCTGCTTTATAAACTTATAAGACAATCTCTTAAGTCTCTGCTTGATGAGGTAAGGCAGTTAATGTTCTGTCTTTTCTTAACCATTCCTTCAGCTTCTCTCCAGGTGAATTTAAAAATATTAAGCTTGATAATACAGTTTAGTCCTCATTATTCACAGATTCCATGTTTGTGAATTTGCCTAGTTGCTGAAGTTTACTGTAACCCCCAAATCAATACTCATGTGTTTTCATGGTCATTTGCAGACTTGAATAAAGTGGTGAAAAATTTGAGTTGCCTGAGGTGCACATTTCCACCCTAAGTTGAATAGGCAGCACACTGTTTTCCAGTTTCAGCTCTTATACTGTAAACAAGTGTCCTTTTCATGTAATTTTTTTTTTTTTTTGCATTTTTGTGTTTTTGTTGGTGATTTTGCTATTTAAAATGGCCCCCAAGCATAGTACTGAAGTACTTTCTAGTGTTCCTAAGTGCAAGAAGGCTGTGATGTGCCTTATGGAGAAAATGTGTGTTAAATAGACTTTGTTTAGGCATGAGTTACAATGCTGTTGACCATGAGTTCAGTGTTAATGAATAAACAGTATGTATTAAGTAAGGAGTCTTGAAACAGTAACACACGTACATAATACAAGGTTATGTAATGTTCATTTGAAAATGTTGTGATCAAAGGTATTGGCTAATTCAACATTCACAGTGTAATTTATAGAACATAACTATTGCTAACAATGAAAATTTACTTACATTCCATTTTGCAATCTTAATGAAGTTTCTTGTACTTTTTACTGTTGGTTGATTGCAGAAGTGGACCAATAAGAATAATATAACTGTGTAAACTATTTTTTCACTGTAGAGGCAAATCAGGGGCTAGGATTTTATGTCTTTTTCGTGGGGCTGTTGACAAGATCCCTTTGTTAGGGATCTTAGGGAGAGTGTCCAGATAGATTCTCCTTATAGTCTACAAATTGGTCAAAATGATGCTACCTTTGGGAAGGAAGCGTATGCCTTGATTTCTTCCAGCTATTTTTTTTTTAATTAAAAATTTTTTTTAAATTTTTATTGTGTTTTAAGTGAAAGTTTACAGGTCAAGTCAGTGTCTCATACAAAAATTTATATACACATTGCTGTGCACTCCTGGAAACCCTGGTGGCGTAGTGGTTAAGTGCTATAGCTGCTAAACAAAAGGTCAGCAGTTCGAATCCGCCAGGCGCTCCTTGGGAACTCTACGGGGCAGTTCTACTGTGTCCTATAGGGTCACTATGAGTCGGACTCGACTCGATGGCGGTGGGGTTGGATTGGTTTTTTGGTAGGTACTCCCAGTTGCTCTCCCCTTAATGAGACAGCACACTCCTTCTCTCTACCCTGTATTCCCCGTGTCCATTCAGCCAGCTTCTGTCCCCCTATGCCTTCTCATCTCCCCTCCAGACAGGAGCTGCCCACATAGTCTTATATGTCCCTTCCAGCTATTCTTGAAAAAAAAAAAAAAAAAAAAATTTTTTTTTTTGATTGATTTTCTGTTCTAATTTTAGGTTTTTGCTTCATACTTGGACTATGATTCTGTTGTCCATCTGTGACTTTCCCCCAGAGTTTCTACATACTCATTTTTCCTTGCATCTTTACCTTTGTTATATACATCTACTCCAATTCTAGTCTATAGAATTCCTCCCCAGATTGTTCTCCTGGAGACCTCCACCCTCTTATTCCAATCTGGACTGGTTGCTCCCTAGACTTGCCAAACAGCTGGCATGCTAGAATTCGCATTTACATATCCCCCAGGTTGTATACATTCACTCATGTTTAATCCTTTTGTGGTTTTCATTCTTGTTTTGCTAGTGTACATTCTAAAGTAGCTTCCGGGAGGTAAGTTTTCTTTTTTTTTGAAAAAATTTTTGTTGTACTTTTTTTTAGATGAAAGTTTACACGACAAACTAGTTTCTCATCAAGCAGTTAGTACAAACATTGTTCCATGACATTGTTTAACAGCCTCACGACATGTCAACACTCTTCTTCTCAACCTTGGGTTCCCTATTACCAGCTTTCCTGTTGGGGAGGTAAATTTTCTAAGTCATTATGTGACTAAAATGTTACTTCTCATCTTACACTTAATTTATGCTCTCAGGTGGTCCAGGGTCAGCACTTTGAGAAGCAAGGTTTTTATGTTCCAGTGCTTTTGTTAAGTTTAGTTTAGTAATGATAGTTTTAATTTCTAAGGGAACATATTCTCTGAGTGTGCCTTAAAAATAAATAGAGCTGCCCTGGAAAGGGAAATTTCTTTGAAGACCTTAGTTATAATTAGTTCCAGTTCTCACCCCAGTTTTCTTCTGGTTGCTGAAGTATATTTTCTGTAGGGTCAGTTTTTTGGCTTGTTGAATTTTATCTTTGTCCTCTCCCAGGTTTTCCTTAGATGTTGGGTGATTCTTGGTTGCATTTTTATATTTAAGATGAGTCTGTAGATGGGCTTATTTATTGATAGGCTTCTCTTTTATGTGTATAGATAGAGAGCTGGCTCTTATGCTATAATGCCAGTGTGTGGAATCTTTGTTCTGGGGCATCATCACTCAATCTGTCTGCTAAAGTTAGGAAAGAACCCTCAGGCATTACACTGAGTGAAATAAGGCAATCACAAAAGGACAAATATTGTATGAGACTACTACTATAAAAACTCATGAAAAGGTTTACACACGAAAAGAAATAATCTTTGATGGTTATAAGGGAGGGGAGGGGTGAGAATGGACAAAACACTCAGTGGACAATAGATAACTGATTCCTTTGGCGAAAGGTAAGACAGTACACAATACTGGGGAAGCCAGCACAGCTTGTACAAGGCAAGTTCATGGAAGCTTCAGACATATCTAAACTCTCTGAGGGACTGAACTGCTGGGCCGAGGGCTTTGCAGACCATGGTCTCGGGGAGCATCTAGCTCAATTGGCATAACATAGTTTATAAAGAAAATGTTCTGCCTTCTGCTTTGGTGAGTAGCCCCTGGGGTCATAAAAGCCTGTGAGTGGCTATCCAGGATACTTCACTGGTCTCACCTGTTCTGTAGCAAGGAAAAATAAAGAAAACTAAAAGATACAAGGTAAAGGTTAGTCCAGAGGACTAATGGACTGCATCTTCCGTGGCCTCCACCAGACTGAGTCCAGTACAGCTGGATGCTACCCGGCTACCACCACTGACTGCTCTAGCAGGGATCACAATACAGGGTCCTGGAAAGAGCTGGAGAAAAATGTTGAACAAAATTCTAACTCAGAAAGAAGACCAGACTTGCCGGCCTGACAGAGTCTGGAAAAACCCTGAGAGCATGGTCCTGATACGCCCTTTCAGCTCAGTAATGAAGTTACTCCTGAGGTTCACCCTTCAGTCAAAGGTTGGACAGGCACATAAAATCAGACTAAAGGGGCACACCAGCCCAGGGGCAAGGGCTAGAAGGCAAGAGGGAACCGGAAAGCTGGTAATAGGGAACCCAAGGTTGAGAAGGGAGAGTGTTGACATGTCGTGGGGTTGTTAACCAGTGTCATAAAACAATATGTATTAACTTTAATGAGAAACTAAAATACAAGGAAAGGAAAAAAAAAAAAACGCTCCTCAGGTGTTGTGGTGTTCCTCCATTCCCCCCTCCCCCTCGCTTTGCCGGGGAAACATCTGTCAGAGGCGTGAACACTCTACTTTTTACATGAACAGACCTTGCCATTACCCAGTGTTTTTTGCCGCATTGCTTATTCCCAGTTTACCTTTTTTCCACTTGAGGGTGTGTTGGGACAGGGATAAGGTTGACTTTTTCCTTGTCTGAGGCATTTTCTTTTCACATTTTAAGTTGTGGCTAATATCCTCTGTAAACATGTTAAAATGAAGATTTCTAGGTAAAGATATTATATTGAACACAAACAATTACTTTTGTTTCTTCCCTTCCGAAACTCCACTAAAACAGTAAATGCATAAACCTACAGGAAAGGGAAGAATGTGTTCAAGACATGAGCAACAAAGTTCTGAAAATTAAAACAGAGGGAAAAGTGGTATGAGACTTAGCAGACCTGAAAGAAGTGAATGAGAGACTACTGTAGTAGTGTTAATCTGCTCTGGATTATACTGAAAAATGGGAAAACCAAATTTATACATCTTATATACTGAAAGTCCTGCCTGCTTCCCCGACGCAGTTCCTAGAATGACAGCAGGTTTTTACCTTCCAGGCAGGAGACTGGAAGATTCTTCTGTAGGCAGTCTGACCAGCCCCAAAAGAAAGACTTAAGGATACTGACAGTAAAGGTTCCTTAGCTAAATGGCCTAGATACATCCCCTTAAATTATGCCTCATAGCTTGATAAGCCTCCTAAACAGCTTTGTGGTCTAATACACTTAAATATGAACATCTGAGAAAGGCCTCTTAATATGAAAGGTGGAGATCAAAATTGACAGCAACCAGGAAGAACCAGGCTGTGCAAACAGAAGAAAGCTTAAAAACAAACAAAACTTAAATTGGTCTCCTTCAAGAGGTAGATTTTTTGCAACTATGAAATAAGGACAGGATATAAAAGCATAATTAAAACTAAAAAGTGCTTTTGGAAACTAAAAATATGAGAGCAGAAACAAAAACCTCAATAGAAGGGTTGGAAGTGAAGTGATGGAAAAAAAAAGAAAAAAACCAGAGGGGGAAAAATCAGAGGTAGGAAATATCAGAGGAAAGACAAGAGTCATAGGTGAATTCGGTCCAGGAGGTAAAGAAAAGGAGAATGGAGAGTGGGAGGAAATCATCAGCAAGACAATTCAAGAAAACTTCAGCATCGAAGGACTTGAGTTTCCAGTTAGGATCCATTGAATAGTCAGCCCAGTGGGTGAAAAATAAAAACCAAAAATCAAACTCAACTGCTGTCAAGTTGATTCCAACTCGTAGCGAATCCATAGGGTTTCCAAGAACGTAAATTTTTACCGAAGCAGACTACCGCATCTTTCTCCCAGGAAGTGGCTGGTGGGTTCGAACTGCCGACCTTTTGGTTAGTGGCTGAGTGCTTTTAACTACTGTGCCACCAGGACTCCTTGGATAAACAGTAGTCACTGGGAAATTTCAGAAAACTGGGGACAGAAGGTATGAATATGCAAAGTATTAAGAATCTGAATGGCTTGAATCTTCTCAACATCAAAATTGAAAGCAAGGAGCAATGTCTTCAAAATCCTGAAGGTAAATGATTTCCAACTTAGAATTCTTTACTCAGCCAAATTATTAAGTGTGAAGATATTTTCAGATGTACAGTGTCTGAATGTTTACCTTCCCTGTATCCTTCCTCCAAAAGGTATGGAGACTATACTTCCCATGAAAACAAAGTAAATCGAGGAGGAAGACAGGATTAAGAAACATGAGATCTAATACAGGATAAAGGCATAGGAAACCATAGGATCCTAGCGAAGAGATGGTATAGAATAACAGATGTGCACTAGGTGTAGAGGGCAACCTGTCCAGATTGGGACAGGTCGGAAGACTCTAGGAAAAGCTTCAAGGTGAAACTGCTGCATTTGAATGAGCATCTTGAGAAAACATTTAGAGAAATGGTAGAGGGTTGAATTAGTGACAACTACAGAGAAAATGAAGCAAAAGAAAAGACAATTATTAATTATAGGGAGAAGAAAGAATTGTTCAGGAAAGGAAAAAAATCATGGTTTACCACATGGTTTAGTTGTGAATTGTGTTTACAGAGTCATAATAATGTAGAGACTGAATGTTGATCTAATCAGTAGTTCTCAGCTGGGATGAATTTGTTCCTCCCCAGGAACATTTGGCAATATCTGACATTTTTGATTGTCACAGTTGGGAGGGTGCTACTGCCATCTAATGGGTAGAGGCTAGAGACGCTGCTAAACATTCTGCAAGGTGCAGGACAGCCCTTCACAACACAGAACTACCTGCTCTAAAATGTCAATATGCTAAGCTTGAGAAACTTTGACCTAACCAAAACCATGATATAATTTTGTTGGGAGAACGGAGAAATGAGAAGGGTGAATGGGATGGGAATGAGAATAGTTATTCCTCATCTTCTATAGTGGAAGCCAATAGGAAATGCCCCAAACAGAAAATAAATAATAGGTGCGGTATTTTTTGAGACATGGAAGTAAATTAAATAAGGTCAGATTAAAAAGGGCTAATCTTTACGGTGTTCTTTGGATGTATCCCTTATGTACCACCCAGTGATCAGTATGGGATCTGTGTAGTCATCTGTCTCATAGTTCAATCCTCAGTCTGTGGCACGCTGTTAGAATCTAATCCAAGCACGCACAGATTGGGGATGGACTCCGGAGTTCATAAACAACTTTATGGGGCCATTTCTCTGAGCCTCCCCTTTTTTGGTCCCCTGACCAAAAAGTTACTCTGCTGTGAACTTTTCTTTGACTGTGCTCATGTTTGGGACCAAGCAGCTGGAGAGCAAAGAAAGCAAAAAAGCAGTAGAGGTTGGCCCTACTCTCATGGGACCACAATTGTAGCAAGTGGAGAGGAAGTTTCCCTTCTTTTAGCCTCTTTGGATCCCCATTGATGCTATTGTTGTTGCTACCTCTGGAATCATGAGATTGCTTGGGGGGGCTGGAGCATAAAAGAATGGAGAAGAGAAAACAAAGAATTTCTCTCACTGACTCAAGAGTGTTTGGAGACCCCATTACACCCCTTTTCTTGGTCCTTGAGGCAGATGTCACTAGAGGGCTTCTCCTGGAGCTCTCTGTCCCCTGATGTCCACTTCTATGCCCCCTCCCCTCCATCCAGGTCAGGGAGTGCAGTGGGGGCGGGGCAGGTGGGGAATGGTGAATTTACTTATAATACAGGTAGTCCCCAGTTTACAATGTAATTGAGTTATGATGAACTGCACTTAAAACTGTCCCTTTTTTGGGTACTTCTTATCGTTAGTAATATGTACTACATACAGTGTTGCACGAAGTAATTTGCTAATGTTATTCTCAGGTGTTCGTTCGCAGATGTTCAGTTTTATGATTTACTGTTAAAAATGCTGCCTTGCAACAGGCAAGAAATGCTGAAGAAGAAAGAAATAGAGAAGACGAGCAAGGAGAGAAGTTGTCAAAAATTTTTACAGTGAAAGGATTAGCCAGAGTTTTTTCTAAACTAAATTGAGCTTCAGTTGCTTGAAAACATAGACCCAAATGCTGATTGCTTTGCTAATAGTCAATAGGCAGATTTGGGAAGCAGTGAGATGTTACTGAGAAATTTGTGAAGAAAAAAAGACAAAAACCATACAGACAACTGTCAGTAATTTTCTGACTAGAAACGCCTTCCCCATTCCCAGGTGATAATCCAGGTGATCCAGAACCTTCCACAAATGGAGTTATTACTGCAGCTGACAAAATGCCAACATCGTTCAACTCCCTTCTTCATCATCAGTAAATTTTTATGATTAGTGGATTTTTTTGTGTATGTATTTATTAAAATCTATCTTTAAGTTTATATGTAATGTTTCCAACTTCCAAAGACAAAGATTGGATTCTTAAAGATACTGATAATAAAAGGCAATAATGAAAACTAAAAACAGAGGTATTCGACTTATGTCAGAGCCGGCTTATAGTGGGTCATTGGGACGGAACCAGATTGTAAATTGGGGGCTACCTGTGCTGGTCTTCCTTAATTTTGCTACTGTTTACTTTTTAGAGCCCTCAAATAGTTGTTCTGTGCATTCTGTTCGGGTTTTATAGCTGTGATTTAGGGAGGGACGAATTGGAGTGTACTTAACGCCATTTTACCAGGAATGGGAACCTATATGAACATTTAAAAGATAAATTTTAATGGGAATAAAAAGTTGCAGAGACAAAGAATGTTACCTCAGTGAGCTTTTTTTTTTTTTTTTTTATGGACAATTATAAAAATTAGATAATTGCTGAAATGGGAAGTCTGAGAGTGTTAAAAGTCTGTTCATAGGAGCCTGGTTTGTCTCTATAGAAGAGTGAGTTGTAAGTCTTGAAGAATGAATTAGGAGTTTGTTTGGTGGACAAGGGAAGAGGACGATAGATACAGTGTACGGATGGTAACTTAGGGCACCTTCAGAAATTAGGCAGCTTGGCTGTATAAACCTCACAGGGTGTTAGAAGAGGTTGGGCACATGGGCAGGGACCAGATTCCAAATACTATACAGAAAAGTTTAAATTTTATATCTTAGATAACGTCATTAGGTAGCATGTTATATATTTTACTGTAGCGTATGTAAAACTTAAGCTCCTTTTTCTCCAGAATTTTTCCATATTGAAATGTAGATGAGTATGCGTACATTTGTCCTATCAATCATTCCCTTACTGGAATATTACATTACTTTTTAATTTAAAGGAAGCCCTGGTGGCGTAGTGGTTAAGTGCTACGACTGCTAACCAAAAGGTTGGCAGTTCAAATCCACCAGGTGCACCTTGGAAACTCAATGGGGCAGTTCTACTATGTTCTATAGGGTCCCTTTGAGTTGGAATTGACTCGATGGCAGTGGGTTTGGTTTGGTTTTTTAATTTAAAAGTATTTTTTGAGGTTTAATTTGAAACTTGGAGACAACCAAAAATCATTTAGGATCAAAGCTAAATTAAATGGTCAAACATTTTTATCTTAAAAAATGTGATTTTTAAAAACCACTGGACTTTTTTTTTGTCTAGTTTGAACTGTTTCCAAAGATGGCTAGAAAAAATGCTCAGTAGTGGAAAATGTGATTGGTAGCTGCCTGAGGTGACTGCAGTGAATGACATTCACTTAGACAAATAAATTCTGATTTGTCTGTTTAACAAAAAAGCATGGCAGTGGGTTTGGTTTTGGTTTATCTTAATCACCGCATGTGTACATATAAAAACCAAAAAACCAAGGCTATTGCTGCTGAGTCAGTTCAAGACTCTTAGTGACCCTATGTTTATGTGATATATGCCCTTGGAAATGTTACCAGACACTGGAGGAACTCCTGGTAAAGATTGTTTTCTTGTTCACCTTTAGTTTGTTATTAGTTGATCTCTGTACTTGTGAGCAGAGGGTAAATGGACTCTTAAAGTCTTTTAGGAATGAGATACATGTCATATATTCTTTTTTTTAAGACTATAATAATTTTCCCCAAATATTGCTTCCTTGATCAGAATTGCTTATGGGCCCTCTTCTGTGTTGATGGGTCAGGGATGAAGCAGTTAATTGACCAAAACAAATTGCTGTGGTTTGTAAATGTAATTTTTATATGTGTTTTGTTTTTTGACAGCCGATTTATTTTGCATATTCCGAGCGAGGAAAGAGACAATGCAATCCGAGTGTGTTTTCAGATTGAACTTGCCCATTGGTTTTACTTGGATTTCTACATGCAGAACACACCAGGATTACCTCAGTGTGGGATAAGAGACTTTGCTAAAGCTGATATCCTTTTTATTAGTGTAATGATTGTCTTTCATTCTTGTTAATAAAATATTTTAGCACAAATTTCCTTTTGCTTGTCTTTGAGATTTATAGCATATAAATACGACATACTCGATTTCTAAAAATGGTTGAATGTAAATAGTAACCACAAATTACAAGTTTTCTAATATAGACCCCTTGAAATATATACCGATGATTAGAATTAAATATAGTTTTCTTTTTTTATCAAGTAATTAAAGCTAGTCTGTTTCTAGGACTGATCTGTATTTCACTTTTCTCTTGTTGCATATAGCCAGAACTTTTTTTTTTTTAAATGATTTTTATTGTGCTTTAAGTGAAAGTTTACAAATCAAGTCAGTCTCTCACACAAAAACCCATATACACCCTGCTACACACTCCCAACTACTCTCCCCCTAATGAGACAGCCCACTCTCTCCCTCCACTCTCTCTTTTTGTGTCCATTTCGCCAGCTTCTAACCCCCTCCATCCTCTCATCTCCCCTCCAGGCAGGAGATGCCAACATAGTCTCAAGTGTCCACCTCATCCAAGAAGCTCACTCCTCGCCAGCATCCCTCTCCAACCCATTGTCCAGTCCAATCCATGTCTGAAGAGTTTAGCCAGATAATCTTAAGCCATTATCTTTCTAGGAGAGAAATTTCTTAATTATTAAATTCTCTGTGTTCAAAGCAAGGAGCCCTAGTGGCACAATGATTAAGCACTCGACTGCTAACCTAAAGGTTGGTGGTTTGAACCCACCAGAGGTTCCACAGGAAAAAAGACCTGGCGATCTGCTCCCGTAAAGATTTACAGCCTAGGAAGCCCTATGGGGACAGTTCTACTCTGTTCTATAGGGTCATTATGAGTTGGAATCGACTCGATGGCATACAACAATGACAACATGTTCAAAGCAGGAATTTTTTTTTTTTTTTAATTTTACTGAGTTTTTGATGGAAGTTTATATACAGTAAGTTAGGTTTCCATTTGACAATTTCAGCACAAACCGTTCTGGACATTAGTTATATTTATCACAATGTGTCAACATTCTCTTTGTGTTGTTTGTTCTTTTTCCGGTACTCTAGTTTCCCTGCCCCCTTATCTTCCCATCTTTACTTTAGAGTAATTGTTGACCTTTAGTTCTCATACCGATGGCTTATAAGTAGAACACTGATATTATGGGTAATATCCTTTATTTTGTTGGCCGCTGTGTATTTCGCTAAAGGGTGATAAAGGAATAGGCTTAGTTCTAGGTTTAAAGAGTATTGCAGGGCGATAGTCTCAGAGAGTCCTCTGTTCTCTGCTGTTCTAGTTTGTCTTGCTTTTCTGTTTCAAATAAGAATTTGAGTTCTGGTCCACATTTCCCCCCCATTCTATCTGGAACCACTTATTGTGACTCTGGTCAGAACAGTCAGTGGTGGTAGCTGGGCATCATCTAGTTCTTCTGGTCTTAGGGTAGATGAGGTTGTGGCTCATGGAGACTTGTTTCTTCTCTCAGCTTTTGGTTACCCTCTTACTGTTTTGCACCAGCTGAGTAAAGACCCCATAGTTGTGTCTTAGATGACCTTAAAGCAATATGTTTGATTCTATGGCAAATACAAAGAAGTCATTGCCTTCCAAGAAGGCTTTTTTTTTTTTCCATAAGACAGAAGCATATCAATTTATTCATTGTAAAAGATTTGCGTGAATATTTAAGATTTTAAAAGAAGCTGTGTTGAAAAGGTAAAAATGATGAACAGCTAATGATCCTGATATTAAATGTTTTTAGAATTTGGAAAAAGATGGAAAGATTTTAGGCAAAGCTATATTTTTCAGAGAATATAGGATTTTCTAAACAGAGATGGGGTATATGTAAAGAGAAGTAATTGAGGAGAATTGGAAAGTTGGCAATTATAAGGGATATCTTGTGAAGTAAATTAGTTTGTATTGAGTAGAGGGTTATTATTTTTTTTTAGAGGGTTATTATAGCTCCCTAATTTTTTTAATAGGAGATGTGAATGGGAAGATACATAAGTGGGAATTGTGAGAGTTTTTAAGTCTTGAGTCAAGGTGCTTTGATTTTTTATTCTGTAGATCTCTGTTTTTAACCATGGATCATATGTTCAAATAGAATTGTACCAACAAACCCAGTGAGGACCTAAAATACCCTCACACTCAGCTTCTAATCACTTTCTTTGAGCCCGCTGAAATAAAGACTTCCTAGGGCTCTGCAGAAAATGGACGAAACACTGTTCTAGATAACTGTTAACCATAGGAAGTTTTTGAGTAAGGGTAAAGAATATTACTCATATCATCTGAAAATGGTATTCAAGAAAATAATAATTGGCAGGATAAATTGAATGTAGCCTGGACTAATACAGTACTTGAGATATGGAGCAATAAGGTCCTGAACCCTAGTAGAGGGACAACAAAGAAAAGACTGATGGGAGACAGATTACAAAGGAAGAAATGAAATCACCAAAGCTTTTTGACTGATGAAATATGTAGAAATGAACGAGGAATCAAAGCGAATGGAAGTATCTTGAGTACCCTCTTTGTTAAAGACTCAATGATGGACTCTATGGAGAATACATAGAAGACTTTGCTTTTAAACAGTTATCTATCTAAAGAAACAATTAAAACAGCCAGATCTCTAATTCTTTTGGTATTGCTGTGTTTTGTAGAGACTTAGGGTTTTGTCAGTGCAACTTTGCATACTTTGGAGTTCTGGATAATATTTCATCTCTAAGAAGAGACGGAAAGGAAGTTACTATGGTGTGTGGTAAATTATGATAGGGTAGTACAGGGATCGTAGAGAGCAGAAGAGGAATACCAAACCCAGATTTGGGGGCTAGATAGAAGACTTCTTTGGAAGAAGTGATTGCTAAGAACTGTGTAAGGGAGTCAAAGAAGTTAAATATGATTCACTTGTAGAGTAAGTGGTGAAGGAGAGGAGATGATGCTGGAGAGTTAGTTGGGGGCTAAAGTTAGTAGGGGTCTTGTAGGCCATAGTTCTTCAGACACTATCCATAAGAACAGTAGGGGAATAAAAACACAAACCCATTGCCATCAAGTTGATTCTGAATCACAGAGACCCTATAGGACAGAGTAGGGTTTCAAGGCCGTGATCTTTACGGAAGCAGACTGCCACATCTTAATTCTGCTGAGTGGCTGGTGGGTTCAAACCGCTTCAGACTGCTGACCTATTGATTAGCAGCCAGACACTTAACCACTGTCCCACCAGGGCTCCTTAACAGAGGCATACAGGAGGTTATCTTTTTAATTAAAGTTTTTATTTTGGAAAAAAAACTTAAATTTACAGAAAAGTTGAAGGAATATTACAGTGAACTGCCCTAATATCCTTCATATGGATTTGCCCATTGTTAACATTTTGCTACATTTGGTTTTTTTCTCTCAAAAATGGTGTTTTAAAAGACTACTTTGGAATAGTGTGGGCAGTGAACTGGAGGAAGGCAGGACTGGAGAACCTGCCTTGTTTCAGTAATTTATGAGAGGGCCAATGTAAACTTGTTGCAAAAGTGAATTGAAAAAAAAAAAAAAAAAAGTGAAGAGGTCAAATTTGAAAGCTTTTTGGGAGATAAAATTGGTGATGACTTGGATGTCTGAGAAAAAGTAGAAGAATCAGGCTGGTACTCAGGTTTCTGGTTTGTGCAGTTGAGTGGATAGGTGTGCTATCCCATTCATAGAAGAATACAGGAGAAGAATTTCTGTGGGGGAAATGGTGGGCTTGGTTATGGACAAGTTGAGTTTGTGATACCTTGGGGGTGTTGGAGTAGAGAGGCTGCATACTGTAAAAGTTAATAGCATGTGTTATGGAGTCAGATTCTCCAGAATCCCAACTCTGTCATCTACTAACTGTTCCAGAGTCTTGTGATTTTTCTTCAGTTAGTTGGCCAGTTGATTCCAACTCAGGATG
Organism: Elephas maximus indicus; assembly: GCF_024166365.1. NCBI lineage: Eukaryota > Metazoa > Chordata > Mammalia > Proboscidea > Elephantidae > Elephas > Elephas maximus. The sequence goes on from NC_064820.1 coordinate 122,594,959, forward strand.
ACCCCACGTGTGCAGAGTAGAACTGCTTCATGGGGTTTTCAAGGCTGAGACCTTTTGGAAGCAGATCACGAGGTCTTACTTCCCAGGCACCTCTGGGTAGGTTTGAACCGCCAACCGTTTGGTTAGTAGTCCCACACTTAACCATTTGTACCACCTAGGGACGACTTTTCTTCAGTAGCATTTAGCAACTTGGGTATTCTGAATTTGCCCCAGGGTTTTGCTAGCGTGTGTATTCAGAGGACAATGAGGAAAAGGAGTTGAGAATATTATTAAGAGATTAAAGTGATGGGCCATGGAGTTTACGGAAGAAAATAATAGCAGGATGGTGCTAATAGGGGAAAAGGAAGAGTCAAAGGTTGATGTAGGGTAATGATGTAGTGAAGAAAGCTGTAGAAGGTTGTGATCAGAATATTTTATTTTGATCAAATTGCCAGGATAGTTCTAGTAATGGCAAGGTCTAGAGTGTTGCTGTGGTAGGTAGGTGGTCCCTCAAGTGGGAGTGCATGTGAAGGACAAGGAATTGAGACTAGAGTTTGAGATGAGTTTGTCATAGAGAAATGGTATCACTTCAGATAATGGTAGGATTTGGGATGGTGATTACTGTCCAGATGTATATACCTAGAGCATATTTTTCATGTTTTTACAAAAATGTTTGAGATCAAAGAGAGTATCAAAACCACTGAATTGTTGGAGAAAAGAGAGAATATGTGTAATCCAAGGAACATGTGGTTAAAATTCTTAAATTTTCTTATTAACCAGTCCCCACACATGTGATCGCCATCAGTCTGAATCGACTTATGACAACTGGTAAACTGGTAGTAACCTTCCTTCTGTTTTCTTGTTAAAGCCTCTGTAGTCCGGATTAAAGAGTCAAAGTAATTTGGTTTGGGGGTTAAGGAAGTCATAGTAGTCAAGAATTTTAGTCAAAATTTTGAAGGGGTAGTTAACAAATATGCAGTACATGCTATAGGCTTTTTCTAGTGGAATATATTATTCCATGAAATAAAAATTGTGCTTAAAAAATTTCCACTCCTGCGATTGAATTGAATTGCTATCCCCCCCAACCCCCCCAAAAAAGTCCAGTTGCCACTGAGTTGATTCTTACTCATGGAGACCCCGTGTGTTAGACTGGTTAAATAAATTATGTAAGAATTTTAGGTACTGACCCTGGTGGCTTAGTGGTTAAGAGCTACGGCTGCTAACCAAAAGGTCAGCAGTTCAGATTCACCAGGCGCTCCTTGTAAACTGTATGGGGTAGTTTTACTCTGTCCTGTAGGGTCGCTATGAGATGGAATTGACTGGAGGGCAACAGGTTTGGTTTTTTTTTTTTTTTTTTTGCTGTGTGCTGTGGAGCCCCTTCTGACTCATAGCAACCCTATAGGGATTCCTAGGCTGTAATCGTTACAGCAGTGGATTCTCCTGTGGAGCCACTGATGGATTCGAGCTACCAACTGTTTAGCAGCTGAGTACTCGTTGCGCCACCAGGGCTCCTTTAAATACTATTAAGTACTGTTAAATATGAAGGAGGGTAGAAGAGTTGTCTGTGGGGAAATTAATATCATCTAAGATTCGTTTTGTCACTTGCTAATTGTGTGGAATTGGGCAGGTACTTAATGGGTTCTTTTCAGTGTTAATTACAAGTATATCTTAAACTTCAGTTGATTCAGGCAACTCAGTTATTTTGTTGTGGTCTTTTGGTAGAAAAGGACTAGCTAAATGAAGTCTGTAAAAGTTTCCGAACTTAAGTCAGATGATTTAATTTTTCTCACTAAATCTTTTTCTTTCTAAAGAAGTTGTCTAATGGGTAGAAAAATAAGATAGCAGATGGAGGTTTTACCTCTTTGTGAAACTGATGCCCCTTGAAATTAGGAACATTGAAGGGAAAAGGAAGAGAGACGAAACACACAAACTGGATAAGCACAATTGGAAGTTATCATTGTTCCTGGGTCTTTTTATATCAGTTTCTCTGTGGTTAATTTTTTAATGGAAGACTATTCATTTATTTACAATTTGTACTTAGCAATGACTTTAAAACACATAAGGGCTTTTATTAAACATCTAAAGCCAGACTTTTATTGGGACATACTTTCAGAATCTTTGCAAGCCTGCATAGAACCTTAACAGCTTCAGGGAATGGTTAATGTTGCATCCACACTTTGTGTCTTTCTTTCTCCCAATATGAAGGCATGGAATAATTACATTCAGATTAACGTCATGCCTGTGTTTGAACTGCAGTGTTGTTATAGATGGTTTTTTTTCAAGGGGCTATTTGCAGGTCTTTTCAGTTCTTAGTATTACTATAAAAACAAATGATAAAATACGAGACAAGTTTTTTAAATAGAAAATTGTAGAACTCATGCAATTCAGATGAATAGCATGAATTTAATGTTTGTGCTTAAACTAGACCTGATCACAGTGTGAATATGACGTTGACTCCTTTGAGGGTGTTTTGGGTTTGATGTGCTTACAGTACCAGCTTTTCTTACCACCTTTCTCTGCTTCATCTGTGACGAAACCTTTCTTTCTGTAGCCTGTTTGGCCCTAACCCATCAATTGCATATTAGATTGCTTTTTGTTTCTAATAGCCCACAGCAATTAATACAGTAGTAGTGCTGTTACTGCTTCTGAAATCAAGTGGCAGTACTTGATACAGGTGGTCATCCAGATGATTGAAAATATGCCCATATTACATGTTTTTATGTTAACATTGAAATGAAAACACGAAACATAGAAGTTTTTATAGAGGACTTGAGGACACTTAAGAAACATCATAAATTATACTTTGAGAAACACTATCATACGTTACAATTTTTGCGCACACTTTCCATAATAGTGTTACAGTGATGAGGCGTTTGCTAACGTGGAGTATTAGAAGCTTGAAGTACACAAAGAGTTTCAGGATTTAGAATGTGTTTCCTTTCTTAAAAAAAAAAAAAAGGCATACTGCCTCATTTTGAGGGCGTGCCCAATTTCTTTTGAAACTGGCTGTATTTTCCTTAATATTTAGATTTACCTTTCTCCTTAATCCTTACTAAATCTTCATTAAAAATATTTTTTAATTGTAAAAGCAGTACATGTACATGGTAAAGAAATTCAAACAGTATAGAACTTTATCCCCAGTTCTCCTTCCCAGAGTTAACCAGTTTCACAACTTCTTTTGTTCTTTCGATGATTTCTTCCTGTCACCAGTATAGGTGTACTGTACTTCTTTTTCTTGCTACCAGTTTCGGTGGTTCTTTACTCCATGATATGATGAATTTGGTTTCCATAATGAGAAGTACTTGTGTTCACATGGTTCAGAGTTCATTTGGATCCTTAGGGATCCAAGGCTAATGAGTACCCAAAACTTTCTTAACTTTGTGTCCAGGCTAAATGCATGAGTTAACGGTATCTTGGTCAAGAGAAAACAAATGTGGAAAAAAACTTGGTGATGAGTTGTATAATTTCATATAAAATACACAGTTAATTTAGATGGATCTCTTTCTGTAAGTGCTCACGTTATGTTAATGAAGAAAGTAGCTTCCTTGACACTACTTATACTTTTCAGTCATTGTCCATTTTTGCTGCCTCAAGGTGAAGATGTGGAAAAAGTTTTGGATGAATGGAAAGAGTATAAAATGGGAGTACCAACATATGGTGCGATTATTCTTGATGAGACACTTGAAAATGTGAGTGAAATAACATAAAGGATTTTTTTGTGAAATGGTAGTCAGCTATTAATTTTTATCTTAGTAACAAATGCATTTTTTTTGAACTGCGGTTTGAAAATATACTGAGGTTTTAGTGCTAAAAGGCCAAATTCTTAACATGTTTAGCTTGTCTGTTTTCTGGGTCTTGGAATTTTATTCTTGGTTTGCAGTGTGACTTAGTGCAAGGAAATGTCATTTCATTTTGGAAGAAATATTTTTAAAATGTGCAGAATACCTTCCCTCACACTAATGGTAGCACATATATTGACTCATAGAAGATACTTAAACCAACTACTGTATAAAATTATTGGTCATAAGTTACTTTAAGTAAGGAAAAAAACACCTTTAATTTAGAAAGGAGCCTGGGAAAGGAGGGCAAGTTTTAGTTTTATCTCTGCTTTTTTGTAGGTACTACTGGTTCAGGGATATCTAGCAAAATCGGGCTGGGGATTTCCGAAAGGAAAAGTAAATAAAGAAGAAGCTCCTCATGATTGTGCTGCTAGAGAGGTAAGCTCCCGCACTCTGAAACCGTGTAACATTTGGTTGTTACGATCTGAGTGTGGTTTTTTTTAAGCCGTATGGACTTATATGTGTGGACAGTCTAGCCCTTTTTCCAGAACTTGACTGCATGATGAAGTAACTTACCTTTTATGTGTTTTTATAACTTGGTTCTCTTTTCCATATCTCCCTCATTTTTTCTTGCCCTATCCATTTTCTTTTTTTTTAATATGTATGTCTTTTTATGATGGTATCTTTTCCATCTTTATGTTTAGAATTGATTTTGTATTTTGCAACTTTGCTGAAGTCACTTATTTCTAGTAGTGTTTTTGTAGATTCCAGTGGATTTTGTACATAGATGATCGTGTTTGTGAATAAGGACAGTTTTACACCTTCCTTTTTCATCTGGGTGGTTTTATCTCTTTTTCTTGCCTTACCGTACTGGCTAGATCCACCAGTACCATGTTGAATAGAAGTGGTGAGAGTGAATATCCTTGCCTTGTTCCAGATCTTAGGGGGAAAGTTTTTATAGTCTTTTACCATTAGATATGCCGTTAGCTAAAATGTTTCTGGTTTTGGTATTAGGGTAATGTTGCCCTCATAGGATGAGTTGGGAAGTGTTCCTTCTCATCAATTTCTGGAAGAGTTTGTGTAGAATTGTTACTGTTTTTTCCTTAAATGTTTGGTACAATTTACCAATGAATCCATCTGGGCCTGGAGTTTTCTTTGTGGGAAGGTTTTTAAATAAAAAATTAAAGATGTTTAAATAGATATAGTACCATATAGATTATCTGTTTCTTCTTGAGTACACTTTGGTTTGTGTCCTTCAGAGAATATATCCATTTCATCATAAAGTTATCAAATTTGTTGGCATAAAGTTCATGATATTCCCTCCTCCTCTTAGTATCTGTCTAATCTGTGGCATCTTTCCTGAGACTGGTAATTTGTGTCTTCTCTCTAAAGAGTCTAAATTTTTATCAATTTCATTTACCTTCTAAAAGAACAAACTTCTAGTTTCATAGATCTTTCTCTGTTTTTTTCTTCTTCATATTTCATTGATTTCCACACTGATCTTTTATTTCTTTTCTTTTGCTTATTTGGGTTTAATTTGTTCTTCATCTGGTTTCTTAAGGTAGAAGCCGAGGCCATTGATTCGAGACCTCTCTTTTCTGATTTGAAGAGTACTGGACACTTATTTTGTAGACTGTCCCTCAATTTGGGCTTATCTTAAATTTCCTCATCCATAAATTTAAGTTATGCATTTTTGGAAGAATACGACAGAAATGTACCATTCAAAGTGCATCATGAGGAGACATATGATGTCACTATGTCTCATTACTGTTGATAACTTTCATTACTTGGTTAAGGAGGGATATACCTGCTGGGTTTCTCTACTGGAAAGCAACTTTTTTGTTCATCGTAATTAATTAGTGTCTTTTGGAGAGACATTTTGGAACTATAATATCTTTTTCTCATCATACTTTATATTATCTCATTTAATTTGCCTAATAAGCCTGTAGAAATAGAAGTATTGATTTTCAATTTATAGTTTTAAAAAACAGGCTCTGGGAATTAAGTGACTTGTTGAAGGTCAGGATTAGCATTTGGGTCTAGCCATAAAGTCAGTTGTTTGCACTGTGCCACCCCAAAAATGATCTAAGCAGTTACAAAATTGAGAAAGAAAAAGTATAAATTACATTCTAAACATTATATTTCATTCTATGTCAATTGGTATTTACTTTTGATATTAATATGTGAATATAGACCCCTGGTGGTACAATGGTTAAGAACTTGGCTGCTAATCAAAAGGTCAGCAGTTCGAATCGATCAGTTGCTCTTTGGAAACCCTAGGGGGGCATTTCTACTCTGTCCTGTAGGGTCACTAAGAGCTGGAACTGACTTGGTGGCATATAAGAACAACAACATGTGAATACAGGTAATTACTAATTCAATCAGCATGTCTTTTTTTTCCGTAGTGCACTGTATCAGCTAACGTGCGACGTGTTTTACTTATTGCCTATTGCCTCTCTTTGCCACTACATTATAAAGCCACCAGTTGCTGTAGAGTTTGATTCTGACTCCTGTGTGTCAGAGTTGAACTGTGTTCCATAGGGTTTTCAGTGGCTGATTTTTGGGAAGTAGATCACCAGGCCATTCTTTCGAGGTACCTCTGGGTGGACTTGAACCTCAAAAGTTACAGCCTAGGGACTCCTCACACTACATTGTAGGCACCTTGAAAACAGAGATTGTAATATGTTTTGTCTACTGCTGAATCCCCACCACTTTTAGTTCTAACAGCAACTCTATGAGATTGTTAACTCCATCTGATAGGTCAGTTTAGTGACATGTGTGAGGTCTCGTGGTTAGCAGAATTAGGGATGCAAACCCTGGTAGTATGGCTCTGGAGTTCATGTTCTTAATCGCTAAATAGAGGCACCCAAGAAATATTTGTGAATATACGTGTATTTCTCCGTGTACGCGTGCACACACATACACATGGAAACAGAAGAAATCTGTGATTTTTAAGTATATTTTTTAACTAACATTCGATCATTGTGATTTTTTCCCCGTTTTAGAGTTTTTGTTTTGCCCTGAAGGTAAAACAGGCATTCTTAGATTATTCCTTTCATAATAAGAATTAATCCGAATTGCAAAAACTTTTTATTCTAAATAGCATCTTTTTAGATGATAAAGGAATTTTGCAGGAAAGTCTCAGCTTTCATTTATATAGATTTTGGGATCAAAATCTTTAAAAGCAAGTCTTTTGACTTCTTTTTCTGATTTTAAATTTCTGTGTCAAAAAAGAGAAAAGCTTTGGGTTTAAGATGAAATGTTGCTATTTTTGAGTGATGATGAAGTACTGAACTAGTGATCCTAGAATTGCAATACATCTTTCTGCCACTTGGTGGTACTGCAGTACGATAGAAACGGCACTGCCTGAGAATGGGGAAAACAACTAGTATTAAGGCTTAGTTGGGGGGGAAAAAAAGACTTATTCCATTCTTTTGTGTTAATACCTTACTGTTCCTTTTAATTTTCACTGTATTGACATATGAGGAGAGGTATTGTTTTAATTTTTTAGCTGCCAATTAGACTTAGGCTGATGACTTGAACATTTTCTTTTCCTTTGCTTTTAAGTTATGTAGTTTTACCTTACCCATGGGCGTTTTTCTCTTATTTAAAGTGGCTAACGTTTTTGTTCATTATAGCATCCTCAGAGTTACATTAATGTTATAGTTTCACTAAACATGGCAATCCAGAGGTGTTTTTGTTAAGTACTAGCAGAATTCGACTCATCCTTTGTATGTGGGCTTAGCCAAAAGAAGCAGTGCAAGCAAGCAGGCTTCTCAGGGACAAGGTATAAGGGCCATCTTAACTGCAGTAATTTCCAGTCTTTTTGACCTTCTTTTTCACCTTTGTTAAAACTTAATTATTAATGGATAATATTATTCAGTGAAGTAGATTTTGGACAGGGATGTAAAAAATGTTTTCTAGGTATTGTTTAAAGCGAAGCCAAACCCGTTGCCGTTGAGTCAATTCTGATTCATAGTGACCCTGTAGGATAGAGTGGAACTGCCCCATGGGGTTTCCAAGGAGTAGGAAGTAAATTTGAACTGCTCTTCTTTTGGTTAGCAGGTGAGCGCTTAACCACTGAGCCACGAGAACTCTAAGCATGTGTTAGTATAACCTTATTGTCATTTGGTAAATCATGTATGATAGGGATTTTGCAGTGTAGAGCACTGTCTTGGCAATTCATCCCTGGGTTCGAGGTTTCATATTATTGCTTATTATTTGGCAAAACAATGTATTATAGGAATGAAGCTGACTGATATACACTTACGATTAATCTTGATAAAATTTGGACAAAGGCACTATTAGTTGATTCAGTCTTCCTCTTCCTGCGGACTTTTAGGATGTAGATTATAGTCAAAGGATTTTATTGTTTGTCTATGCTGGTGCTCTTTGGGTAGCACTTTTTTTTGTTTTTTTGTCAATCTATCTTGTTAACGGTCTTCCTCTTTTCTTTAAATTGTGTTTTAGATGAAGGTTTACAGAGCAAATTAATTTCTCATTAAGTGATTAATACCCCATGACATGTTAACACTCTCCCCTTGTCGACCTTGGGTTCCCTGTTACCAGCTTTCCTCTCCCCTCCTGCCTTCGTGTCCTCGCTCCTAGGCTAGTGTGCTCCTTTAGTCTTGTTTTGTTTATGGGCCTGTCTAAACTTTGGTTGAAGGGTGAACCTCAGGAGTGACTTCAGTACTGAGTTAAAAGGGTGTTTGGGGCCACAGTCTTGGGTTTTTCCAGTCTCCATTAGACTAGTAAGCCTGGTCTTTTTTTGTGAGTTAGAGTTTTGTTCTGCATTTTTCTCCACCTCTGTCTGGGGCCTTCTATTATGATCCCTGTCAGAGCAGTCAGTGATGGTAGCCAGGTACCATCTAGTTGTGCTGGACTCATTGTGGTAGAGGCTGTGGTAGTTGTGACCCATTAGTCCTTTGGACTAATCTTTCCCTTGTGTCTTTGGTTTTCCTCATTCTCCGTTGCCCCAGACAGGGTGGGACCAGTGGAGTATCTTAGATGGCAGCTCACAAGATTTTAAGACCTCAGACACTTGGGTAGCACATTTTTTTTATCTTGAGTGGGAATTTTTATCTGCGATTGTTTGTGAAGTTAATGCTGTTCCGTATGACAGAAGAATTAACAGTGTATTAAAGGAATGGATTTGGTTCACACAACATGTGATATTATAATTTCTGTCCTTGGTGTCCGAACATGTAAGTGAGCTATTGAAACTTCTCCCTGGTAAGTATTTAATGAGAGTGAATACCTAATTTTAGAGGCAGATCTATCTTTAGATAGATCTTCTAAGAATGAGGTTATGTTCCTGTTGCTTTTAATTACATTTGTTCCAAGTTTGGTTGTAGGGTGTTTGAATCTGCCTGTGCTAGTATTGTTGGCCTGTTTCATTTTGCCCTACATTGTACTGCTTCCTTCCATATAATTCCTCGGTTGTAGCCATTTCCAGATATTTAAATGGAATACTTTTCTTATTTAGATGGAAAACTATTTATGGTTCGAGTACTAGGTGAAGTGTAAACAGCAGAATAGGATAATGCCTGTGACATCCTTCATAAGGTGCTGCTGCACCTCAACATACAAACACTTCTAACCCAGGCTGAGGTAGGCACCTTCACTCTACTCTCATAGCACCCACCTACTGCTTAGAATGTAGGATATCATATTACAATTACTTTTTCCTCTTTAGGCTGAGCTTCTTAAAGATTAGTGACTGCTTTATTCATTTCTGAATCTATTGCCTAGGATAGTACCTGTTCCTTGTTAAGTGCTCGGTGTATGTTTGAGTGAATACATTAAAAATATATATATATATATATATATTAGTTATGTAAGACTCTTTAAAAAGTTGTATTAGTATTGAAATAATTGGAAGTATAGAGAAAAATAGTAAGAATAATACAAAGACTTCTGTACCCAGATTGACCAGTTAACATTTTAACACATTTGCCTTATTACACTTGATACATGTATATGTGTATGTTTTCTGTTTTTGCTTAATTAATAGTAAACAGTTCTTCAGTCTTTATTCAATATTTATTTTATTAACCGTTTATTCCGTTAGGTACTATTTGTAACACAAAGATAATAGATTCTGCCCACCAGAAACTTAGATTACACAATTTACTTTTGGCGTAGTTTCTATGATTATATACATCTTAATGAGGACTTTTATTTCTGATTATAAAGTATTATTCAAAGAAGAGAGCTAAAGAGAGTAACTGTAAAAGTAGAAGTAAGACCCTTATGTAATCTATTTCTGAAATTTTTTTGTTGGAGCATAAGTACATAAGGTGCATTAATCTTAATGGAAATGGAATGCATAAAGATAAATATCTTAGGTATTGATGAGCGGAAATGGACTGGAATTGGCCATTTTGAATTGGACAGTCATATGGTCTACTTTACCAGGAATGACAAAGAGGAATGGTGTTGCATTCGTCCTCAAAAAGAATATTACAAGATCTATCCTGAAGTACAGTGCTGTCGGTGATAGGATAATACCCATATGCCTAAAGGCAGACCAGTTAATATGACTGTTACTCAAATTTATTCACCAACCACTAATGCCAAAGGTGAAAAAATTGAAGATTTTTACCAACTTCTGCAGTTTGAAATTGATCAAACATGCAATCAAGTCTCATTGATAATTACTGGTGATTGAAATGCAAAAGCTGGACACGAAGAAGCATCACTAGTTGGAAAATATGGCCTTGGTGTGATAGAAGTGATGCTGGAAATCACATGATATAATATTGCAAGACCAATGACTTATCACAAATACATTTTTCAGTAACATAACAACTGTACACGTGGACCTCACCGGATGGAATGCATAGGAATCAAATTGTTCACATCTCCGGAAAGAAGTGATGGAGAAGCTTAGTATCATCAGTCAGAACAAGGCCAGGGGCCAACTGCAGAACAGACCATCAATTACTCAGATGCAAGTTCAAGCTGAAGCTGAAGAAAATTAGAACAAGTTAACAAGAGCCAAAATATGACCTTGGGTATATCCCACCTCAATTTAGAGAGCATCTCAAGAATAGATTTGACACACTGAACACTAATGGCCAAAGACCAGACGAGTTGTGGGATGACATCAAAGATATCATATATGAAGAAAGCAAAGGGTCATTAAAAAGACGGGAAAGAAAAAGGACCAAAATGGATGTCAGAAGAGACTCTGAAACTTGCTTTTGAAAGTAGAGCAGCTAAAGCAAATGGAAGAAATGATGATGTAAAAGAGCTGAACAAAAGATTTCAAAGGGTGGCTTGAGAAGATAAAGTAAAGTATTATAATGACATGTGCAAAGGCCCTGGATTTAGAAAACCAAAAGGAAAGAACACGCTCGGCATTTCTCAGACAAAGTAAATAAATGAGACCTCATAAAAATGAAAAACTTTGGTTCATTAAAAGACTTAACCAAAAACGTGAAAAGACAAGCTACCAACTGGGAGAATATCTTCAAAAACCATATACCTGATAAGGATGTAATAACCCAAAAATATATATATATATATGTATGTGTGTGTGTGTATATATATATGTATAAAACTTTTGACAACTTAACAAAAAGACAACCCAATCATAAAATGGGCAAAGGACTTGAATAGACATTTCAGCAAAGAGGACATTCAAATGGCCACCAAATACATGAAAAGATGCTCAGCCTCATTAACCATCAGAGAGATACAGTTCAAAATCACGACAATCTACCATTTCACTCCCACTGGGATGGCTAAGATAAAAATAAAACTAATAATAATAATAAAAAAAATAGCAAGTGTTGGTGAGGGTATGGGGAAATTGGACCCTTTATCCATTGCTAGTGGGAGTGCAAAATGGTACAGCTGCTGTGGAAAACAGTGTGGCGCTTCCTCAAAAAACTAAAAATTAGGACTACCATATGACCCACCAATTCCACTTCTAGGTATATACCCGAAAGTCTTGAAAGCAGAGACTCTAAAAGAAATGTGTACATCAGTGTTCACTGCAGCACTATTCACAGTAGCCAAAAGGTGGAAACAACTGCCCATCAGAAAGTGAATGGGTAAACAAAATACAGTACATACATACAATAGGGTATTACTTAGCCAGTAGAAAAATGAAGTCTCGATACATGCTACAGTATGGATGGAGCTGGAAGGCATTATGCTGAGTGAAATAAGCCAATCGCAAAATGACAAATATTGTATGACTATGCTTATGTAAAAAGATAAGAAAAGGCAAATGTAGTGTATTATTTTTTTTTTGATATGATGCTGATTTCTTTTGGCTAGAATTTTGAGAATTTTTGCATCTATATTCATGAGAGATATTGGTCTATAATTTTCTTTTTTTGTGGTATCTTTGCCTAGTTTTGGTATCAGCGTTATGCTGGCTTCATAGAATGAATTCGGAAGTATCGCTTCCTTATCTATGTTTTGAAATAGTTTGAGTAGTACTGGTGTAAGCTCTTCTTTGAAATTTTGGTAGAATTCTCCAGTAAAGCCAGCTGGGCCAGGGCTTTTTTTTGCTGGGAGTGTTTTTTTATTACCTTGTCAGTCTCTTTTCTTGTTATGGGTCTGTTCAGATTTTCAGCATCATTTTGTGTTAGTTTGGGTAGGTTGTGTGTCTCTAGAAATTTGTCCATTTCATCTAGCTTTTCAAATTTGTTGGAATGTAGTTTTTCATAATTCTCTGTTAGGATTCTTTTTATTTCAGTTGAGACTGTTGTAATGTTCCCCATTTCATTCCTTATTTGAGTTACTTGCGTTCTCTCCTGTTTTTCTTTTGTCAGTTTGGCCAGTGGTTTGTCAATTTTGATCCTTTCAGTGAACCAACTTTCGGTTTTGTTGATTCTTTTCTATGGTTTTACTGTTCTCTATTTCATTTATTTCTGTGAAGCATCTCATAATATGGATGCACCTGGAGGACGTTATGCTGAGTGAAATAAGTCAGTCACAAAAGGACAAATATTGTATGAGACCACTACTGTAAAAACTCATGAAAAGATTTGCATACAAAAAGAAACAGTATTTGATGGTTATCGGGGGGAGAGGTGGAGATGGGAAAACACTTAATAGACAATAGATAAGTGGTAATTTGGTGAAGGGCAGGACAGTACACAATACTGGAGAAGCCAGCAGAAGCGATACAAGGCAAGCCCATGGTAGTGCCGTAGACATGTGGACCTGAGGGACTGAATTGCTGGGCTGAGGGCTTTGGGGACCATGGTTTCAGGGAACCTCCAGCTCATTTGGCATACAGAGTATATAAAGAATATGTTCTACATTCCACTTTGGTGAGTACTGTCTGGGGTCTTAAAAGCCTGTGAGTAGCCATCTAGGATACTCCATTGGTCTCACCCCATCAGGAACAAGGAAGAATGAAGGAAACTAAAGACATAGGGAAAGATTAGTCCAGAGGACTAATGGACCACATGTACCACAGCCTCCACCAGACCGAGTCCAGTACAATTAGATAGTGCCTGGCTACCACCACTGACTACTCTGACAGGGATCACAATAGAGGGTCCCAGACAGAGCTGGAGAAAAATGTAGAATGAAATTCCAACTCAAAAAGAAAGATCAAACTTTCTGGCCTGACAGAGACTGGAGAGACCCTGAGAGTATGGCCCCCGGACACCCTTTCAGCTCAGTAATGAGGCCACTCCTGAGGTTCACCCTTCAGCCAAAGAATGAAACAAAACAAGACTAAAGGGGCGTACCAGCCTTGGGGCAAGGACTGAAAAGTAGGAGGGAACAGGACAGCTGGTAACAGGGAACCCAGGGTTGAGAAGGAAAAGTGTTGACACATGGGGTTGTTAACCAGTGTCATACAACAATGTGCGTACTGTTTGATGAGAAACTAGTTTGTTCTGTAAGCCTTCACCTAAAGTTCAATTAAAAAAAAAAAAAAGCAAATGTATAAGAAACCAAAGATTATTAGTGGTTACCATAGATGGGAGGGAGGGGGAAGCGGGGGGTTAACATTGATAGAAAAATTGCATTGATTAATGGTAGGATTGTACAGCCAGTTATTGTAATTGATGTCAATAAGTTCTCCACTTGTAAAAAGTTGAATTCACAAAAGTTGTGTGATAGATATATTTATAACAATGACAAAAAAAAAAAACTACTTAGGCTACTTATGTACAAACACCTCATGGAATTTGGTTCCTTGGTTTGGAGGTTAGGGTCATGGTTTCATGGGACATCCCAGTTGATTGGCCTAATAACACGTTTATTGTGTCTGTTCTACCCGGTAGTTTGTTGTGTAGTGTCTGGGGTCTTAACAGCTTGCAGGCAGCCATCCAAGGCACAAAAATTGGCCTCTATTCACCTGGGGCAACAGAGGAAGGAGAGTCAGGAATTGGAGGAGGATATGGAATGTGTGGCTAATTGCCTCCATGAACAATTGCCTACTTTGCCATGAGTCCAGAAGAACTGGATAGTGGCTCACTACTGTTACTGAACATTTTGATCAAAGATTCCATAGAACTCTAGTCAAAAGGAGGGGAAATGGAGAACAGAATTTCAAATTCTCATGAACTTTTGACTTTCTGGAGCCATAAAGGGTAAACGAACCCCTAAAACTGTTGCCCTGAGATCATCTTTAAATCTTAAACCAAAAATATACCTTGAAATCATCTTAAAACCAAACAGTAGTGAAAAAGGTTTGCCTTGAGTATTGTAAGGATCCTTGGTGACTCAGTGGTTGAAGTGATGGACTGCTAACTGAAAGGTCGGCAGTTCAAAACCACCAGTGGCTCCGCAGGAGAAAGATGTGAAATTCTGCTTCTGTAGAGATTTACAGGCTTGGAAACTCGATGGGGTCGCTGTGAGTTGGAATGGAGCTGGTGGCAGTGGGTTTGGTTTGAGCATTGTGCTCTTTTAAAAACTGTCTAAATGGGTTAAAAATGATAACAGCACTGAAAGATTAGATAGAAACCTTAGGGGGCAGTGAGTTTATTTTAAGGGAGGAGGAACAACTCAGAAATAGAGGGTGAGAATGGTTGCACAGCTTGAAGCATGTAATCGGTGTCACTAAATTGTACATGTAGAAACTGTTGATGGTATATGTTTTGCTGTGTATATTCTTAACAACAACAACAAAATAAATTAAAAAAAAGAATGTTACTAGAAGGAAAATTTTAAAGCTAGAAGAGATGGATGGTTTTTAAGTTCATCTTCTTTATTGTGCTTTAGGTGAAAGTTTACAGAGCATATTAGTTTCTCATTAAACAATTAATACACAGATTGTTTTATGTGACATTGGTTGCCAATCCTGCAATGTGTTAACACTCTTCCTTTCTCGACCTTGGGTTTCCATTTCCATTCATCCAGTTTTCCTGTCCCTTCCTGCCTTCTCGTCTTTGCTTTTGGGCTGGCATGCCTGTTCAGTCTCATATACATGGTTGAACTATGTGTGTTATTGAATGGTTTATAGGCCTGTGTAATCTTTGGCTGAAGGGTGAGTTTCAGGAGTGACTTCAATGCTGAGTTTTAAGGGTGTCCAGGGGCAGTATTCTCGGGGTTTCTCCAGTCTCTGTCAGACCAGTAAGTCTGGTATTTGTGAGTTTGAGTTTTGTACTACATTTTTCTCCTGCTCTGTCCGGGACCCTCTATTGTGATCCATGTCAGAGCAGTTGGCTGGTGGTAGCTGGACGTGATCTAGTTGTACTGGACTCAGTCTGGTGGATGCTGTGGTAGTTGTGGTCCGTTAGTCCTTCGGACTAGTGGTTTTCAGTTTTAAACAGAAGCCGAGTATGCTAATCAGATTAGGCAAGGTTTCTCTTATTGAAGGGGAAGGTGAGGGTTTGTTACCATGTTAATTCCTTACATTGCTATTTTCCTAGTCTCTCCTCTTCCTCACACAATCCTCTCCCCTGCCACCCCACTGAGGCACTGCCAAGGGAGGGCAGTTTTAATCTAGTCCAGTAGTTTTTATTTCTTTTGCGTTTACAACCCCCCTCCCCCCTCACCCAAACACACCTACACAAATGTGGTTATAGCTGTACTTTTAGAATCTGTCCATAACAATCCAGTGTTCACAGGGTTGAAAAATAGTTACGTATGTGCAGGTCATTTTTTAGTGTACAGCTTAGTATATGTATAGATTCATGGACTCTGAAGTAAATCCATACATGGTCCTGAGTGGTTTACTTCCCTCAGATTGAGAAACACTCATGTGTTCCAACATCTGCCTTCATTTAGTAGATGAAGAAACTTAAGTCCAGTTACGTAAACAGGCTTTTCCATAGTCAGCCAGTTAGGTAATGAGACAGCTAGAACTAGAACCTGGAATCTTCTGACTCCCTGCTTAGTCTTTGTATGCCTTTAATTGCCTGGATGTTTCTGAATTGTTGCCTTTGAAATCAAGTTTAGTGAACTGGAGTCCAACAGCTGAAGTTAAAAATCTGAATCCAAATTCGTTATTTCTAGGTCTTTGAAGAAACTGGTTTTGATATCAAAGACTATATTTGTAAGGATGATTACATTGAACTTCGGATCAATGACCAGCTTGCTCGTTTGTACATCATCCCAGGAGTTCCAAAAGACACAAAATTCAACCCGAAAACTAGAAGAGAAATTCGGGTATGTAACAATTAAAACTATTTGCAGGTTTGCTGGACAGTATCCCAAAAGAATGAAGTAGGCAATTGTTCTTAGAAACTCCGTAATAATAACTAACTAAATTTTTTCTTCTGTATTTCAGAATATTGAGTGGTTCTCGATTGAGAAATTGCCCTGTCATAGAAATGATATGACCCCAAAATCCAAACTTGGTTTGGCACCTAACAAATTTTTTATGGCCATTCCATTTATCAGGTATGTTCGTATTTGTTGTAATACAAACTAACCATGATTTTGATAATTAATTTCTTTATATAGCCAAGTTTTAAAAATAAATCCTTGTTTCTAGACCATTAAGAGATTGGCTTTCTCGAAGATTTGGAGATTCCTCAGATAGTGACAATGGATTTTCCTCAGCTGGCAGCACACCAGCCAAACCCACTGTGGAAAAATTAAGGTAAAGAAAAATATTCATAGGTTCTGAGTTGCTGGTAGATTTTAATACAATAGCATTTTGCTTTTAAAGTTTGCAGAGGTGTATTATTCCTTGTATAGCTACTATTTTGTTACTAGTCTAACAGATAATAGAATTTTTTTTTTTCTTAAGGATTTTGATGAAATAAAAAAGGTTAATTGGAGTGCAAAAGAGCTTCAGGCAGATTTTAAAATAGTATACTCAAGAGGGTACTAGTTTTTTAGATGGATAGGTTGAAAATTTGAAAAAAGAGAAGAAAAATGTCATCTGTGGATGTATGTGTGTAGTTTTTTTTGTTTTAACATTCTTAATATTTAATATCCTATTTGAGAGAGAACTGAATTCGTATGGAGGAGTGAATGTGGATATATTGAACTCTGATTTTATATAGAAGAGATGAAGAGTGCCAAAATGTAATTTTTCAAAGTCATAATGATAGACCTGTGAAGACTTTGGATTGTTTTTTTTTTCTTTCTTTCCTTAGCATAGAGTGTGCATTATTTTTGTGGTTAGCTGCTATCGAGTTGGCCCCTGACTCATGGTGACCCCATGCACAACAGAATGGAATGCAGCCTGGTCCTGTGCATCCCAGTGATGGGTTGTGTGTTGAAACATTGTGATCTGTAGGGTTTTCATTGGCTGATTTTTGGAAGTAAATTGCCAGGCCTCTCTTCCTACTTCGTCTTAGTCTGCAGACTCTGCTGAAACCTGTTCAGCATCATAGCAGCATGCAAACCTCCACTGACAGACCGGTGGTGGCTGCATGAGGTCTGTTGGCTAAGAAGCAAATCTGGGTCTCCTACGTGGAAGGGGAGAAGTTTGCTGCTCAGCCACCGCTGACCATGTGTCTGCATCATAGTGACTATTACATGGACGTGAACCTGAAAGAACATTTTCCTGATTGGAACTTAATTGTATCCAAATCACAATTATAGAGTAGGCTGGAGAAGTAACTTTGTTAAATTAGAATATACATTTTTAATAAGCTTGCTAGAACTTTGCCTGTAATAATGGGTTCACAGAAAGTTGCTCTTTTGAATTTTCTCAATGTGGGTGTGTGTTTTTTTACGTGTGGTATGATTCATAGAGTTTTTGGTCTTGGTGGGTGGAGTGAAGAGATAATGGAGCAACCTCTCTAACTAAATTTCCACTTTCTTATGTAGGGTGGTAGTTTCTTGTTTTTGTTTTGAGCTTATAGGCTAATATCTGTGATGATGTGTTAGAGGTAACATCTGAATTTTGTCTAAAGAAAAGGTTGAGAACAATTTTATTACAACTTTTTCAATAGGAAAGGGGAAGAACTCAAATGCGCTGTTCTGAAAGAGTCTTACTATAATGTGGTTTTTGGAATCAGTGAGTCTGGGCTGTATTATACATGTAAGTGGTACTACCTAATGAGATTTCTTACCTTATATTACAAAGTACTGCATGAGTACAACCTTTTAGACCCTGACTCCTTTGCATAAGAACTTTAGACTGGGTCTTTATTTAATTTTCTTATCCCGTTGTCTTGGGACCTTTAATTTTTTGCTTTAGAATACAGTATAATTTCTCAGATCTTCTTCCTGTGTGGCTGAGGTCCATAACTGACCTGTGTAGGATCAGATCTCATATTTTAAACTTCCTAATATGAATGTGTGTTGTCCCATTAAGAAGGAAAATCCACCTACGTTTGTTTCAAAAAAAATTTTTTTTTAAATCATTTTCTTCAGATTTGAAGAGTGATCACTTATAGGTAGGAGGTGGTATGGATAATTTAATAAAGCCAATAGGGATTTTAAAAACAGGTTATTAATTCAGTCAACAAATATTAATTGAATACCAGGCTCTCTTTTAGGTGTGAGTGATAAAGCAGTAGACAGAGACAAGAATCCCTGCCCCTCATGGCACTTATATTCCCGTGGGAGGGAACAGACAATAAATAAGGAATTCAGACATGTAAATAGGTAAGATAAACTATCAAGGTGTTAGAAGAAATACAAGCAAAATTTTTCTTCATCTGAATTTTTATATTTTATATCTTTGTACAGTCGAACCAAATTCCGCCACAGCCAGCAGTTATTTCCTGAGGGTTCTCCTGGCGACCAGTGGGTAAAGCACAGGCAGCCACTGCAACAAAAGCCATATAATAATCATTCTGAAACGTCTGACCTCTTAAAAGCCAAGGTGAGTAGTGTACGTTTGAAAAATTTCAGACCGTGAGATCGTTTGGCAAATGAATTGAGGAATTCCCGTATCTTTAGCTCTGTAAGCAAATTAATAGTTTATAGAGTTCTGAATTGTTAATCAAAGGCTCCTGTGTTCTTACTTGTGATTTAAAGCACGCTGAAGTTCCTTTACAGTTTGCATATGAATCCGATGTAGAAAATCATAGGGACTAACTTCTGGCTTTGGTATACATGTGCTGCCAGTGGAAGATTTATTTAAAAACAAACAAAAATCATAAGGAAAATATCTTCCAGATATAAGATGTATTGGCTTTTGTTGGGGGAAAAAAGTAACAGCGTATTGTAAAATTTCACTTTCATTCTGCTTTTTTCAGTATACTTTTTAAAAGAAGAAAAAGTAAAAAGGAAGAGTGACACGCAATAACCAAAAAACCAAACCCACTGCCGTCGAGTCGGTTCCGACTCATAGCGACCCTATGGGACAGAGTAGAACTGCACCATAGAGTTTCCAAGGAGCGCCTGGCGGATTCGAACTGCTGACCTCTTGGTTAGCAGCTATAGCACTTAACCACTACGCCACCAGGGTTTCCTCACAGGCAATAGAAAGGCTAAAATAAAATACACAGATAATATCAAGTATTAGTAAGGATGTGGAGAAACTTGAACTCTTGTATATTTTTCTGGGAAATATAAATTGGTAGAATTACTTGAGAAAATTGAAATATGTATATATACTCAAGAACATTGGTGTGTCCGGTGATCCAGCAATTTCACTCTTAGGTATATACCCAAGAGAAGTGTGTGCATTCATCAAAAGGCATACACAATCATGCATCACTGAATGTCCACGATACGTTCTGTGAAATAAGATGTTATGTGATTTGTATGTTATGTGAACACCATATTATATGATGCTGCTGCCTTTGAGTTGAAGCATACACTGTTACACGGTAAACATTTTATTTGTAAGTAGAGAAAGTTCACATCTCAAACGGGAAGCAACCAGAATGTCTGTTAACAGTGGAATGGACACTGGAACTAATAGAAAGACTCAGCAGAGTACCAGGATACAAGATAAACATACAAAAATAAGTTGCATTCCTATACACCAATAAAGAAAACTATGAAAAGGAAATCAGGAAAGCGATACCATTTATAAAAGCCCCTAAACAAAGAAAATACGTGGGAATAAATCTAACCAGGGGCGTAAAAGACCTATACAAAGAAAACTACAAAACACTACTGCAAGAAACCAAGAGAGACCTACATAAATGGAAAAACATACCATGCTCACGGATAGGTAGACTGAACATTGTGAAAATGTCAGTTCTACCCAGAGTAATCTACAAATGCAATGCAATCCCAATCCAAATACCAACAGCATTCTTTAAAGAGATGAAAAAACTAATCATTAACTTTATATGTAAAGGGGAGAGGCCCCAAATATATAAAGCACTACTGAAGAAAAAGAACAAAGTAGGAGGCCTTGTACTACCTAACCCCAGAACCTACAGTAGTCAGAACAGCCTGGTACTGGCACAGTGACAGACACTTAGACCAATGGAACAGAATTGAGAACCCATGTGTAAATCCATCTACCTGTGGCCACCTGATCTGTGATGAAGGCTCAACATCCATTAAATAGCAAAAAGACAGTCTTTTTAACAAATGGTGCTGGCAAAACTGGATGGTCATCTGTAATTAAAAAAAAAAAAAGGAACAGAACCCATACCTCACATCATATACAAGAACTAATGTAAAATGGATCAAAGACCTAAATATAAAACTGAGAACTATAAAGAACATGGAAATAAAAATAGGGTTCAACACTATGGGTCCTAAAATATGGCATAAACAGCTGTAAACTATAGCAAGACACAGGCATGAGAAAATGAGCCAGATAAATGGGATGTCCTAAAAGTTAAACACACTTATCAAAAGACTTCACCAAAGAATAAAAAGAAAAAAAAAAATGGGATGGATAAATAAATTGTAGTGTAGTCATATACTAGAATACTATACAGCAATGTGAATGAGTAAATTATTGTTGCACACATCATTGATTTATCATGCATACTTGTTGTTAGCTGCTGTCAAGCCATCTGTGACTCATGGCGACCTTATGTGCTACAGAACAAAATATTGCTTGGTCCTGTGTCATGCTTAAGATTACCGGTATGGTCAAGTCCATTGTTGTGGTTATTATAGCCAATCTGTCTCATCAAGGGTTTCCCATGCCTTCATTGGCCCTTTACTTCACCAAACATGATGTCCTCCTCTTGAAATTGATCCATTCTGATGATATGTCCAAAGCTATTGAGTTTTTCATTGGCAAATTTTTGGAAGTGGATTGCCAGGTCTTTCTTCCTCATTTTTGTGCTGAGTAGTTTATATGTTGTCTTTTCTTCTTATTCGTTGTTGATTTTGTTTCTGCTGAGTCTCTATTTTTTTCTTGTATTTTATTTTGATGAGTAGGATAGTTAGTCTCCTTTGTGGTTACCTTAATATTTACTCCTATTTTTCTAAGTTTAAGCCTAAATTTTATTTCTTTATATCACCTCGTCTTCCTCTCCATATGAAAGACCTATGACTACATTTCTTAGTGCTTCTTTATTATTTTAAAGTTGTCTTCTTTTATGTAATAACATCGCTGTTTCCGTTTTGAGTGTTATTTTTATCTTGATTTATTTTTGTGATTTCCCTGTCTGGTTAACATCTGATTGCCCTGTCCAGTGTTCTGGCCTTGGGTTGATACCTGATATTATTGATTTTCTAACCAAAGAATTCTTTAGTATATCTTGTAGTTTTGGTTTGGTTTTTATGAATTCCCTAAAATTTTGTTAATCTGGAAATGTCTTAAATTTCACCTTCATATTTAAGAGACAGTTTTGCTGGATATATGATTCTTGGCTGGCAGTTTTTTTCCTTCAGAGCTTTGTATAAGTCATCCCATTGCCTTCTTGCCTCATGGTTTCTGCTGAGTAGTCCAAGCTTATTCTTACTGACTGTCCTTTGTAGGTGACTTTTCATTTATCCCTAGCTGCTCTTTAAATTCTCTCTTTGGTTTTGGCAAGTTTGATTATAATACGTCTTGGTGACTTTCTTTTAAAATCTCCTTATGTGGAGTTCATTGAGCATCTTGGATTGATGCCTTCTCATCTTTCATGATACCAGGGAAGTTTTCTGCCAACAGATCTTGAACAATTATCTCTGTATTTTCTGTTATCCCTCCCTGTTCTGGTACTACGATCACTCGTGGGTTATTTCTCTTGATAGAGTCCCACATGATTCTTAAGGTTTCTTCATTTTTTTTTTAATTCATTTATCTGATTTTTCTTCAAATACATTGGTGCCAAGTGCTTTATCTTTAAGGTCCCTCATTCTTCCTTCCACTTGCTTGATTCTGCTCCTCTGACTTTTTATTGAGTTGTCTAATTCTGTAATTTTACTGTTAATCTTCTGAATTTCTGATTGCTGTGTCTCTATGGATTCTTGCAGCTTATTAAATTTTTCATTATGTTCTTTAATAACCTTTTTAATTTCTTCAGCTGTTTTATCTCTGTGTTCCTTGGCTTGTTCTGCGTATTGCCTGATCTCCTTCCTGATATGATGCCTTGAAGAGCTCTGTATGTTAATCTTTTGAATTCTGCATCCGGTAATTCCAGGAAAGTACCTTCATCCAGAAGATCCTTTGATTCTCTGTTTTGAGAGGTTGCTGAGGCGATCGTGCTCTCTTTTGTTATGTGAGCTGATATTGACTGTTGTCTCCGAACCATCTATAAGTTATTTTATTGGTTTATGTTTGCTTACTGTATCCTAGTTTCTTGCTTTGTTTGCTTTTGATACGCCCAGATGGATTGCTTGAGTGAGCTAGCTTGATTATTTTCGCCTTTGGAGCTCTGACATACTGTCACCAGATGGCTGGAGCTGTTACCAGGTAAATGAGCTTATGAGTCCATTCACTTTTCTTGTGTGGATTCAGTTCAGGTGTCCAGGTTGCTGGTCATCAAGTGTGTGGTACAGGCTCTGTCCTACAGTTTTGGAGGGTCAGGGGTGATTGGTGTAGGTACTGCTACCTGGTTGCAGCAGGGGGTCATGTTCTGAACAAGGCAGGGGGCTGGGAATCATCCCCGAGTGTCTCTGAGGAAAGCGTGTCCCTGTTCCTAGAGGGTACAGGTGGGTGGGTTCTACAGACTGACTGTAGGCACCCAGTGCTTTTGGTTGTAAGGACTGAGAGGTACCAGTTATCTTTGTACTTGTTGCAGGTGGCTGGGTGACTTGAGTAGAGCACCAGTCCGTATGCCCCTGATGTGGGTAGGTGAGGACCCTGTTAAATAGGCAAAGCCGTGTGAAATATCAAACACCCCCCTCTCTACTACACAGCTTAAACAGTTGCAGTCTGCCAGCAAGGGCTTATTTTCCTGAAATAGGCCCACACAGGTCCATGCAGGGGGGAAAGGTATTCAAAGTCCACAGACTGTTTATGCCTGGATAGGAGCTGCTTCTGTCTTGAGCTCCCCAGGTTAGTGGAACTGACAAATTATCTTTTCCCCCTGTTGCGGATTTATTCCTTCTCGAAGTCCGGGAGCATGCCTCGGGGCACTCAAACGGGCCTATCTCAGGCCCAGGAAAATCAACAGCCACTGAAGCAGGCTTGGGGGTGGGGGGCGCGGTAAAATATATGCGAGTACTCAGCTTTTGCCGAGAGCACCGTTCTTCTCGGGTCTGGATGTATGAGCAGGCTGTGCGGCTGGCTGCTTCTCCCTGAGGAAGCTACGGCTGAATGCTACTACTAGCCCGCCTGTAGCTGCTCCCGGGAGTGGTGCCTGAGGGATCCCAGCAATTCAGGTCTGGTAACTGCTCTCCGCATCTAAACTGACTCTCCTTCCCCTGCCGCTCAGTCTGTTTTCTGACTTTGCCTTTGATGTTCAGGGCTCCTAGCTTGTCATCAATAAAACCATTTCACTTGATTTTTTGGGCCTTTGTTGTAAGAGGGATCACCGTAAGCATCTGGTTATTCCACCATCATGGCCCCGCCTCAGGTCCTTCTTCCTTATCTTAGTCTGGAAGCTCTGCCATAACTTGTCCACCACAGGCGACCCTGCTGGTATCATAGCTTCCAGTGTCATAGCAACATGCAAGTTGCTGCAGAATGACATACTGACAGGCAGTGGTCTTGCAATCATAATGTCCAGCAACAGAGGCCAGTAACAAAAGGCACGTGATTCCATTTGTAAAAAGTTCCAAAAAAGATAAAAAACTAATCTATGATGAAGTTATCTTTTAGGGGGTAGTGACTGGGACGGGGCTTTTGGAGTCCTAATAGGGACTTTAGGGGTGCCAATTCTATGGTTGCCTTCAGTTTGAAAATTAATCAAGTGACATGCTTTTGATTTGTATACTTTTTCTGTGTGTGGTGACCTGGTGGTTAAGCCCTTGGCTGCCAGCTGAAAGGTTGGCAGTTTGAACCCACCAGGGAGAAAGATGTAGCATCTGCTTCTGTAAAGATTACAGCCTAGGAAACCCTGTGGGCCAGTTCTACTCTGTCCTGTAAGTTCACTATGAGTCAAAATTGACTCAATGGCAGCAGGTTTGTTTGTTTGTTTGTTTGTTTTGAAGTTGTCAAGGATTTCGTTTTATTTGGGTCCACAGTTAACACCCATGGAAGCAGTAGTCAGGAAATCAAGTGACGCATCCCGTCGGGCATATCTGCTGCAAAAGACCTCTTTAAAGTGTTAAAAAGCAAAGATGTCACTTTGAGGACTATGATGCACCTGACCCAAGCCATGGTGTTTTTTTTTTTAAATTGTGCTTTAAGTGAAAGTTTACAAATCAAGTCAGTCTCATACAAAAGTTTATATACACCTTGCTGTATACTCCTAGTTGCTCTCCCCCTAATGGGGTGGCACACTCCTTTTCTCCACCCTGTATTTCCCATGTCCACTCAGCCAGCTTCTGTCCCCCTCTGCATTCTTATTCCCTTCCAGACAGGAGCTGCCTACGTAGCCTGATATGTCTACTTGAGCCAAGAAGCTCACTCCTCACCATTATCATTTTCTGTCTTATAGTCCAGTCCAATCCCTGTCTGAAGAGTTGGCTTTGGGAATAGTTCCTGTCTTGGGCTAATAGAAGGCCTGGGGACCATGACCTCTGGGGTCCCTCTAGTTTCAGACCATTAAGTCTGGTCTTTTTTATGAGAATCTGAGGTCTGCATCCCACTGCTTACCTACTCCGTCAGGGATTCTCTGTTGCGTTCCCTGTCAGGGCAGTCATCTGTTGTAGCCAGACACCATCTAGTTCTTCTGGTCTCAGGCTGATGCAGTCTCTGATTTATGTGACCTTTTCTGTCTCTTGGGCTCATAATTACCTTGTGTCTTTGGTGTTCTTCATTCTCCTTTGCTCCATGTGGGTTGAGACCAATTGATGCATCTTGGATGGCCGCTTGCTAGCATTTAAGACCCCAGATGATACTCACCAAAGTGGGTGGGATGCAGAATGTTTTCTTAATAGATTTTATTATGCCAGTTGACCTAGATGTCCCCTGAAACTGCAGTCCCCAGGCTTTGAAGCATTTGGTTTATTCAGGAAACTTCTTTGCTTTTGGTTTAGTCCAGTTGTGCTGATCTCTTCTGTATTGTGTGTTGTCTTTTCCTTCACCTAAAAAAATTCTTGTCTACTATCTAATTAGTGAATACCCCTCTTCCTTCCTCCTTCCCCACCCTAGTAACCATCAAAGAATATTTTCTTCTCTGTTTAAACTATTTCTTGAGTTCTTATAATAATGATCTCATACAATATTTGTCCTTTTGCAGTTGACTAATTTCACTCAGCATAATGCCTTCCAGGTTCCTCCATGTTACGAAATGTTTCATGGATTCATCATTGTTCTTTATCGATGCGTAGTTTTCCATTGTGTGAATATGCCATAATGTATTTTTTTTTATTTATCGTTTGTTGATGGGCACCTTGGTTGCTGCCATCTTTTTGCTACTGTAAACAGTGTTGCAGTGAACATGGGTGTGCATATATCTGTTCGTGTAAAGGCTCTTATTTCTCTGGAATATATTCCAAGGACTGGGGTTGCTGGATCATATGGTAGTTCTATTTCTAGCTTTTTAAGGAAGCGCCAGATCAATTTCCAAAGTGGTTGCACCATTTTACATTCCGCCTATCTGTGTGTAAGTGTCCCAGTCTCTCTACAACCTTTCCGACATTATTTTGTGTTTTTTGGATTAATGCCAGCCTCGTTGGAGTGAGATGAAGTCTCATTGTAGTTTTGATTTGCATTTCTCTAAAGGCTAATGATTGTGGACATTTCCTCATGTATTTGTTAGTTACCTGAATGTTTTCTTTAGTGAAGTGCCTCTTCATATCCATTGCCCATTTTTTAATTGGGTTATTTGTCTTTTTGGAGTTGAATTTTTGCAGTATCTTGTAGATTTTAGAGATTAGATACTGATCGGAAATGTCATAGCTAAAAACTTTTTCCCAGCCTGTAGGTAGTCTTTTGGTGAAGTCTTTGGATGAGCATAGGCATTTGATTTTTAGGAGTTCCCAGTTATCTAGTTTCTCATCTGGTGTTTGTGCATTGTTAGTAAGGTTTTGAATAGTGTTTATGCTATGTATTAGGGCTCTTAGCGTTGTCTCTGTTTTTTCTCCCATGACCTTTATCATTCTAGATTTTATATTTAGGTCTTTGATCCATTTTGAGTTCGTTTTTGTGCATGGTGTGAGGTATGGGTCTTGTTTCATTTTTTTGCAGATGGATATCCAGTTATGCCAACACCATTTATGAAAGAGACTGTGTTTTCCCTATTTAACTGACTTTGAGCCTTTGTCAAATATCAGCTGCTCATATGTGGATGGGTTTATGCCTGGATTCTCAATTCTGTTCCATTAGTCTGTGTATCTTGTACCATTACCAGGCTGTTTTGACTACAGTGGTGGTATAATAGGTTCTGAAATCAGGTAGTGTGAGGCTTTCCACTTTGTTCTTCTTTTTCAGTAATGCTTTACTTATCCGGGGCCTCTTTCCCTTCCATATGAAGTTGGTGATTTGTTTCTCCATCTCATTAAAAAAAAGTCGTTGGAATTTGGATCAGAATTACGTTGTAGTTACAGATCGCTTTCGGTAGAATAGACGTTTTTACAATGTTGAGTCTTTATCTCTGAGCAAGGTATGTTTTTCCACTTATGTAAGTGTCTTTTGGTTTCTTGGAGTAGTGTCTTGTAGTTTTCTTTGTATAGGTTTTTTACATCTCTGGGTAGTTTTATTCTTAAGTATTTTATCTTCTTGGGGGCTGCTGTAAACTGTATTGATCTGGTGATTTCCTCTTCGATGTTCTCTTTGTTTTGGTGTAGGGGAATCCAACTGGTTTTTGTATGTTTATCTTGTATCCTGGTACTCTGCTGAACTCTTCTATTAGTTTCAGTAGTTTTCTTGAGGATTCTGTAGAGTTTTCTGTGTATAAGATCATGTCATATGCAAACAGAGATACTTTTACTTCTTCCTTATGAATCTGGATGCCCTTTATTTCTTTATCTAGCCTAATTGCTCTGGCTAGGACTTCCAGCACAGTGTTGAATAAGAGTGGTGATAAAGGTTATCCTTGTTTGGTTCCCAGCGTCAAGGGGAGTGCTTTCAGACTCTCTCCATTTAGGGTGATATTTGTTGGCTCTTGGCTTTGTATGAATGCCCTTTATTATGCTGGGGAATTTTCCTTCTGTTCCTATTTTGCTGAGAGATTTTATCATGAATGAATGTTAGGCTTTGTCAAATGGTTTTTCTGCATCAATTGATAAGATCCTGTGGTTCTTGACTTTTGTTTTATTGATATGATGGATTACGTTGATTGTTTTTCTAATGTTGAACCATCTCTGCACAGCTGGTATGAATCCCACTTTGTCATGGTGAATTACTTTTTTTTTTAATAATTTTTATTGAGCTTTAAGTAAACGTTTACAAATCAAGTCAGTCTGTCACATATAAGCTTATATACACCTTACTCCATACTCCCACTTACTCTCCCCCTAATGAGTCCGCCCTTCCAGGCTCTCCTTTCGTGACAATTTTGCCAGTTTCTAACCCTCTCTACCCTCCCATCTCCCCTCCAGACAGGAGATGCCAACACAGTCTCAAGTGTCCACCTGATACAAGTAGCTCACTCTTCATCAGCATCTCTCTCCAGCCCACTGTCCAGTCCCTTCCATGTCTGATGAGTTGTCTTTGGGAATGGTTCCTGTCCTGGGCCAACAGAAGGTTTGGGGACCATGACCGACGGGATTCCTCTAGTCTCAGTCAGACCATTAAGTCTGGTCTTTTTTTTTTTTTTAAACTTTTATTGAGCTTCAAGTGAACGTTTACAAATCAAGTCAGACTGTCAGATATAAGTTTATATACGCTTTACTCCATACTCCCACTTGCTCTCCCCCTAATGAGTCAGCCCTTCCAGTCTCTCCTTTTGTGACAATTTTGCCAGCTTCCAACTCTCTCTATCCTCCCATCCCCCCTCCAGACAGGAGATGCCAACACAGTCTCAAGTGTCCACCTGATACAAATAGCTCACTCTTCATCAGCATCTCTCTCCTACCCACTGTCCAGTCCCTTCCATGTCTGATGAGTTGTCTTCGGGAATGGTTCCTGTCCTGTGCCAACAGAAGGTTTGGGGACCATGACCACCAGGATTCCTCTAGTCTCAGTCAGACCATTAAGTCTGGTCTTTTTATGAGAATTTGGGGTCTGCATCCCACTGATCTCCTGCTCGCTCAGGGGTTCTCCATTGTGCTTCCTATCAGGGCAGTCATCTGTTGTGACCAGGCACCAACTAATTCTTCTGGTCTCAGGATGATGTAAGTCTCTGATTCCTGTGGCCCTTTCTGTCTCTTGGGCTCATAGTTATCGGATGACCTTGGTGTTCTTCATTCTCCTTTGATCCAGGTGGGTTGAGACCAATTGATGCATCTTAGATGGCCGCTTGTTAGCATTTAAGTGGGATGCAGAATGTTTTCATGATAGAATTATTTTGCCAATTGACTTAGAAGTCCCCTTAAGCCATAGTCTCCAAACCCCCGCCCTTGCTCCGCTAACCTTTGAAGCATTCAGTTTATCCTGGAAATTTCTTTGCTTTTGGTCCAGTCCAGTTGAGCTGACCTTCCGTGTATTGAGTATTGTCCTTCCCTTCACCTAAAGTAGTTCTTATCTACCAAAAAAAAAAAAAAAAAACTAATCAGTAAATAACCCTCTCTCACCCTCCCTCCCTCCCCTCCCGTAACCACAAAAGTATGTGTTCTTCTCAGTTTATACTGTTTCTCAACATCTTATAATAGTGGTCTTATACAATATTTGTCCTTTTGCCTCTGACTAATTTCACTCAGCATAATCCCTTCCAGGTTCCTCCATGTTATGAAATGTTTCAGAGATTCGTCACTGTTCTTTATCGATGCGTAGTATTCCATTGTGTGAATATACCACAATTTATTTACCCATTCATCCGTTGATGGACACCTTGGTTGCTTCCAACTTTTTGCTATTGTAAACAGAGCTGCAATAAACATGGGTGTGCATATATCTGTTCGTGTGAAGGCTCTTATTTCTCTAAGGTATATTCCGAAGAGTGGGATTTCTGGGTTGTATGGTAGTTCTATTTCTAACTTTTTAAGAAAATGCCAGATAGATTTCCAAAGTGGTTGTACCATTTTACATTCCCACCAGCAGTGTATAAGAGTTTCAATCTCTCCGCAGCCTCTCCAACATTTATTATTTTGTGTTTTTTGGATTAATGCCAGCCTTGTTGGAGTGAGATGGAATCTCATCATAGTTTTAGTTTGCATTTCTCTAATGGCTAATGATCGAGAGCATTTTCTCATGTATCTGTTAGCTGCCTGAATATTTTCTTTAGTGAAGTGCGTGTTCATATCCTTTGCCCACTTCTTGATTGGGTTGTTTGTCTTTTTGTGATTGAGTTTTAACAGAATCATATAGATTTTAGAGATCAGGCGCTGGTCGGAGATGTCATAGCTGAAAATTCTTTCCCAGTCTGTAGGTGGTCTTTTTACTCTTTTGGTGAAGTCTTTAGATGAGCATAGGTGTTTGATTTTTAGGAGCTCCCAGTTATCTGGTTTCCCTTCGTCATTTTTGGTAATGTTTTGTATTCTGTTTATGCCCTGTATTAGGACTCCTAAGGTTGTCCCTATTTTTTCTTCCATGATCTTTATCGGTTTAGTCTTTATGTTTAGGTCTTTGATCCACTTGGAGTTAGTTTTTGTGCATGGCGTGAGGTATGGGTCCTGTTTCATTCTTTTGCAAATGGATATCCAGTTATGCCAGCACCATTTGTTAAAAAGGCTATCTTTTCCCCAATTAACTGACACTGGTCCTTTGTCAAATATCAGCTGCTGCTCATACATGGATGGATTTATATCTGGGTTCTCAATTCTGTTCCATTGGTCTATGTGCCTGATGTTGTACCAGTACCAGGCTGTTTTGACTACTGTGGCTGTATAATAGGTTCTAAAATCAGGTAGAGTGAGGCCTCCCACTTTCTTCTTCTTTTTCAGTAATGCTTTACTTATCCAAGGCTTCTTTCCTTTCCATATGAAGTTGGTGATTTGTTTCTCCATCACATTAAAAAATGTCATTGGAATTTGGATCGGAAATGCATTGTATGTATAGATGGCTTTTGGTAGAATAGATATTTTTACTATGTTAAGTCTTCCTATCCATGAGCAAGGTATGTTTTTCCACTTAAGTAGGTCCTTTTGAATTTGTTGTAGTAGTACTTTGTAGTTTTCTTTATATAGGTCTTTTACATCTTTGGTAAGAATTATTCCTAAGTATTTTATCTTTTTGGGGGCTACTGTGAATGGCATTGATTTGGTGATTTCCTCTTCGATGTTCTTTTTGTTGATGTAGAGGAATCCAAGTGATTTTTGTATGTTTATCTTATAACCTGAGACTCTGCCAAACTCTTCTATTAGTTTCAGTAGTTTTCTGGAGGATACCTTAGGGTTTTCTGTGTATAAGATCATGTCATCTGCAAATAGAGATAATTTCA
This sequence comes from Elephas maximus indicus, assembly GCF_024166365.1. Taxonomy (NCBI): domain Eukaryota; kingdom Metazoa; phylum Chordata; class Mammalia; order Proboscidea; family Elephantidae; genus Elephas; species Elephas maximus. The sequence continues at coordinate 122,625,980 of NC_064820.1, forward strand.
CTACCTCCTTGCCAGTCCGGGTGCCCTTTATTTCTTTGTCTAGCCTAATTGCTCTGGCTAGGACCTCTAGCAGAATGTTGAATAAGAGCGGTGATAAAGGGCATCCTTGTCTGGTTCCCGTTCTCAAGGGAAATGCTTTCAGGCTCTCTCCATTTAGGGTGATGTTGGCTGTTGGCTTTGTATAGATGCACTTTATTACATTGAGATATTTTCCTTTAATTCCTTTTTTTCTGAGAGTTTTTTTTATCATGAATGGGTGTTGGACTTTGTCAAATGCCTCTTCTGCATCAATTGATAAGATCATGTGGTTTTTGTCTTTTATTTGTATGGTGGATTACATTAATGGTTTTTCTAATATTAAACCACCTTGCATACCTGGTATAAATCCCACTTGGTTGTGGTGGATTATTTTTTTGATATGTTGTTGAATTCTCTTGGCTAGAATATTGTTGAGGATTTTTACGTGTTTGTTCGCGAGGGATATTGGTCTGTAATTTTCTTTTTTTGTGATGTCTTTACCTGGTTTTGGTATCAGGGATATGGTGACTTCATAGAATGAGTTAGGCAGTATTCCGTCATTTTCTATGCTTTGAAATACCTTTCGTAGTAGTGGTGTTAACTCTTCTGTGAAGGTTTGGTAGAACTCTGCGGTAAAGCCATCTGGGCCAGGGCTTTTTTTGTTGGGGGTGTTTTGATTACCGTTTTCAATCTCTTTTTTTGTTATGGGTCTATTTAGTTGTTCTACTTCTGATTGTGTTAGTTTAGGTAGGTAGTGTTTTTCCAGGAATTCATCCATTTATTCAAGGTTTGCAAATTTGTTAGGGTACAATTTTTCATAATAATCTGATATGATTTTTTTAATTTCCATTGGGTCTTTTGTGATGTGGCCCATCTCGTCTCTTATTCGGGTTATTTGTTTCCTTTCCTGTATTTCTTTAGTCAGTCTGGCCAATGGTTTATCAATTTTGTTAATTTTTTGAAAGAAGCAGCTTTAGGCTTTGTTAATTCTTTCAATTGTTTTTCTGTTCTCTAATTCATTTAGTTCAGCTCTAATTTTTATTATTTGTTTTGTTTTGGTGCCTGATGGATTCTGTTGTTGCTCACTTTCTATTTGTTCAAGTTGTAGGGACAGTTCTCTGATTTGGGCTCTTCTTTTTGTATGTGTGCATTTATCTATATAAATTGGCCTCTGAGCACTGCTTTTGCTGTGTCCCAGAGGTTTTGATAGGAAGTATTTTCATTCTTGTTGCATTCTGTGAATTTCTTTATTCCCTTTTAATGTCTTCTATAACCCAGGCTTTTTTCAGGGGGGTATTGTTCAGTTTCCAAGTGTTTGATTTCTTTTCCCTATTTTTTCTGTTATTGATTTCCACTTTTATTGCCTTGTGGTCTGAGAAGATGCTTTGTAATATTTCGATGTTTTGGATTCTGCAAAGGTTTGTTTTATGACCTAGTATGTGGTCTATTCTAGAGAATGTTCCATGTGCGCTAGAAAAAAAAGTATACTTTATAGCAGTTGGGTGAAGAGTTCTGTATAAGTCAATGAGGTTAAGTTGGTTGATTGTAGTAATTAGGTCTTCCGTGTCTGTATTGAGCTTCTTACTGGATGTCCTGTCCTTCTCCGAAAGTGGTGTGTTGAAGTCTCCTACTGTAATTGTGGAGGTGTCTATCTCACTTTTCAGTTCTGTTAAAATTTGTTTAATGTATCTTGCAGCCCTGTCATTGGGTGCATAAATATTTAATATGGTTGTATCTTCCTGGTCAGTTGTCCCTTTAATCATTATGTAGTGTCCTTCTTTATCCTTTGGGTGGATTTAAGTTTAAAGTCTATTTTGTCAGAAATTAATATTGCTACTCCTCTTCTTTTTTGCTTATTGTTTGCTTGCTATATTTTTTTCCATCCTTTGAGTTTTAGTTTGTTTTTGTCTCTAAGGTGTGTCTCTGGTAGGCAACATATAGACAGGTCGTGTTTCTTCATCCGGTATGAGACTCTCTGTCTCTTTATTGGTGCATTTAGTCCATTTACATTCAGCGTAATTATAGATAAGTATGTGTAGTCCATTTACATTCAGCGTAATTATAGATACGTGTTTAGTGCTGTCATTTTGATGACTTTTTATGTGTGTTGTTGACAATTTCATTTTTCCACTCACTTTTTTGTGCTGAGACGGTTTTCTTTGTAACTTGCGTGTTCCTCATGTTCATAGTATTTGACTTTATGTTTGCTGAGTCGTTATGTTTTTCTTGGTTTTTATTTTGAGTTATGGAGTTGTTATACCTCTTTGTGAATTACTTTTTTGATATGTCGTAGAATTGTATTGGCTAGAATTTTGTTGAGGATTTTTGTACTAAATTCATGAGGGATATAGGTGTATAATTTTCTTTTTTTGAGCACGTTTGGTTTTTAATACGTGAATTTTTCTTTTTTTTCTTTTTAAGGAGAGGGTAGTTTATTTTTTGTGGAACAAAGGGTAGCACTGTTTCAGAAGCCTTGGTGCTGAGCCTGAATTAAAAGTGTGTGATAACATGAGATTCCGGAAGCTGTATTTCCCTCCCGTATTTTATTTTAGGTTAGCATCTTATTTCCAAGCTGTTTTAGCAACTGGTTGATTTTTTTTTTTTTGTATGTGTGTTTAAGTAAATAAACATTTTATTTCTATATTCTTAAATAATAATAAAATTATTATTTTATTTATATTGTTTTAGCCAGCTCTCTTAAGTTGCAGTCTTTTCAAGATCTTTAAGGACATGTTAACATTAAAAACTTTGGATGTTTTTAGTTAAACTGAGAATTTTTTTGTTGTAAAATTAATTCATTGTTAAAGCAATATAATGGCAAGATGCAGTCTCATTTTACTCTCAGGCTACTTGCATATTCAGGGTTAACATTAGGTTTTAGGGCTAAAATTTAGGGATGATGGTCCAAATTTAAAACAGCAGTCTTTATTATCATTTAGTATAGAAGAGACTGTTTATTTAATAGTGCTTGTTTGTTGAGTAATAATTTAAAGCCAGTTGTAGAGTAACAGTTGACCATATCTGCTGCCTATTTCTTGCTCTTAAGAGCTCTGACTTTTGTTCCCTCAGCATTCCCCTCATGGAGAAGTTCCTTTTGATATGCAGATAAGGTTTTCAAACTCGTTATTCTCCCCTTCCTATTTTTTGTTTTCTTTACTTTTTTTTAAACTCATACATTTGTTCCACTTGTGCATTATAAACAAAATCTGTAAGCAGAAATAGGATAATGCAAGAGATAGGGAAAGATTTCTAGGGACCATTGTATTTGCAATTTAATACTTTTTAGAGAAATGCTTTCTGAAGCATTGTCTTCTATAAGGAAATATATTGGTACGGTGTGGTTTCCCAGTGTTTTATGAATTTTTTTTTGTGGGCTTTGCTAAACATATGTATAGGGATATGTTCTTTTGTCCTATTACATTACATTACATTAATATGTTTATATTTTATTTCAAAAATAGAATCAAAATATGAGGGGAAATGGCAGAAAACAGTATCAAGACTCCCCCAATCAGAAGAAAAGAACAAATGGCGTCCACAGCCAGCCAGCAAAGCAGCAGAATCCCTTGATGGTAAGATTTAAGGCTCCCATGTTACGTAGGCAGGTCAGACTTCTTAAGAGAGGGGGAAGGGCATTGTGAAGGCACGGTATGGAATGCTATTTGCCTTGCTCTATTTTTAAAATACTGATAAGATTTTGTGGTGCTACATTGTTCACTAAAATGTTAGTGTGCTGAAAATGTCTCTGGCTACTTTTAATTATAAGTTTAAAGAAGTTTAATTATAAGTTTAACATTGATTCAGTTGTACATCTAATCTTTGTTTTTTATGTGGGTATTTACATTCATTAATTCTTTGAAAAGAATGTATAGTCAGCAAAGTTTTTTAGAGTAATTTCTTGGCTATTGATCTGTGTCCTAAACAGTCTTTATTATTTTAATGAAGTGAGAAATTTGAGAGAATGTCATAGTGTATTTTTTTTTAAGTTTATAGAATTTAGGAAATAGAAAGTAAGACACAGAACACTCATAGCCAGTGCCATGTGCGTTAGGCTAGGCCTAAAAAGACAAATAACATTTTTGAGGCATTTCTTTCTATTCTTTGTTCCATTTTCTTCTATTCTGTGTTTCAGAAAGTTATTGACAACAAATGGTCTCACAGCTTAGTATTTTTTTTAAGTCCTGATATCTGTTGGATTTTCTTATTGCAGCTTCGCCTGTTTTTTCATTCTCAGTGGGTAATAATAGTAATTTCAAATTTTCAGCAAAAATACTTTGAATTCTTGGAGTGCTGTTTATTTTTCATTTAGGGTTTAATGACCCCTACCAGTTCGCAGGAAACCCTGGTGGTGTAGTGGTTAAGTGCTACAGCTGCTAACCAAAGGGTCGGCAGTTCACATCCACCAGGCGCTCCCTGCAAACTCTGTGGGGGCAGTTCTACTGTCCTATAGGGTCGCTATGAGTTGGAGTCGACTAGATGGCACTTGGGTTTGCTTGGTGTTTTTTTGTACTGGTTCACATGTATTAAAGATCAGTTTAGTGTCAAACTACTTGTCCTTCACTATTAATCGCATTTTATTCTGGTAAAAACATTGACAGCAACAAAGGAGACAATCTTAATAGATGATTTAAAGGATTTTAATAAAATTCAACATCTGTTTCTAGCAAAAACGGGACAGAAAAATACTCTCTTAAAATGATAATACTGTAAAAATATTAATTTTTTCTAAATAAATATATAATTTAATTTAGCACCAACCAAAATCCTGTGGGTTTTTGGAGGAACTTCATAAATGACTCTCAGATTCATCCAGAAGAACTTGAGTAAATTTTTTCAAAGTTTTTTAAAAGAGTTAATGAACAAACAGTTCATAAGAAATAAAAGTGATTGGTTAAATTTTATGTGTAATCAGAGAATGCAAATTAAAATAGGATACTACTTTCTGCCATCAGATCGGCAAATAGAAAGATTGATGAGACCTCAGTACAGTTGGGAGACCTGGTAGCGCACAGTGGTTAAGAGCTTGGCTGCTGACCAAGAGGTCGGCGGCAGCTCCTTGGAAACCCTGTGGAGTGGTTCTCCTCTGTCCTGCAGGGTCGCTATGAGCTGGAATCACCTTGACAGCAGTGGGTTTTTTGGTTTCAGTGTCGATGAGTGTATTGGGAACAAGTAAAATTTGTTAATTGGTACAGCTTTTCTAGAAAGCTGTTGGATTATATCTATCAAACGCATGAAAAAGTGCTTACCTGTTTTCCATAGAAAGGGAATTTAAGGAATATTTACCCCATTACTTCTTTATGATAATGAAAAAATGGAAACAACCTGAATCTCTAAGAAGATGTTAAATGCCATATTATTGATTAGATTACTGGGTAGTCTTTAAAATGATGGAGTGAATTTATATTTATGCAAAAAAGGAGTATGTTTGCCATATATTTAGTACATTAAAAAGTTGGTTTCAGTACAGTAATGTGTGTAATCCTACTTAAAAATTACACAATTGTGCAAAAATACAGCTTCATAGAAAAAAAAAGCTGGAAAACATGTATACCAGAATATTAATAGCAATTATCTCTGGGTTGAGAGATTTAATTAATAATTTTTTTTCCCTCTTTTAATGCTCTTCTACAATGTGAATGTAATGAACTAAAAAAGTTTTAGGCTTAAACAATAAATACATAAACAAAAAATACAAGAAAAGTACCAATGAGAAAATGGATGAGGTGGTTATAATTCTGATTCAGTTTTCTTCCTGGGAAGTGTGATAATGTATCTTCTGATTTGTTACAAGTAAAATAACTGAGGATAGTGTGTTCTCTCTGTTTTTTTAATTAGAAATGTGAAAAAAAATTTCATCCACGAAAACTTCAGGATAATTTTGAAACAGGCAAGTCAATTTTCTGTCATTTTAAAATCTCTTCTTGTGGGACTTGGTTTGGTTTTGGCCTAACTTTGATTTTAGACAGGAAGATAGTACATATTCTGCAGAGAGAGTTCATATATGTGGTCAAGTTCTCTTAATACAAAATTGGCTAAAACGAAAATACTTAAATGATCAAGGTGAAATTATTTGCCCTTCTAATGTGCTATTTCGTTTGTAGCTGTCCAGCCTTCATGCTGTGTATGAGTATTGTAAATAAATAATTGCTTAGGGGTTAAAACAAGAGTGGAACTAAATATAAAGCTGAGGATATCTAGTTCTTGAGTATTTGTAGGGGGATAACTAACTTGAGAGGGGCAACATTTTTGTCTTGTTTTAGTGGTAAGGATGGCTAAAGTTTAAAGGTTGTGCTTAAGGATAGCTTTTATTAAAGATCACACTGCAGCTTCTCTTCCTTATCAAAAGTAGATCTGTGATCTGATTTGGAAAGTAAGGATAACGTAGAAAGCGCTTTAATAGATGTCATTTGGAAGTACAGGAGACTATTTTTTTCTTAGGTGCTATTTTGAATTGTATGAAATTGCCTACGAAGTAGATATACATTATTCACCATCTAAATTTAATGCTTTCATGTAGAAAAGCCTAAGAAATGTGAAGCAATATAATTATATTCCTTGTAATCCCTCCTATAATTCGAGGTAAAAGTTATTTTACCTTAAATTTGAAAAGATGCATTAACCCTGTTTTGGAAAGTTAAGGTTAACTGAAGAAGTAGAAACTGTCATTATAGTTTAGAAAAGTTACAGGGGTAGATGTCCTCTTAATAGGACTTTTCTGGCCACCTTGGGTGGTGGAAATGATTGGCTAGTAGTTAAATCTATTAACATGTCAGAAATAGTTTGTGAAAAATTTTTAAAAGCTGTGTTTTCTGGAACGCTAAAGAAGGCACAGTGTAACATAGTATATCCAGCTTAGTTGGGCATGATACGGATATATAAATCTTTAAGTTCTCAATCTTGTGAAAAAATTATAAAAGGATTCTTAGGATTCATTTCAGCCTTTCTTTCTGCCTTAGCCTCTTCGTGTCCATTTGAAACCTCGTTTCCTGGTCAGGTCCCTGCTTTATTTTTTTAAAAAAAAAAAGACCAGATAAACTGGAGTGGGTTATACTCCTGGAAATCTGGATTTTTCTCTAGGTTAATATACTCCCTGAAGACTTGATAAGCGTTAACTTTATTGTTCCAGAGTTATAATTTTTACAGTTCTTATAATTGTAATCTTCACAATGCTTACATTTTGATCTCTGTCAGGAAGTTCCCATTATGTTTGCACAATATACAAATATAGGAAAGTGAATGTCAAGCATGAATGCCAAGGGTCTTAAAGGCTGAGATTAAGATTTTGAAAATTAGTTTAGAAATAAGCAGTAATACGTTATCAATTCGGGGAAAGGACAGTATCTTGGTGGTTCTATTTAGATTAGGTTCAGAGTGTGGAAAGAAAAACATACACTCTGTGTTCCTTTATAACAAAAGGTGGAGGGCAGGGCAGTATTTGATTTTTTTCTAAATGACTGAGGTTGTTTATTTTGTTTTTTAAACAGATGCTGTATATGACTTACCTTGCTCTGGTGAAGACCAATTGCTAGAACATGCTGAGGGACAGTCTGTGACATGTAATGGACATTGCAAGTTCCCATTTTCATCCAGAACCTTTTTGAGTTTCAAGTTTGATCATAATGCCATAATGAAAATCTTGGATCTTTGATAGCAGCAAATGTGTTATGGAAGTACCAAGATCAGAGACCTATTGCATTTGAGTGTGTCTTCAAGCCTTACCTTTCTCAGGTGTTTTAAAGAAATGCAGGGGGGCAGTGATGTTTCTGAACAGATTGCTCTTGGTTCAGAGGAGAGAGTGGCAAGAAACACGAGTTTGCACTGTAAATGCTGTTACAACTTTTTATACAGATGTACCTTTTCAGTGTTTGGCTACCTAAGTTGCCTTTTTTGAGGGCATTCTTTCTTTGTGATTGTGGGCTTTATTTTGTATTCTGGTCAAGAAAAGTGTTTGATTCATTATGAAATAGCCAAGTTAACGGGAATCCTCCATCTGCCCATTACATGATTGCAACAGTGGTCTATATATATTGACATTCTTTAAAAAAAAAAAAAAAGGAAAACTTAAAATACACTATTATTACATTAACATGAGTGCTGAAGTATCACAGAAGTCAAGATTGCAGGTCATCTGCTTTGGTGGCATTTTGCACATTTATCTGCTTTTGATCACTTAGACTCTGATCCTCCTCTGCCTAGGGTCTTGTTGAAAGTTTTATTTAGAGCCAGCATCTGCAATATTATGTTCACATTCAAAATGAACTCTTAGCACTTCATTAAAGGACAAAGTCCGCAGCCTGGAAAGGGATCGAGTAGGATGGGCACGATGCTGTAATTTGAGTTGGGCTGTATGCAGTCAGGAAACCAGTGAGACTGCTGGGCGAGAGGGTAGCAGAGAAACGTGGAGGCTGGAACCCAGTAGCTACTTCGGTCATGTATTTACCATCCTGCCTCCAGCCCTTTTTAGTATTGTATTTAGTATTGTAAAATGATTTTGTTCTTGTGAAAATTTCCTCTATACTATAGTTGTGTAAATATGTATGTAAAACAGACATTAGATTTTCCATTGCATCTCAGTGTTGATATGTGTAAACTGATGTTAGGTTCCGGTTAGCAGTAGTAACAGAGAACGCTGTGCTTTTATTGGCATGCTGAAACCTCTGGAGTGAGGAGAAAGGGTCTGCAACCACGTACAAAGTATTTCACTAGGGGGAGAGTCGAAATGTGAAAGTAACACACATAACTCACTCCTAGGAATGCATCTTGTTCTTTCAGGATTTTTAAATCCCAATAAGGGTAGCAATGTACGTTTTAAGAAAGATTTCAGCTATAATTGAGGACAATCACCAGGGCTTAAAGGGTCTTTAGTGTTTTGGGTGCATCTGACCTCATGGAAGGTATTTCTTTGTGAGGGGAGGTGTGCAAGCATATGGGCGGGGGCATCTGTCATGTGGGTTTTTTAAATCTTTTATGTGTGGTATCCACAAGGTATATCTCTGCTTGTAGATGTTATTGTAGAAGTTTTCATTCTGAATAGGTAGCCTGTTTAAAAGGGGCTCTATTTAACCCAGTGGGCCTTTTAAAGGAAGCCACTATTGTAAGGCATTCACTTGGTGTTACTTTGCTTTAGCTTTGAAATGGCTTAGTTTTTAAGGCTAAATTCTATTTATTAATGAAAGTGTCACCCTCTTGGTGCTAAGCAGGAGAATTCACAATTTTAGCAGTTAGAATTAGGTTATCTAGAATCTTGCATCTTGTAATGTGACAAATTTGTGAATCCTGTGACTTTTTTTTTAATGCATTATATGGTCATGTTTGGAAGCTCTTACTGTTTCCAGAAATAAAGCTGCTTTGCTTGGGTCTCTTTGAGCCATATTTATAGTTGGTCCCAGCATTCCAGATTTCTGTCAACACGTCAAAGGAGTGAAAACTTAACTTTGTCTGGCAGGTGAATCATTGTCACTTATTTACTGCCATCCTGGAAACCATTTAATTGTGCGCATGTTTATTTTATTTTATGTGCACATGCACGCAGGTGCATATGCTCTCTAAGTGAGTACCTTGGTGAGTCTATCAGGCGCCAAGAGTTGATTCTTCAGCTCACAATGCTAAAGTAAAAGAGGTTAGTTATCAGAAGTATGGCCTTTCACGGTGTTGAGCCTCTTCAAGAACCAACAGATATCTCTTTTCAATCACTGGTAGTTTAACTGGTTAAATGTCATTGCTGTTGTGCTGCTTCATTTAATGCACTGTGGAACCAAATAAGGATATTATTGGTGTGGGATTGTGATAATTTTAGACTTTTAGCTCTCTTGACGGTTTGGGATAAAAAATGTTAAAAAGATGTGAGTTGAAGCTTATGTGTGTGATGTGAATTAACTATGCAGAATATGTATAAGTTGGATGTACCTATTTTATATACATCCACTGTACTTATTCCCTTGAACCTGTGTATTAATTTCTCAGTGTTCAGGTTTAGAAAGGCCATGCTTAGTACAGAAACTGGATTTCTGCTTGAGAAATTTAGCATGGTTTGAGGAAATCAAGAGATAAAGGAGTATGCTGAATATGCAATATTTACTTCTACTGTGTGCTGCATTTTTAGAAGGTAAATGAGAAGAGTAGTTGTATTGGCTTCATTTTTTTTTTTTTAATTTTTTATTGTGCTTTAGATGAAAGTTTACAAAGCAAATTATTTTCCCATTTGATACTTTGTACATAAAGTGTTCCACGACATTGGTTGCATTTCCCACAGTGTGTCAGCACTCTCCCCATTTCCACCCTGGGTTCCCTGTTCTCTTTCGTGGGGATTTTCTACTCCTTCCTGCCTTCTCTTCTTTGCTTTTGGGCAAATGTCTGTTTGATACCGTATAAATTGATTGTTCTAAGGAACAGGTTCCTTTTGGGTGTTACTGTTTATTTTATAGACCGGTCTATTGTTTGGCTGAACGGTGGTTTCTGGGAATGGCTTCAGTTCCAGATAAGAGCCTTGGCCATAGTCTCGGGGGTCCCTCCAGTCCCTATTGGACTAATAAGTCCGATCTTTTTTGGTGAATTTGATTTTTTGTTCTCCATTTTTCTCCTGCTCTGTCTGGGATCCTCTCTTGTGATCCCCGTGGCTTCATTATGTTTTGCCTTTGAGAGAGAAATTGGTCTTTGAATTCACTTTTTAAATGTTTTTTTCCCAACCTTACATGTTCTAAGGTGCAGTGCACTGTGAATCTTTCATTTTTAAAAGTTTTGTAGGTGCTTTTATGTATAACTTTTATGATTTATGTTAGATGAATTGTTTTTGTACTTAACCATCGTAATCCAAAATAAGGGGTATAGTTTACATGCTTTTCATAAGTGTTTATTAAGAAATAGCAAATGAATGGTTTTAGGATTTCAAACAGTGATAGTCTCCTGAGAAATGAACATTTGGAGAGGTCCAAGAACCCTGGTGGCATAATGGTTAAGAGCTACGGCTCCTAACCAAAAGGTTGGCAGTTGAATCCACCAGGCGCTCCTTGGAAACCCTATGGGACAGTTCTGCTCGGTCCTGTAGGGTCGCTATGAGTCAGAATTGACTCAACGGCAACAGGTTAAGAACCTAATAGAACTCTTTTAGCATGGATGAGATCTGAGTAAGGTGTTTGAAAATTAAGTTGGATGTCTTAGTTAATATATAAAGGCAAGTTTCCTGTGTTGTCAAAGGAATTGTGGTGACTGCTTGCTTGCTGCTTTGAGCTTTGGAGATCCTTATTTTTCTATTAATATCTATAATCAGTAAGTACAGATTTATAGCAAAATTAATTTTATGCTATAAGATTGGGTGGGTACTTTTAAGGCTTTAGTAATTTTGTGTGGAATGTAAAACAGAAACTCTAAGTGAATAACATCCCTCCACCGTAAGAATTAAATTCTTCTGTAAAATTCAGCATATTGTGGTCTCTAGAAAAGGTCAGGTGTGAGTGCGTGTGTGCATAAAAAACATTTCATCCCTGTTCCCTTACTTACTATTTTTTTTGCTCTCCAACAATTAAACAGTAAGCAGCAAAGTCAGTTATAAAAGGTAGACTTTGTGCCAACTTTTCTTATTGTGATAACCTCTTTTGATTTTTCTTTATTTTTGTACCAGTGGACTTTTCCCCACCTGCTCAGAGATTTTGTTTTGATAAAGAATGCTGTACTTACCTGTTGAAATCTGTTGTTTCAGTATTTATCTGAGGCAGTATTTTCTTTGTGTATTAATCATAGTTATAATAAAGTTAGATACATCAACATTTCTTTGAAGAAAAATAAATGTTACCTAGTAATTTTGACTTGGATTATTTTCTAGTTTGGAATAAGGGGTTTATATGTATTGTTGTAACTTTAGTAATACCCAAAAGACAATGTTACTTTTTCTGAAGGTATCCTTTACCTTTAAGTACCTGTCCCTAGATAAACAGGTGTTAGGAAAACAATTTTGTTAAACTTTATTCCTGATGGCTTGGAGAGGCCTAGCTAGAGTTCCTCATTTTATATCGTAAAGGGCATTTGTATAATTGCCAAAAATTCTAAAAATTAGATTATGATGAGCTTTTTCAGCATCTTTCTCTTCTTAGAATTGAGTTGCTGTTGCAGTTTGCACACCCCATGTCATAGATATGGCAGATTGCAAATGAGCAATACAAGCTTGGTCCCATGCTTTCAAAGCAAGTTTTGGATTGCAATTAAAGTATAATAGGCTTATTGTTATAGAACAAAATTGCCCAGAAGGTAGAAGACAGCTGTAGTTGTTTGGTTAAAGAGTATAAGGAAGGTATTTTAGAAGGCTAGACATACTTGTCTAGAAATGTGACCATTGAGTAGCCCAAACTTAGCCTAATGTATGTGGCCATTACCAGGCTTTCCCCAGCTCTGGATTAAGTTAACTTTTTCTAATTTTTTCTCACTTTTTAAAAGACCAGTGTTTAGGAGTCTGGTCCTTTGTGTGCTGATAATTTACAACTCCAGCCACACTGAAGTGCTCTGCTTTCCTATAGAAAGACAATCTAGGTATGTCCACCCTACCAGTCAGGTGTGTGTCATAGTCATTTTCACAGTGGTGGTTAGACATTTGTCCTGTATAGGATAGGAGTGGACTTGAAGGAATGGTCTTCTTCAGCTGAGTTGCTTGAACTTTAACATAGTACAAAGAAGTGTAAAGAAAAAAAAATATATATGTATATATATAGAGAGAGAGAGTATTGAAAATCTTCTTGAGAAATGTTCATAATTGAATCTTTAATCTGGGTCCCCAGAGTAATGAAATCTCCAGTCAGGAAATTCCATCTATCGTGAGTCTCCTGTGATTAACAGAGGGGATGGTCTAGCTATGACAGCAGCTTGAAAGCATGATCATCTGAGAGGGATTAACCTTGACAAGATGCTTGCATTAGCTGGGTTGTGTTGGTCAAGAGTGCTCTGGGAGAGACTGAATCCAGAAATCAGTTGCCTGTGTTTATAACTCTGTCCTACATGAACCATCTTAACAGACTTCAGTCCTTTAGCCCAGTGCAAGAGTCAGGGTCTGAATGTATGTTTCCTTTTTGGTGGAAGGGTTCTTGGAGGTGGCTGGCCTTTTTATTTGGTTATTGGCCACTGTCTGTTGCATGCCATTTAAATACCTGTTGTTTCTTAAGCAGCTTTCTTGGTGTGTCTGGTGAGGAAGAGAGCATCGAGTCTCTTTTTTCCCCATTGTGTTTTTATTTGTGCTACAACCCTATGATAAATCTGTAGGAATTTGTAATCAGTGATCATATTCTTCTCTTGCAAAGATGATCTCATTTGGGCCACAAGCAGGTTAGGAGTATGGACACCTGTGCTCTGAGTCTTCCAGTGTACTAGCTGTTCGGGAACAGAGAGGAGATTCCTGTGTGGCTCTAGGGGAAACGGGCATTGTTCTGGTGGTCCTCAGCCTTTAAGAGTATAGTGAACTTTTTGAGATAGAATGCAAATTACGGTGTGAACCATTTTGGGCACAACTCTACGTTGCTATTAATTTCTCAAGTTTTACGAAATTAGCTAGTTTTTTGTAACATGACATCTTGGCTTTTCCTTTCCTGATACTAGGAATAGACTGTTTGGCAGCAAAATAAAGGTTATCAACTGTGAATGAATTTAGAAAGGCAATAACTATTGCTCAGTATTTTGGTTGGTTAAATGTGTTGAAACTCTTGGAACATATGAGTAGGAGTGGCCTTGCACTCTTCATGGTCTCATCACATACTATGTGTATGATATGCACTGACAGAAAAGCACAGAAGATGTATCTGCAAGAGTTTGTGCATTTTGCTACTGTCCCGGGCACTGCTGTCTGTACTGTTCATTTTAGATTTGTGTTTGGATCTTACACAAGCAATCATTTAATTTCAAATGCAAGTGTCCAAAGAACTGAGTCTTTAATTTTACTCTTTTGCTCATATTTCAGATTAGATAGCTAAAATGACTTCCATTTTATAAATATTGCGAGCTTTTTTTCTTCAGTAATAAAGAAAAAACTGTGAGCTGTTTTGCTTATAATATATATATTTTTACTTGTAAGTTTTTGAAGTTTTCTTAATTCTATAAGGTGTTAACCCTATAATAGTACTTTATGGAAATAATCCTTGGTAAGTTTTAACTCATCCTAGACCTGTGTACAATTCAGACTTTTAATTTTACCCCTCGGCTTTAATGAAAAGTTAAAACAATTTTATTTCAGAATAGAATGATTAATCAAATGGAGTTATAAATCATGTATTAATTAGCCAATTTAAGTGAAACCCTCTTATGTAAGATTGTCTTTAGTCTAATCAGAATGAGGGCATAAAGTTTAGTTTGGAAGGGAGAAAGACAGGTTTTTTATTATACCCTATTTCCAAAATAAGATTTGCTTTTACACATGCTGTGGCGAATAGGTGATGCTTATGAAAGATACTTAGTGTTCTTGGGAGTAGGTTTTAGTCTAGACTCTGAAGACACTTGAGTCATGCTAAGCAACTTATTTGGGACCTACAAAAGCTGGTAGAAAAAAATGAAATAGTCTCACTAAATATATGATACTCATATGAGAGAACTGGACTTTACAAATCTCAGTAATAATTTTTGTTTTATGTGAAGTGATTTTAACATTTAATCTTTGCCTAAATGATAAAAAAAAAACACAAAAACCTAACAGTGTTTTATTACTTCACTTTCTAGGGCATTTTAATGCCTGGAGAAAGACTATAAATAAACCATTGAAGTGCTTCTGTCCATGGTAGTAATGAAGTTCTTGGAGTTTTTGGTTTATTGTCAAACATTTAGGGAGAGCAGATGAGGAACCAAAAAATACCTGTTGGATTCACTTTGTAGTTATAAGAATTGATACCTTTAGAGTGGACTCTGCGTTCTTTTTATTACATTCTGGCTGAACCATAGCATTGTCTCTTTCCCTCAGTGTTAATGAAAGGATAAAGAATGATTTTTCACTTATATGGGATTTCTGGTGACTCATGTTTATAAATTAGATTTAAATGTTTGCTGGATTACTGTACTTCCAAAGAAGACTAGAAGTGCCAGCTATACTCTTCATTGAGAAAATAAAATCCTCTGTCTTAACAGGTATTAAATGTTACAACTTTTTGATGTAAATATCAGTTTAGAAATTAAAAATCTTTTGTCTTATTATAAAATCGAATTTGAGTTATGGAAGTTTTCTCTTGAATTTTGAAACAATTTTACAATTGACTGTTCAAATTCTGGCTTTCTGTAAAAACATGTTAAATTTAGACTACTTGTAGTGCAATATTAATAAAATTTGCTGCTTTGATCACTTTTAGTTACTACCTTAACCTGGCTTCTGCTGTTGTTAATAAACAAGTGTGAGATAAAGTATGTTTATATAATAAAAGGTAGAGAGTCTGAAAAAAACAAAAATATGGTTGGGTTGTTGCTTTAAAGCAAGATTATAGTGGAGGACTTGATGTGAGTTAAAAAAAGATGTGAGTTAGATATGTAAAATCTGGTACTTAAATTTCTGCTGTAACCAGGTTTTCCAAATCGGATGCTTGAAGAAGAAATAATTATTTTCCATTAAAGACCTAATCTATATATGGCCAAAGGTACTCTGCTTCAGCAGTGATAGTCTTCCTCTAACAGACGTGGTGCAAAGCTGCTTGCTGTCCTTTCTTGTACTTTTAATTCTTGATTTTATTCCCTGTCTGAGCAACTCTTAAAAAGGAAAAAATCCTTCAATAGCTAACTTCCCATTTATGGCACATTGTGAGAACAAAACCAAGTAAAGATGGGCAATAAATAGGGTTTCCTTGGCTGTTGGGCGTTTTGACTTACTAATCTTACTTCTAGGCCCTTGCTTTTGACTTTTTTTTTTTCTTTCCCCAGTTGCTGTGGAGGTGATTCCAACTCATGGTGACCCTGTGTGTGTCAGAGTAGAACTGTACTCCATAGGATTTTCAATGGCTGATTTTTTTGGAATTAGATCTCCAGGCCTTTGTTCCGAGGTACCTTGTGTGGACTGCAGCTGCCAGCATTTTAGGTAGCAGCTGAACGTGTTAACCGTTAGCATTGCTTAGGACTTTCCTGCTTTAATGTGAAGCATCACAGGTTTGATATTTCCATGTTAGACAGTCTTACAGAAAACAGCTTTACCCTTAACACTGTTAAAAGTAGTACATCATGGCATTAGAAATATTTATTCAGAATATAAGAACGTTTGTAAAATATTATAAATGTCTCTGTATAAATAAATGGAATTTTTTTAAACAATTCTATATCAAATAACACAAAGTAGCTATTTTACAGGAGCTAAAACTAAAGGCATCTGGAAACACTTAAAGCCATAGAAGTGAAGAATCTAAAAAATTACAAGGTAGAAGTACAGTGGTAAGTGACAGCTTAAAATGAAGCGTTCAGTACAAACAGTAGAACAGTACTGACAAATGCAAACTTAGTCACATGTGCTTTAATAAGTGACAGTACATTCAAGCAGGTTTTTCTACTTCAAGTGGCATAAAAGTAGCACATTTTCAAATAATAGGAAACCTAAATCTCATGCAAAGTAAATAAATCTTGACAAAAAATCTTGACAAAGTATCTAAAAACTGATTAGAAGGAGAAAAAAAGTTAACACGTTTCATTATCTTTGCATTAGGTTCAAATAAAAGCAGAGTATTAGAGGCTCTCATTCACCGGCAGTCCTGCTGTGAGCGCTGTAAGTGGATGGCAGGGCGAGAATGACTACACCGAAGCAGGTGTGGGAGAACTTTAGTGTGGCCTGCTCTGTGCGCTGAGCTGATTGATAGACGACTCCTGGGCGAATGACGTGCAAGGATTGCTGGTCAAGGATGTGATTATCTAACAGTAATTTTGTTAGGGGGATAGAATGGTTTTTCTCGCTCAGATGCGATGTGATAATTTACCCACTTGAAATCTTAACCAAAAATCTAATGGTCTGCATGTGAACTGTCTTCCTCTGGTACTGTATTTTTAGTACAAGAATGCATGTAACATAACAGTTGCTATTCAGCTTGGACCTTTGTTTGTATTGTAACAGCTGCTGTGTGCCCAGTGGTGCTGTGTTGCCAACAGCCAGCATCACACTGATAATTCTGATTTCAGTTCTAAAGTCAGTGCTTGGCACCCGAAGGCAGGAGATAACTAAGTCACAGGTTCAGACTGGCCCATAGAAACAAAGTTTTCATTGACTAGAGTAGGCTTTGGATAAACTTCAATAAGGACTGTTTGTGCAGCAAAGGCATAATTTTTGTTGTGTAATAAGCTATACCTCTTGTACAAAGTAGTACCCAGCTTCTGGACACAGAATTAGCAAGCCTCATTAAAAGGTGGTGATTATATCATTCCTTGTCAAATATACGGTTCCACTGTTTAAACAGAAAAACAGTTCCTGTGATTATTTTTTTTTTTATTCTACAACACTTCTACCTAGTGCAGAGGAAAAAAAAAAAAATGTAAATGTTACTTATATCCCTCCTTCCCCAACCAAAAACAGACATATCCTTGGCAACCCTCTGGCTGCTCCCTAATTAAAGTTCAAATGGAGAAATTGCAGCCAGAGAAATTTTTCTCCTGTTGAGGCTCTTTCTAACTACAGATCTGTTTGCTACCTCTTGAAGCAGGTACAGCTGTACACTTATTAAACATGGTTTTTTCATTTTAAATAAGTCTGTATGTAGACTGGATGGGTCAATGGTTGAAACTTATGGAGGGACACTTTAGAAGTCATTAATGACAGTTTTGATGTTTTCTGTAGTCTTGATGTCATTTCATTTAAAACATGAGCATGTCAGCATTAACCCCAAACTCTCTTGAGGGTGAATTAATAAGATTAAAAAATAATTGCAGGATAATTTTTGGGCTATAGGAAATGTTCTGAATTCATGCCAGTAGCATCAGCAGTCCAGCCCTGATAGGTAATCTGTATGCAACTAGGAGACTTTTAAAGTTTTCCTCAGAGTAGTAAAATCCTTACTACTCCTATCCTAACAGTTTTTAAGTAAAAGCCCATAGTCTTTAAGTTGGACTACATGTCAAGACTCTAATTAGAGAAATTTCTGAGATCCCTGTAAAGTATGGCTGCCGGCTCAGAGGACAACTTAGGAAGAAGTACATGCATCTGAAAGGAGGATTAAGCAATTATATTTAACCGGCACTTAGTTTTTTATTAACATTCCAGTTTTAGGCAGCGTAGATATTAACCTTCAGAAACCCAACATACCAGCAGATGAGCGTGAATGTTAAAAGTTAATTACCTCCATTGGTAAGGTAGCCTCCTTAGCCTGAGACTTTTAACTCAGGCCATTTAGTTTGCCTCAATTCAGCAGTGCAAAATACACTCCAAGGGAACTGTGAAATGGGTCCTTTTCCTCTTGCCCATTTCACCAAGAGCCAAAGGCTAAAAGAGAAGGTAATTGCCTAAAAGGGGTAACCACTGAGGAATTGGAAAGAAGACAAAAATTTCAAAGTCTGAGGTTTTTAACCTCATATAAGTTAGAATCAAGACCACTATTTGCCCCTGAGGGGAATGTTAATGTAAACCAGCTTCTGTTTAGAGAAAAAATTCATGTAGAGTCAGCTTACAAAAAAAGAATTACATTCCCCAGTCACCTGCAGTCATTTAATCAGCGCACTTTCAGTAGACCCCACAGTTAGCATAACCAAGTGCCTGTTGGTTCACCTTCAAAAGGGATTGTGTCTTAGGAAGTATTTGAAAAATACAAGGAAGGAATATAAACCATTTTATAGATCTTTTATTCTATACATTTATAAATGTAACAGTTTTGCCCGGGAAATGGTTCTCACCCAATCACCACATATTTAAAAGCATTAGGTTGAAGTATAAACTCAAAATAAGGCCAGGTAGGATCAGTAATACTGGGGCCCAGGATGGAGGAGACTTTGCTGTCTGGAGGAGTTATATGACCCTATTAAGTGTGGGTCCTTTGTTTTAATTTGGAGCAAAAATGGTAGGCAAAGGTCAGCGGGCAGAATTTTATTTCTGCTTCAGCCACATTTTTTATGCAGTGTTGGTGAAAACGATAAACTGTCCATTCTGATGCTTGTTTAGTCACGAGAAAGCTGTGAACGAACCACTGTGCACATCCCAGTTTGTTCAACGGCAGGCTCTAGGTAAGCTGGAAAAATTGGTGAAAACTGTTATCTATGAAAAAAAAATTTGTGCATACTTTCTTTAGCCAAAACATTTTCCTCATGATAAAATGCAAATTTATCCAAAGAGTAAAAATTGGTTAAAAAAAAACTTGCTTACAACCACCAACTGAGTAACTGATAGATTCAAAGAGAAGACAGTGGGCATTTTCCCAGTGATCAGAGCACCCTAAAGCTGATCCTTCCAGATGGGTACTAGTTGATTTTTTTGGAGACAGGTGGTTGCTTTTGGGATAGAATGCCTCCTCTTCTCCTAGGTGGTGACTGGAGTACCCTTCCCCATTGTGCAGAAGGCTGAGGAGTTTGTATCATACACGTTCTCTGAGAATAGAGACCTTTAGCTCATGGACATGGGGACTCTAATGCAGGAACTTGGTCATAAGCAAAACAATTTATAGCTCCCTGTTGAATTTGGATATTTCTTATAGGGGACTTTGGGTGGTCCTCAGGTACTACAGAATAAATTGCAAGCAGTCCTTTAAAACATATCAGTGTAGGGCAGCTACAAAATTGAAAGAAGGCAGAGGGTGAGATAGAGAAGGCTACAAGTAGAAAAGGAATGATGAATATATTTTAAGACAGAGGACCCTCCTGAAAGCAATTCAGGTACTTTGGTCCTGCCTGTCCTTGTTGGCATTTTGCCTGAGATTTAACCATAATGTTAACCATCACCATGTCTCTATAAAAACCCACTGCTGTCGAGTCATTTCCGACTCATCTCTAGGAGATAAAAAAGGGGACCTTAACAGCCAGTCTAGAAAAGGACATCATGTCTAGTAAAGTACAGGGTCATCGAAAAGGAGTGTAATCCTCCGTGAGATAGATTGATATGGTGGCTACAACAGTGGGCTCAAACATACCAATGACTGAAGATGGCCCAGGATTGGGTACTGTTTTTGTTCTGCTGTGCATTAGGGATGTAATGAATTGGGCTGGATGACAACTAACAATCACTGCCTCCACCACCATTCCCTCCTCCTTCATACTGGAAGGAGCAAGTCTTGAATTGGGGCAGGACTGGCCTCGCCAAACATCCAGTTACCTACTCCATGTCTGACAAGGCACAGCTTCTTTCTCAGAGACAAGTCCAGAGCTACGTATATATTCATGTAGTTAAGTTTTGATTCATAGAAAACATCAATTATGTAGTGCCCTGGGCTGGGGGGAAAAGTGCTAAGAAATGGTTCTCTGCTTTTGAGGAAACTCCTAATAAAATTTTAGTTCCATTGTACCTGTCAACGGAATTGTAATTCTTGGCTCCACTGGGAAGGAAAAATCCCAGACTCAAGAGTTCCCTTTGCAGCTCCTGCCTCCAATATGAAAGATGAGGGAAGATTTTATTTTCTCAGTACAAAACTGTTAAGGGATAGCCATGGGGGTGCGCTACTTGTAACTTCAACATATCTAGGGATATAAAGACACCATGGACTATCTTCTGTGATCTGAAACTCCAGAACAGCCTTCTGAGTGACAGCCTGTATCTTGTAGTTGATACATGGGACTTGGAAACCAAAGCCTTGCAAATTAGCACTTCTGCTAGATGCTGGAATCACACATCCTGTGTGTCAGAGGTTTGCCCTGAAGGAACAAAGAGGAGAATTTGGGGATGCCAGAAGATAAACCCACTGTCTACCAAAAACAGAAGAAAAAAATGGAAAATCCTATAAAACAAATGGCTGGGATCCCACTGACGCACAATCTCTTGAACATACAAGGAGAATGAGAACGTGAATGCTGAAAGCAAAAGCAAGGTACTGCTGCTGATCATGGCACACAGAACATGTATTTACATACCATCTGTGGGCCTGGGAGGGGAGGAACACCATCCTCTCTAGATATAGTCCACACAGTGCCACTCGTCCCAAGGGGCTGAGTCTATCGCACTCCATTGTCCAAGTGCTGACCTACCTGCCAACCTTCCCTTTTCCGATTCTCCCAACAGGTACTCTGCCCTCAAGGGCCTTTCTCCCCTTGGTGGCCTGCTATAGTTTTACTTCTACAGCCAGACCTTTGGTGCCTGAAAGCCTGTTAGAGTGAAGTTTCGTTGGTGTGTGGCCTCGAGTTCTCCTCCTCCAGCAGAGCTATTCTTTGCTTGAGCATCCTCACTTGAGTCTCATGTCTTTCCACCATGGCCATCATCTGGGACTCCAACTTCTTCAGTTTGTTTTGATGCTTCTTCTTTGCTTTCTCATAGGCAGCCACTAGGTTGCTATATGGGAATGAGAGAAATGAGAATGAAGATTCATCCTAAGTAGCATTGAGGCATACTGTCTTGTCCAACTGGGTAACCCAGGACTATTAAGCACCACTCCGAAGAAAGAGTGGCCACTCAGACTCTTCATAAAGAATCTGAAATCAGGTGGTTAGAGGAAGCATAACATCAGTATTTCAACACTCATGGCCATTCATCTGTTGGCATAACCATGATTACGTCAACACAACTGCCGGGGACTTGTCTGTCTTAACACAATAGGAAGGGTTTTGCGTATGAGTCAAAACCAACTATTCAAACCAACTGAACCCAAAATACATAAGCAGAAAAGGTACCTGAATTCCAGAAATCTGTTACTTAAATACAAATATGTTAATATCTGAATTATACGTGTGAAAGTGGTTGAAATGTCAAATGTTCTGTTACCCATATTTCTACCATAATTTGAAAAAATAGTGCCGCTCTTCTAATCTTTTTTGGAAAATTATTTTCATAAAAATGCCATTTGTGTTACATGTAGTAAATTTATCTGTAAAATATTTGTCCATTTTAATTTCTAATAAAGATCGATATAATTTACATATACAAAAGCTTTTCTGAGGCCCTTATTTTTTAATGAGTTTAAAGGGGTTTTGAGGCCAGGTAGTTTCAGACCACTGCCTTAGAGCAGTGATTCCTAACGTGTTCCCAACATATTATAAAGTGTTGCTCAAATAAAAGGTTCAGTAGCCAATTTTGTTTGAAAAACATTGGCTTAAACAGTTGTTTTCTACTGTATGACTTCTCAGAACGGTTACCCTATGAAGTATCAAGAGGGCACCACAGTACTAAAACATTTTCCAAATGTATTTGGCCCAAGGACCCGTCTTTACCAAGCCTCTTAGGACTTGTACCATGGAACACCTTAGGAAATGCTGCTAAGGAAGACCAGGCTCTGAAAAGGGCAGTTGAGGAATCACCGCTGTCTAGAGTTGGTTCCCGGGAGTTATGGAAATGTTTTCCCTGGTGCAGTGTCTACATGTGACATTAATCTAAGTACCACTGGGGATCTATCTACAGATGGAGATTTTTACCTGTTGGCCCGTTTTAGGTCATTAACGAACTCTGCTGATTGCTGGTGTCTAATCTCACTGCTCTTGGTGAGTCTTTCCAAGGCGCTCACCAGCTCTTGTACTCTGGCCTTCAACTTCTTTTCTCTGTATCAAGGAGAGAGAACAGAAGCTGAGTGACTTGAGATGGTGGTAGGGGTGGCAAGAAGCGGGGAGGTCCAGTGTGCCACGTCAAAGGGCAAGGGTATGGAAAGGAAAATACTGCAGGGCCAGGAGCACCACTCTCGCCTTAGTAGAGCAGGAATACCTTCTTACCACAGCGTTGTCACAAGCCAGCTGAGCCTGTTCCTTTACTGATAGGGTCCTTTAGAGATCTTAAATATGTGTCAGAGGAATCCTGTTTGTAGTCAGGTGGGGAAAGAAGCTAATCTGTAGAAGTTACTTTATGCTACGGCATACCAGATCCTCAGCAGGCAATGGGTCAGTCTGGCCACAAACCCTTGGTTTCCTCCTTTTCTAAGTGTCTTGAGCACCTCCTGAGCCACTCAGGGATTCAAGAATGCTTCTGTCTTCTCTGGACTGGGCTGCCTACTTTGGACAAATCTGTGCTCACTGAAACCAACCTGATCCTACCCTGCAAAAACCAAACAAAAATGGTAGTAGTGGAGTAGTGGAATTGTTATTTTCTTTATTTTAAAAATCCTCATTTGCCTTTGGAGCCCTGATGGCGCAGTGGTTAAGAGCTTGCTTGGCTGCTAACCAAAAGGTCAACAGTTTGAATCGACCAGCCACTCCTTGGAAGCCCTACGGGGCAGTTCTCTGTCCTATAGGGTCGCTATGAGTCAGAATCAACTCACAGGCAACGGGTTTGTTTTTTTTTTTTGTTGTTCGTTTGTTTCCCTTTAAAGAAATTATATTCGCAGATTGATCTGATTGCCCTCATTCAGGGCTGAAGAAGCTTCCAGTTCTGTGGATTCTTTACTACTTTACTAATCCAAGTAATTGACTTCTAGGAGTAAGTGAAGAGAGGCTTTGAGTCCAATCAGTGTCCTGCCTTCCTCTGACTCCCACCTGAGCACAAGACCTGGGCAAGGTAACGAGTCAGCAGCCTTCCCTGACACCCCTTCTTCCTCCTCTATCACGTTCCTCACACTTAGCACAATGTGTGATTACAGTGAAGCCTCTGAGAGACAACTTGACAGGACTGCCTTGTTTTCTCGGGGCTCGCAAGTTTTCTGACTTGGACAGGGTGCAGTCTTACTACTTTTCTATCACTTGTTTTAATGGAAAGTATTTGAGTTTTCCTTTTCTGACACGTTTCTGCCTTAGGTGCTGGCTTTTGAAGGCTTTGCTATGTCTATTACATATTTGAGCTCATTGGGCTCCCCTTTAGTACTTAGGCTTGAGGGTGGAAAGGGCCTTACTTGGTTTGGTTCCCTCAGGTGTCCCCAGTGCTGGATGCACTACCCTGGTGATAACTTCTCAGTGATGATGGTGGGTAAGAAAGCTTTAGGACAGCTCACTTGCTGAAGGTTTTGATTGCTTGGAACATACTGAGAGACCAGGATTTATGGAAGGGGTTCCTCTAAAAAGGACTGTGTATGGAATGTAAATTAGTACAATCCTTTTGTAAGGTGAATTGGCAGTATCTAGCAAGATAAAAAATGACTCGTTGGACCGACAACTTGACTCAGAGGAATTTACCTTACAGAGATAGAATTTGCATAGGTTACCAAGGATACATGAGATACAGCTGGGTTCACTTCAGCACTGGTTCCAAAAATTACAATGGGAAACAACCAGGGGACTGGTTGAATTAATCAAGGATATCCATACTGTTGAAATGCTCTGCAGTTGTTTTAAAAACATACTGATTTGCACTAGCACAGAAGGGCCTCTGATATACTGTTAAATAAAAAGGATGATGCCAGTTTTATAAAAACAACTAAAAATTCTCTTCGTGCATATACCTGATGTACTGCAACAGTAGACTAGAAGGCCAAACACCAAATAGTGGTTAACTCCTCACCTCAGGGGGTGAGGGAATGCTTTCATTTTCTGCTTTACTCAGTTTTGCACTTAGAATTTTTTTGCAATTTCGTAATTTTTTAAAACTGGTTTTTGTAAAGTTTATGAGCTAGAATCTTAGTTATGTGTCCTGTTGGAGGGGCATGGGAAGGTGACCGCCGGGGGTGCAAGTGTCTCCTTAGAGGGTGTCCAGTGGTACAGACCCTGCTTCTCCCTTCCTAGCCTTCAAATATCTAATCTTTCATATTTCTGCCTCTAGCTAACATGAGGGCAAGTCAGGCTCTCCTAACTAACTAGTGAAAAAAGGAATACAACACAGAAATCCGGGCCTGCTGCTTCTGAGTGAGGATGGAGAGAAGATCTTTAGGGGAAACCTAGCAACCAGTCCAGTATCCCTGTGAGGCAGTCTTCAGTGAGTTCTCCCACCCATGCTTGGGTCCAGCCCCAGCCACAGGCAGTCTGCTCAGAGCTGGTCGTACTTCCTACTGGAGTCCCAGAATGGCCGCATTTCCCACCAAAAGAAAGAATGGTATCCTGGGCAGGGCAGCGCCCTCCTTCTCCCCTCAGCTCCTACTTTTAGCTTTCCAAGCAGTCCTTGCTAGCTGAGGGGGAGGTTAGGAGAGCTGGAGGGATTTCTCCCCTATTCCCTCTGGCTAGAAAGGCTTATTTGTCTTTAGGAATCCTGGGTGGTACAAATGGTTGAGCATTGACTACTAACTGAAAGCTTGGTTCAAACCCACCCAGAGGCATCTTAGAAGAAAGGCCTGGTAATCTGTTTCCGAAAGATCACAGCCATGAAAAGCCTATGGAGCACAGTCTACTCCATACATGGGGTCATGAGTTGGAATCCACTCAACAGCAACTGATTTGTTATTTGTTTTCTATTTTGTTGCTGTTTTGATTCTTTTTATTTCATTCTAGAGTTGATTTACAGCATAAAGAGAAAAAAAAAAATTGTGAGAAGAATCTAAAATGTAACCATAAACTCAGTAAGAAATTGACAACAAAAAACTTTACCCAGAGCAATACTACCCCCGACTCCCAATCACCACCACACCCCTTCCCCATTCTCAAGACTGGGAGAGTACAGAATACCCTACAGAAAACAAAGGCTTTTTCCTTCCCCAGCAGCCAGGCCCTAAGGGGGCCAGATGGAACTTTCTGGACCTGGCAGGCTCCAGTGGAGGACAGAACCCCAGAAGGCAGGAGAGGCCCTCACAGACGGTGCCCAACCCAGCTGGGGTGGTGGGGGTGGTTCCTCTCCACTGGGAGCTGAGAACTGGTACAGAAGCTCTTCTGGCCTCAGGAAAGGAGATGGGAAAGGACTTCTGGTGCAAACTCCAGAGGAGAGCTATGATGCTGGCTTATTTAAAGATGTAAACAGAAGGCCAAACCTCAAACTTAAACCTAAATCAGAGTTATTTTACCTGTTTTCATTTGAGGGAGATGGGTGCATACAGTAAAGGAGTCATTACTCTGGTGTCACTCATCTGGACCCAAATGCTAACCCACCATGCAGGAGCAGCTTCTCTGCACTGCCGTCCAGTAAGGCAGCCATCAGCCATTATGCGGCTACTGAGCACTTGAAATGTGGTAGGTCCAAACGGGTATGTGCTAAGTGTAAATACACACAGGAATTAGAAAACTTAATATATGGGAGAAGAAGGAAGGTAAAATATCTCTAATTTTAAAATACTGATTACTTATTGAAACGATAACACCTTGAATATACTGGGGTAAATATTAAAATCTCACCTTTTTCTTTTAATACATTTTTTTTAATGTGTCTACCGGAAAACTTAAAATTACATACGTGGCTTGCATTTGAGGCTCATGTTATACTTCTGTTGACCTGTGGTGTTCTAGAGCACATTTAAGATTACCGGGTCTTTTCCCTGGAAATTTCTGATTTACTAGGTTTGGGTGGAGGCCTTGGAATTGTAGTGTCCCAGGTGGCAAATTCAAGAAACTGGCGAGGTAGGGCCTTTCACCTGGGTCTGAGGACAAGCTCCGTGTGGTCTGAGAACTGAACTTGGACGCAAAATTACACGCACAGGCATATTTTCCTAAAGTCTACAACTTTTGTCAGACTTTCAAAGGATGACTTGAAAAAAGTTAAGAACCATAAATTTGCTAATCCAAGTTCACTTTGAAACCTCTACCATTCATGGTGCAGGTTCCTTCTAGTTTTTAATTCAAATTGGCTTTCAGTTAAGGAAGAATATACTTGGTTTGTATAGATAATACAGTTAAAATGAGAACTTTCATAGGTTCCATGTAGAGGAGAAAGTAAAAATTAAACACTGCACATTTCACTTGCCCACTCAATAATAATGCATTTATATACGGTATTCTAGAAACCCTGGTGGCGTTGTGGTTAAGTGCTACGGCTGCTAACCAGAAGGTCAGCAGTTCGAATCCACCAGGTGCTCCTTGGAAACTCTATGGGGCAGTTCTACTCTGTCCTATAGGGTTGCTATGAGTCGGAATCGACAGCAACGGGTTTGGTTTTGGGTATACGGTATTCTAGAATGCCTAGACCTGCATATTCCCTTCCTTCCTTGTTTTATTCCCACTAGTATAGGCACTCAAAAACATAAGCCTGCTCCATCAAATAAAAACAAAACTGGTGGATTATAACATTGCTGTGGAAACCCAGGACACCTTGTACACACATGGACTTCAGTCACAAGTCTTCCCCCTCCAGTGTTTGCACCTCTCACCAGAAATGAGTTATTTCCAGTCACAAAAGGTCCTCTGGAGTCTTACTCTAACCACAAAGAGATGCTTTTTTAAAAATTGAAACAATTTTAAACAGTGGAATATAGTGAAGACCCAGAGAATTGGTGATGCAGACTCAGGTGGGAATTTCGATGTAATAAGAAAATCCAAGCTGGGTGGGAGACTGAATGAGCATTTGAGGTAGTACTTGTCAGGGTACCTGGTTAGTCTGGAAGGATGGCTTTCTGAGTAATCACTGAAGAAACCTTTATTTCCCCTAAAATAAAAAGGCAAGCAGCAGTACTTTGTGATTAGAGAGAGTCCAAATGAGGATCTGCAGGGGTCAACAGGGCGAGAGCCCAGTCCTGATGAGGAGTAAGTGGCTTTGCTGCTGGGCCAGGAGACCTTTCTGAGGAGCTGTAATCAGACCAAACCACAGGGAGTTGCAGCTATGTGGCCACAAGGCCTGGAATTTCTTAGTAATTGCTAATTTACACTGAATTAGTCACCGAAAGAATTGTCTGCACATGTTGTTTGTCTCTTTTTCACCTTCCATTCAGTCTTTAACCCCAATCAGCCTCTGTCTCCAATAAAGCTGCTCGCCAAGGTCACCAGTGATCTCTGTGTTGCCACATCTAATGGCCACTCTGTTCTCATCGTACTTGACCTACCAGCATCAGCTGGCATGGGTGACCACTCTGTCCTCCTTGACCACGTCTTTACTCTTGGCTTTTACGACGCTAAGAGTGTCTGGATTTCAACTTATTTTACTGGCCGCTGGCTTCTGCCTTCCTAACTCCACCTCTGAATACTGGAGGTCGCTTAGGACTTGGCCCAGGAACGTCTTTTATATGTTACACTCTTTTGAAATGATTCTCTCCAGTCCCATTTATTTTCCCAAAAGCTATGTATATAATTAAAAAAAAAAACCTTCCAAATCTTTATTTTCAGGCCTTTCCTCAGAACTCTGGGCTTGTCTATTTGACATCTTCATTTAATAAGTATTTTCAATTTAACATGTCCAAAGCAGAACTTTTGAATTTACCTCCCCAATTACTTCCTCCTCCCCACGGGAGCAAATGGCAACACAATCCACCCAGCGGCTTGGAGGCATTCTTTATTTTTCCCGTTTCCTCATCCTCCACATCCCTCACTAGCAAACCGTCTACCCAGTCTTGTCTTCTTTCCATTTCTGCCACAACCAGCCAGTCCAGGCTGCCATCGTTTCTCTCCTGGATAACCACAACAGCCTCTTAATTGGTTTCTCTGCTCCAGACTTCGCACCCCTCTAATCTGGCTTTCACAGAGTAGCCAGAGTAATTTTGTTAAAAAGGCAAATTTGCTTGTACTGCAACCCTTTAGTGCATTTCACTTGCATTTGAAATAAAACCTGTGGTCTTACTTTGACCAATAAAGGCCTGCCTTCTGATGTCATCTCCCCCTTGCTTACTGTCCTTCCATCACAGGAATTCTGTCAGTTCTAAGCCTATGTCAGGCTCTTGGCCACCACAGAACCTGGTGCAGTGGGTTCCCTCTGCTTGGGATGTACTTCCTGCATTCTCTGCTCCTTCTATTCCTTCTTAGCTCACACATCACCTCCTCACAGAGGTCCACCTTGACCACCCCATCTAACAAATTTCCCAAAGTTACTACATTGTGGCGCTATGTTATTTCCTCCATTTGTACTCACTGCAATCCACATTTAAGTAGAAATATATATATCTATGAGCCTTGGTGGTGCAACGGTTAAAGTGGTTGGCTACTAACTGAAAGCTGTTCTGAGGGAGAAAGATGTGGCAGTCTGCTTCTGTAAAGATTACGGCCTTGGACCCTATGGAGTTCTCCTGTATCCTCTAGGGTGGTTATGAGTTGGAATCAACTCGATGGCAACGGGTTTGGTTTTGTTTTGGTATTTTGCATGTATATGAATATGTCCATGCATACACACACACACTGACAGAGAAATCCCCAGTTACTATATTACATCATTGTATTTAGTCCTTTTGTGGTACTCATCACACCCCATGACATTTTTTTTTAGCACATACAGCAAGGGGATAATACCTATCTCTAAGGGCTTTACAGGGGTGAGCATTCTCACAATCTGTTGAGGCTAGTACTATAATTATGCTAATTTTCAGACAGGAGCCTGAGGTACCTTAAGAGACTCCCCTACAGCCAGCAGGCCTGTAGAGCTGGGATTCAAACCCAGGCCACTGTCTGCACAGCCTGTGCTTTTAAGCTTCTTGCCAAAGTATCCTGTGATTCTTAAAGGGAATATGCTGGAGCACAAAATAAACGATCTCTGGTTAAGGGCATGGACCTGTAGAAGGGTTAAGTGTCCCCAGATGATAATGTTCAGCTGGTGTCATGTTTGAGTGTGGCTGTATCTTGCCAGGAGTAGCAGCAAGGTGATGGTAATAGTCTTAACTCTTTTCCTGTGAGCGTATTTCTTGTCCAGGAAATGTGTAGTTTTCAGAGGCACACCACTGCCTTTGCCAATGGGGGTAGGTGACTGATGCTTTCCATCACTCTGCCTCTGTTAGATCCCACGTAAGGCCTTCTCAGGTCCCTGGGTAGCACACACGGTTTGTACTTGACTGCTTAACCTAAAGGTTGGTGGTTTGAACCCACTCAGTGGTGCCACAGAGGAGAGCCCTGGTGATCTGCTTCTGTAAAGATTACAGCCAAGAAAACCGTAGGGAGCACAGTTCTACATATGGGGTCGCAGTGAATTGGAATAGACTTGATAGCAAGGGGTTTGGTTTTTTTTTTTTTTTAAGGGCTTCTCTCTAGCTTTTGGAACATCAGGTGAATGATAGAAATTAAAAGAAATCTTAGTTAAACAACACCCATCTCGGCCCCTTGGGTGAGCATCAGTCTTAATCTATGCCTTTCCAGGCCCTGGCTCTGGAGCTTAGTGATTTATTTCTGTGATAATGAACTGTGGGGCACACTTTGTATTCCATTAATGTACTGCATACCCATGTGCATGTATGGAATTCTAAACACAACTTCTATTGCTTGATTGCTATTATAAATCAGCCAAATATGAAGAATCAGCAAGTGCAAGTTTAATAAAACAGCACCTTTTAAAATAATGGTCCTACTGATAAAATGGTGAAGATTCTGCTGCTCGTTTGCTCAGTGGGGGCTCCCTCTTTGAAAAGAACCCCCACTTAGTTCCCTTTTCATTTCCTCCCATTACTTACATGGCTCAAAACAGTATTACTTTATAGCTCCTGAAATAGGGATCAACTGGTGCCTTCTTTGTTTATTCCCCTCATGGCCAAATGTTGGTTCCTACAAGATATCTAGAGCTCGGCAGACATTTTTGAATCTTGTACTAGGATTGTAACTGTGAGGAGGCTTGCTGGGGTTTGTGCTAATAGCCAAGGGCTCTGTGGTCACTGATGGGTAAAGAGTAGTCAGTGCAGCAGGGGCTCAGAGAAGAGCAGAAGGTGGCTGATGGAAGCTTCAGGAAGGTGAGCATTCTGATTGGAGGGGGGTGAAAAGGAGGGGCCCACAGGTGTGGAGAGACAGAGGGCTAAAGGACATACTTACTCTCAGAAAGATGAGTTGTCCAGAGTAGCTTGACTACAGATCATGTGTAAGGGAAACATTTGAAATAGGGGCCAGGAGACTAAGCTAGGGACCTACAGATGATCTTCAATGCCAAGTCATTGAAGGTTTTTATGCAGAACAACCTGATTAGAAGTGTGCTTTAAGGTATTTTGGTGGAAGAACATAGATGAGACTAAAGGCAGAATGGCCCATCAGGATGCTACTCTAAGTTCTGAGGAATTGAAGGCCAAACTCAGGAGAAGGCAATGCAAATGGAAAGGAATGGATAGAGTTTTGAGGGAAGAAACGATAATGATCAGCTGCTAAGAGGCAGAGAAAGGAGATTTTGAAGTTGTAACCCTAGATCATTAGAATAGAATTTTTAATGTAAATAGGGAATTCTGAAGAAGAGACCAATTTCAAAAGGCAGGTGGAGACAGATTAGAATTTCTCTTTTGGACTTGCTGTGCTTTAAGGCTCTAACATAATATCTGGGTGGAGATGCCCAATGGGCAGAGAGAGGTAAAGCTGAGATAATTGAGGGACCACTTAAAAGGAACAGTTGAGTCAAGGAAGTTGAAGTCAAAACTGGCTGAATAAGCCATAATTCCTGCCTGAAAGCCTGAAAGGAACGTTCTTCTGCGGGAAGAGTTTGGAGGGTTGGTAGTGGAACCAGGCACATTAAGAAACAAGAGGAATGGAAGGGTTCTATGACAGAGGGAAATTCAGGACATATGGGAACCAAAAAGAAGGGAGGAGGGTATTGTCATTTCTGCTTGGAGGTGGATGAAGGGAATATCCATTTTATAGACAGGGTGAAGTCACGATGTGAGTGTTCGGGACATGGGGCTGAGTAGGGGTGAGAGTTGGAACCACCTCGATGGCACCTAACAACGACAAATCTTTATAGAAGCAGACTGCCACATCTTTCTCCTGTGGAGTGGCTGGTGGGTTCAAATCGCTGACCTTTCTGTTACCAGCCAAGCATTCAACTGCTGCGCCACCAGAGCTCCTCAAAAGAAAGCAAGCAGGGTCAAATCTTAAAAGAGAGCAAGCAGGTTTGAATGCAAGACAGTTGGGAGGCATTGGAAGGTTTTAAGTAATGGGGTGTGGTAGGCAGATTTCTAAGGCGACCTCAGATTTCTAAGGTGCCCCCTAGTGTACACAGACCTCCCAGTTATTAAACACCAATCCAGGTACTGCTGAGGTGAGATTTTGCAGATGTAATTAGGACCCAGAAACAGTTGACTTTAAAGAGATTATCCTGAGTGAACCTGACCTATCAGATGAGCCCTTAAAAGAGACCAAGCTCTTTGTAGAGATTTAAAGCATGAGAGGGATTTGATGCCAGGAAGGTTCTCACTGGCTTTGAGGAGGAAGGGGGTGTGCAACAAGGAATGTGAGCAGCCTCTAGGAGCTGAGAGTGATGCCTGGCCAACAGCCAGCAAGAAGAAGGCACCTCAGTCCTACAGGTGCAAGGAACTTGATTCTGCCCACAAGCAGAACGAGCTTGGAAGTGGATTCTTCCCAGTAGCTGCCAGATAAGAATATAGCTCTGCCGATAACCTTGATTTCGGCCTGGAAGACCCTGAGCAGAGAGCCCAGACTTCTGACCTACAAACTGTGAGCTAATAAATGGGAGTTGTTTTAAACTGGTGAATTTGTGGTAATTTGCATCTTTTAAGGTTACTCCTTGGCCCTGAAAGATTTCCCCCTTTAATTATGTCATTTTGAGGAGCACACAGATGCTCTATATATTAAAAAAAAAAAAAAAAAAGTTTCCTTGATAGCTCTCCCATCATAACAAAACTTCTTAAACCAATTGTCTTGACCTCTTACCTCTCCCCTTTTAAACTTACTCCAATTTGTAGTGGTTGGCCCATTGCTTTGAAGCACTGTTCTTTGCTTGGCTTTTGTGCTACCCCATGCTGGTAGACGTTTCAGGATCTCTGTCTTTGCTCTCTCTTCTGCCTAGAATCTTCTTGGTCTGGATTTTCTCTTGATGGTACTCTTCTCTTTGGTTCTGGTTTCTGCCCAGTCACCCCTGCCCAGTCCAGTGCACCCCTCACATTTTTGTACATCATTTGCCTTTGTAGCCCTTACTGCTATCTGAAATTATATTGTCTGTGGACTTGTTTATTGTGTGTCTCCCTCCTACCCTCAATGAGCTGTCTGGATAGGAGCCTTGCCTGTCTGCTTGACTGCTCCAGGGCCTCAAACCATGCTTGCCTGTCCTGACTCTTAGTAAACATTTATTGCATAATGTGTGGGAGGATGCTGAGATTTGAGTCAAGGAGATTAGTAGAGGGCCTACAGCAGCTTAGAAGATGATGAGCACTTGACTGGGTAGTCATGAGGGGATGGTAAGAAGGAGCAGTAACACAAGAGGAGGATATGAAGATATAAAGAAGGGGCTGAGATCGAATAAGAGCTAGTAAGCATCAGAGAGAGGGCCCATGAGCCAGGAGAACTGGTTCTTTAGGGGCCACAATGCAAGCAGAGGCAGGGGAAGTGTTTTAAAGTGTCAACCAAGTGAGAGAGAGAAAGATCTGAGAAAAGATCAAGAGCATAGCACCCTTAGGCAGCCATTGGTGCCATACCTCCGTCTTGTGGGTAGTGGGCCACCTGCAGTGAGGGACAAGAGACCAGGGAGGAGTAAGAGGCTACAGACTTGGACTAAGTCCCAGGTTGGGTCCTTGGCTCCATCATCCTAAGCCACATGCCTGTCTGTCCTTTCTCACTGTTGGGTTGCAAGTGCCAATTCTGTCTCAGTTGGTTGGAGTTGAGGTTCTACCACCCAAGCCATGCTTAGTGAGACAGAGGTTAGCTTTGGCAAGGAAGAGGGACATCTTCCTTGAAGATAGGAAGGAAGGTGCTGAGGAAGAGTTGAAGAAACAGAATATGCTCTCAATTAATTAGCAAATGTGACCGAGATTGTGGGCGGAGGGTAGAACTGTAGGGGCTTTTGGGAGGTTTGCAGGGAGACCTACTGCAAACCATAGACAATAAAAGCATTTAAGCTTTTTAGGAGATGCCAAATTGATCTTATATTATTGCCATCATTAGAGAATGTTTGCATCTACTATATTAAAATTTACACTACTAAATTAGGTCCAAAGAGGAGCCTGTCAAGAAAGAGAAAAGGAGAGAAAGAAGAAGCGAGAGTTCTTGGTGTCCTAGAGCGAAGGCGAGTCAGCATGAGGTGCCCTTTGGACTTCCCTCATCATGAATGATCCACACAGTGGTGAAGTCCCATGGTTTGGGGGTGCTCCCACTCGATCTCATTGAACGCTGGGACTTAGCCCCTTCCTGCCTTGGCAACTCCACTGCCACTCAGGGTCACGTCCAGCTCCTCCAGACTAATCATACCAGGAGCCCGGTTGCAGGGATCTTACATACAGCCCTCAGGGCTTACTTGGTACTCAACTAAGACAATGGTCTATGTGCTTCTCTTCTGGGGGATGAGTCGGTGCTTCCCGTCACTGGACAAACTGGCCACAGCAACCATTTATTGCATTTACTTAGCATTTTACGGAACCATCTGGAACACAAGCAGACGTGTGGCATATACTGAAGGGCTCAAGCAGAGCCCCCAGGGGGTGTAACTGACTGACTTCAGCTTCCCCCAGGAGCAGGGCGGCCGACTTCTGCAGGGAGCTGTGTCACACCTGGAGCCAGGTCCTGATGTCTCCCGGAGCTGAGAGCTGAGCAGAGCTTTAGGGGCAAGCGAAAGGTAGATGTGAAACCGTCCGAAGCAGCGCTACACTACATGCTGCTTCTCACCCTGTTGAACGCCCCTTTCTTGTCTTTCCCGTCTCGCAGCATCCTTATCTGATAACCAGTATAACACTGGGTCAGCGTATGGCTTTGCTTCTCAGGTGTGCTTTGCGACAGCGCCTTCCTACATAGCAGTTCACTCGCACTCAGCATTTGGTGGGCAAAGGCAGGAAGCTGTACCAGGAGCACAGAGGTTCCTGTTTGCCCAGAACCGTGCACATGATGGTGGCTGCCGTCTTCCAATGAACCCACCTGCAGGGGCTCAGCTCACACTTAACCTGTAGGCACACCCTCTGCCAGCACATGTGGGCTGCAGGTGGTCCAGCAGGGAGCTCGGAGGCACAAGATTGTCCCACTGGCTCCCTGTGTGACCTTGGGAAATCACTCAGCCTTGCTGTGCCAGCCCCTGGCTGGATCATACAAAGAGCAACACCTGCTCCTCACTGCCTGACGAGAACACAATGGAGATGAAAGGGGCTACTTCTCTCCGCTGCGCTTAGGTCCCAAGGGCAGGTCTGCACACACCAGAGAAGTACCAAGGGCTGTTTCTGATAAATTCCTTTTATATAACTGCATTTTTATACTTCACTTCAGATCGTTCAGTTTTATTTTACTAGGTAGGACCAAGGAGGGGCAAGGGAGGGATCTAAGATGGAGAAGCATTTTGTAATACGCAGCCTGTGCAGACAACAGCAAAAACAAGATACCCTGATAACAAAACACCTCATGTGCAAGACTGGAAACCTGGTTATCCAGATGGGATTTTATGGCAATACCAGAGCTAGTAAACCACAATAAATGTTTGTGGAACTGGTGGGAATGTAATCAGACCAGATGGGAATTATACTGTAAATGTGTGACTGCATGGAGTCCTGATTTTGTTCCAGGCAGAAGTTGGGAAGAAGTTTTATTTTGCAATAATAAATAAATAAATATTTTGCAATAATAAAAGATAATTTAGCATCTCTTTAAAAGCCTAAAGGAGCCATAGGTGGCACAAATAGTTAAGTGCTTGACTATGTTGGTGTTTTGAACCCACCCAGAGGCACCTTGGAAGACAAGTCTGGTGATCTGCTTCCAAAAGGTCACAGCCTTGGAAATCCCATGGAGCAGTTTTACTCTGCACACATCGGGTCACCATGAGTTGGAATCAACTTGACAGCAACTAACAACAACAACAACAACAAAAAAGCTTAGATGAATTTACTGTCTATTGATTGCAGAATTAAAAAAAAAAAAAAGAGAGAGACCCAGAGTTGTGTGGCAAGGGCCCTATTGAGGTTGAAGCCCAGCGGGCTAAGGGGAGCCAGAGTGGGTATGGGCAACAACACAAAGCCAGAGCTGAAATTCCACAAGCACCTCCTTGCGGGTGGCTGGTTCTCCTCAAGACAGGACCACTGCTTAGCTTCTTCCCCGCTCCCTTATCTATACCTGCTCTTCTCAATCTAGATGCCAGGCCCACAGCTTTGGTGCCTGGAACCATCCCTCTTCAAGCAAGGAGTGTTTCGGAAAATGCTGGTAAGATTCCCCCAACTGACCTCAGCTGCTAGAGCTCGGTAGTAATTTCATACCTTCAAAAAAGGTGTTAGTTTCCTCTTAATTTTAAAAATTAAAAAAGGCCCCTAAACCTCAGCTCTCACGTGTCCATATTATATACTCTCATGAAATAATCTTTCCAGTTTCTAAGCTATATTTACAGTATAATTACGTTATTTTCCTTTAGCCCTGTGGGTTCTTTTTTGGCTCCGTATATCTGAATGCTGATTAGAAATCCATGCTAACCAACTTAAAGGCTGGTTATTGGAAGTCCATCATGACTGACAGAACAAATGAAATCTCTTACATTTAGTCAGCAGAACCTGCTTCCTACTTGTGCCAGAGAAGGCCTGTATGGTTTGGGGAATTTGAAAAATTTAGGGGCTTGGCTTACAGATACAATACCCAAATGGCTCCTTTTGGAGCCAGGGAGTGGATTCTCATCCCATGTTTCTGGCACAGTCAAGCCGTTAGGATTTACCTGTGCTGCGTCTCTCTCCTGCCTCAAGCTATGCAACTACAATTTAACCACATGGTCAGAGGCATTGGCAATGTAAAAACAGAGCTATTACAACTTGGAAGGAAAGACAAAAAGTGACAGTGAGTAAATCAGGAGGGTAGTGAAGTTCCCCACAGGGCAGCCTTCCACCACCATCAGCTGGGAGGCCCTACGCTAAGACGGATAGCCCTGGCTGGATCGAGACAGCAAACAGAGTGTGTACTGCAGCCTTCCCCTCCCACCCCAAATCCCCAGAAATGATGGAAAAGATATTTTCCCTGAGCATGTAGAAACCAAGGAGGGTGCTCCATAGACCAGAAACAGTGGTCATAAAAAATGATTTTTTTTTTTTCTTCCTGATGAAGAAAGCCATAACTCAGAATTCACAGAGAATAGAAGTGCTGCAAAAGAAAGGAGAATCAGAGGTGCTCCCACCAGAGGTGTTGGCTATCAGGAACAGGACGGGTCTGATGGTTGGGTCAGACAGCAGTCTGAATGGCTGTTATCAGCCAGAAGGAATAGAAGGCCCAGAAGATAAGCTTCTCCTACAGCCTGACTGACGGCACATCACAAGGCCTGGCTACATTTTCTGGGTGGTGGGCTGTAATAGGAGTCCCTGGATGGCGCAACTAACATGCTTGACTGCTAGCTGAAAGGCTGGAGGTTAGAGTCCACTCAGAGGTGCCTTGGAAGAAAGGCCTGGCAATCAATAAAAAAAAAATAAGCCACTGAAAACTGACACACACGGGGTTGCCATGAGTCTGAATTGACTCCACAGTAACTGTTTCTCTAGGCTGTAATAAGCAGATAAGGTACTCACAAACAAGCTACCTGGGAATTTCACACACAGGGACCAACACAAACGAGAACCACCAAATATTTAAGGAAGGCCAATACCCATAAAGAGTCACAAAACTCAACTCAAAAAAGAATTTGCATGTGAGGAAACAGTTAATACAGTGGACAAAATAAGGGTTTAGAATAAGTACAATAAAGATCCTCAGAGATGGAAGAGGACATCACTTCATTAAAAAAGAGAGAGATTTGGTCACCCAAATAAAAACTCAACAGATAGGCCAAACACAGTGGAGATCAGTAAAGGATAAATTAGTGAGCTGGAACACTGGACTGAAGGATTCTCTCTAAGGCTGCCCTGTCCGGTACAGCAGCCACTAGCTGGTCCTCGCTGAGGTGTGCCGTAGGTGTAAAATCATACGTAGGATTCTGAAGACTTAGTACAAAAAAAAGAAAACAAAATATCTCATGTAGTTTTTTTTTTTTTTTTTTAAATATTGATTATATGCTGAAATGACAATATTTTAGATATACTGGGTTAAATTAATTAAAACATTCTAATAAGATGTGAAATAAAAACTTACCTCTGGTTTTCCAGCTAAATCCCCAAATGTGATATAAGAAATTATTTTCCCAACTTAAAAAAAAAAAAAAAATAAGAAAACTAACTTCACATGTATCTTTTTACATTTTAAAATGCGTTTACTAGAAAATTTTAAACTGTATCTGTGGTTCACATTGTATTTCTATTGGCAGGACTGCTCTAGAACATAATACAAAAAGGCAGTGATAGCACGGAAAGCTAAGATATGGAAGACAGAGTGAGATGAATCAGCACCTGTTTCTCCTTGCTGAAGGGGAGAAAAAATGGAGGGGAAGAAACACTGAAAAAATAGAGGAAAAATTCCCAGAGCTGAAGAAATAGAGGAGGCCCTCTGACCTAGAAGGCCACCAGGGCAGGAAGAAAGCATTCCCACTGAAATCAGATTGCCTGCCTTCACCGGCGCTATTTACCGCTGTCCTGGAGGTTCTAGCCAAGGCAGCAACACAACAAAAAAGGAAAGGGAGAGACAAGACTTCCTTATTTGCAGATAAAATGATTGCCTATATACTTGCCCCTTCCCTCCTCTTTCGAAAGGCCCGACAAAACAGTATGTCTCCATTTCTGGTCCCCAAAGTCATGGGCAAAAGTAGCACCTCCTCCTTCCCTGGCAGGCTTGTCGTATGCATGACGAGCTGATGGGAGCAGCCAACACAACCCAGAACAGAGCCTTTGCTCCTAGAACGAATCGCTCGAGGGGTCGTGGGACAGGTGCTTACCGGCGGATGGCATTGGTGAACTCCGCAGCCAGCTCACTCTCATTGCATGCCGTCCTGAGCTCAGCCAGGGACAGAGCTGGGGAGGTAGCATCAGCACACTCCTAAGAAGAGCAAAGCATTTTTGTTAAGACCTGAAACCATTACCGAGAGCACCTTGGAAACTCTTGCCTGCTCTGCAGCCGAACACGTTAGGGGAATGGTGCAGCAGCGGCATCGTGGGCACACAGCAGCACCCTCAGATCATATTGAAGGGTGTAGTCTGGCAGCAAATGCAAACAAGTCTCCTCTGCTCCCAGATATGTGGTACCTTCCCAGGCTGACTGGTGGGTGATGCCTGACGCGTTCAGAGCACTCGCTGTGTGCCAGGCTGGTCTACGCCCTCCTCACATGTTAACTCAATTAATCACTGGAACAAACTGCTGAAGCAGGTACTATTATTATTTCTTTCATTGTGGTAAATATATATGTAACAAGACATTTGCCATTTTAACAATTATCAAATGTACAGTTTAATGACATTAATTATATTCATCATATTTTTTAACCATTACTCTTATCTGCTACTGAATTTTTCCATCACTCTTAGCAGAAACTTAGTGTCCCCTAAGGATTGAGTTCTGTTTCCCCCTCCCTCCTGCCTGCCTTGGGTGACCACTAAAAAACTTTGGTCCCTATGCACTTGCCTATTCTAGATATTTCATGTAAGGGGGATCATACAGTATTTGTCCTTCTGTGAATTTTTTCTCTCAGCATTTTCAATGTTCACCCATGCTGTAGCACGCATCAGACTTCGGTTCTCTTTATGGCTGAGTAATATTCCGTTATTATATACGCACCACATCATTTTTATCCATTCATCTGTTGATGGGAATGTAGGCTGTTTCCACTTTTGGCTATTGTGAATAGTGCTGTAATGAACACTGGTGTGCAAGTATCTATGTTCCAGGGGAGATACTATTATCCTCATTTCCCAGAGGAAGAAACTAAGGCACAGAGAAATTAAGTTGCCCAAAGTCACCAGCTAGAAATGATGGAACCAGGATTCAAACCCAGGCCCCCTGGCTCCAGATCAGTGCTTTTAACCACTAGGTTAAGCCTTTTATGATCTGTAAAGAACACAAGTCAGGAATATAAGTTTCCTTGCTGCCCTATCCCACTTCTCCGTAGGAGAAAACCAATGTTACTGAAATTTAAAACTTTCACTGGGTTCGATATAATCATCTAGAAGTCCCAGAAAAGAAGGGGGAAAGAAGCAGCACAGCCCCCACCCATGTATTAGCGTTCGACAGAGCCCTAGACATCATCCCAACCAAATCCTGATTCCACAGATGAGGAAATATAAGAGCCAGAACTCCTAAATCCCAGCTAAGACCACCCCTGAAGCAATGATCATATCTGACTGAACACTCTCCTTTCTCTGTGTATAGACAGAGGGTGGCAGCTACGCGACACAGAAAAATGGCTTGGGGGAGGCACTTATCTGATAATTTACTCAATATGCATTTACTGAGGGGCTACTATATCCCAAGCCTGAGAATAGAAAAGCTGGAATGTAAACAAATTTATATAATTTAAGTTTGTTTATATCACAATGTGATGAGTACTATAAAGAGGTATGAACCCCGTGCTGGAAACCCAGATGACAGGAGGCTAAAGTGTCTCCCTCAACCCGCTCTGATAAAGGAATGCCACTATACCCGGGGGTCCCTCTGCAGCAGCACTGCCAGCATCTGAACACCCCTTTCCTCTACCGTGCCTGCCACCTTGCCTGCCTTCTCTCCCTCTTCTCCATCTCGCTGTCCTTGTAGACCCAGCGCAAGCCCCCCCTTCCGCCAGCCCACGGGACCTGTCTAGATTCCCACAACACCCATTTGATGTTAACATTTCCTAAGACCGTGAGCTTCTTAAAGACAGGGACTGTCTTTGTTTTGGAGTCCCTGGGCGATACAAATGGTTAACATGCCTGGCTGCTAACCAAAAGGTTGGAGGTTTGAGTCCACCCAGAGGCGCCACGTAACAACAACCTGGCAATCTACTTCCAAAAATCAGCCACTGAAAACCCTGTGAAGCACAGTTCTACTGTGACACACATGGGGTTGCCATGTGTCGGGGTTTTTGTCTCACCCTCTGAGCCTCTCACTAAACATATTTGGTAATATCTGTTGAATATAAATAAGAACTGCAAGAGCCTGATGGAACTTGCATAAGATTTGGGACCCAGCTGTGTTGGCTGGAGGGAATTTTTATAAAGAAGCCCAAACACTCATCCAGTGGAGCAAGAATGGATGTTCTAGACCTACAACTGGTCCACCACCTGTTTTTGTAGCCTACAAGCTAAGAATGTTTTTTACATGTTTAAAAGGCTGGGAAAAAAAAAATTTTGTGACATGTAAAAACTATATGAAATTCAAATGATAATGCCCATAAATAAGAGCTACTGGAACACAGTCAGGTCCTTTTGTTTATATATGGGCCCTGGATGCTTCTGAGCTACAACTACACAGTCGCACAGTTGAATCATCACAGTGGAGTCCATCTGGCCAGCAAATCCTAAAATCTTTACTATCTGGCCGTTTACAGGAAAGTTTACTGACCCCTGTTCTACACGGCTTGCCTCAGCTACCAGCAAACGCTCCCGAATAAATTGCCCAGAAGGGAGATTTACAGGAAGAGTAAATGGATCTAATATTTGAAAGACAAGATAATCCAACTTATTCTAATTTCATTACCTGAGGAACACAAGGTATTTTATAACGGCCTCTTGCTCTAATGGAAAAAAAAAAAAAACATTTGGCCTTTTCCCTCAGAGAGATTTCTGTACTTTGAAGCCACTCCGTGAAACACAGTGAGGCCACCAGTCAAAATAAACAGCAGGAGCTGGGGCAGAAAGCTCAGTTCATGGGCCTCTGGCAAGAACACAGTGAACCCGTTTCCACCACACCTACGAACACACTTGGGAACACTGGGGCTCTGTCCCAAAGCAACTGCTACCAAACGCAAAAGGCTATAAAAAGGTTTTTAAGGGGCTTGCGTGGAACAGAAAACACCATCTTCCTGAGTCCTGATGCTGCTGTCTGAAACGGCACTGTGTCGGCTTCTGCCCACCCCGCCCATTGCCTCAACTCCCCAGGCGTTTGGCAGACAGCTTCACAGTGCCCTCAGCACAGCTACCTTGTCTGAAGCTGAAGTCAGATCATGTCACTGCTCTGTGGAAAGTCCTTCAGCAGATCCTCTCTGTCCTCAGGACAACATGGCCGGCCGGCGACCTCTCCAGCCATTGTCATCAACTCCCCTTTCCTCCAGGTCTTTGCACATGCTGTTCCATTTGCTGAGAGCAAGCCTTCTCCGCTCCCTGGCCCTTCTGCCCCAGCGCTTTTTCAACAGGCTAACTCCCACTCTTCACGAGGTCTCAGCTCAGAAGTTCATTTCTTCCAGCAGAGCTGTCCTGACTCTAGTGCCCAGCCTGTTGATCCTCGCACTCAGGGCACTGTACTGTGATCATCTGTTTGCCCATCAGTCTTCCCCCAGGGATGTAAATTCTTGGAAGACAGACCTTGTGATGTTTGCCAAGGCACGGCCTCCAGCACCTTGCCCACGGTCAGGGCACACATTTACTGGCTGCGTGGATGAATGGAAAGCAGCTAGGGTCTCACGAGAGCTGGCCCAGCTGGGTGCCAGGGCTGTGTGC
Organism: Elephas maximus indicus; assembly: GCF_024166365.1. NCBI lineage: Eukaryota > Metazoa > Chordata > Mammalia > Proboscidea > Elephantidae > Elephas > Elephas maximus. The sequence goes on from NC_064820.1 coordinate 122,668,357, forward strand.
TACCTTGGTTCCTCAGGAGGTGAGAGATGGGGAAAGTGTAGCTGGGTCTATCTGTATGTAAAGCCTGCTTCAGAGTTCTGAGCTAGTTAAACCAGTTGCTGTCAAGTCAACTCTGACTCCTGACAGCCCCATGTGTATCAGAGTAGAACTGTGCTCCATAGGGTTTTTAAGAGCTGATTTCTCAGAAGTAGATTGCCAGGCCTTTGTTCTGAGGCATTTCTGGGTGGACTCGGACCCTCAGAGTTTTGGTTTGTGGCTGAGTGCGAGTGTATGAACTGTTTGCACCACTCAGGGACTCCCTTACCTGTTTAGGGAGTGACAATTCCCTGCCATGGGGTATCAGCACTGCTCTATTCTTCCTAAGCACATAATTCCCCTGGAGACTGCCCTGCATTCTTGCCAGCCCGGCCACGAGAGGCCACTCGCCAGGACAGCAGCAAGTCAGTACATGCCCACAAACCCTGGCTTGAACAAACGGGTTGACAGAAGCTAGGATTGGTTAGGAATAGAAAATACAACACACAGAATACATGGTACCCTAGGACCCTCATTTTCTAGGGTCCAGAAGCTTTTTTTTCTTTCTCCAGTACAGTATTTGGAATAATTCTGAGATACAAGATGATTGAATGAATTTGGATTCTAGAAAAAAGACCTGTGGGCTGATGGGAGTGTTTGAGTTTACCAGATTGTATTGCCAGACTTCCTACTCGGTGATGATAAACACTGTGGACTCTCAGGGCCTGGCTTCCACCTCCTCTGCCTTCAGGCTGCTCCTGCTCACCACCTCATCGAGGACTAGAAAAGCCGCCAGAAGCTGGGGAGGCCACGCAGACAAGAGGAAAAGAGCCTGCTAGCCGGAGGCGGGGCAAGTCCTGGTTCTGCAGTTTGTAAGCTAGGATATGCTTCATTTTTTTGGGGGGGGGGGGCACCTCATTTTCCTCATGTAAAATAGGATAACTCCTCTTCATAATAAATGCAGTGATTGGTACAGAACCTGGCATGATAAGTATTCAACAATTGCTGGCTGCTATGTGAAAGGTGATTAGAAAAAGGAGGTGAAACCTATCAGACTATTGGGCACTATCACAGATTACTCTTCTGATAAGTCTATGATATGTGAAAATGTTTCAGCTATTAGATAAAATCAGCTTATTCCCTACCCCCAGCCCCCCCTCCATTATGTGGATTTGGTTTCCTTGCGCTCAACTTGTCACCTTTTTCTTGAATATCCATACCTCCTATGCAAGTAAAGAAACTGAGGCAGTGGGACAGGGAGGTGTAGCCAGTGGTAGCAAGGCAGGCAACAAGACCTGAGCCCGAGGAGTCCCCGGTGCCCTCAGCCCTACCTTGCCAGACTTGTCCTTGCCGCCGCTGCTTGTGGAGCTGAGGGACCGCATACGCTGCTCCTTCTGCTCCTCCACCTCGGACTTCAGGTGCTCGATGTGCACCAGGTAGGCCTGCTCCTGGGCCTCCCGGGTGCTCAGCTTCAGCTCCAGAGCCTTCTTCTCTTTCTCCAGCAGGTAGAGCTGGGCCTTCAGCTCAGCCATCTCCTCCTGAGGAGCAAGAATCACAGCATATGAGGCACGCGGCCTGACAGCAGGGTTGGGTGTGGGAAAGTGGATGAATGAGATGGGGGCTGTGGCTGGAACTCATGGACTTATGAGTTATCACTCTGAAGCTAAAGATTACTAGAAGATGACATGACAGCTGTCTCCACGTGTCTGAAGGACTCTATGGACTAGAACTAAGATAAAGGGGTACAAGTTATAGGCAAACAGATTTTGGTTCAATGTAAGAAACTAAACTAGGCAGCTAGAACCACTTTCTCCCCTCCTGCAGTGGGCACATCTGCCCTGCTGGAAACGTCCTCTGGCCTGAAGAGGCTGAGCTTCACCAGTCAAAGAGGTCACCCATCCAAGGCTGGGTCTGACTTATTCCTTCCAATTTCCATTTCACTTTCCCTGTTGGCACCTTGTTTGCCCTGCAGCTGAGCAGGCTGGTGGGTAGTACCCACTGCAATGATATTATCCCCCAGCTCTTATCTACTTCTGAGGACCCAAATGAAATCAACAGATAGTCCATCACAAGTGACCATACATCAGATAACTTCTAATGGTATCTTAAAAAAACCCGCTGCCGTCAAGTGGATTCCGACTCATAGCGACCCCATAGGTTTCCAAGGCTGTAAATCTCTACGGAAGCAGACTGCCACATCTTGCTCCCATGGATCTGCTGGTGGTTTTAAACTGCTGACCTTTTGGTTAGCAGTCAATTGCTTTAACCAGTATCTCAAAGAACTCAAAATAGAGTTTTCAGTGGAGAATAAGAAGTGAATCCAAATTGGGAGAATGCTATACTGGAACCAGGAGCCAGTTACAATGATAACCACTACCATTTATTGAGCACTTACCACTGTGTTAAGTGTTTCACGTGAAAAAGCTCCTTTAATCCTCCCAGTATCTCTATCCACAGATGAGAAACTGAGACCTGGAGAGTCAAATTCGCCTGCCCAGGTTACTGGGTAAGTTATGGACCCAGGGTTTGAACCTAGGCCATCCAGCTTGGAACCCAGGCTCTTAACCACTAAGCTGTCCTACCGCCCTCCCTTTCAAGATGAGCCCATGCATGGCCTAGGCTCCCCTCACCCCTACTTGAAGATAAGTCCACCACCACATGGCCACCAAGTCCAGCTCCCCAGCCATCTCTACGATCCCTGACTTGAAAGGATGCTTCATAAAGCAGAGTCACTACCTTGAGATCAACCCATCAAAGTCACTAATTCTGTCCATCCCTGAAGTAACCCTTCTGAGGTAATAAGCCACAGGCCTGGTGGGCCCTCCTGGATTAGCCAGAGTCCTTCATGGTGATGACTCACCAGACCCAGCGGTAAAATTTTCATTTTCCAATGTGGGGATGTACCTAGAGAGCATATTAACCACCAAGGCTTGTAGTACTCAGGGGTGGAGGGTATTATACCATGGAGAGGGCAGTGTGATCAGTGATTATGCAAAACAGCATGCTAAACCTTTTCTAAATATCAGGCATAAAAACCAGAATGAAAGGTGTTTCCATATGCAGAAGCTTTCTCATTTTTTGCCATTAGAAGCAAGATTGTGAAGGTTATGCCAACACTGCATACTGAATTAATGTGGGTGGATAATTACTCTGAGAACAAACATAAACCAAGCTTCAAAGAAGGAACAAGAAGTCCATAGGTGCCAGAAAAGAAGAGGGAACTCCACCAGAGAGGAAAGGCAGGGTGGACACAGCACTGGCCAAGAGAGGCATCAGACCTGGATGCCAGCCCTATGACCTGGGACTTTAACGTCAGTGCAAGGGCAGGGCTTTGGCCTCTGTGTGCTGGAACTGAGGCCCCCACACGAGCTTGGACTTTTGTAGTACTGCCTAGAATAGACTAGGAAACTTCCTCTCTGGAGCTGTGGCAAGGGCACTTGTCATCTCTCATGTTCTGGGTAGGGAAAGAAGGAAATGTCTCCCTGAGGAATCAAAACTTCAAACTCGTGTCATGTCTTGCTGTGGTACAAGAATAGTAAAGCCAGAAAGTAATAAAAACTAGTCCTAAACCTCTACAACCCACAGTTCTCAACAGATCTAAACACAGAACCATTCTGTAGGGACATCTGCAACCCAAGACTCAGGACTCCCATGGAAAACACAGTGTCTACTGAAGATGAGCTAGTCCATGTTCTTCCCTCACCCTCCCTCCCTACAGACACGCACACACACACACACACACACTCACTCACTCTTGAAGAGGAAATGACCACCTTGAGGTAGAATCAGCAGATGCAACCCAAGTGAGAATTAGCACTTTACAAGAACCAGAAATAACAAAATGTGAAAAACTATAAACACATCAAACAATTAAAGAGATAAAGGAATAGAAGCCATCATGAAAGAGTATTCAAAAAAGAAGAGTGGATTTGAAAGGGAACCATGTAGATCATCTAGAAATGAAAAAGTACATACTGAAGATCATGTACAAGAAGGCGGGGAAAAAAACAAAACAAAACAAAAAAAACACCCAAACCAGAAAGTTAAGTTTCTGAGTTGTCTCCTGGAACAAAACGGTGAAATCCAACATAATGTGCCCAGTAATGGATTTGGTAGGATAAGCACATGAAGCACTGGTGGGACACATGGGGAAGTGGGATGACTCTGACGTTCATCTCTGAGAAGATTCCTAAGATGGAAACCAAGTCAGAATGCTAGCAGTGGTGTCCCTTGATCAGAATATTATGGGTTATTTGCCTCCCAGCTTTTTATGGTTTCAGCTCTTCTAGAAAATTTCTCAGATGAGTACATATTTTATTTTTAAGTGGTAAAGGGAATATTAGAGTTTTGAGTCCACCAAAAATGTCTTTCTTGGCCAGAATTAAACCAAATTTCCTACATAACACATTTGTCTGAATATCAAAAGGAAATTCTTAGTCTTTGGCCAGAGAAAACGATGACTGGAATAACTAATGGAAGGGCAGTCTCATGACTCATGCCACAGGGTGCAAGGGTCTGCAGAGGGGGCTCCTGACTGGGGAAAAATGTCATTGTGCTTATGGAGCCAAGGCTCACATCATGGGCAGTGAGAGGAGAAATAAGTCAACTTGTGTGAGGATCCTCCAGAGAAAACAGAAGTCAAGATCTGGGCTGAGTCGGTGGGCTTGAGACAAGCAAGCTCGGAAACAAAGGGATGATTCCTGCATCTGCTACCACTGCCCAGAGTCCTCCAAGGGTTCACTAGGCTCAAGCTGGCGCAGCCTCCCAGGGCAGAGACAAGCTGAATAAGTTAGCCCTGCGTATGTCAGGCATGACTGCTCTGATGGCCCCTCTCCTCTCCAGGGGTGTGCAACAGGGCAGAGGTCTACATCACTTCACAGCTCAAACCTCAGTGCATTTTCCTGAGGACAGTGTTGGTCTCGACAGGAGACTGGTCATGAGTTATTAGCTCAGCATGCTGCAACACACTCTGACCTGCTGCCCTGCCTCTAGTTCTTATACTGACTATGACCCCCACGTCTCGACACTGCAGAATCCAAGGCTGTGCAAATCAGGCCTTTACTCACAGGAGCACGGAGTTTGGCGAACAGACTTGGAAACATGGCTTCGATTCTACCCTTCACTCCCTGCGCCCCACAGCAACAGGGCCTGGCAGCAGAGGCCTGTGCTCCACCCAGGCCTGCAGGAACAGCCCCAAGCAGGCGCCCACCCTGGGTGTAGGTCTGCTGAGATGAAGTTGCAGCAATAGTGTCTGCCCCCTGGACGGGATCATGTTCTTAGGAGCCGTCTTCTGAGGAGAGCAGTCGAAGGTGCAGACTTAGTGTCTGGCACCCTGGCCAGAAACAGCCATGTGTCCTGTTGGAGGGATGGTAGTTTATCTACTTCCCAGTGAGGGACCCTAGCCTTCCAAGAAAGCTTTCCCTGCTTTAGAAACACCAGCAGATAACTCTCATCTTTGGGACAGCAGCCCAAGATATTATCAGGAAACACCGACAGAACAACACTAGTGAAGCTTCACGGGGAGGGCACTGGAATCCGTGCACACCCGACACGGTGCCAAAAGCGAAGGCTGTCAGGAAACCAGGGCTCTCGTCTAAATTCTGCAACTGGCCTTGTTGCACATCTCCTCCTGCCTCAAGGCAACATCCGAATCATCAAGCCCGGACACCAGGAAGGACCTTTAAGCATTCTTGAGATTGGGAGTCATATTAGATGGACAGAGGCATAACTCAACTGTTAGGGATTGAATTGCCCCCTGCAAACATATGTTGGAATCCAAACCCCTATACATGCGGATGTAATCCCATTTAGGAATAGGGTTTTCTTTGTTATGTTAAATGAGGCCATGGCAGTGGATGGTGTGTTCTAAACCTAATCACTTCTGAGTTATAAAAAGAGCGAATTAGACACAGAAACAGTCCCAGGGAGAAGACAGATGCTATCTGATGCTATAGAAATGGAGGCAGATGAATCTACAAGCCCAGGAATTCGAAGAACTGCCGACTACTAGAAGCTGAAATAGAAGAAGGACCTTCCTTTAGAGCCACACTCTGAATTTGGACTTCTAGCCATGAGAAAATAAATGTCTGTTCTTCAAAGCCACCCACTTGAAGTATTTCTGTTACATTAGCACTAACAAGACCCTCAAGGAGATGGGCTGACACAGTGGTTGCAACAATGGGCTTAAGTCTAACAATGATCATGAAGATGGCACAGGACCAGGCAGTGTTTCAGTCTACTGTACACAGTGTCACTGTGAGTTAGAACTGACTTGACAGCACCTAACAGCAACAAACGTAGACACTCTATCCTATTGAGGCTAAACTGGGTGTTTCAAAGCTGTGACACCTGAGGCATCCTCTGGAGATCAACTCACCCCTCAGGGAACACATTGGGCCCAAATAACTCCCAGACATAGTAAAAACAGCCCATTCCACAAATGAGGTTCTGGCTCTCCTCTGGGGAGAGATGACTGAACGTGGATGAGGTTGATTTCTTGTCATCTGCTTGCCCTGCTTTCAGAGGGCCATTTATGTCTCCTTCTTATGACAGCCTAGTGGATGGGCACAGGGTCAGTGGGCAGGACCACACCAGTAAGTCTACCTTCATGGCCATCAGCTCCTGCATCAGCACGGCGTTCTCTAGGTCCAGCCTCTGGCTGTCTCCCCGAGGCTTGACGTCGTAACTGAGGGGGTCAATGTGGATGCTCTCCAGCTCCAGCATGGTCAGCTTGACAGCAGCCCTGTCATTCTTGAGCTGCTGGATGTAATCCTTCAGCCTCTGCTCATCTTCCTTAGTGAACTCGGTATCGCAGCTACTGGCTGTGGAGCTGGTTGTGCTGAGAAGAGAAAAAGCACCCATTGCTGTCATTCCTAATAGATCTTTTTCCTCACTTTTCTCCACATCTCCAATACTCAACAGTGTTTAGCTGATAGTAAAAAAAAAAAAAAAAAAAAAATTCTTCATGAGACAGGAAATCAATACCTCCTTTTAGGACAGAAATGAGATATGTATGAAGATTAATAGCAATGTTTATACCCTTGGACACAGTATTGTGGGCCCTAGAAATAAATTCTAAGGAAATAATTCTACCAAAGCAAAAAGATACACACAAAGATGTCTATGTAATATGATGTAAAACACGGCTCAGATTATAGTACAAAAAGAAATTATGTGGTCATTACAATAATAATAATTATTACAAGGCTGGAGATATTTTAAATGCGGGAACAGGAAGAAGAGTACTGTGTGCACAATAAAAAAAAATTGGTGTACACGTGGACAGGACTTACTAAAGGGATATGTCAAGGGAACAGAGCAAGTTGAAGAATAAAATATGTATGACATGTTCTATAGACATGTACACACACACACCTAAAACTGCTGGCAGCAGACCCCTTGGGGGCAGGAGCTGGAAAGAGTGGTAGTGAAGTGGGATGTTTTGCTCTGATTAACTGGTGTTACTTCAGTCTTGTACCAGGAAAGATATAGGTGTTAAGACTACCATGATAAGTCAAAAACCAGGGTGCCCCAGGCCTCCACATCCACCACAGAGACTCAGGCCAGTCCAAGAGGCACTTGTCAGCTGATGCCTAAGAGTGACTGGCCAGGGGCTTCCAGACTGAACCCTGGGCCTGTGGTGACCTGTGAAGGTTCTGGGGGATGAAGACCACCCTGAAAGTGTAAGCACAGTGGGAAAATGGAGGCCATTACTCTTAAGAGGGTTCTGGCCTTTCCTGATAAAGTTACCTTTGAGTAGACTTGAACGAGGTGAGAAAGGGAGCTGTGGTGATATTCAGAGGAAGAGTGATCCAGCCAGAGGATACGGCAAATGCAAAGGCCCTGAGGCAGCAAGCCTGGCTAGTGAGAAAGAGATTGTGGCTGAAGCAGAGTCAGCCAAGGGAGAGAAGTAGGAGGTTAGGTCAGAGGTATGGGGCGGGGGCAGGGTGTCAGGTCATGTAACATAAGATATGTATCCCTTTCTCTAGAATTAAAATGGAAGCTGCTAGAGGTTTTTTTTTTTTTTTTTTTAAATTTTTTTAGAGAGTTTTTAATAGAGCAGTGACATGATCCCTATGGCTGTTGTGCTAAGAAGACAGGCAGTAAGGCAGGGGCAGAGAAGACCTGTTAGGAGGCCATTGCAACAACGCTGGGGAGAAATGGTGGAAGCTTAGGTCAGGGTGGGGGCAGGCACGGCACCGAGAGGGATAAACATAGTAATTTTTAATCATCACTATTTGTTTTTTCAAGCTTTCTTTTAATGAGGCTGAGAAGGGAGAAAATGAAATGCCCTCCAGTTGGAACACTTCAGGTGCTATTTCATAATGAAATGATGCTGCTCCAGAGAAGCGTGAAAGAGCAATGTGCAGAGTGGAGGGTGCTGGGCAGCCTGGTGGTGCGTGTGGGGATGGGAGCTGCCGATGGAGAGGGACTTACCCAAGGGAGCCAACAAGGGCCCTCCCTCATCACCTCAGCAGTCTTCATGAAAGGCCTGCCTGCAGCAGCTTTGTGGTACACATGCCTTGTACAAAACCTAAGTCTCACTCTGGGAGCTCACTTTCTCAGAGTATCAACACTGACAGGAGGGACAGGCATCTGATGTCCCACAGACAGATGAGCAACACAATTAAAACAAACTGAAGCAGTGGCATTGTTCATGAAGCATTCCACAGGGAGGAGCGAGAGGCGCCAAGAGTTCAGACAGCACAGGGCTGTAGATGGCAACCTTCTCTTTCAGAGAGTCAGGAGGATCAGGTATGAGATCCTTCCCAGTGCAGCTAGAACTCCCTCGTCTTTCTTTTCATAAAAAATTAATTTGAAAACTTTCAACCATCTAGAAAAAATGGAAGAGAATCACCATCACTACATCTACCACCTAGATGACATTCTGGGGTACTGTCTTCAAACTACATTTTTTAGAAAGAAAACTACCCCTGGAGTACATTTTGTTTCCTTTCATTTAAAAAAGTAATTGCAAAATTCAAACAGCACTAAAAGCTACAGTTCTCTTATTACTCTGTAGGCACTGAAGTGATAGTATTTTGGCATTTTTCCATGTGACAGGATGGTCTACCCCAGGGGTTCTCAAGGATGGTCACAGGCTGGCATCACCTGGGAACTTGTTAGAAATGGACATTTTCAGCCACCCCTCCCCCGCAACTACAGAATTAAAAATGATGGGGTGGAGTCCACTCCAGATAATACTGGTAAACAATCAGAACCACTGGTCTGCCTCATAGGATAAATCGGCATTTGCCGAGAAGCCTGTGAGGTAAGGGGACCCTCTCAGATTTTCTAGATAGGAGCCACTAATTATTGTTCCTCTGCCAAGTTCTAGCTCTATGGCCTACAGTAACTTGCCTAACTTCTTTGGACTATGGTAAAGTGGGGAGGGACACTCATGGTTCCCACCTCATCAGGTGTGGAAAGAACACACAGGTCCTGAAGAAGGCAGGACGGCTAGTGCTGCCATACGGCACTTGTCCTGGGGGAGGAGGATGCATGGGCAGCAGCCTTCCTGACAGCTGTTCTAATGGCCCCAAAACACCCAGCAGCAAGCTTAGGGACCTTCATAGGATGTTAGCCAGCTACCAGGCCACTCACAAGCTCAGAAAACCTCCACCCAAGGAAGCAGAAAAGCAGCAAAGAAGCAGGTGCTTGAGGGGACCGGACGAACACCTACTACAGTTTAGAACATGTGTGTGGGAGGCCAGAGACTGGCAGGCTCTAGGGCCCGTGGCTGCACAGGGAAGTCTTTTTTTTTTTTTTTTAACTCCTTTGCTATGACTAGAGCTGTCAGAAAGGAAGGAAAAGAGAAAAGAACAAAAGCTCAATCCACAGATCCTACCCTGCAGGAAGCTCAGAGCACAATGCTTTTACCAGAGGAAAGTTTAATTTCCAGATAAGCCCCAGGAAACTGTAGCCCCTCCAGCTTCCTTCTGTCCCTTCCAGGACATCATGGGGACAGATCAAGCGAGGTTAATTACAAATCTGCTTTATGCCCTTAATGTTCCACTGCAGAATATGATTATGACAATGGCAAAAAGAGGGGAGTCACCAGCCTTTTCTCTAGCCTCCCGCAGACAAAGGTGCTGGCGGTCTCCCGAGGGCCTGCCGCCGGCCTCTGGGTGAGGGTTAAGTCATCCATTAACTCTCCCAGCTTGGACTGCTGGATGATCTCAGTTGTCAGAGGGGAATAAATCACTTTCTGTCCAGGCTGTGTTATTTCTCCTCTGCAGGGTGGGAGGCTGGATGTGAGGGGGATTGTGGGGGGTTGTAGGGGAAGGGTGTAGATGAAGAAAACCCGAGCCCCAGAATGGAGAAGCTGCGCATTTTTGGCTTTTTGCTCTGGTTTCGCAAGGAGCTAGGCCAGGCCTCTTGGGTTTCTCCTTATGGTGAAGCTGTTTGAGTTCAATCAGGCTGGCTCTAGTCTGTATCTTTTCTCTGCCAGTGATCTTTCCCAGTGAGCAACACAGACACCGCCAGCCAGCAGCTGGGAAGAAACACATGGCGGCAGGCTGTGGACCACTCCACTCTTGTGCCTGCCCAGTCCACTATGTGACATTTTAGTGAAACCAGCCATTCATTTTCAATGTTTTCTCTGTCTCTCTCCACCGTGCCCCATTCCCATCCTCAAGATAACGCTGAACACAACTCATTGAAAGAAAGATTCATTTTTTCTTCTGCTTCCTCAGCTCATCTTAGCAGAAAGATAGAAAGGTGTTTCATTTCTTTTGCTTAAAAAATCAGAGTTGGAGTTTTCCTGAAGTTTTTATCAACATATGCTTAGGAGGAGCCCCAGTGGCACAGTGGTTAAGAGCTCGGCTGCTAACCAAAAGAAAGGTTGGTGGTTCAAATCCATTGGCTGCTCCTTGGAAACCTTATGGGGCAGGTCTACTCAGTCCTACAGGGCCGCTATGAGTTGGAATTGACTTGATAGCAAAAAAAAAAAATTTTTTTTATGTTGAGGAAGCGAGTCAGGCAGTCAACATTAGTTACTCTATTCATTAAAAAATTGTACTTTCTGATGAGACCATAGTTGTTTTCAAAAACGAAATAGCAATATCTCCGGGCTCCCGTGAACAGAATTAACTTCGCTATAATTTTTACTCTCCTGGATGGTAACCACCCCTCTGCTGCTGCTCTCCAAAACCATTAACCCTCCTGTCATGAGTGTTTGCTGGCAGAAATGCATCCGGAGGCCGGACACTCAGTGTTCCCTTCCCGAGATCTTGAACAACAGCTGACTGTCACTCTGATTAGAATTCTCTGTGGTAGTTGAGTTGCAATGGGAGGAAAAGGGGAGCTAGTGGTCCATATACAGTTCTCACTCAGAAACTTTCTTTTCTTTTTCCATAAATTTGACATGGGGGAACATCTGTGCTAGAATGGTAAGATTTACAAACAGAATTATTGCAATTATTATAATTATGAAAAAGGTCTGCTGGTTTGGAAATTTTTACAGAACCCACATTTTAGATAAAATAGTCTAGTTAGTTGTATCAGGTTCTAAGAATCACCCCACATCAATGCCTTGTGTTTTTTGTACCTGCTCTGAGCTGCCCTGATTTGGGTAGGTGTGTGGAAGTGAATTTTTAAAGTGAATTTAATGAAATCTGAGCTAAAGGCCTCTGTGCTTTGATTGGAAGATCCACTTGAGACTGAAATTAGTTCAAGGGCCATTCTTTTGTGAGGTCATCCTTGAAAGTAGAGGCTTATTTATGAATTCATCTCAATTTGCAGACTTGTATTACAAAAATTAAATATCTCTAAGAAAACTGTCAAAACCAAGGGTCATCTATATGTTAAAAGTATTTCTAACAAATATTCAAAAACAGAGTCTCTGCTAAATAGATGGTGACAAAATGTCCCCGGCTCCTGCCTGGTCCCAAATTTGTCTCTGATTCAGATTAAAACAAACAAACAAAAAAAAATTATATGGGGTGAGAGGGTGGAAAGGTATGAACAAAAGATATGGAGCAAAGACTTTATAAGCTACTGGTGCAACATAGGAGCCCTGGTGCAGTGGTTAAGAACTCAGCTGCTAACCAAAAAGTCAGCAGTTGGAATCCACCAGGTGTTCCCTGGAAACCCTATGGGGCAGTTTTACTCTGTCTTATAGGGTTGCTATGAGTTGGAATCGACTGGACGGCAATGTGTTTGTTTGGTGGTTTGGGTGCAACATAAATTTCCTGGCAACCTCATTCTGATGTTAACTAATTCAAAAGAAAAATATCACTCACAACGTTAGAGCTACATTCCTATTCTAAATGAACACGGAAATTATGGATTATACACATCTGGAAAAATCACTAAGAAAAACATCTGCTTTGTGTATTTAAACAGAAGAATCTGGTTTTGAGGAAAAAAATTATACTCTGTGCTTCACTGAATAAGACAATTGTTGCTGGGGTCAAAAGGAAATAATTCCCTTGTGTTTGTGGGTAACTGGCCACGTGTGTTACCGGGAATGACCCCTTTCCTGGGGCACCAGACCCAGCCAAGACAGGTTAAGTGGAGGCACTGAGGTAGATGGCTGAGTTCTGCTAGCTGGAAAAGAGAGGGGAACATTAAATTTCCTGTCAGTCATCAAGAAAACATCAGTATTTCTCCCTTGGCTCTTGAGGTGCAGTCTACTCTTATGTGGTTCTGGTCACTTGATCTACAAGTAGACACTTTTTTAAAATTCCATGAGACTGAACGTGGTACAGTGGAAGGAGCAACACACTTGGTGCTAAAGTCCAGGTCCGAGTCCTGGTTTTTATCAGGCTTGTGACCTTACGCAGCAAGTCACTTACACATCTCTGAGCCAAGATTCTCTCACCTGTGAGTGCTGGGTAAGTTACCCTTCCTGTTTTCACATAAGGCTCTCTAACAACGTACTTTCTAGATTGGGTACTGGTGTATAAGGGGAACACATTTGTGTTTTTAGGACTTCAGTGGAAGAAAGGGTAACTGGAAAAGGCTTCATTTTGATAGACTCCCCACTACCACACACACAAAAAGAATCAAATGACTTTGGCAAATTGTGCTTGGCAAAGTCTTCATTGTCCCCCCCCCCCCCCGCCCATCTTTTTCAAGTGCTAATTTTGAAAGCTTACAAAGGACAGAAGCACAGGGGAAAGGGGAATGGAGCATGGAGATAGGATGCAGTGGTCTGGGCTTTGAGCACTTAGGGACTATTTGCAGCTACCTTACAAAAAAAACAAAACAAAACAAAAAAAAACCCATTGCCACTGAATTGATTCTGACTCCTAGTGACCCTTTAGGACAGAATGGAAGTGGCCCATAGGGTTTCCAAGGCTGTAAGGTTTACAGAAGCAGACTGCCACATCTTTCTCCTGAGGAGTGGCTGGTGGGTCAAACCAACGACCTTTAGGTTAGCAGATGAATTCTTAACCACTGTGACACCAGGATTCCTTTGCAGCTACCTTAGCTACCCCTAATCCTTCCTAGAAAGCAAGAATTATAAAGAAATGGTGAACAAGGAGGTGGGGTAAGATGGTGAAGTGACTGGATACTCCCATTTACTCCCGCAGCAAATAACTCACAGAACAACAAATAAAAACAAGCACAGACTGAGATCACAGAACTCCAGATAGCAGCTGAGGTATTAGAGAGTCAGGTGAATCTAAAAGCAGAGGAGATGAGGAAAGCATTTGTCCTACCTGCTATCATCAGAAGTGCTCATGTATCATAGCCATTTTGGGATAAGGCTGGTTAACATCCCAAACACAGAACACAGAACACAGAAAAGGAGTTAATCTGAGGATGTTCTAGCCCAACTGTTTTTTTAAGATGGTGCAGATTGGCCATGGGAGTGTTCAGGCTGTGCAATTGAGAGAGGGCAAAGGGAGACCCTGGTAGACAGACAGTGGGACCAGAAGATACTGCAATGGCAGCAGGATGAAAGGAATACTTCAGACTGACAGGGACAAAGGAAATGGCCTACAGCAGGGTACTGTGGGAGTGTCTGTGCAGGGGCACCAGTGAAGGGAAGACACAGAGAGCTCTATACCATCACCACAGGAAAGTCAAGCCCTACTACTTAGAGCAAAGTCTCCAAACAACTAAACCCTCCTCTCCCCGTGCGTGTGTATTGAATTCCAGAGACCAAGCATATAGAACTCCTGAACCAACACTGGAAAAAAACCTAGGGATAAGAGTGCCATCTAGTGGTTCTCAGGAGGAGATATCAAGCCCATTCTTGCTGGCCATTTTGACTCATAACCTGCCAGGCTGAGAGAAGTTGCCTGTGGGGTTTCCAGAGCTGTGAATCTTTGTGGAGGTGGTCAGGTGTATCTTTCTCCCACAGAGTGGCTGGTGGGTATGGGCCCTGGCCTTTTGGTTGGCAACTGGGAACTTGGCTACTGTGCCACCAGAGCACAAAAATCATTAACCTAAACTGACAACATAAACAAACAGAAAAGAGTAAAAGAAGCCAAAAACTACTAGAAAAAAAGAAATAATGATCCATGTGTGCTAAAAATGTTTTTCAGGGCACCCAATCAGAAAATTTACCCACAATTAAAAAAAAAAATTCAACCAAAATAATAATAAAGCACACAGAAGACAAACTAATGGAGTTCAGGAAGCAAACGGAGGAACAAAATGAGAAACTTAGAAAAGAAACTGAAAACATTAAAAAAAAAATCCAAAGAGTGCTACTGAAATTGAAGAATAAAACATCTGAATTAGAAAAAGTAAGAGAAAACTCAACAAAAGAGTTGAACACACAAAAGACAGAATAAGTGAAACAGAAGACAAAATAACTGACCTTACCAAGTCTCAAGAAAAACAAGAGAAAAGAACAAAGTAAACAAACCCAAAGGAAATGCGGGATTCAATTAAGAAATCTAACATTAGAATTACTGAAATCCCAGTGGGCCATGACAACAATAAAGCCAACAGAAACAACTTTCTGAGAGATAATCAAAGAGAATTTCCCAGACCTGAACAGAGAGCCAAGTCTGCAAATGCAGGAACCTGCATGAATCCCAATCAGAAGAGACACAAAAAGATCAATTCTGTGACATATCCTAATACGGAGAGAATTCTGAAATTGAAAACCAAAGGCAAGGAGAGAATTCTAAAAGCAGCAAGAGAAAAAGCAATATAACATACTAGGGTCTTCCATAAGAATCAGTGCAGATTTCTCCCCAGAAACTCCAGAGGCCGGAAGACAATGATGAAGTGATACATATAAAATACTGAACCAAAACAAATGCCAACCAAGAATTCTTTATCCAGCAAAGTTGTTATTCAAAAACAAGGGGGAAATCAAGACACTCCCAAAGGAGCAGAAGCTCTGGGAATTTGCCATTACCAGACCAGCTTTGCAAGTATTACTCAAGGGAGTATTCCAAATGGAAAAGCAAGAGCATTAAGAAATAAGTATAAAGTAAACTTATCGAATATAAGTTATATATTGATATTAATGGAGATACATCAACAGAAAAGGGGAGGGAGAAGCATATCAGAAAATATTTATTTTGCTAAGGTTCTTTTCACTGTTGTTCATATGTCAAATGTTGTTGTAACTGTAAGTTGTGTAATGTGACATATGTAGTAACCACTAATAAATCACCAAGAAGAAACATTCAGAGGAAGGAAGATAACAAAAAGGCTCATCATAAGAAAACAACCCAATACAAAAACAGAAAAATCAGAAAAAAACAAAGAAGATATTACTCAAAAAGCAAATAGCAAAATGTGTGAAACAGACACTTCATTTTCAGTAATAACCGTAAATGTAAATGGTCTAAACACTGCATGAAAAAGGCAGACAGAATGGATTTAACAAAAAAAAGAAAAGATCTATCCTTTTCCCCATTTACAATAAACACATCTTAGATATAAGGACAAAAACAGACTGAAAATAAATAAAAGGTGGAGAAAAATATTCCATGTAAGAAGTAAGCAGAAAAAAGCAGGGGTACTGATATCAGATAAAACAGACTTTAAATCAGAATCTATTAAAGAGATAAAGGACATTACAGAATCCAGCAAGAAGACAGAACAGTTATAAATATATACATAACTTACAGCAATACACCAAAATACATGAAACAAATACTGTCCAATAGGAAAGGTAAAATAGATAACTCTACAATAATAGTAGGAGACTTCAACACACCACTTTCAGTTATAGACATAATATCTAAAAAGAAGATCACTAAGGACATCGGGAACTTAGATAAAACCATAAGCCAATAAGACCTAATATATATCAAATACTCCACCCAATATCAGAACAAGACAAATTCTTCTTCTGCCCTCCCGGATGGTTTTCCAGAATAGGCCATATGCTAGGATATGAAACAAGTCTCAACAAATTTACAAAGATCAAAATCATATGAAGCATCTTCTCTGAATATAACAGTATGAAGCTAGAAATTAACAACAGGATAAATAAGGAAAAAAGAATAAATACATGGAAAGTAAATAATACACTACTAAAAACTATTGGGTCATAGAAGAAATCAAAAGTGAAATTAAAAACTTCCTAGAATCAAATGAAAATAGAAACACAAACATATCAAAACCTTTGGGACATAGCAAAAGCAGTACTCAGCGGGGAAATTATAACAATAAATGCCTACATTAAAAAAGAAGAAAGATCCAAAATCATGAACTTAAACAACTCGAACAAATAGAAAAGGAAGAGGAAAAGAAGCCAAAAGCTACTAGAAAAAAAAGAAACAATAAAGATCAAGACAGAAATAAATTAAAAATAGAAAAACAAGTGAAAGAATTAACACAAAGTCAGAAGCTGGTTCTTTGAAAGGATGCAGTGTGAGGAATTACTTAGATGGCCTTTCTTGACATGGTCTTGTAACTCCCACCCGGGTGATTGGGCAGGGCTGTACAAATAAGATAATTGTGGCCCACCAAGGCAACTGGTCAGTTTTGCCTTAAAAGAGAAAAGAGCCCACCACCACCACCACCAAGGAAGGAGAAACTGGCAGGAGAGACCTGCAGGAGATGACACAGTGGGCTTCCTGGCCCAGGGACCAAGAAAGCTGAGTGCCTGTAGGCAGAGACTTGAGGGCCAGGGAGAAGCCTACTCCTGACCCACAAATTTGGAACTTGCCAGCCTCCACAGCCATGTGAGCCATTTCCTTTATATGGTTCGTGTGTTCTGTGGGACGTTGTAGGGAATTAGGGAACCCAAAGACAGGAGGGATAGTACTGAGGGGAAAGGGAGTAGTTGATGTTAGAGATGATAGAGCACTATACAGCTTGGAAAAGTTGGACATTTGGGACATCTTTAACCTCTGCCTCGTAGGAACCAGCTTTGTGCTGATCCTTATAAAAGAAATTATTAATTTAAGGATCAAAAGAATAGACAAACTAATGGCTAGATTAAAAAAAAAAAGAACAGGGAAATAACCAAATTAAAAATGAAACTGGTGACATTACAGCCAATTTAACAGAGATAAAGACCATAACTGAATACTATGAAAAATTATACTCCAACAAATTTGAAAACCTACATGAAACGGACAAATTCCTAGAAACATACTACCTACCCAAACTAACACAGAGTAGAAAATTTAAACATACCCATTTCAAAAGAAGAGATAGAAGATGTCATCCAAAAACTGCTAACAACAACAACAAAAGCCCAGGACCAGATGGCTACCCTGGAGAATTCTACCAAATATTCAGAGGAGAGCTGACACTAACCCTACTCAATCTCTTCAAAAACACAGAAGAGGAAGAGAACACTATCGAATGCCATGAAGCCAGCATAACCCTGATACCTAAACCAGGAAAAGACATAACAAAAAAGGGAAATTACAGACCATTATCCCTTATAAACATAGATGCAAAAAACTTCAACAAAGTTCTAGCCAACAGACTTCAGCAACATATCAAAAAGATCATGTACCATGATCAAGTGGAATTCATACCAAGATTATAAGGGTGGATCAACATTAGAAAATCAATGTAATCTACCACCATATAAAGAAAACAAAGGAAAAGAACTCTGTGATCATATCAATTGCTGCAGAAAAGGCATTCGATAAAATTCAACACCCTTTCCTGATAAAAACTCTCAGCAAAATAGAAATAGAAAGAACATTTCTCAACAAAATTAAGGGCATATATGCAAAACCAACAGCCAATATTATACTCAGTGGAGAAAGGCTGAGAGCCTTCCTTCCCTTTGAGAACGGGAACAAGACCAAATCAAAGCCAAACCCATGCCATCGTAGCGACCCTATAGGACAGAGTAGAACTGCCCGATAGAGTGGGAACAAGACAAGGATGCCCATTATCACCTCTCTTACTCAACATCAGGGGGGCGCTGGTGACATAGTGATTAAAGCGCTTGGCTGCTAACCAAAAGGTCAGCATTTCGAACCCACCAGCTGCTTCACAGAAGAAAGATGTGCAGTTCGCTTCTGTAAAGATTTACAGTCTTGGAAACCCTATGGGACGGTTCTACTCTGTCCAATAGGGCTGTTATGAATAGGAATCAACTCGACGGTAGGTTTGTTTTTTTGCTTATTCAGCATTGTACTGGAGCCCTGGGGGTGCAATGGTTAAATCTTGGCTGCTAACCAAAAGGTCGGCCATTTTTTAATCCTAGTGAAGTGAGTAGCATCTGGGGTCTTAAAAGCTTGTAAGTGGCCATTTAAGACACAATTACTGTTTCACCAGGAGCAAAACAGTAAGAAGGTAACCAAAAACAAAAACAAGAAACAAGTCTACAATACCCACAACCTCTTTTACCCTGAGACCAGAACTAGATGGTGCCTGGCTACCACCACTGATCATTCTGACTGGGGTCACAATAGTGGTCCTGGACAGACTGGGAGAAAAATATGGAGCAGAACTCAAATACTTACTAACAAAATAAAAGCCAGACAAACTGGAACATCAGAGAACAGAAGACCCCCTAACCCTGAGATACCCTTTAAACCTAGAACTGGGCCTATTCCCTGAGATCACGTTTTAGCAAAAGAGCAGTGGCACATAAAATAAACGATATTACCTGTAAGATAGGTTCCCTACTTAAAAACCATCAGTATGAGATGAAAAGGTCAACAGTTTCTCAAAAGCAAAGATGAGGAGATAAGGGGGCGGGGGAACTAGAGTACTGGAAAGGGAACAAATAGAACACAATTAAAGAGAATGTTGACACACTGTGATAGATCAAACTAATGTCACTGAACAGTTTGTATGGAAATTGTCAAATGGGAACATAGCTTGTTCTGTAAACCTCACCATCACCTTTAATAGAAACTCAGTACCCTTTAAGCAATAACTCCCATTTTCCCCTCTTGCCTGCCCCTGGTAACCACTAATAAACTCTGACCTCTATGCATTCCCTATCTAGAACTGGGACCACACTTCACGCTTGGCACTGTGAGCTGCCAGTGCACAGGTACAGATCTGACTGGTCAGTGAGGCAGCTCCGGAATGGACCATCAGGTGGAATCTTGGAAAAAGCAAGGTTTTGGTGTCAAACAGACATGGACTGGCATCCCAGCTTTGCACTGGATGACCTGGAGCCAAGTCACTTTTCTCAGTCTCAGTTTCTTCATGTGTAAAATAAAGGTTTTGGAAAAAAAAGAAAAAGGGGAACATGGTTGAACCTTGAAAACATGCTGAGTGAAATAAGTCAGTTACATAAAAGGACAAATACTGCATGATCTCACTTACACAAAATTGGCAAATATACGGAAACCAAAGCTTATTAGTGGTCACCAGAGGTGGGAGGGAGGGGAAAAAAGGGGAGTCAGTGCTTAGGGGGCACTGGGTTTCTGTTAATGGAGTGGAATAATTTGGAAAAGGATAGTGCTGATGGTTGCACAACATGACAAACACAGCCAATGCACTGGATTGTACGTGTAAAAATTTTTGAACTGGCAAATGTTTTGTTATATATACTTTTACTACAATTAAAACAAAAAATGGTGAAAAAACAATATGGGAGAAAGGATACCAGACAAAAAGGTAGTTCGGGTCCCATCTCTACCCCTTCTCTTTGGGTTGTAGTTTTCATGTTGGCAAAATGAGATGGCTCCTTCCCAGCCCTCCCATTCTGATTCTCTGACTCCTTTTTGGGTAAAGCAGGCTGTAGGCCTGAGGAGAAGTCTGCCCTTACCCCGGCCAGGCAGTCCTGAGAGCCGGATCACTGCACGTCAAGCCAAGTGAACAGACCACACGTGGCCTCGACATCCTTCACCTGGAGGAAAGACTGGGCATTACCTGGTGTGGCTGTTGGAGGACAGGCTCTCCCAGGGCTGCACACTGCAGCCGGCCACAGCAAAGGCACCCCCGCAGCTGCCGTCCAGCTTCATGAGCAGAGCTTTCGCAGCGTTCTCCGCCGTCTTCCGGCAGTCATGAGCCCGCTTGAGCATCTGAGTGATGTTTTCATCCCCTGATTGGTCCCCTACATTGCAGAGAAGCCAATGGATTAGTCAACATGTGTCTGAATAAGGCAAGTCTGGGAACGAACTTGGTGATAAGCAAGTACTCAGGGCAGAGGAGGTGTGGTAGAAAGGAAAAGCAAAGGACAGCCAACAAGGGGATCTGAGTTCTGGGCTTGGCTCTGTCATTTAGTAGCTGTATCTGGGAAGGCATCTGTCTGCTCTGGGCTCCACTTTCCTCATCTACAAATGAAGGGGTTGTCCAGTGTGATCTCTGAGATCTGTTTTCAGCACTAACATGCTATGATTTTCTAATTACCCAGGCTCCTGTCTTTGCCTCCCACTTGGTCACAAGTTTGGCCATTCTTTCATGTGCTGGCACTTTTTTGTGAGCGAGGGCAGGGAGAAATCAAAGCAAACTGTGCCATATCTACAGCTTTGCTTAGAGCTTTGTATAGGCAAGAGAGACCGAAATGAATGGTTAAAATGAGAATTTTATCCCTTCTCCCTACCCCTGAACTCCTGGCAGCCACTAATCTTTTTTAAGGGGTGAATAGGTGGAACACAAGACATCTGTAGGGCAGTGAAACCACTCAGTACGATACTGTAATGGTGGACACAAGATATTATGCATTTGTCAAAACCCACAGGACTGTACAACACTAAAGAGCGAACCTTAATGTAAACCATGGACTTCAGTTAAAAATATGGATCAGTGTAGGTTCATAAATTGTAACAAATGTACCACACTAATTCAAGATGCTAATAATAGAGGAAACTGTGTGTGGGGAGAGGGGACGTATGGGAACTCTGTACTTTCTGCGTAATTTTTCTGTAAATCCAAAACTGCTCTAAAAAATAAAAGAAAGTTAAAAAGAGAGAGGACTTTAGATTGTGCTGAATTTTCTGAACTGATGCTATCTGTGACGTTTCCCTCGGCTTCGTCAGGGGTGGTGAACTCAGGTAACTGGGCTGGAGCAAGACACTGGGGAGCGGTGGACATCATCCCAGAAACTGACAGTGACTTCCCTGCCCACAACCTTGTT
This sequence comes from Elephas maximus indicus, assembly GCF_024166365.1. Classification (NCBI taxonomy): domain Eukaryota; kingdom Metazoa; phylum Chordata; class Mammalia; order Proboscidea; family Elephantidae; genus Elephas; species Elephas maximus. The sequence continues at coordinate 122,689,802 of NC_064820.1, forward strand.
GTGTCTAAAAAACTGGGCTGGCCGAACAAGTCACTAGTTTGCTACCTCTGCAGCCTAGATCCATGCTTTCTGGAATATTTTCAAGTGAAATCTTATGCTGAAGACTAATACACAATAGGTAAATGTGGAACCAGTAGAAGTGGACAAGGTTTGGCAGGGATATGCCTAGCTTCCTCACTCTCTCTAACTGCTGAGTCTCAAAGAAATTACTCCAGCTCTGCAAGGCACAGTTTGAAAACCACTGGCCTAAATCATCTAGAATGAATATAATGAATGCCTGTGAAGTGGGCAAGAAACAAACAAAGAAACCGCAGTAACTGATAGTGTGGGTAAAAGTCACTAATACTTGCTCTGCTGTGCAACTACATGGTACGCTGGGGCAGAGTGGCAAGTTAATGGCTGCTGTCCGTAGGACAAAGCCCATTGCTGTCGAGTCGATTCCAACTCATGACTACCCCATGTGTTAACGAGTAGAACTGCTCCACAGGGTTTTCTTGGTTGTGATCCTTAAGGAAGTGGATTGCCAGGTCTTTCTTCCATGGTGCTGCTGGGTGTGTTTGAACCACCACCTTTAGGTTGGCAATCAAGTGCAAACCATTTGCCCAGCCAGGGATCTTCAGTAGGACCAACGCTTCTTTTTTAAAATTTAAGCCAACCCTCAGCTCTATGTAGAGTGGGAAGGATATGGGGGTGGGCATGCCCCTCAGGCTAAGGTTCCTCGGACCTCCATTCATTTCTCTGACCACCTTCATACCTTTCTTTTTCCCACAAATAAAATATATTAATCTCACTAAGTGACTGCTCTTTGAATCTGCTCTGAAGTGGGCATATTACTCACTGGTTTGTCTTATATATGTGAGCTACCCAATGTTAGCCAAATATAAAGCATTTCATTATTGATTTTAAAGATTTTAAATGCAGATTTATTTAAGCATTTTTAGCTTCTACTATGGAACTGTGCTTGCGCAGGTACAAGGTTAATAAAAGCTGCTTTTTCAGGATAAAATGGTTTAAGATATTCGTCTGATACAACCTAGAAATAAGATGATTGATTTTTTTCTGTAATTGATCATTTTTCTTAATACATATATTTAAATTAAAAAAGAAGAACTAATAGCAGGCTAAGATCATTTTAGGATCTGTTTCATAGGAGAACAAAGTTTTATGGTTTAGTTAGAAGACCCTGAAAAATGAGGTTTCTAATGGAAATGCTGGCAGGGTTTCCGCTTCTGGGCTAGGATTGTAATTACTACTAAAAAAAAAAAAAAAAGACCCAGAGGGAAGTGTGGAGGGTGGTCACCCATATCAACGAAGGCCTGCTCCCATGCTCGGTAACTTGGATGTGAAGCAGGAAATTAATGATGCTCAAGATACTTCCCTTCCTTTAGATCTGCTTCAGATTCCTGTGCATGTCAAAACCAAAGAAGGAAAAACATACCCTTTTTTTTTTCTCCAGTGAATGTTCTGTACAAAAGCTAGACCCCAGAAAAAAGGAGGGAGGAGCTGGAAAGAATACAGGGAGATGCGTTTGGGAGGTGCCTTGGTTATGACTGTATTTGTAGGGTACATGCTAGAAGAGCAAGCCCCAATGGAGGCTCACAGACCTTGACAGAAATGTGCAAACCCCGAGGCACCTCAGAAGAAAGGCCTGGCAATCTGCTTCTGAAAAATCAGCCATTGAAAGCCCTGTGGAGCATACAGGTTGAGGTTGACTTGGTGGCAACTGGTTTCCCCTTACTCAAAATTGAAAGGCAGAAGGGGGCCACTGCAGATCTTGAGATACAGATCATATGACCATGGGGGTGGGGGAAAGGAAGGGAGTAGGGAGGTGAGGTGGATGAGCAGACATACCGGGGCTCATGGGCTTAGCATTCTCTGAGGCTGACAGCATGGAGCGTACAACTAATTCCTCCTTATTCATAAGATACCTGGAGATGAGGTTGGGGGAACCCAGGCTTCAAAACTACCCCAAAAGACATACTAAGAAAAAGCACAGCCACTAAAAGCAACAAGATAAGGCAAAGGCCATATGCACAGCAAAGGGGCCCTCCACAACCAGCACCGCAGTGGGAGGCCGTGGAGAAGTCGGGTCCTTTACTCACTGTGAGCCTCCCGCTCCATCTGGTCCTACTGTCAGCCCAGAAGAGTATGTTTCCTAAGAGGGGCTGTTTGTTTTAACTTGTCTGTAATTCTGTTTCCACTCCAGTTCTTACTGCATTCAACATAAACAATTTACTCACTTAGTCATGAGGAAAAGTGAAAAACACACTTGACAAGCGAATTTCATGTTGTTGGGAGACGATCCAAAGCTAACAGCTGGATACGTGGGTGGTGAGCAAAGGAGGTAGGGAAACCAGACAGGAAAAAGGGTGGAGGGACTCAGGTACCACTCACCAGCAGAGGACCCTACACCAGCTGCTCGGAACTGCCCCAGGATGAGGCTCTGCTCGCTATCGGCCAGCGCCAGGAGGAGTTCGTAGGCTTCTATGCACTGCTCGCTGAAATGCAAACACAGGGTCCTCAACTGCAGCAGGGAACAAGGAGCATCTTCAGTGCCAGCACAATTTCCTGGTAGCGAGGCAGCTCTGGATCCACCTCTCAGCCTCATTATCCACATAAGCAGAGGGATCGCCCACGAATATTCCCCGGAAAAAGCCAGTGGCTTGTTCACTGTTGCTGTCAGTTGCCCTTGAGTCAATTCCGACTCATGACGACTTTATGTGTGCAGGGTAGCATTGGTCCATAGGGTTTTCCAAGCTGTAACCTTTCGGAAGTGGATCACCAGGCCTGTCTTCCGAGATGCCTCTGAGTAGGTCTGAACTGCCAGCCCTTCGGCTAGTAGTCAAGAGCTTAACCATTTGTGCCACCCAGGGACTCCTTTGCTTTACACTAAAAAAAAATCAAAACCAAACCCATTGGCGTCGAGTTGATTCCGACTCATAGCGACCCTGTAAGGCAGAGTAGAACTGCCCCATAGGGTTTCCAAGGAGTGGCTGGTGGATTTGAACTGCTGACCTTTTGATCAGCAGCTGAACTCTTAACCACTGCACCACCAGGGCTCCTTACTTTACGATAGGATATAGAAAAATAAAAGAGAAGCAATAAAGCTGGGAGAGGCAAGTTTGTTATCCCTTTGAGGATCAGCTAAATGGGAAACAAATATACTTGTAGAAGTGCGAACAGTTAAAGCACTCAGCTGCTAACCAAAAGGTTGGAGGTTTGAGTCCATCCAGAGGTGGCTGGGAAGAAAGGCCTGTTGATCCACTTCTGAAGAATCGGCCACTGAAAATCCTATAAAGCATAGCTCTACTCTGACACACACGGGGTTGCCATGAGTTGGGAGTCGACTTGACGACAGCTGGTAGACAGCCTCCAAGATGGCTCCCAAAGATCCCCACCTCCTGAGAGCCACACTCTGGTGTAGTCTCCCCCCGCCTCCCACCCGCCACAGTACCAGGGTGGTCTGTGCCACCAGTAGAATATGGTTATTACAAAATACTGTGGCTTCTACCTTGGTCTCTTTCCCACTTCACTTTCTCTCTTGGATCATTTGCTCTGGGAGGAGCAGCTGACATGTCTTGAAGACACTCAGAAAGCCCCGTGGAGAGGCCCAAGTGGTAAGGAACTAAGGCTTCTAGCCAACAGATAAGAAAATGCTGAGAAATCCAGCCAACATTTAGGAAAGACACAAGGAATCTGGCCAAGAACCACGTGGATGAACTTTCTTAGAAGCAGATCTTCCAGCCCCAGTTAAAGCTTCAGATGATAAAGCTCTGCCTGACAGCTTGACGGAACCTCATGAGATCCTGAGCCAGAACCGCCCAGGTAAGCCATTCCCAAATTCCTACCCTCGGCAACTGTGACATAACAAGCGATTCATTACACCACAATAGATAATATAGCACCTCACAAGGTGCACTGCTTTGATCTAGACCTGCACTGTTCAATGTAGGAGTAGCCGCTAGCCACATACGGCTATTCAAATGTAAATTTTTTAAAGTTTAAAAAAGTGGCAAGGTCAGTTTCTCAGGTAGGAATATTTCACATGTTCAGTAGCCACATGTGGCTACTGGTTACCATATTGGACAGCACAGATACAGAATGGTTACATCACTGCAGAAAGTTTTTTTACTTTGCTTATAAAATGCTTGTAAAATTGTCTCATGAAATATTCTTGGGCCTTCACAAAATCTATGACAAGAGTTTGCCTCTGGGTTTCTTTGTGTCCATCGTCCACTGGGCAAACGAAGTAAAGGATCAAAGAAGGTCCCCCTTCCATCACTGCCTGAGACCCACATGGATCCATGTCCACATAGGAGGGACAGCATAACACCTGCGTGGTCCCAAGCAAGATGGGTGCAGTAGCAAAATTTCCCCTTTAGGTAAATAACGGAGTAGTCTTCAAGATGAGCAGGGGAAATGTTGCTTTAGCCAACATTTAGTCAACAGACCATGTTTTGGATTGTCTTTACTTTCATCCACCTTTACTGAGAGTTAAGGAAAAGGGCCCAATCACTAGCTCTGGGGATTGGCAGCTCTTCCTTTCAAGGACAGTCCATCCTCCAGGCTGGAGATGCTGGGACATTTCCTCATCTGTAGGGGTGTGTGAATGTGAAGAAAGATGTTTCTGATGCAAGGCAGACTGTGGGCACAGAGCAGCCTATTCTAAGAGTTACCATAGACAGATCATCTGGTTACTTTGGTGTGTTTGTAAACTAGTATGATTGCTCTCTAGCTTTGGTCTCATATATTTTGTTTTTTGAACAAACGTCAATGTTTCTTAAAATAATACTGAGCTTTTTAGAGGATGTGAAGAGTGAGATACAGTCACTACTCTGGGACCTTGGCACACATGCCTAAGTGGTGATACTAATATGATAAATCTATAAAAACAATAATAAAGCATAGTTTTTTGGCTATTACTAAGCAAGCAATAATTTAAAAATAGATAAATTCCAAAGCTGATGAGGCTTAAAAAATGTGGCACATTCATACCCCAGTGACCCATCAATGAATGGACTGTAGTCATTTCAAATGGCTTGTTTTTAACGGAAAAACATTGGTGGCAAGCTGGAAGAGCCATGGAAATATTCATATCCTTTGACCTATAATTCCTACCCTAGGGATTTTATCCTGAGGAAAACATTCAAAAGGCATAAATTTTCTGTATTAAATTATTAACCATAGAATTACTTTCAATATCAAAAACTCTTCAAAAGTCTAAATGTCTTTTAGAGAAATGAGTAAATACAAATAACAATACATAAACTTGATGCAGGGGATACAGTCATTCAAAATAAATGGAGGCTATTAAGCAACATTTTTAAAAAGTATAACAATGAACTACATAAAACATACATGAGTAAGAATAAAGACTTAAAAATATTTAAAACAAAAATGGGTATTTTGAATGCTTTTACTTGAATGAAATAAAATTGACCATGCTAGCAGAAACATACCTGTTTACTAATCCCATATTCATTACGCTCATTTTCTTATTTGCTACAGAGACACAGAATGATTTTCAATATGTATTACACTAATATTTGCTGGTCCGACTCCCCAGTTATGTCTTCTAAAAGACTGTTTTCTGCTTCCATGCAGAAAGTTATTATGGATGCATTTCTAAATTACAGTAACTACACAGGTACAGATGTGTGGCTTCCCCACTTCCGACTGCTTGCCCACCTGTACTGTAAGGCCAGCCTCAGCGCTGTGGCGTTGGATTCATATTTTCCCACCAGCATGCTCATCCGCTCAGCGTTGCTTTTGCATTCCTCCAGGGTTATGGTTAGGAGGTCATTTTGGGATTTGAGGTGTTCGATGCGGCTACAAAGGAAGAAAATCACTTGCAAATTTTACCGTTGGATTATAATTAATTTCAGTAGTCTAACCTATATTCAAAGAGCCCTGGTGGTGCAGTGGTTAAGTGCTCTATTGCCAATGGAAAGGTTTGAACCTACCTGTCGCTCCATGGGAGAAAGATGTGGCAGTCTGCTTCCATAAAGACTATGCCTTGGAAACCCTATGGGGGCAGTTCTACTCTGTCCTATAAGGTCTCTGTGAGTCGGAATCGACTCGATGGCAATGGGTTGATGGGTTAACCTATATTCAGGTCAGAATGCATGTTAGGATGGGGGCTTATCGCAGGCTTTAGCAAATGCAACTTACACAAAATAATAAAGAAGTAGCTCTAAATAAATGAATCAGGAGATTCTGTGTGAATTGGAAATAAAAAATAAGTCCTATGGTCATTTCCCATTCTGTCACTCATACATCCTTTCTGTGTTTGACCTGTGTCAGGTACAGTGCTAGGCTCTGGGGATACACCTGGTAAAGGAGACACCGCCTGACCTTGAGGCCCTCACGAGAGTAACGTTGGGTACGCTTCAGTAAGCTAGCCTCCACAGGGGCAAATGAAAATCAGCATCATCACCATGGTTACTATTTGTTGAACTCTTGCTCAATAATCCTCCCGGTAAACTCTCTGCTTCCATGCTTGCCCCATCCCTTTCCATTCATCACACCTGTAAATCAGATCTTGTTTTTCTCTTACTTAAAACTCTTTAATGGTTTCCAACTACACTTAGAATAAAGAGTAAACTTTGTCCATGCCCTCAAAATCCAAATACAACCCAGCCCCTGCCTATTTGGCCACCCTTGCTCATGAACGCGCCCCTTTCACTCCACCATTTCAGTCACGCTGGACTTTGGACAGTTCCTACTTCTTGCTGACCTCCTTCTAGCCTTGAAGTTGACGAGTTGGCCCCTAGGACTCTTCTTAGCTTATCATATGGCCGCTCCTTTTTATCCTTAAAAATCTCAACTTAAATCTCTTCAAAAAAGTCTTCTCTGACCACCTGTCTGAAACAGACATCCCACCCCGCCCTTGTTACTCTGTCACAGGGTCCTATTTATTCTTGGAACTTTTAAAAGTAATCTCGTTTGTTTCCTTTTTGTCTATCTCCCCTCACAGAATATAAGCTTCTTGAAAGCAGGGACCTTGCCTATTTGATTTTTCTTTGAATGCTAAATAGCCTAACACATATTTGTGCTTAAAATAGATTTATTGAATGATGAAACACACTTTTGATAAGTATAATCCTACCTCCTCAACATACTCACACACAATCACAAAGTTAAAGGCTCTCTCTTTTGTTTATTTATTTTTGACAGTAATAGGCCTCTAACTTTGAGATAGGTGGTTAAATAACAGGTATCAGGACATACTGGTAGGTTATTGCCAGGAACCCATAGTTTCTACTACCATCTATGATCACAAAGAGAACAATGGACATGAGATCAAAGGGCAGGGGTTGGAATTCTGGCTCAGACTATTTAATAGCTCTGGACCCAAGGCAAGTCACTCAACTGCTAAATCCTTGTTTTCTCATTTGCAAAATGAACTGCCCTATCCTAACAAATTGAGGATTAAGTGACATTTCTGTGAAGGCCCTTTGTAAACTGCTAACCACCACAGTAATGTGAACTACCAGCATCAAACATTCCCCCTTCTGTGGTCTTTCCTGAAAGCACATAGCTGAGGAGAAAGGAACCTTCCCAAGTCCAGCCACAAAGCAGGCTGGTTAAATCCCAGAATCTGTAGAGAGGAGGTCCTCACTAAACTGAGGGCCCCCTGAAGGCATCTGACTTTGTTAAATTACAAAGGGCAAATTTGATTCAATTTTTGAGCATCCCCTGTCCAGTGATACTTAGAGGGCTGCTGCTTCTTTACTGCTACACAGTAATCATCATTTAATAGGAAAACCATTTAATTTCAAGATTTAAAATGACCTACATTGCCATATTTCCTCACTTCTCAAGAACTATATTAAACAGTTTCAAATCATGAAGGATGAACATGATAATTCAATTTATTCAGGTTTGCCATACCCGAGGGGAATGGCATTGAGCAATGGTGAACAGCAGATAGTATCCACATTTCTTCCTGGTTAGTTCATAAGACTTTCAAACCCATACTATGTTCTCCCACTAAAGGTTTGTAGGTCAAGGCAGCCACACCATGCTTTGGTGCAATTTAACAGTCTGTTCTGCCATCGGGAAGCCAATTGTGAGGCAAAGTGGTTACCCTGGTTTGGCCCTGGTCCTTCTCCTTTGCTTTTTTAGTAACTCCCTCACTGCTGGAATGACACACAACCAGTGTTTGCCAAGAGGCAGGAGGACAAACTCAAACCACCTTTATTGTGAGACTTGGGAAGAATCCACAAAACTGGGTATATGGTAAAATTATTTTACGTAGAACTGTTAGGATATGATGTAGGGACTCAGAATTGCACAAAATTCAAACAGCATAAATAAAATTAGGCAATCATCTGGAAGAGAGAGAGGGTCAGACCAGCTTGCCTGTTGTAAATGCATGCCTGGTCAATCCCAGAAACGTCTAGATCAAATTGCCTTTGCTGGTTCCGGGTAGCTCAAGGCGCCCCTGGGACTCTACCTCAACATTGTGGAACTTCTCTCTGTGGGTATTTCTGTAGCACAGACCATCTTTGACCTAATTACCATTCTATATGGACTGCTCCCAGGACTGGCTACATACTCTGTAAAGTCCAATGCAAAATGTAAACGCGGGGTCCCTTGTTCATAAATTATTAAGAATTTAAAAAGGTGACAGCAAAGCAGTAAAGCAAGTGTGGGGTCCTTCTAAGTGCAATGCCCTGTGTGGTTGCATAGATCCCCTGCCTGTGGGGCCAGCCTTGACTGCTGCAAGCACTCCGTTGATGACTGAGATGGCTGGAAACTCACAGTCCCACCAGCAGGACAGCATCAGCCCATGTCACATACACAAACCAACTTGCCTGGATCTTTGGAAAGGGAAGCGAAAGGGTGATAAAGACACTGAGACACTCTGCACCATTCCAACAGGGTAAGCCCTTCCGCTAAACTGAGAAGACAGGAAACAAAACCTGTGCAGTAACTATAAACTAAGCTTTGCTATGATGTCTTCTTCTGTATGTAAAATGAAAGATCTCATATGATTAGCAATTCACAAGAATCACAGTCATGGCCAGACTGAGTTCCAAGGGCGGAGATCAATCCACTGCTGACTCCTAACACCGACCACAGTGCCAGGCACTAGTAGTTGCTCAGTAAATGGCTGCTGAATGTACAAATGATTGACAATAGCACCCAGACCATCACAATGAGGTAGAAAAAAGGGGAGGCTATTTGACGATACAGTCATTGCTAAATGCATCACACATTATAAAAGGCTGTTATTTATTATTGCATCCTCACAAGAACCTTTGTATTAGGTAGGACAGGGAAGGTTGTTCCCATGTTAGACTCAGAAAGGCTAAAGGACATCTCTAAGCTAAAATGAATGGAATTGGGACTTGACCAAGCCCTCTGACTCCAAGTCCAGTGCCCTCTCCATTCCACTGTGAAGATGACAATACAGAGTAATAAGGAAGAAGCCTCATCATTTCCCCTCACCCTATCCACCCACCCAGATACATAAGATTTCTCCTCACCTATTCAACCGCTCTGTTTCCACCTCAAACTCTCTAATTTTGCTTTCTGAGATGGCAGATCCATGTGAGTAGAGTGTTTGGAAGATCTCTTGGATGTTGGAGCAATCCTGAAGGGAGTGGGCCAGGTGTTCTGCCACGCTGCTGGATACCTGTGTGAGTGAGCATTAATTCCCTTTTTTTTTCTTTTATTGTACTTTAGATGAAGGTTTACAGAACAAACTAGTTTCTCATCAAACAGTTAGTACACACATTGTCCTATAACATTGGTTAACAACCCCACGACACGTCAACACTCTCCCTTCTCGATCCTGGGTTCCCTATTACCAGCGTTCCTGTTCCCTCTTGCCTTCCAGCCCCTGCCTCAGGTCTGGTGCAGCCCTTTAGTCTTATTTTTTTCCATGGGTCTGTTCAATCTTTGGCTGAAGGGTAAACCTCAGGAGTGACCTCATTACTGAGCTGACAGGGTGTCCGGGGCCATACTCTCAGGGTTTCTCCAGTCTGTCAGGCCAGCAAGTCTGGTCTTTCTTTTTGAGTTAGAAATTTGTTCTACATTTTTCTCCAAGCTCTGTCCAGGACCCTCTATTGTGATCCCTGTCAGAGCAGTCAGTGGTGGTAGCTGGGCACCATCTCATTGTTCTGGACTCAGTCTGGTAGAGGTTGTGGTAGATGTGGTCCATTAGTCCATTAATTCCCCTTTGGACAGTGTCTGTTGCTTCAGGATTGCTGCGGCATGCTTTGCAAGGAAAGCAATTTAAAGCTGACATTCTTTGAGAATCAGGCATCAGGAAATGTTTATCCTGATCTTTCTCAGTTTGTATAATTTAATTCTAGTGTAAAAAGCTAACTACTGTGAAAGCTGTACATAAAACAGGATCAAAATACAGCTGCACCCTCCAAGTATGTGCTACAAGGCAGCAGGACAGAGGAGATCATAGTCTCTACAACTTTGGATGGGGCAATGGTGGTTCAGTGGTAGAATTCTCACCTTCCATGTAAGGGAGCCAGGTGAATGTGGGAAGAAGGAGAAACCAGAGTTGATTGGTAGGAGGAAAGCCTCCCTGAATGCAGGAATTAATGAACAGTAAATGTGGGGCTTTGGTGGCTCAGGGATAAAATTCTTGCCTTCTACGCAGAAGACCTGGGTTCACATCCCGGCCAACGTACTTCATGCACAGCCATCACCTGTCTGTCTGTAAAGGCTTGCATGCTGCTATAATGCTGAATAGGTTGCAGTGGAGCTTCCAGACTAAGATGGACTAGGATGAAAGGCCAGGAAGCTACTTTTGAAAATCAGCCAATGAAAACCCTATGGATCACAAGGGCTGATCTCTTTGTGCGTGGGGTTGCCATGTGTCGAAGACTGACTTGAAAGCAGCTAACAACGATAAAACTGGAAGTTTAGACTCTCCTCTGCCTTCCTCTACTCCAGGCCATTATCTCTGGTTACTGTAGCCAAGGAGAATGGCTGACTCCTTTATTTTCACAATCTGGTTTTTTGCATGATATCTAATGTATGTAATTTTCGCTCAATGCAAAATTCTAAATTAGGGCTTTAAAAGTGCTCTTCAGGCTGTTTCCAGCCCTGAGGATCAAATAGCTGGTTCTTCTGGCCTCATTTCCAATCCTAAAAAGTATCCCTAAGGGAACTGGAACTACTCCCTTTTCACCATCCATCAGCTCTTAAAGCTGCAAGGGCTCACAGGCTCTACAAATGACAACTCTGGGTCTAAGCTGGAAAGTTCTGGTCCTTCATCACACGGGGCTACACTCCAGAGGCAGCGTTCATCCTCACTGGAGAGCACATGCCCTTTCAAGAGGGTGTAGGAGAGGTAAAGTTCTTTCACAGCTTCATGACTCAGTCTCTGGGGTAGCAGGGTGAAAGAAAACAGAAACTTCATGACTTTCATCTCCAGCACCAGTAACTAGACCTAAATCATTTTTCTGAATAGTTTCCAGTAGAGAGAAACAAAAAACAAACAAAAAAAATTCCCTTAGAGCTGAAAAAGAATGTACCATGTGGAAACAGCTATACATTTTAATCCGATCCTTTGGAAGGATATCAAATATGACTTATTATTATAATTAACTGGTTTACTGGAGGTGAACTTTGGAAGTTCTTCCATCGTCTGTAAGTCACTGTCTGGGTAGCTCTCTTGGACAGTTTCTTGTTTTGCCTGTTGTGAACACTTACCCCTATGCTACTGATTTCTGAGCCCAGGACTGGCCGGTCAGACGATGAGGATTCGGACCTTGTCTTTGATAGCTTCACCCTCTCAGCAATCTTAAAAATCAAAACAAACAACAAAATGACCAAAAAACTACACATCATTCCCCAGATAAACTTGTTCACGCTGTTTATACAGCGCTACCATTTAATCATGCCAACTAAAATGATGAATCAACAGTTCACTTGTCTGCCTTTTCTACCATCAACTTAACCCAAGGTTTCTCAACCTCAGTACTACTGACATTTTGAACCAGATACGTATTTGTTGTGAGCACTGTCCTGTGCATTGTAGGGTATTTAGCAGCATCCCTGGCCTCTTCCCACTAGATTCAAGTGGCAATCCTTCCACAGCCATAAGCATCAAAAAAGTCTCCAGACATTGCCTAATGTCCCTTGGAGGGGAAAAAAATTGGCCCTGGTTGGGAACCACTGGTTTAAGCTAACTTACTGAACTTGATAGTTGAGAACCAACTGTATTGTAGAGACCAGTAAGGTTACCTGGCAAGAGGACACACATCACATTAACAGCCTGTCCATGGGAGACTTAACCAATGCATGTAGGGGCTGTGGCAGGGCTTGGGTGGTGCTGTTTCTCACAACTATCATAGCCTGCCTATCGCAATCCATTTTTCTGCTGACAGGGCTGTCCATCTTTTGAGCAGGGAGATCACTGGTTCAATACTCAGGGTCCCTCACTGGGATGAACCTTAGTCCTTGAGAGCAGCTCTCCATCCCCCCTGAAGTATTGCAGAGCTTGACAAAATGTCTCACTTCCCACAATGACTTGTCAGCGGTGACATTCTCCAGCCGGTTGATTAATGAGAGCTGGCATCCAGGTTGCAGCCAAGAGAGACTTAAAACTATTAGTGGGTTATCTCTCCCTGCAGCTCTGGTAGAGGAGCCCTGCACTAGACCCTGGGGAAGGCCTTGGGGCCTGGCTGAGCTAATCGTGTGCCTGCACAGCCTGCGTGCTTGGTGGAGGCTGGTGCTTCCAGATACCAGGAGGAGTTCCTGTCCGTCCACAGGAGCTCACCTTGGCGATGGGAATGTCATTGCTGCTGCTGCTTGTGCTCAGCTCTCCAGTGCTGGGGTTAATTGGGCGGTTAGCTGAAGTCAGGCGGCCAGGGCTGGAGGGACCTGTGGCCTGCACACTCTGTAGTCGAGTTTGGAGCTCTCGAACCTGAAATAATAGTGACTTTAGATACATTTGGCAGTTTCCCTGGCAAAAGAACCAGATTGGTGGATGGTGGGCTTTTATTTACATGAAGGGTTCAATATCACTGAAAAACTAAATAGGTTGCATCCATATAAAAGTTACTGTATTCCTAGCTAGACCTGCCAGTGACCATCATCTGTTCTTCACAAGTATGACGTGGGCATGCTATCTAAGTCACTGAAAGCTTTTAGCAGACAATGTTTGAGGAATGTGTATTTTATTCAGCCCTGTGTGTCTGTAGATGGAAACCCTGGTGGCTACGACTGCTAAACCAAAGCATCAGCAGTTTGAATCCAGGTGCGCCTTGGAAACTCTACGGGGCAATTCTACCCCGTCCTATAGGGTCGCTATGTGTCAGAATCGACTTGATGGCAGGGGTTTTTTTTTCTTTTTTTGGCTGAGGTGTCTGCAGATAGAGGATCCCAGGTGGAATCTCCACTCTCATGGGACTTGAAGCTCAGAGAAGGAAAAAGATAATTTCAATACAAGTGCACGTGAGTGCTGTAAGTATCTGTCTGGAGTGCTATAAAGCAAGAAATCAAACTCAAGTTGATGCTGACTCATAGTGACCCTACAGGACAGAAGAGAACTGCCCTATAGGGTTTTTAAGGCGCGACTGGCGGATTCAAACTGCTGACCTTTTGGTTAGCTTCTGAGTTCTTAACCACAGTGCCAGAAAATGGGAAGAAGTCATTTGACCTAAGGTCATGCACAGAAAGCTTAACAAGGGTAGCAGTACTGGAGCAGAGGCTTAAAGGTGTACAGAGTTACGACAGACAAGGGAGGGCTTTGAGAAGGTAGCATGGGTGATGGGGAAGAAACTGCACAAGCATCACCAAGACATGCTATGCTTGAAGAACTGCAGGTTATTCAGTCTGCATGGTTTCAAAGAGAGATCTGCACTGGGAGGGAGCACAGACTAAGAGGAAGGGTCAGTGATGGCACAAACAGCTTTTCCCCAAGTGACTTCAAGATGGGCTTGTCCCTGGGATAGTGGGAAGGAATATCTGAATAGCCTCATTTAAAGAAGAAACACAGTGCCCTTTGAATGACATTTAAAATACACATTTACCCATTCAGAATTCCAATGCTCAAATTCTGCTTCTCTGTGGTTATGGCTCAGTGACTGCCAAAGGGAGAAGAGTTAAAATAAGTGAAGGTAGCTGGTAGAACTTGGGTTTTTCTGATTAGCTTGATCACAGTTTTATTGTCATGGTGGAATGTCTACCTTAAAGGACGAACTGACTACAGACCAAAGGGCCCTTGTAAATGGGCACCAGACATCTAAGGCAGGGCTTTCCAAACATTAAGGAGTACCAGTATCCTCTGGGAGGCTTCTTAAAGCAGATTCCAGGGCCCCCTCCCCAGAGATTCTGATTAAGTAGGTCTAGGATGAGGTCTCAGAATTGCCATATCTTATAAGCTCCTAGGTGATGCTGATGCTGCCGAACAGGGGACCACACCTTGCGTAGCACTCATCTAAAGGAGTCTCAAGGCCATGCAGCACTTAGTCCCAGAGACAGGAAGAACAGAGCCACACCCCTGCAATAGCCCTGACGCCAAAACCCTTCTAGGCAAGGGTAGAGAACAGGCTCTCGTGGATCCACTCTGAAAGCTAATGGAAAGCTTTTCATATATGTCTTGGATGTTTCCATCTTGCTAAATTAGGAACCAAAAGTAATTGAAATTTCAATAATTCATCAACATATTAGAAGCCAAAATAGGAAAATTCCCTCAGAGCAAATTGCACTCAATAGTGAAACAGCTAAAAAAAAGTCTAACGTTCTGCTGTGGCTGCCAGTCACTGTGGGTTGATGGAAATGTGTATCATCTTCATAACACGCCAGACACAGCACTGACCTCAAAATAGTTTAAAGCCTAGAAAAACATATGCTTGTGGAAGCCAACTGGTATTGCTGATGAGAGATTACAGGGCTCGTTTTGGAATGGTCCCTGACAAATCCAGCACGGGCAGCCTGTTTGAATGCTTTGGGTATGCCGCATGGCAGAGGGTTAGGGCTCTTCTTCCCCTCAGGCCGGCTTCCTGACACCAGGGACACAAACCTTCTGAAAGGGAAACCTCCCCAGGGTAGACCATGGATTCCAATTTCTACTGCTGGGAAAGTCTGAGGAGGCCCTGAATAGTTAACGATGTTAAACACCATCACTCTGAAACCTAAACGGTGTCTGAATTGTACACGGAACAATCACCGGTCTATTCCTAGAATCCCAATAAGCCCGCTTGTCTTGCTTTTTAAAAAATATAAATTTTACAAAATCTACATTAAAAACCACCCATGTTTTAAAAATGTTTCTTCTTCCAATCACAAAAGTAAAACATGTTCACTGTGTAAAACTTGGATGACACAAAAAAATAAAAACAGAAAAACTGTCAGCATCCTCACTATACGGAGATGATTTCTTCTAGTCATCTTCCAAAGAGCGTGCACACACACATGCACACACACGTGTGTGCGTGCTTAAAATGATTTCTAAATCAAAATATCCATTCTCACTTAAAAATCTTTGGACCCAGAGAATGTCTTTGAAAACTAAAGTATGATAAACACGCCTATTTTGGGCTATGCTTTATTATTTAATGATGATCGTTAGCCAGTGACAAAAAAATCCAGCTGACGAGTGTGTAGTGAGCCTGTCATAGAAACAGAGAGACAGCTGGGCGAGGTGAACAGGGTTCTCCTCCTCTTGATTTTGGGGGAGAGGATATTATTTAAATTTAAAAGAATAAATGCACCAAAATGAAGTTCCCAACCAATTTGCTGGTTAAGCTTCAGGTTTGTCATACTGTGGCTGCATGTTGCTAAGATGCTGGAAGCTATGCCGCCAATATTTCAAATACCTGCAGAATCACCTATGGTGGACAGGTTTCAGCAGAGCTTCCGGACTAAGACAGACAAGGGAGAAAGGCCTGATGATCTACTTCCGAAAATTAGCCGGTAAGAACCCTGTGGATCACAACAGAACACTGTCTGATATAGCACTGGAAGATGAGCCCCCCCTAGGCTGGAAGGCAGTACACAAAGGCTGCAACTATGGACTCCAGCATACCAAGGGTCATGAAGATGGCACAAGGCCAGCAACATTTCACTCTGTTATATGTGGGGTCGCCATGAGCCAGAGCCAACACAATGGCAACAACAACCGGCTTGGGAGAGGGGCAGAGACACAGCTATCAAAGTCCTCACTTTTGTTCTCACCTATGTTTCAGCAGGGATACTTTTATTAAAGGAAATATGGTCCTCTCTACAAAACAAGTATTTTCGAGTCAGGGAAGAGCTAGAAATCATGGCTAACCTAAGGCAGGGACTGATACTTATGGAAAAATCGTTGATCTTCCTTCATAGCCTTTCTAATCTGAGAAATGATTTCAGCAGCCATTTTCTCATTTCTCTCAAAGTTAGCATATAGTCAACGCCCATCTAGGAAACAGGAGAGAAGTTCATTCATTATATAGATTGGAATCCTGGTAGAATATGAAGTTAAGATTTGTGTCTTCCAGGGGCTCAGAGTCAGGCCGATCTTTGCAATGTGAACCATACTCTGAAAAGGGATACCAAGAAAGGGGTGTAGAATTGTGGAAGAAGAAATACCTCTGCCTGTGCAGAGCAGGAAATGCTGGAAAATTTAATCTTGAATGTTGGTAGCTATTGACGAAGCAAAGAAAGGACAGAAGGCAATGGAGAGGCTCTGAAAGGTTTCAAGTAAGGAAGTAATATTAAAATGTCATAATCCTGCTTCTCTTGGGTATATCTTAATGACTCCCAAAGGGAGAAAAAGGTTTTATAAAGATCATTTGATTAGAGAAGGTAATGGATTGTAGTGTGGAAGAGAAAGGAGATGATTCAAGAGGTATACTGACAGTTCAGGTAAGAATGGCAAGGGCCCAAACAGTGAAGTGGGAATAAAGAGGGCAAACTCTCGACCAGCATTGTCCAATAGAACCTCCTGCAACACTGTTCCATGTGGTAACCTTTAGTAGCCTGTGGATACTGAGCACTTGCCATGTGCCTACTGCACCCAAAGAACTGAATTTTTAATTTCATGTGAATTTTGCATGTTGCAAGCAGCTACTGTATTGGTCAGTGCAGTTCTGGAACTATTCAAGGAGGTAAAAAATACCCAAATCTGTGGCTGGGATGACTAGGCAGATCATGGTGCCACTCAGCAAAGTGAGGAAAATGTGAGGAGTTGATTTTTTCAGGGAGAAATGGGGATGCCGAACCCTGGTGGCACAGTAGTTAAGAGCTCAGCTGCTAACCAAAAGGTCAGCAGTTCAAATCTACCAGTCACTTGTTGGAAACCCTATAGGGTTGCTATGAATTGGAATAAACTTGATGGCAACAGGTTTTTTTTTTTTTTTTTTTAATGGAGATGCCAGCTTCGGACATGCTGAATTTGAGGAAACTCTCAGGCAGATGAGTGGGAATGTTCAGTCAACAACTAGAAATATAAGTTTGAGGAAAGGAGATCAGAACTGGATATGCAGATTTAGGCATTTTGGGTGTGGGTAAGCCTGCCCAGGGTGGAGGTGGGTGTGGAGATGGGGGCCTACGAAAGCTAGAGAAAGTGAAAGGTCAAGGTCAAAAAGAAAGGCAGTAAGGGGACAGGAAGAAGGGGGTACCTCTTTCTGTGGGAGGGATGAAGAGGAGAGGATGGGCAATAAGAAGGGTGAGTTTGCAGATCAGAGAGGGAGGATGGGAAACAGAGGGGTTCCCTTCTGATGGTTTCTATTTTCTTTAAAAGACTTGAGGCTCTCTGCCAGGAGTGAGAGAGAAAATAGCAGATGTCAGAAATGAGAAAGGAAGCTGACTTAGGAGTCCTCCTCCCCCGTCCCCGCCCCCCCCGCCCCCGTCCCCAAAAGCTTACACAGCAACATTGAGAACTTAGCTGAAGGCTTTTATTCAAGATGGTAGACTTAGCAGTGATTTCTTCAAACTCTGAAGACCTCATTAAAATAACAGTAAATAATAAAAAAGAATTAAAACCATAACAATGAAGAGAATGTGTTTGGGGTACTAGCAGAAACAAGATTTTGGCACATAACTAGAAGGCAAAATGAAAGAGAGTTCTAATGCAAGAAACAGAATGGACAAAGTCAAATTCTATAATACATATGCAAAGAGAGGTGGCCAGTCTACCCAGAATAACAATGGCAGGGTTTAAGATTCTGCCTTGGCAGGTTTTACGCAGGACAAGAATGAAAAGTAGAGCTGAAAACAGGAGGAGTAATTGGACACGGAGCTGAAAATTTCCAGCACTGCACAGCCTCAGCTGAAGTAAACAGGCACTCCTCCCATTAAAAATGCATAGAAATGCTGAATAAAAAGGAACAATGAGAAAGAAATTCATTGCCAAGGTTAAAAGAAAGACAGCAAAATCTCCAGGTGTCAAAATAAAGCTGGAGAGGTGAGGAGGGAGGCAGTGCTGCACCAAGAGAGCCAGGCCTGGAATGTGAGTGCTGGGAGGGGCAGGGAGGGAGAGCCGCCCCTGCAAGTCAGGCTGCTGGAGCTGTTCCTCCCACACAAAGCCTGGAGCCTTCCTGCCCCGCCCATCTGTGAAGAGTGGACTCAAAGTGCTGCCCATAGGCCAAGAGGAACTCTGGGGCTGTGCCGGGGACCTGTGACACATTTGGGTGTGGTGTCCAAATTTATATTATCTGCATATTGTGGGTTCCCAAACTTACAAACTAACCTTGAAAACTGTCCGGATTATGCCAGGCCACCCACTGCCTGAGAGGCCTTATTTGTAAATCATCTAAAATCACTAGGGATCAGGGGACCTAAGCCTCCAGTGACTGAAAGCCCTGGAGACCCAGGGAAGACAACTAGGAAGCTGCCAGACACGGAAGGATAACTGCAGAGAGAGGAGGATAAAACAAGAGCGCAGCAACATAAATCAGGAGAGGAAAGCACCCTAGAGGAAATTAAAATGAAGCAATCAGTAAATTGTTTTAAAAGAAATACACTTAGAATCTTTTAAAAAAGAATCATATACATAAATAATAAGGAACTGTGAAACAAAAATAGATATCACATAAGAATAGGTAGATGAGAAAAAGGGCCAGTGGAAAATGTAGACAACAAAATACAACCCATGTACAGGTTTAACTCTAGACTGGATAAACTGAAAAGAGACCTGGCGAATTAGAACACGGTATATGAGCGACTCGATGGCATGGGGTTGGGTATATAGACATTAACTCAGAAATAAGCATGGGGGAGCTAAAAAAAACCCACCAAACCCACTCCCATCGAGTCGATCACGGACTCATAGTGACTCTACAGGACAGAGTAGAACCACCCCATAGAGTTTCCAAGGAGCACCTGGTGGATTCGAACTGCTGACCTTTTGGTTAGCAGCCGTAGCTCTTAATCACTATGCCACAAGGGGGAGCTAAAAAGAGATACACTATGTAAGTGTACTTTTTTAGTTAAGAGACGTAAGTGATGGACTGAAGCTCCAATATACTTTTATTTATTTTTTTATGTGTAAGGACGCAATATAAGTTTCAAAAAGGTACAATAAACCAATGGATTATGGTGGCGGTAGGTACTTTGAGATGCTAGCTAGGAGCCCTGCAGGTGGGCTGCCAGTTTTCCATTCCTGGGCTACACTGAAGCATACTGTCATGTACAATATAATCCTAAGAAACCTTTTAAACTGCTGGAAATGGAACCTAGAACGTATCTCTAAGCCAGCCATTTCAGTTTGACACCAAGTCATGGCATATGTCAGTCTGTCAAGGATGCTGTTATTCCCCAGGCAAACCTTAGATGTTGAAATAATATTTTCTTGAAAATTCGTGCACCAAAGAAAATTTAGCTATTTTATACACAATAAATATTAATACTTTCTCAGGTAAGCAGATGAATTATCAGATTTAAATTCTGACTCCTTTGAAGACAGCTGCTATTCAGAAATATTAATTAAAACCCAAGCCCTTACACTCCTCAGTATGTTCACTACCAGCTATTAGAGATTCAACATGTTCTTCTGATCATTGTTTTATTTTCTTATTTTCATCTTTAATCAGTTCATACGCTCAGTATATGGGCAGTATTTTTTGGCTTTGTAGTGCATGTTTGAATCTGTTTTAATAACGTGATTAACTATCACTTTTAAAATCTGTGGATATGGCCATTTTGAAATGTTTTAAACTCAGGAAATTTGATAGCTTTAGTTTAACTCAGGCTATAGATTACCTGTAGAGATTGGAACTGCCAAAAAAATAGCTTAAGCAGCCCTTTGGGTATTCTAAAATAGGGATACCAACATACTTTTAAAGGAGTTCCAGAGGAAGAGAACACAGGGAGTGACAGAGAAACAATATTTGAAAAGGAAATAGGCAAGTTTTCCAGACGTGAAGACAGTAGGTGTGGCAGCTTTACAATATACCCATAATTTCTTTGATACTTTCTCCATCAAGAGGTAGGGATGCCACGTGACTTCTGAGGCTAGAGGCAGTGCTGTTTCGTCTGGCTCTCCCTTAAGATACGCGCCCTGGGAGCCTAGCCCCTATATTGTAAGGAAGCCCAGGACACTTGGGGAGGATGCTTGTGGGAGTTCTGGCCAACAGCCCTAGATGACAGCCAGCCTCAACCACCAGACATAGGAGTAAGGAAATATTCAAGGTGATTCTGAAGTAGGCCACCATCTGACTGAAAGCACATCAGACCCCAAGTGAGAACTGCCCCAACTGAGCCCAGTCAATCTCAGAACCATGCAGGAGAACAATAAATGATTGTTACTTATGTCTCTAAATTTGTGGTCATTTGTTATGCAGTTATAGGTAACTAGAACAGTAGGAATAAAAAAAAACTAACTTCATATCTAAGACACGCTGTAGTGCAAATGTAGGGGGGAAACAGGATAAAGGGATAATTTAAACGCGATCTAGAGGGACAGGTACCTTAAGCTCTGAGGAAAGGGCTGTTTAACTCACTACTGTAACCGTCAATACCTTGACCAGTGTGCGACAGTCCTGGTCTCAATAAAACGTTAAATATTGTTAAAAAAAAAAAAACTGTCTCCCTAAAAATCCAGTACTCATCTAGACTACTGTGGTAGGCTGACTAATGCTCTCCCCAAAGATGTCCACATCCTAATCCCTGAAATCTGTGAACATGTTGCATGACCAAAGGGAATTTGCGGATGTGATTAATTAAGGCTGCTGCGATGGGAAGGGTATCCTGGATTACCCAGGTGGGCCTAATGTAATGAAAACGGTCCTTATAAGAGGGAGGCAGGAGTGTCAGGGATTTGAAGACAAAGACTTGCTGGCTTTGAAGATGCAGAAAGGAGCATGAGTCATGGAATGAAGTGGCCTCCAGAAGCTAGAAAAGGAAATAGATTCTTCCCTAGAGCCTCAGAAGGAACACAGGCCTGCTGATACTCAATTTTGCTTCAGTGAAACCCATTTTGGACTTCTGATCTCTACAACTGGAAGATAATAAATTTGTGTTGTTCTAAGTTGCAAGATTTGTGGTGATGTTATAACAGCAACAGGAAACTAACGATAACTGTCGTCAAGAGTGGGGGCAAAAATGAAGGCATTCTCAGACAAAGATTAAGAATTTACCATCCGTACACCTTTGCTGAAAGAACTTCCTAAGGACAGATGGTTTTCAGAAACAAGACAATTAAACTCAGGAAAAGAATAGGATGAAAGCAACAACGATGAGCACAAAAACTGGCAGGGATGTAAGGGCAGAAGAGACCTCCTGCACTGCTGGTGAGACGATGGACCAGTGAGCCATAGTGGAGCTCATTGCAATACTAGGCCAAAGTAAGGATACGCACACCAAGATTCAACAACCTCATCCCTGGTGTGTATTCCAGAGAAATTCTCACATGGAATGGAAGGAGACATGCACAGGGTACGTATATGCACTCGAGTGCTGTTTATGGTAGCAGGGAATAGTGGGAGGCAATCCTAGTTGTCCACCAAAGTGAAATGGGATGGGTGGCCACAGGAGAATACCAGGAAGCAGTTAGACACATCAGACCAGGTGTATATGCAGCCATGTGGACAGCCCTTGAAATTAGAGTGCCGAGGGGAAAAAAGTTAGCCTATAACACAATAATATTTATGGGAATTAAAAATAACACATAAACCACTGTGTATCTCATAAGGACATACACAAATGGGGGAAAGAAGTGGGGTATAAAAGGAAGAATAAATTAAAAGAGGGACCTTGCAGAGACTAATGATGAGTGTGCCTCTAACTAAGGAATGTAATTAGCTGATCCCTCCGTCCCTGAAGGCCAAGTTAAAAAAATAAGTAAAATAAGTAAAGGGGTGAGAGAGTAAGAGCACAAGAGATAACGTGCAGCCAGAGATCGAGATGCTGGCAATTAAGAATTTGGTGCCAAAGAAGACTCAGCGGTGTTGGCGTCAGAAGTGAGTTTCTGGAACAGGGGAAGTTTAATGAAAATGTAAGGCTCGGGCTAGTATAATAAAGATAGGTCAGCTATAGGGACACATCAGTCTCCCAGGGCAATTGTAGGAGCTCAGACCAGGCGACTGAATTAGCTGATGAAGTCATCTGTGAATGCAGTTCGCAGCAGATGAGTGACAAGCAGGAAGGAAAGGTGACGGAGTCCCGAGTAGGATTAGAAACGTTATTATTAGCCATAAAATAATGAGTCTGTTTCACTTACGATATGCAGCAGTGCTCACTGGGTAGTTGTAATTTCAGGCAATTAGGCTGTAATTCATAATTTCACTGTGTAATGGAGCTGGGTGAGATGAGATGACTTCTACACTGTAGAAAGTTGGGAACCACCAGGCTGGAAAAGCTCCACTTAATGAGGTTTAGGCCGTTGTAGTTCTGGGAAAACTGCTTCCTAAAAGCCCAGGGTCTGCAAGTATTTTGCAGAAAACCATTCCACTATTGCAGATTTTAGAAGACTTTTCTTGGAGCCCTCAAATAAGTGAGAAATCAGAATTTATTTATAGAAATTATATATTCGTTCCTATAAATCTCATTTACATGGTATTGCAGGAAATTAGTCTTTTATTGTTAATGGCAATTTAAGTAGGCTGAAAACGAAAAGAAAGACTACAGAATAGAAAAAAGGAAAGCAAGGCCAGCAGCGTTCTCATCTCTGGAGATTTGATAGGTGTATTGTTGCCTCTTTGTTTTATAGCCTGCTAAAGAACCTGGAACTGATTATCATAATGGTTGTGTCAGGAAAAGGTCAGTGTTCTGGCTGTCTTCCTAATTTCTTACCAGCTTTCCAACAAATGGAGTCAGCTAAACAGCCTGAGTCCTCACATGAGCAGGGAGGCCAGGGATAGATAAGCCCACACTGGGGCCCGACAAGTGAAAAAGTTACCTCACAATTTCCACGGCACGTATGTGCATAAAGCTCGTTTACAGTGACTAGGAACTGTTTCCAGAGAAGAGGTGAAGGAATCATAGTTCTGAGGATTCTCTGCCTTGGATCCCACTTCACTTCCTCAAACTGCAGAGAGGAGGGGTGATGTGTTCTACCAACGATGCTCAGGTCTAGATAAAATGCTGACACAAACAGCTGCGTCTCTCTGAAACAAAGCTGATTTTGCCTTCACTTAGTGCTGTCTTAGAACACCCGGAAACTTGACTTGCGGAACCCAAAGGAATGCGTACCACGTTACTGTAATAGAGGACGTTGTACTAACTTGTGGTCTGAGCGGAAGTAAGGGATAGAATGGGGAAAAGGGTGAAGACTAAAGCATAGGAAAGTAGCCCAAACAATAGAAAAATGGAAACTGCATCTCATAATAAGGCTATTATAGAGTTCCAGGGTGGTGCAAATGGTTCAATGCTGGACTGCTAACCAAAGTTTGGTAGTTCCAACCCATCCAGAGGTGCCTCAGAAGACAGGCCTGGTGATCTGCTTCTGAAAGGTCAGTCTCGAAAACCTTATGGAGCAGTTCTACTCTATATACATAGTGTCATCACAAGTTGGAATTGACTTGATGGCAACTAACAACAAATAATGTAGGCCTTGAGTAAGTCCTGCTTTGCCCTTGGAGGTGCCTGTTTTTAGTCTGAAAATGCTCAAAGAAAATGTTAATACTACCAATATATTAACAAGTCCTTTTAAAAAAACAAACAAACCCTGTTTTAAACATCAAGCTCTTTCAAGCTTGCATTGGTAAGCAGAAAAAGGTGGTACAAGTCTGCCTTCATTTATTGGATAAGCATAAAGGTTCTGTGCCGCGCCTGCATTGCTTCCTTGCCTTTGGAGCCCCACAGCCGCCATGTCGGGCTGGACACCTCTCTCTACTCTTGCTTTCCCTGCTGCAGTGACCCAGGTGCAGGCAGGCTCTTCACAGCAGGTAGGCTCCTCCTCAGATGTGGAGTTCATCAAGGCCATACTGCAGAGCCAGGAGTGAGTAGAAGGTAGCAGAACAGCTTTGGTTCTCGCTTCTGCTTACTCCACCAGCAGAGGGACAGCTGGAGACCCTGGAGAAGCTCTTGGGCCCTGTCCAGTGGGTGCTGCAGGACACTGCCTCTCCCTTCCTGCCACTGAGGTGCCCTATACCACTTTGTTGACTCAGTGGCTCACAGAGGGGTCTGGGCATATATTCTGTGAAAGAGCTGCCTAGTGACTCTGATACACATGTTGACAGCCACCCCAGGATGGATAGCAAAACTGCCTGTTTCTCTGGGACTTGGATTCACATCCAAGCCTATTTGGTATCACACTCAAAGCAAAGAAGCCCGCTGTGTCAGAAACATGTACTGCTCAACAGATAGCCACGTGGTGCTACTCCATATTTCTCAGTTCCTTATGGTTGGGTGGAGCCATCTGTCTAGTTCTGGCCAATGGGCTATGAGCTGAAGTATTTAGGAGCCAGGTTAAGACCCTTCGGCTCTACAGCTAATAATGTTTTAGATGTTGGCTGCTCTCAGCCTGGTGCCTGAGTGAATATACGGGAGCAGAGCCATGTTACTATTCCTAAACCTGCATTGGACAGGTAGTGCAAATGAGAAACAAGCTTTTTTGGTGTGCCATGACACTGAGACTTTGGGTGTTCATTTGTTATTGCAGTATAACCTAGTCTGATTCTGACTGATATACCAGCCAGACATAAGAAGAGCCACCTGAGACCCATTGAGGATACAAGAGTGCAAGTACCGGAACCAGACTCCACTCCTCTCAGCCCCCTACCACAGAGCTAGATTAGGGCTGGGAGGAATAGTGTTGAGACAGGGCTTGTTTTTACAAATCTATTATTAATTTGAACTTAGCTAATGTTGGCGTCTGCTTCCTTATCATAAATAGAAACTTCGAAGAAGAAATGGAATGAATAAGATATGAACGAAGTTCCATAAAGGACAAAAGAGAAGACTATGCCTTTATATGAATACCAGACCATTAAAGCTGGGAAATACAGATCATTCTCCCTAATCCTACTTTATTTTTGGATTGTTTAATTTGAAAATTAAGGAAGAGTACTAAAGAAAAAAAAAAAAAAACCTCCTATACTTTCACTGCCTTGATTTAGCCTCTGTTAATATTTTGTTATGGGGGCAGTGATGGTTCAGTGGTAAAATTCTCGCCTTCCATGTGGGAGACCTGAGTTCAATTCCCAGCCAATGCAACTTATGCACAGTTACCACCTGTCAGTGTGGCTTGCGTGTTGCTATGATGCTGAACAGGTTTCAGCTGAACTTCCAGACTAAGCCAGATTACGGAGAAAAGAATAAAGATCTACTTCTAAAAATTAGCCAGTGAGAACTCTACGGATCACAACAGCCCGGTCTGCAACCGGTCATACATGGGGATGGCGCAGGACCAGGCAGAGTTATGTTGCACTGTGCAGGAATGGGGTAACCATCAGTCCATGCTGACTCAACAGCTAACAACAATATTTTGGCAAATTAGCTTCCACTCTATTTCCATGTATACACTTCTACATTTTAAAAATACGATTATATGAATACATTCATTAAAAAAAAAAAAAACACTACAGAAAAGTTCAAGTACCCTTTTGACCTACACTCCTAGGCATGCTGTCCCTTCCTCCCGCACCACATAATCTTTATGAGATTGGTTTATGCTATTCTGGTCTATTTAAGAAAAGCCGTAGTGGTGCAGTGGTTAAGCACTCAGCTGCTAACCTAAAGGTCAGTGGTTTGAACCCATCAGCCACACCACGGGTGGATATGGCAGTCTGCTTCTATAAGGATTTACAGCCTTGGAAACCCTGTGGGGCAGTTATACTCTGTCCCATAGTGTTGCTATGAGTTGGAATCAACTCAATAGCAATGGGTTTTGTTTGGGTTGGTATATTTTAAATACTTTCACACACACACATATAAATTCATAGCAAATACAATATAATGTATAAATTCATAGTGATATAAAGTAAATATGAAGCATTGTTCTGTAGTTCCTGCATTTTCCATACACAGACACTATGGTCAAGAAAAGCATCAGGGAGGGGAGAGGCAGAGTGGGAAAAGCTCAACAAGAGACCTCAGGCCAAATAAGGCTAAAACAGATTTGAGGGCAAAACAAAAGTTAGGTCTTTATTTTACCTACATTAGGTCACAACAATTTCACTTTCAAAAATTGTTACTGCTTTTTAGTTAAAAATATCAAAGTGATCCTGACTTAGCATGTAACAGGAGACAATCTAGACAAAGAAAAGGGCTGCCTCAGAGACAGACCACACTCTGGACATACAGTATGACACTGTAAATCTTATTTCCCAGTCAGGGTGGGCAGCCTAGTAGTGAATATATATTAAAAGTGAATTAATTAGTAGAAAAATACATACATGGCCAACCTTTAAGATAATTACTCTTTCTAAGCAGACCCTTCAGTTTAATTCTGATTCCCCTTTTTCCAACTCCCTTAAGCTGACCACTAAACAAAGTGCCCTTGGAGATAAAGTGGTATGTGTACAAGGTATACAAATTTGTTGTTTGCATCCCATTAAGAAATTGACACCAATCAATTCAGAACAAATGGCTCTGGGGGAAGATCTTTGGGTCATAGAATAGGATACTCCATATATCGCCCCAGTTGGTGGGTTCACAGGACAAGTGCCTGACCTGTGTGTTTTTCTGCACACTTGGGTGAACACAACAGCACTGGATGACCCCTCTGGGGTCTTTCCTGCACGAGAATGACTAGGAGTAGACGCTGTTCAGCCCCATCACGCCTCTCACAATCACAAACATAAAAGTGGCCCAAAGGAGTATAAAACAGGATTGTTACTTTTAAAGCTTATGAAGTAAACTGGCCCTCAGAGAGTGGCAACGTATGAAGGAAATTCCTCTTTTCTTCTTACCTTCATCTACCCTTCCTTTCACCCCTCCTCTCTACCTCCTTCTCCAGGCCAACAAAGAGGGACTAGGTGTTACTTTCTGTTAAGGAGGGTGAGTGAGAGGAAGGAAAAGGTCACTGAAGCACTATGAAGTTTACCTGACCTTTTCCTTAACCATGGAGCCAAATAACAGCCATTTAAAAATCTAGAGTTTAGAGTCCTCACTTATATATTAAGAGACTTTAGCTGAACTGGGTGATTCCACTTTTATTACATGTGTCTTACGAACACAGAACAATGAAACCCCTTCATAAAAATGATACTGTATTTATGTATTGAGAGGAACTCATTAGGAAATGACAGACACGTGCTTCTTGTAGAAACACAGCCCTCCTCACTCTCAACCAAAATCTTCAGAAAGCCAGGCTAATGTAACTAACAATAAGGGTTTTTAAGACATTTTGAGCAGGAGTAGGAAAAGTAGAGAGGAAAAAAATTTCTGATTAGCGTGACTTTTATATGGTTCAGAACATTGTGTCATCTAGTCACTTAGGTTTACTATGGTGATGACCAGGGAGTCAAAGCAGACGGCAGATCCCAAGGAAAAAAGAAGCCAAGGAGATGTAGATGGAACTTATTCCTGGCCATGCTGAAAATACCCAGGTGGGCATGAGGTACAAGGCAGAAACTGCTACCACCACCTTATGCTGTGAACTGTACAACTCTCTGAAGAACTTGTCCAAAATCTCAGAAAGAACTTGTGTTTTGGTTCAAGTCTTTGATTAAATGGACCACAGATTCATGTGGCTCCAGTCACATCACGCTTGCTTTACCAAACAATTTGAGGAAAGTGTTTATCGTTTTTACTACATGGCAGTTGACCTAACAATCTATGTGAACAACACTGTACCCTGCCATCACCTGCCCCTCCTATGAGCTCCCGGCCACAACCTGTATCGACCCCGCTCTAGCTGCTGACACACACCATTGTAATGACCTGTTACTTGCCTGTCTCCCCAGATCCTTGAAGCCAGGGAACATGTCCTGTTCTGTCTGGTACAGAGGTAACACCTAGTCATGCTTATGAAACAAATGAATGAAGGAAGAGCAAAGTGCCTCCTTTCTGGTGTAATTAATTCTACCTGGCCTAAATTAAGCCCACATCTTCAAGTGTGAGGAAATGAATGGTTATTTTACAGAGCATGCAGAAATAAATGATTATCTCATTTAATAATGAACTGGGACCAATAATACAAATTGTCTGCCTGTTGTTCCTTAGTTACTGCTCTGCAAAGCAGCCCAGTCTGTGAACTGAATACATTAAAGATCTAATTTAATTAAATCTTGAACAAGGCTCAGAAAACCTACTGAGAGCACTTCGTTTAATTACAGGCATGGGGACAAGTACCAATCCTATTGATCTGGTCAGTTTAAGTTTTATGCAATGAATGTGGGCAAAGAACAAAACCAAAACAAAGCTTGTGGCCCCAGTTGCTTTTTGGTCCCTTTTGATGAACTGTGGGTTCAAGGCTGCTACAAAGCCAGGAAAGACAAACCAGCCATGTATCACGTGGTACTTACAGGATGGAAAGGAAACCGTTCTGCAGTCACTCCACAGAGCTACATATCACGAACAGAAGACAATGCCAACAACAAAAGACAGATTCCTCCCCAAGGAAATGAAATATATTGGGTGGTGGGGGGAGTCATCCAGCATTCGAAGTCATCTAGTAAATTCTACAAGAGCCACAATTGTCTTGAAATGCAAATGCTGTGTGTACCAATTCCTGAGGACATTTCCAGTTGAGAAAGACATACAGGTCCTTAGCATTTTATTATTTGGGAGTAATTTGAATATAAATTATGCAAATTTATATAAAAGCATGTTAACTAGATAAATATAAAAGGTAATATACATGATTAGAAGACAGGTTTTGACTAGAATGCATATAGAGAGAAAAAAGATAAATTTTTCAATGTCAACCTTAGAGTCATTCAAATATCTAAGGAGCCTTAGGAAAAAAAGATGGTACAGTGTTAGACCTGCTGGATCACTCAACAGGTAACTTTAGATTTGGCCTCAAATAACTACTGACATTTTTTGAGCATTTACTATGTGCCAGGCATTGTCTAAGTGTTTTATGAGTATTATCTAAATTTCAAGCAATCCTGCATTGGCTACTTTTGTCCCCACTTCATAGCAGAGTAACCTGCAGCACAGAGAGGGTAGATGACTTGGTCAGCCAGGCTATGAACTCAGGCAGCCTGGCTCTGGAGTCTCTGGTATGTAGTACCACATACTATGCTACTCTCAATATTGACCACCTGAGTTGGAGAAAACAATAGGAGAAGAAGGTTGGCTTTTTACATTTTGCTAGTTATAGTCAAGGGCTGTCTTGTGCTTTAGTAATTCAAGTGTGAGGAAGGAATTTATTTTGAACCACAATATATAATTACACCTAAGAGCAATATTTCCTTCACAAAACATGCACCATCAGAAGGTATACTAAAAGCAAGCACACCAATTAGGGCCTTAGTCATAACAATCAGGGAGTGGAACCTAGGAAATTACAGGAGGTGCGGGCTTTGGCACTAAATAAATGTCATTAGGTTGCCCAGATAGAGCCTTTGCTGACTGGGGTGGTTTACACCTGCTGATGCAAGTATGGAGCGTGGTATCTGATATAGCTGGTACCGAAAATATGCTTAGGCACATGAGTTCAGCCAAGAGAGGCAGGAGTACTGGCCTTTTAATTATGACATTACTGACATATAAGGAAGAGAGTGGATAACATTCAAAAATAGTCATTTCTTCCATACCCATGCATAATAAAAAAAAACATAGCAACTAAAAAACCTTGTATGGGGATTAAAAACAGAATGATTTATACATGTTGTTGACCTTTTTAAAGAACAAGCTATTTCCAAGGTGCTCATTAAGGAAGAAAAAGCAACGGTGAGGGGTGATGAGACTTACTCGAATTTTTTTTCCCTGTTTCAACTTTATGTGTGTGCGAAATTACCAGTCAGGGTACAACTAGAAAGCAAGCTTCTACTATTGCAAAGGTCAAGAAAGAGAGTAAGGTGGGTCTACTAATTCAAAGTGAAGTTCAGAGGGAACTGTTTCTGATTGAAGAATTCATTGCTTCACTCTAAGCCCAATCACAGCTCAAATTCACAGCCAAACAAAGAAGAACTTGTGGGTTCCTGGGAAAAAACGCTATCTGGAAAACTGAGTGCTTTAACAATTCACCCAGACGTTTTTATCCTGAAACATCAGCTCCTGTAGTAATGGCTGTATCTCCTAAACAAAGTGTTCTCAAATTAGTTCAGGTGGTGAAACCGTTGGTACACTGGGCAGAATACCAGGAATTAAACACATATACACACGCACACAGAGCAGTTGACAGAGTCAATTTGAACTCATGGCAATTCTATGTGTGTCAAGAGTAGAACTGTGTTCCACAGGATTTTCAATGGCTGATACTAATATACGATAATCTCAATTTTAGAAGTCCCTGGGTGCCCAACTGGTAAGTGCTCAATGATTAACTGAAAGATTGGCGGTTTGAACCCACCCAGAGGTGCCTCAGAAACAAGGCCTGCTGATCCGCTTCCAAATGTCACAGCCTTGAAAACCCTATGGAGCAGTTAGTTCTACTCTGCACAAATGGGGTCACCATGAGTTGGTATCGACTTGATGGCAACGGATTTTTATTTTAACTTTAGTAAGTTTGCACTGGATAACATTTTACATTAGATTCTGTACAGATACGTGAGAGCAGGTAATATAAGGTTAAAGAAAATTTTGTAGAAAAAAAACCTGAAACAAGGGAAAATTC
Source organism: Elephas maximus indicus (assembly GCF_024166365.1). Lineage (NCBI taxonomy): Eukaryota > Metazoa > Chordata > Mammalia > Proboscidea > Elephantidae > Elephas > Elephas maximus. The sequence goes on from NC_064820.1 coordinate 122,720,871, forward strand.
TATATTTTGTTTCCAATTTGTAAAACACATAGTTAGTCTATCTTAAAAGAAGGACATTTTAATTGAGGTTGGGGGAGACATGCATTCCTTGGAGAGTGGTTTGAGAATTACTGCCCTAATATAACTGTACTGTGTGCACTTAGACCTGAGATTGCAAATTTTTTTTAAGTCTTACCTCCACACCTTTGCACTTTGAAATGACTTTGTAGCAAGAAAGAGATAGTGATTTCCAACACTACAAATGCCACAAAATTCCTGGGCCTGACTTTGGCTTTATACACTAGCTTCTCTCACCCCATGCCAGGAAAGGCCTGCCCCATTAGGTGCGGTACTCTCACCCTCCTCCGGAGCCGGTCCCGCTCCTCCCGGATGGCATTCATGGTGGCCTTGGTCCTGTTCAGCTCCTCCTCTTTGCTGCACAGCATGGCAGTCAGGCTCTCATTCTCTTCCCTCAGCCCAGCTAGCTCCTTCTCCCACCGAGAACGCTCTTCAGCCAGGTTGGGGTACAGATCTCGGCCGAGCACCCCCTCAATCTCCTCGACTGTCTGTAAAACACAATCACCAAGAACAGCCAAGTGAATTGCCTTGGAGAAAGGGGAGAGGAAGAAAACAGGCCAGAGAGCAGCAAATGTCCACAAAGAAGTCGATTCTAGAGACACTTCAATGCAAGTAGTATCATGACTAGTGATGCCCCCAAAATCATTCTCACCCCATTTTCAGTGAGGGTCTATGACTTAACCTGGGTCATAGTCTGTGTTACCCAGTAGTTCCCAGAGTAAGAAAAACACAGTCCGTCCCCGGTGTTTAAGTCTATCTGTGGCACTAACTGCTATGTCCACACAAATGGTTATCTCCCTCATTCAAGCTCCAGAACTGGTGAATACACGTGACCAGACAAAAAGCCAATTATTAGTCCTGATAACGCAATGACAAACATGGAGCTGCAAACTGCATACAAAATCTAACTTGGACTTTCCTAAATTATAGGCCTCCCATGTTCAAACTCAGGAGTAAGATAGGTCCCATCACCATTACCAGCTTTTATTTATTTTTTTCCTTTTGTAATCTTTTTTAAATAATGTTTATTGTGCTTTAAGTGAAAGTTTACAAATCAAGCCAGTCTCTCACACAAAAACCCACATGCACCTTGCTACACACTCCCAATTACTCTCCCCATAATGAGACAGCCTGCTCTCTCCCTCCACTCTCTCTTTTCGTGTCCTTTTCGCCAGATTCTAACCCCCTCCACCCTCTCATCTCCCCTCCAGGCAGGAGATGCCAAATAGTCTCAAGTATCCACCTGATCCAAGAAGCTCACTCCTCACCAGCATCCCTCTCCAACCCATTGTCCAATCCAATCCATGTCTGAAGAGTTGGCTTCGGGAATGGTTCCTGTCCTGGGCCAACAGAAGGTCTGGGGGCCATGACCACCAGGGTCCTTCCAGTCTCAGTCAGACCATTAAGTCTGGTCTTATGAGAATTTGGGGTCTGCATCCCACTGCTGTCCTGCTCCCTCAGGGGTTCTCTGTAGTGTTCCCTGTCAGGGCAGTCACCAGTTGTAGCTGGGCACCATCTAGTTCTTCTGGTCTCAGGATGATGTGGCCCCTTCTGTCTCTTGGGCTTGTAATCACCTTGTGTCCTTGGAGTTCATTCTCCTTTGATCCAGGTGGGGTGAGACCAATTGATGCATCTTAGATGGCTGCTTGCTAGGGTTTAAGACCCCAGATGCCACTCTTCAAAGCGGGATGCAGAATGTTTTCTTAATAGATTTAATTACGCCAATTGACTTAGATGTCCCCTGAAACCATGATCCCCAGGCCCCTGCCCCTGGTATGCTGGCCTTTGAAGCATTCAGTTTATTCAGGAAACTTCTTTGCGTTTGGTATAGTCCAATTGTGCTGACCTCCCCTGTATTGTATGCTCTTTCCCTTCACCTAAATTAGTTCTTATCTACTATCTAATTAGTGAAGACCCCTCTCCTACCCCCCCTCCCTCCTGCCTCTCATAAGCACAAAAGAATGTTTTCTTCTCAGTTTAAACTATTTCTCAAGTTCTTATAATAGTGGTTTTATAGAATATTTGTCCTTTTGCAACTGACTAATTTCACTCAGCATAACGCCTTCCAGGTTCCTCCACGTTATGAAACGTTTCACAGATTCGTCACTGTTCTTTACTGATACGTAGTATTCCATTTTTTTTTCTTTTTTTTAGTATTCCATTGTGTGAATATACCATAATTTATTTATCCATTCATCTGTCGATGGGCACCTTGGTTGCTTCCATGTTTTTGCTATTGTAAACAATGCTGCAATAAACATGAGTGTGCCATATATCTGTTCATGTAAAGGCTCTTATTTCTCTAGGATATATTTCAAGGAGTGGGATTGCTGGATCGTAAGGTAGTTCTATTTCCAGCTTTTTAAGGAAGTGCCAAATCGATTTCCAAAGTGGTTGTACCATTTGACATTCCCACCGGCAGTGTAGAAGTGTTCCAATCTCTCCACAGCCTCTCTGACATTTATTATTTTGTGTTTTTTGGATTAATGCCAGCCTTGTTGGAGTGAGATGAAATCTCACTGTAGTTTTGATCTGCATTTCTCTAATGGCTAATGATCATTACCAGCTTTTAGAATCGCATCAGAATTCCGATAGTGTGACTGAGGCTCAGTCCCAAGATGGGAAAGTTAAAAACAAACCGCAGTAACACAGGGGAGAGGAAAGGTTTCTAAGACAGCAGGGGTTTAATTAATTAATAAGACAGCTAGGAACAAAAAACAGCAGAATCTTAATAGTACGTGGAAATAAAGAATTAAAAAAATTATTTAAAAGAGTACCAATGGGAAAGAAACATGCATAAAATTAGGGGGAAAAAAGCAAAAAAGGAAGCACTCATGCTGCTTGCTTTCAGGAACTATTCACTCACATTTATTGTCTTGTGGAAAAGGAAGCATAAGTCTACTGATATTAAAAGAGGAGGGAGAACTCGTGTATAGGGGTAGAAGACAGTGAAGGAACATGAGAAATGGAAGGCCTCAGATACAAAGACCCTAAGGGTATATCATTCTCAGATGCTTGCACTGGCTCCCAGATGAAGATGGTTGGCCAAATCTTGCTGTCACCTTCCCTATGTTGTGCTTTGTCCTTCTTTTCAAATCTGAGATTCTTATCCTACTTGGTTCTGCTCTAGGCCCACGATGCCCCTTTCTGGTTGGCACAACCAGAGGCCAAGGCTAACACACAGGTTGACACTGCAATCAAATATAGAGCCTAGAAGACTCCAGAGAAAGAAACACTCGTGGTTGCTTCTCCCCATCCCAAACCACGTCAACTGTATATTTATAAATAAAGATGGAAAACCAGCTGTATCATAAACATGTGTCATAGTTTACATTGAGATACCACAGCTCTTCTGTGAAAGCCAGGACTCCTGTTGATGGAAACTTGGATGTACACTTGGACCTACAGTCCTAAGATATGTTCCCAATAACACATCACATTTTCCCTTGCACAGGCTCCTCCCAGACTTTGAAGTTAGGCAATGTTTGAATGGCTATGCTCAGGTAACTAAGCTGGTTAAGTTACATGAAGATACCAGAGGCCTGGTATCAGTAGGACTTGTCTTTTCCATTATCCATGATGAGTTGATGCAGATACAGAAAATTTCTCTCATCTGATCAGTAGTAAAGTGGTTGCTTATGAAAGCATTTGAGAGTCCCAGCTTGGGAAGGATGACTTATTCTTTGTCAAGACAACAGGCCCATTCAGACCCTGAACCTCCCTCTTGTTAGCACCATGAATTGGTAACTCCTGGAATAATATTCTAGAGGCCTTAAAGCTTTAGTAAAAACATCCAAGTTAATAAACGAGCCACACTAAAACGATGTGGTTCAACACTCATACTCTAATAGTTTCCAAGTACGTTGTTCTTTTTGCTGCAGAACAAGTGATCTTGGCTATTAATGACTTTTTCTGATGTAATTCAGCCCAGTAAGAATTTATGAGACTCCTACTTCCACCTGGTGGCCCAGTCTATATATAGTATGGCTTTCATAGAAACATTTATCCCTAACAGATATTTGAGAAAACCCAAAGACAGGGATGTGACCAATCTCCTCATATGATCTGGAAGGGTCTGATAGAGGAGTGGCAGGGGGCCCTACCTTAATAGCCAAGTCACAGTGTTCGCTGGCCGTGGTCAGCTGCTCGATGTGCCTGTCCACCTCGGCCACGGAGAGGCTGCAGCTGCTCTTCTTCCTGCCGCAGACGACACTCTCCAGCCCCGTCAAGACCCTCTGCAGTTCTGAGTTCAGGTCGCTGCAGTTATCTGTGAGTAAATGTGGACAAAAAGGCATTAAGCAGGTAAGCGGACAATGAACGCTCTTGCTCATCTCACTACTGGGGGACCCCTGGAAGATGACATTTCCAAGTTCAGCACCACCCAGCCTGACTTCACAGGCTGCCAGCACTGCCCATGAGGTTTGGAGCTGCAATTTAAAGTTCTTTACTAAGGATTTTCAGACCACGGTCAGTTTGCAAATGCTCTGCCACCCTGAATTATCTTTCATGTGAAGGCAGCCACATCTTGAGTTTCTTTAAAAAGAACAAAGAAGTGCCTCAGAAGGGGCTGCTGGGGCTTTAGAAGTCTTCTGGTCACCTTCCTCCTTGGCCATTCAGTCAAGCACCAACTACAGAAGAGTTTCACCTAAGAAGATCCCACAACTTTAGTAAATAAACATAACAAAAAGCCCCAGAAGAAGGAGAGACTTTAGGCATTAAAAAAAAAACAGAAACCATGTAAGAGATAACCCTTGCCCTCAAGAAGCTTATATCAGGATGTTTTTCTAATAACCTATTGACATAATCTATCACTTCAATTTAACCCAGGTTCTTCCATGAGGGGAAAAATAAACCGTTCTAACAAATTTCATATTGTTCTCTGTGTACCCAATTCTAATAATTGGTTTCTGACTTTAAAGTCTGAATTACCTTTATTTGCTGGACACCCAGGGCCTGGTCAAGAAAGGAGGATTAACCATAATCTTAACGTGAGCTAGACAGACCTTGGCACATAATTTTTTGGGAAGGAAATTGTTTAAAGTCAAATTCAAATTTCTTACCCTGATAGTTTGGGTTCTGTGTATCAACATGCCATTCATTATTGCTGCAAGTCAGGTGTTGACTATATGCAAGCTCTCAAGGTATGTCCTTTCCCTACATCTAGCCTGTCAGCATGGACTGCGTGTTGCTATGATGCTGAACAGGTTTCCGTGGAGCTTCCAGACTAAGACGAATAGGAAAAAAGCCCTGGTGATCTACTTCCGAAAATCAGCCAGTGAAAACCCTATGGATCACAACAATCAGATCCCGAACCAGTTATGCGTATGGTGTAGGATTGGGCAAGCATTTTGTTCTGTTGTGTGTAGGGTCCCCCGTGAGTCAGGGGCCAACTAGACAGTAGCTAACAATAACACACCCAGCCTGATTTCTACTCGAAAGAAGCTCAGTGTCTTCAGCTTCTCTTCTGCTCTCCTTTCTTCTCACAGGTCCCATGCACTAAAATGGTCACTGGCTTTTGGTGATTACCTATGGAAGGCTTCAAGAAAACTATTAGTACTATTTGAGTCAGGGTTTCTCAGAATATTTTAGTCAACCTCATGTGGCTACCTGTATCTCTAAGTTCCTTTAGGGAGAAGACAAGCCTGAGGCTCTGCCTCTAACCAAGGCACACCATATTCCATCTACCTTTTGAACCTGTTCTTCCCTGATCTCTCCCACCTCTGTGAATGGCACCATCATCTACCCAGTTACTCAGGCTAATGCTGTGAGGCAACCTTGACCTCCTTTTGCCTCACATTCCAAATCCAATCCATCTTGTTATCCCAAAATGTATCCCACAACTGACCTATTCTCACCACCTCCACTAATACTGCCTGGTCCAAGCCACCGTCACTTCTCTCCTGGGCTACCATAACAACCTCCTATCTCCACTTCCCACACTGGAGCCAAAGTGAGCCTCTTAAAGACATAGATCATGTTATGCTCCTAGCCCAAACTATCTAGTGGCTTTCCATTGTCCAAACTCCTTATCATAGTAACAAAAGTCAAAACTCCTTACCATAGTCTATAAGACCCTGCATGATGGAGACCAGTGGTTTTCAACCCAGGCTGCACCATGAATGCCCTAAGGAGCTTTTATAAAGTACCAGTGTCCAGGCCCCACCCCAGACCAATTAAATCACAATCTCTGGGGGTGGGGCTCAAGCATTGAAAATCTAAAAAAAATTTCACAGATAACTCTAGAGTATGGTCAGGGTGAAAGCCACTGATCTAGACCTTGCCTCATCTGTCTACCTTCCCCGTCATTCACCACGTTCTGTTCACATTCCTGGCCTTTTCTCCATCTCTGGAACACACCAAACTCCTCCAAGGGCTTCCTTTACCTTTGCTGTTTCCTCTGCCTAACTGATTTTCACCCAAATCTCCACTGATCATTCAGCTCTCAGCTCAAATGCCCCCTCTTATCAGCTTACCTAAAGCACGGAGTTTCAGCTCCTCTCCTCACAGGCCCTACCCCATTACCTTATTTTCTTTCTAGCAATTATCATTATCTGATCTGACTTCTGTGTTTGTTATTTCTCCTCTACTAAAATGCAAGCTCCATGAAAGAAGGGACTGTGTCTTCCTCACTATGTATTTTCACCATAGAATAGTGAGGGTGATCCAAAATCATTTTCTGAATAAACAAATACAGACACTACATCACTGTATATTAAGAGACAGCAAAACTAGAAACACAGACTCTCAGCCTTACAAATTTTCCCGTGTTCTGGATCATGCTGTGAGCTGCTAACAGTTGGGAGACATTCACTACTGTAGAAGGCTCTCTGGAGGTGGAGGGCAAGTGCCCACCACCAACTTACTCACAGCAAGGGGTTTGGGGGAGAGGAGCAGCACTCCCCAGAGAGCACACATGCCAATGAAACTGTCTCCTGCACACACTTAATTCCAGGATGATAATCAGAGAGGTTTCTCAGAATGATCATCCACCTCAAGGGTACAGGGTTTCTTGGTACCCTGAGCTGGAGTGAACACACATTTCTTAATTATTTGCATTATTAAGCACTTGCAAGTGGAATGAGGAAGAAAGATACCTCCCTTCAGCCATCCCATGCATTTCCCAAGCACAGCTCTACCCGATGCAATAATCATATTGAGCATGTCAGTGGAGGAGCTCTCACAGAGCAGGACTCAAGAGGGGGCAACCAGGCTGTCTCCTGAAGATGCTGGGCTATGAGGAAAACGAGGAGGATCTAGGGATCTGACTAGTATTCCTTTCTCATTCTTTACTCAGTTGCTGAGCCCTGGCCTCAGGTGAGAAGCAGGGGTACAAGGATGAATAAAAGACTGTCCCCCACTCTGAAAGGAGCCCTGGTGGTGCAGTGGTTGAGCGCTCAGCTGCTAACTGAAAGGTTTATGGTTCAAACCCACCAGCCACTCCAGGGGAGAAAGATGTGGCAATCTGCTTCTGTAAAGATTACAGCCTTGGATACCTTAATGGGGCAGTTCTACTCTGTCCTTTAGCATTGCTATGAGTCAGAATTGACTCAATGGCAACGGGTTTTCTCCACTCTGAGAGGCTCAGAGATGTATAAGACAAACTCCACAGCCCTTTCTCAGCTGTCTGCTATTACCCTGGGGAAGGAACCCTGGGGGCCTCAGTACAAGTACAGGAGAAAGGATCAGGAGGACATGAAGAAGCTTTTAAAATTAACATACAGACTAGTAACAGCTAATGGTCATCTCCCCTTTAAACCAAGGAGGGCTATTAATGCTTACTTCGGTTTTTGGAAGCAGAGCATGAAAATGTAGGTTGGATGATGAACCTAAGCAATGTACTGCAGCCTAGTTGTCCACAGAGCTCTGCACTGTGGTTTTATACACACCCCATTAATGATCAGATGACACCTGGTTGTCCTTTGTCATTGTTCCCTGTTTGGAACTTCACACAAGAGCAGATATTCTGGGTTGCCTGGCTGAGTACCATCACATAGTGCCAATCATTCACTATCATTCACCTCCAGTATCAACACTATTCAACGTGGTATTTAATTATCCTTTACAGTAAGTGGTGTATTCTTTTAAATACATGCTTAGAATAAATTTCAAACTCCTCCCCATGTCTACAATGCCCTGCACAATCTGGCCTCTGCCAGGGTTCAGAGCTTCAAGACCAAAGTCTGAGGCAGTTGGAGTTTCCACAAAAGAGAAGAGGTGTGATCTTAAGGGACCAGAAGGAACGAGATAAGCCAAGACAAGGGACCAAGTGTTCTAAAGTCATGCAAAAGGTGCCTCATTTAGGTGACAGTCAACACCGACTTAGGATCCTGAGATGGAACGATATAGTTCCTTTGGTTCAATTGGAACCTCTGACAGTTTAAAAAGTGCTTTTACACACATCATCACATTCCATCCTACCAGGCAGGTGAGTGAGCCTTGCTTCAGAGAGGAGGACTCTGACGCTTGGAGAGCTTCAGTTAGTTATCACTCAGGCTGCACAGCAGGTGGGCAGCAGAGCTGGAGCTTCAGTGTTAGCCTTCCATGTCCAGGGCTGTTTTCCCCACACCAGTCCAAGCTAGAACAAGTATTTCTGTGCAAACAAGCAAGCCAGCTCAGCCAAGCACATGTGCATGCCTACCCACAGTCGCTGCTTCCCAAAAGAGGAGACAGAGGAACAGAAAGCATGATGGAGGAATTAACTTTAAGTAGACTCAGAAAAGTTAAGGGTATTTATTGTAATTCCTAGGCCAACCACTAAAAAAAAAAATGCAAAAAAGAAGTATAGCCAAAACCAATAGATAAAATACAATTCTAAAAAATATCCTATCTATCCAAAAGAAGAAAGGGGGAACAGAAGAACAAAAAACAGATGGAACAAATAGAAAACAAATAGTAAATTGGAAGACCCAAATCAACCATATCATTATTATATTAAATATTAACGGGCCAAATACAACACAAAAAGAAGATATTATCAGAATGGATTAAAAAAGCAAGACCCAGCTAATGCTGCCTTCAAGAGATGCATTTTAAATATAAAGACACAGATCGGTTGAAAGTAAAAGGATAGAGAAAGCTATATCATACAAACAGCAAGCGTAAGAAGGCTGGAGTTGCTATATTAACACCAGATGAAGTAGACTTTAAGATAAAGAATATGGCCAGAGAGAGAAGGACATTTCATTATGACAGAAGAGTAAATTCAATCAGAAAGCCAAACAATCATAAATGTGTATGTACCTAATAACAGAGCTTCAAAATACCTGAAACAAAAATTGACAGAGTTAAAGAGAGAAGCAGACTAATTCACCATCATAGTTGAATATTATAATACCCCTCTCTCAGCAACTGAAGAACACCTAGACAAAAAGTCAGTAAGGATATAGAAGATCTGAACACTATAAAGTACCTGGACCTAATCGGGTATAGACCACTTCATCCAAGAACTGCAGAATACACGTTCTTTTCAAAAGCAAGTGTAGATACATGAGATAGACCATATGCTGGACTACAACAAAGTCTCAAAAACTTAGATGGAAAGCTTTGACTATGTTTTTTAAACACAATGGAATTAAAAATACCAGTAGGATACCAGAAACTTCCCAAATATTCGGAAATTAAACAATTAGGACGGGGAAGTCCTGGTATGTTGAAAGTAATGGCTACAATAACAAACAAGCCCAGGATCAGGAATAATTAAGAACAGTTTCTCTGTGGGGGAGGGAAGAGAAGCAGGCATACAGTACTTCTTAGAAGGCACATAAAGGCTGACTTCCCAGTTTCCTGCAGAAAAGCCCATTGTTTTCTGAAGCCTGAACCAAACTTGATGCTGTTGAGTCGATTCCGACTCATAGCAACATGGCTTTTTGTGCATATTTAAAAATACAGAGAGTAACCAATTTCTAAATAATAAAGTCTCAGTAACTAAATAAATAAGGGCATAATTAGCTGCTCTAAAAATATTTCAGTGAGTAAAGTGGGAAAATAAAAACAGACAGACATATATGAAACAGAAAAACAGGAATGCCAGTATATTCAGAAAGGATCTGACCTATTTTAATTTTCCCTGTATGGGTAGGAGGCAAGAGAAAGAAGAAAGTAGAGATACAAGAAATATTAAGAACTAGTGGGAATAACTGATTCTTTAAAACTATGGCATATCTGTCACGGAATGCCAACGTCAAGGGTGACACTGAGGTAGACATCCTGCTGCACCTCAGGCTATGCTGTCCTTCTCATGCGAATGGAAACAGCTCTGTGCCTCCTCCTTGATACGAAGAAGGTCAATTTGTATCAAATATACATTCTTCTAATACAGTTTATTTACATTATACCTCTTTTCAAAAAAAAAAAAATTTTTTTTTTAGGTATTTTATAGCAATTAAGCCCAGATATAGGGAAAACATAGTAATTGAGATGAGGGAAAGCCCAAGGAAGCAGAGAGATGCTAATGCAGCTAATGGAACTGCCTATTCCATTTAAGCCTGAGCTTCCTGGCAGCCACAGCAAAGATGAATTATCTCCTGTCAAAAAGCAGGAAGCATTCCAGTTTCACTGGGGAGACATTGTGCTTTGGCAATAAATGCTAAGAGAATTGAGGTACAAGGGACTTAACTTGCTGCATTAAGAGATATGATTCCCAGTCTCCTCAGACACAGTTTGACACATGTGCTGATTACACATGATTTCTTCTTATACCCAGTAAAACTAAAGCTGCAGACCATTAAAGTACAATGTAAAGATAATTCTGGGAAGGGCTAAGCTAACATAATCTTGGCATTCAGCTTTCTAGTTGTCTAATTTGCTGTAAAGATGAAACAGTGCACAGAAGAATAAATGGTATGGACATGTCCCTTACACCAGAGGATGCAATCCAGCCACCTGCAGCCAAAGATGTGTTTTGTTTTGTTGGCAGTGTTATGGTGTCTGGCATGGCCTTGGTCTTTTTTCATATTTTTAAAACAGCTTTTGAATTAATTATCAATATCTAAAAATATTAGAATTCATGGCTACTCTTGTAAATTTAGAGGCTGGGTCTTACAATGCTGGGCCAAGCTGCTAACATGATAACTGTCAGCGGAGTGGCCAGCAGCTGGCCGCTTTGGACTCAGCGTGTCCTTAGCTCCCCAGGGCTCTGCTCCCCTCCCTGTCCTTCACTGCCCGTCGTCTCCCTGTCCTTCGCTGCCCATCCTCTCTGTAGGAGTCTGCAATTCCTGCCTTCCCCTGCCTTTTCTAAATGTAACTTTTTTCAGTTACACTTCTGACAGGAACTGGAGAAAAGGCAGTTCAGGTTATATTTTTCTCTCTTTTTTTTTAAATTGTGCTTTAGATGAAGGCTTACAGAACAAATTAGTTTCTCATTAAACAATTAATACACACTGTTTTGTGACATTGGTTGCCAACTCCTCGATTTGTCAATACTTTCCCCATTTCTATTCAACTAGCTTTCCTGTCCCCTCCTGCTTTCTCATCTTTGCCCCTGGGCTGGTATGTCCATTAAGTCTAGTATATATGGTTGAGCTATGTGTATTATTGTTTGTTTTATGGGCCTGTCTAATCTTTTTTTTTCTTTTTTTTAATAATTTTTATTGTGCTTTAAGTGAAAGTTTACAAATCAAGTCAGCCTCTCACACAAAAACCCATATACGCCTTGGTACACACTCCCAATTACTCCCCCCCTAATGAGACAGCCCGCTGTCTCCCTCCACTCTCTCTTTCCGCGTCCATTTCACCAGCTTCTAACCCCCTCCACCCTCTCATCTCCCCTCCAGGCAGGAGATGCCAACATACTCTCAAGTGTCCACCTGATCCAAGAAGCTCACTCCTCACCAGCTCCCTGTCCAACCCTTTGTCCAGTCTAATCCATGTCTGAAGAGTTGGCTTCAGGAATGGTTCCCTGTCCTGGGCCAAAAGAAGGTCTGGGGGCCATGACCACCGGGGTCCTTCCAGTCTCAGTCAGACCATTAAGGCTGGTCTTATGAGAATTTGGGGTCTGCATCCCACTGCTCTCCTGCTCCCTCAGGGGTTCTCTGTAGTGTTCCCTGTCAGGGCAGTCACCGGTGGTAGCCAGGCACCATCTAGTTCTTCTGGTCTCAGGATGATGTAGTCGCTGGTTGATGTGGCCCTCTCTGTCTCTTGGGCTCATAATCACCTTGTGTCCTTGGTGTTCTTCATTCTCCTTTGATCCAGGTGGGTTAAGACCAATTGATGCATCTTAGATGGCTGCTTGCTAGCGTTAAGACCCCAGACGCCACTCTTCAGAGTGGGATGCAGAATGTTTTCTTAATAGATTTTATTATGCCAATTGACTTAGATGTCCCCTGAAACCATGGTCCCCAGACCCCTGTCCCTGCCACGCTGGGCCTGTCTAATCTTTGGCTGAAGGGTGAACGTCAGGAGTGACTTCACTACTGAGTTAAAAGGGTGTCTGGAGGCCATATTCTCAGGGTTTCTCCAGTCACTGTAAGGTTATATTTTTCTGATGAGAACTTGGAGCCTTAAATTTTTATGATCCCATTTGACGAAAGATCCATATGCTTTGGAACTCTGGAAAGGGGGTAATAGGATATTTATGGCAAAGAAAATTAAGAAGCCTAACCAGCATTCTTGCTTGGTCACACAAATACTAGTGGGCAAGGCTGGTTTTCTTCTTCCTCCCCCAGGAATAATTCTGTCTACCCCACAGTTGCACAACATCGACTATACCAGAGTTGGTTCACTTTGAATCAGGTGTTAAGGACGGTGTGTTTCCCCACATGCCTCCCCTTCTCCATAAAAACCCTAACCCAAATAAAAAACACAAGATGGCTAATCTAAGATACTCCACCGGTCTCACCCCATCAGGAGCAAGGGAGAATGAAGAAAACCAAAGACAAAAGGGCAAGATTAGTCCAAAGGACTAATAGACCCCAACTACCACAGCCTCCACCAGACTGAGTCCAATACAACTAGATGGTACCCAACTACCACCACTGACTGTTCTGACAAAGATCACAATAGAGAGTCCTGGACAGAGCTGGAGAAAATTGTAGAACAAAATTTTAACTCACAAAAAAAGACCAGGCTCACTGACCTGACCTGACAGAGACTGGAAAAACCCTGAAAGTATGGCCCCAAACACCATTTTAGCTCAGTAATGAAGTCACTCCTGAGGTTCACCCTTCAGCCAAAGATTAGACAGGCCCATAAAACAAAATGAGACTAAAGAGGCACACCAGCTCAGGGGCAAGGACTAGAAGGCAAGAGAGGACAGGAAGCTAGTAATAGGGAACCCAAGTTTGAAAAGGGAGAGTGTTGACATGTTGTGGGGTTGGTAAGCAATGCTGGTAACCAATGGTGAAACAATATGTGCACTAATTGTTTAATGAGAAGCTAGTTTGTTCTGTAAACCTTAATGTAAAGTACAATCATAAAAAAAAATATTTATAAAGAACTCAAACTCAAGAAACCAGTTAGGAGGTAGTATAAGCTTAAGTTTTGTTTTAACTCAGGCTAAATAAATAATATGCTTGTTACAGATGGAACTGTGTCCCTGCAAAATGTGTTGTAAATCCTAACCTCTATGCCTGTGGTCATAATCCTATTTGGGAATGGGTTGTCTTTACTATGTTAATGAGCAGGATTAGTGTAGGGTGTGTCTTGAGTCAAACACAAAATATAAAAGAAGCAAATTAAGCAAGCAGAAATAGGTGAAGATAGGTGCTAAACTACATGGAGATCTCCAAGGAACCAGGGGACAGAAGCTGAAGAGACAAAGACCTTCCCCAAGAGCCAAATGAGAGAGAAAGCCTCGCCTCAGAGCTGGTTTCCTGAATTCGGAGTTTTGGCTTCCTAAACTGTGAGAAAATAAATTTGTTTGTTAAAAGCCATCCACTTGTGGTATTTCTGTTACAGCAGCACTAGTGAAAAAACTAAGATAATGCTTAATAGTAGAAATCACATAAATGTTGGGTCTTTTAAAAAAATCAATTGACAATGTTACTGAACTGTACTTGTAGAATTTGTTGCAATGACATGTTTTGTTACGTGTATTTTCACCACAAGAAAATGATTACATTTCTGCAAAAAACAAAACAAAAACAAGATGGCTAGATGTTAGAAACATATCCCATATCTACTTGATTCTGAGCAGCCCAGCCTTCTCCAGAATGAATCTCCTCCAAATTATGATCACAGCTTCAAAAAGTACATACTCCTGGCATTTGCTTCACAGTTGGTAAAGTGTATGCCTAGTTTGGAAGCCCCTCATTCCTCCTCTCACTAATGGCTCCTTTTTAAGTTCCTGCTTGGAAATCTCCTCCTCCAGGAAGTACTCCCTGATTAAGTATAAAATAGCCTCTATTTACTTCTTTTTGGAGCTACCACATTCCTCATAATTACCTACTGACCAGCATGTCGACCCTACTAAGCTCACCGACTTAGCTCATTTGTGAATTTATTCCCAGAGACTCACAATGCTGTGCATGGTGCTCGAGAAAAAGAGGATGACTTGAAAACTTGAAAGAAATGAATAAGCCAATTTTTAAAAGTATCAAGTTTTTGTTAACCTACTGAATGATCAAGTACCATTAACTTTAAGACATATCACATCAGGTATCATATCCTGCTAAAAAGGCAGAGAGCTTTCAATTAAGATCCCCAAGGTAGAAAGCTGCACTGAAGTTACAGAGATATTAACAACAATGAATTTTAGTCACAATGGTGTGGCAATAGTGGTAGAGTCTAAGAAATGGAAACAGCTGAAGGCCTGCTGTGAACGCTCCCAAAGTCTTACCTGGGTGGGTTGTAGCAGGACAGGCCATAACCACAGCCCTCACCACCTGCCATGGCCTGACATATGCCCCCCATCCCTACCCCCTCTTCTGACCACGCATACATCATGCCTTGTAAAGTCATTCAAAGTGGAGGAAAGAGCTAGAGATTCTCTTAGCATAAATACAGACACTCTGCTAAAAGATAAGATGCTATATCCTAGCTATTTCAGATCTTGTCATAGCTCTAAGGCTGAAACCAGGAGGGCTGTTGCTTTCTGTGAGTTTCTTTGTAATAGTCCATTCTACTTTGCATGGAGTAAAAAAACAAAAAAAAACAAACAAAAAAAAAACCCCACTGTGGTCGAGTTGATTCCGACCCATAGCGACCCTAGTGGACAGAGTAGAACTGCCCCACAGAGTTTCCAAGGAGCGCCTGGTGGATTCGAACCACAGACCTTTTGGTTAGCAGCCATAGCTTTTAACCACTATGCCACCAGGGTTTCCGCATGGAGTAAAGCCCCTCTAACTCCATCAAGCAATACATAAAAACAATAAAACATAGAAAATGATAACAGAATAATGGACTTCCTAGTCTGAATGCCAAGGAGAAGACTGAGGGTCTGAGAGGAAAGGAGTAAGACAGTCCACAGAGGTTACCCCTGCATAATGTACCACATGCCCATGACTACCTAAGACAAGAGCATATATATATATTTTTTTATGGTGTGCAGTTTAACAGCATCTCAATGTCACCACTAATGGACAAAACAGCAAATGAACCTCCTGCTATGACACTGTAGTGAGGACACACCATCATCCACGTATGGGCTAGCAAAAAAAGAACAAAAGAGGTTAACACTAATCTAATAACGGGAAAACAATTAGATTGAAAGATTTTCTGCTAAACTACTGGCCTAGACTCCTCAAAGATGTCAATGTCAGTGAAGCCCAAAGTAAAAAAAAAGGGGGTGGGGTTATTCTATAATTAAAGAGAATAAAGAGAAATCATAATTAAATGTAATGCCTGAGTCTTGACTGGATTCTGGCCCAAAACAACAAAAGACATTAGTGGGACAACTGGGGAAATTTGAATATGGATTGTGTGCTAATGTTTGATGAATTTTAAATTTATTGGGTGCTTTATACAGAGAAGGTCTTTGTTCTTAGGAGATTTATGGTGGGATGGAATACACAGGAATTAAACCAACTATATCTGTGGAAATAAATAAAGAAGAAGCTCAATATCATCAGTCAGAACAAGGTCAGGGGCCAACTCTGAACAGACCATCAATTGCTAATATGCAAGTTCAAGCTGAAGCTAAGAAAGTTAAAACAGGTCCACGAGAGCCAAAGTACAACCTTGAGTATATTCCATCTGAATTTAGAGACCATCTCAAGGACAGACTTGATGCATTGAACACTAATGACTGAAGACCAGATGAGTTATAGAATGACAAGGACATCATACACGAAGAAAGCAAAAGGTCATTAAAAAGACAGGAAAGAAAGAAAAGACCAAAACGGATGTCAGAAGAGACTTCGAAGCTTGCTCTTGGACATCGAGTAGCTAAAGTGAATGGAAATAATGGAGTAAAAGGGCCTAACAGAAGATTTCAAACGGCAGCTCGACAAGAAAAAGTATCATAATAAAACGTGCAAAGACCTGGAGAAAGAAAACCAAAGGGGAGAACATGCTCAGCATTTCTCAAGCTGAAAGAACTGAAGAAAAAATTCAAGCCTTGAGTTGCTATATTGAAGGATTCTACTGGCAAAATATTTAACAACGCAAGAAGCCTAAAAAGAAGACGGAAGGAACACAGAGTGACTGTATCAAAAAAAGCTGGTAGACGTGCCACCATTTCAGGAGGTAGCTTATGATCAAGAACTGATGGTACAGAAGGAAGTCCAAGCTGCTCTGAATGGAATGGTGAAAAACGAGGCTCCAGGAATTGATGGCATACCAACCGAGATATTTCAACAAACAGATGCAGCACTGGAAGTGCTGACTCATCTATGCCAAGAAATCTGGACAACAGCTACTTGGCCAACTGACTGAAGAGGTCCGTATTTGTGCCCATTCCAAAGACAGGTGGTTCAACAAAATGCAGAAATTGTGAGACAATATCATTAATATCACACTCAAGTAAAATTCTGCTGAAGATCATTCAGAAACGGCTGCAGCAGTATATCGACAGCGAACTGCCAGAAATTCAGGCCGGTTTCAGAAGAGGACGTGGAACCAGGGATATCATTGCTGATGTCAGATGGATCCTGGCTGAAAGCAGAGAATACCAGAAGGATGTTTACCTGTGTTTCATTGACTGTGCAAAGGCACTTGACTATGTGGATCATAACAAATTACGGATAACATTGTGAAGAATAGAATTCCAGAACACTTAATTGGGTACATGAGGAACCTGTACATAGACCAAAAGGCAGTCATTTGAAAAGAACAAGGGGATACTTTGTGGTTTAAAATCAGGAAAGGCGTGCATCAAGGCTGCATCCTTTCTCTATACTTATTCAATCTGTATACTGAGCAAATAATCCAAGAAGCTGGACTATATATGAAGAAGAATGCAGCATCAGGATTGGAGGAAGATTCATTAACAACCCGTGATATGCAGATGACACAACGTCGCTTGCTGAAAGTGAAGAGGACTTGAAGCACTTACTGAAGAGGACTTGAAGCACTTACTGAAGAAGATCAAAGAGTGCAACCTTCAGTACAGATTACACCTCAACCCAATCAACACCTATGGAAGCAGCAGTCAGGAAATCAAATGGAGTATTTTCATCGGGCAAATCTGCTGGAAAAGATCTGTTTAAAGTGTTAAAAAAAAACCCAAAAAACAAAGATGTCACCTTGAAGACTAAGATGTGCCTGACCTAAGTCATGGTGTTTTCGATCACCTCATATGCACACGAAAGCTGGACAACAAATAAGAACACTGAAGAACTGATGCCTCTGAATTAGGATGCTGGCAAAGAATATTGAATATATCATTGGCCACCAGAAGAACGAACAAATCTGTCTTGGAAGAAGCACAACCAGAATGTTCCTTAGAAGCTAGGACGGTGAGAGTAAACTGTGCTCCACAGGGTTTTCAATGCTGGTTTTTCAGAACTTCATTACCAGGCCTTCTTCCAAGGCACTTCTGGGTGGACTTGAACATCCAACATTTCAGTTACCTGAGCGCATTAACTGTTTAAGCCACGCAGGGTCTCCTGCCTGTACACAGAAGCCCTTTACTCATTTATTTAACAAGCTACCAGACAATGTGCCAGGTACTGGGGATATGAGGTGCAGAATCTGCCACCAGATTGCTATACTCCCACGATCAAATTCCTCACACCTGGAATAACATCCAGATTCCTTATCTTGGCCTAAAACCAAAAAAAAACCCATTGTTATCGAGTTGATTCTGACTCATAGTGACCCTATAGGACAGAGTAGAACTGCCCCATTTGGCTTGCAAGGAGCAGCTGGTGGGTTCGAACTGCCAACCTTTTGGTTGGCAGCCTGAGCTCTTAACCACTGCGTCACCAGGCCCCTACCTTGGCCTACAGGGCCTCAAAGGACCTGGGCGCCCTCCTCCCCATGTGTCAGACCTCAACCTCTTTCACTCTCCATTTTTCTCCCAGCTCTGACCACAATAGCCTCCTTGATGTCCTTCAAACCTGGCCAGAGTTTCTTGCCTCAGTGTCTCTGCATTAGCTGTTCCTTCTGCCTGGAGTCCTCTTTCCTAAAATTTACACATGGCTTCTCCCTTATGCCAGTCAGATGGCTTTTCATCAGACAGGCTGTCATGGATTGAAATATGTGCCCCCAAAATGTGTGTATCAACTTGGTTATGCCATGGTTCCCAGTATTGTGTGGTTGTCCTCCACTTTGTGATTGTAATTTTATGTTGAGAGGATCAGAGTGGGATTATAACACTACCCTTACTCAGGTCACCTCCCTGATCCAATGCAAAGGGAGTTTCCCTGGCGTGGAGCCTGTACCACCTTTTATCTCTCAAGAGACAGAAGGAAAGGGAAGCAAG
The DNA here is from genome assembly GCF_024166365.1 of Elephas maximus indicus. Lineage (NCBI taxonomy): Eukaryota > Metazoa > Chordata > Mammalia > Proboscidea > Elephantidae > Elephas > Elephas maximus. Next base: position 122,739,727 of record NC_064820.1, read on the forward strand.
CAGAGAATTGGGGACCTCATACCACCAAGAAAGCAGCACCAGGAGCAGAGCGTGTCCTTTAGACATTGGGTCCCTGTGCCTGAGAAGCTCCTCAACCGTGGGAAGGTTGAAGACAAGGACCTTCTTCCAGAGCCGACAGAGAGAAAGCCTTCCCTTGGAGCTGACACCCTGAATTTGGACTTTTAGCCTACTTTACTGTGAGAAAATAAATTTCTCTTTTTTAAAGCTATCTACTTGTGGTACTTCTGTTATAGCAGCACTAGATGACTAAAACAGAGGCCTTCCCTGGCTGCTCTATCTAGAGCAGTACAACATCTACTCCATCCCCTACACAGTCACTCTCTTCCCTTTCCCTGCGGTATTTTTCTTCACAGTAATTAGTACTACCTGATGATAGACTGTGTTTGTGTTTATTTAGTTATGTATTATCAGTGTTGCTATGACGCTGAACAGGTTTCAGCAGAGCTTCCAGACCAAGATGGACTAGGAAGAAAGGCCTGGCAGTCTACTTCCAAAATTCTGCCAATGACAACCCTATGGATCACAACAGGGCAATCCCCAACTGATCATGGGGATGGTGTAGGACTGGGCAGCATTTTGGTCCATTGTGCATGGGTCGGCTCGGGTCTGACTCCATGGCAGCCAACCACAACAGCAATCTGTCTCTCACACTGGAGTACAGGCTCTGTGCAGGCAGGGGCTTAAACTCTCTTGTTCACCAGCCTAACAGTGCCTGCACATAGGAAGGGCTTAAATATTTGAGTAGCAATGAATGTTACCTTAGAGCTCATAGTTCTTTGGAAGATGCAGACGAGTAAATAAGAAACGACAAACAGTGGAGTAAGGACCAGAACAGAAAGCATAGAGGGAGCCCCTAGTGTCAACCTCAGACAGGAGCATCAGAGAAAGCCCAGGTAAGCAGAAATCTGAGGGATGAAGAGAAGCATGCAGGTGAAGAGGAGGGGGTGGCAGAGAGGATTCTGGGCAGAAGGGCAGCCCTGCCAGGTCCCTGAGGAGGGCAGGCACTTGGGGACAGCTACTGGGGAGTTCATTAAGGCTCTCACACAAAGTGCAGTCAATGTGTTTGTTAATCGGAACTGGACATCTGCCTCTCCTTGTTCGTTTGCCATTTTCCAATTAAATTGCTTCAATAGGGAAAAAAGCTTCCATATATAAACACCATTATAGGAAATCATTAAAAAGCAGCCATTTCATTACGGTTGCTATATTTGCAAACCTGCATTAAGGAACCAGAGGTTTTTTTTGAGCTGGATTTTATATGCAGAGTTTGCCACGATGTATTTGCGGATCTCTTTTAAAGATAACAGGAATAAGTCCAGCCTATTTACTTCTTTTTATTTACTTCATCAAAAAAGCACTTTTCTGCTATATTCAAACTCTACCCATCACAGCCAGGCTGACCTTTCAGTAAGCTGACTTCTGAGCACTCATGGAAGGGCCTGGAGACGCAAACCAGCAACTTAGAAAGTACTTGACTCACTAAAACACGTTGTTTTATAAAGGAGAAAGGGCCCTGGCCTCTGTCACGTTGCATCTTAAATAAATTGGGTTAAGCCTGGTCACACAATTGTTTGGAAAACAAAGGTAACAAAGCTAAGGTAGAAACTGTGGCTTGGGATCTTTATTTCCTCAATTTGGCGAAGAGTTCCAGTTAAAAGAAAGGCTGGATATAATAGCTAACGTGCTTTGCTGACTTACTCTGTGTCTGGCAATGACATACATCCTCACATTTAATCTCCAACCTTGAAGGAGGCCCTGTTAGTTTCCTCACCTGTTAAATCAGGGTAACAAAGTTCAGAGAGGGGTAATAATTTCTCCAAGGCCACACAGCTAAGAAGTTCTTTTTGTTGTTGCTGCCAAGTGTTTCTGCAGATGGCTTTGCCTTTACAGTTCCCTGTTTAATCGGTAAAACATGCCTGTGGTTGGTGTGCTACTACTGCAATCCTTTGAGGTCTCTAGTGCTGATGGGGGAATTGAGGGAGCAGCTGTGTGATCACAAACACCTGGCTTAATAGCAGAGTGTTTGTGGTTAAACGAGATTTCGCAGATCTCCATATTAGAAACAACACTCAGACCAAATTATTCTGGGCATTGCAACAGAGCAGAGTGCAGACGTGTGTACCACGGGCTCACTGCATCATGCGTGTCAGAGCATGTTTAGTGTACTCTCCAGCAGGCGGTTTTCCCAAGTCTGTTAACAGAACAGCAAAACTTGTCTGGAGCAATTGTTTGTAAAACAAACAAAATCCTTTGTCGGATAGGCCTCTGCATTAGTATTTTGAGATCTCTTCTGGTTTTTGGTGAGAAATTATTTTTCTGGGATTTAGCAATACTAAACAATTATTCCTTCTGGTTGAAAGGAAGTGTAAGATACCTTACTTGGGTGCTGGTGCTATCATTTAGATGTTTCCTCAGTAGCAGTTTTTGGAGTTCTGGCTTTTTGGCACAGCTATGACTATGAAATGTGTTTAACATTAAAGCCAGCCTTTCCTGGCTTAATGGCTGATGAGGCTTAATGGCTTCAGGAAAAATGTTTAGATGTGTCAAATAGTTGCTAAGAGCGGGGATGGGGAGCGGGTAACAGGGCAGGGAAAAGGAGCCCTGTCTTTTCCAACAACAATTTCTGTAGACTTGGGGAGAGTGTTTACCAAAGGCAAGGCAGTGTGCTTCCAAGTTTCAGCTTGGCAGAGGCCTAGGCGCAACTTTCTCTGGTTGACCGGCTTCTGGGTTTGTCTGACACCAGCCGCCTCTGCCATGCTGCCCAAGTTCAATCCCAAATTCAATCCATGCTGCCAAATTCAATCCCAAGGATCATACTTGTGTACCTACTGTATACTGGTGGGGAAACTGGTGCCACATTCACCCTGGCCGCCAAGATTGGTCCCCTGGGTCTGTCTCCCAAAAAGGCTTGGTACATTGCCGGAGCACTTAGTGACTGGATTATGCTGAAACTGAGCAGTTAGAACAGAAGGCCCTCATTCCTTCACCATATTTAAGAATACCCACCATATTCTGCCTCTGCCCTGATCATCAAAGCCCTCAAAGAACTCAGAAACAGGAAGAAGCAGAAAAATATTAAACACAGTGGAAATACCTCTTTGGATGAGATTGTCAATGCTGCTTGACAGATGCGACACCAATCTTTAGCCAGAGAACTCTTTAGAACCATTAAAGAGATCCAGGGGACAGCCTGGAGCCCAAGAGTGCAGTGGTTAAGAGTTCGGCTGCTAACCAAAAGGTTAGTAGTTTGAATCCACCAGCTGCTCCTTGGAAACCCTATAGGGTCCTTCTACTTCGTCCTACAGGGGCACTGTGAGTCGGAATCGACTCCACGGCAACTGACTTGGTTTTTGTTTTTTTTGCAGACAGCCTAACCTGTGGAGTACAGTGCTGACGGGCTCTGCCCTCCTGACATCACAGACAACATCAACTGTGGTGCGGAGGAATCTCAGCTAAGAACTACAAAGAGAAATATTTCAATAAAGATTCATTTAATAACAACCCTCACTTTCCCCTCCCTTCCCCACCCCTCCACCCCTACCCCCTCTCCCCCAAAAAGGGCAAGGCAGCCTATTTGGAGAATACTTGCTTTTTGTGAGGAATGAGGTGGCTAGGTAGTCAATTATCCTCCAGCAAAGATTTTTAAAAAGAGAATCAGAGTACTTGTAACCTGATTCTGCAACTTCGAGGAAGCAGTCCACAGGTTGTAAAGGTTACAGGAGACTGAAAATAACACCCTAACCAGTTGATGCAACAAATCAAAGCCCTTTGTTACCTTTTTTCTTCTCCTTACTTTAACTGGGCAACTTAATTTCTCCCAAGAGGTCCGAGATGCTATTGGTTATCTCTGAGAACCAGATCCAGGGCAAGGCTTTGAAATTTGGAAAACTGATTCACTGGAGCATTCTCTGAGGTGACTGTGTGCTTTCGCTCAGAGATCTGAGCCTGAATAAACAAGACCTGTCTGCAAGTTAGCACAGTTCAAGTGCTAACATTCAGTCCACTTAAAATCATTCGGGAACTTTCTTTCAGTAACCAGGGCTGAGAGCAGTAAGTTATTGATCCACTTCAGTTTATGTCACTTTAGAATATTTCCTGTATATTCTAGTGTTGAATAATTTTTCAGTCCCCAAATAGACTTGGGGTATAAACTGGAATTAGAAAGGGATCAATCTTCAACATTTATTCAAAATAAGCTTCCATTACTGTTGGGATTCATGAATCCCTTTTCTAATATGAACAGTCTTTGTTTTCCAAACAGACCGTATCTCCTAAGGTTGGTTGTTATTTTGGTTGCTGGAAACTCATGACATATTTTCTCTTAAAACCAGCATCATAAAGGAATGTTAGCTACTAAGATGAGCCTCCGACAACCTATCTGATCTATAAGGTAAATGAAGTATGGGGCCTTAGTAGTGTTATTACCGACCCCAACCATCATTGCGAACATTGTCTCTATGAGGAAGCACTTTGTAGACCACATTTGGATGCCAGAGACACATCTTCCCTCTCTCTTGGCTATTGAGAAACTCTCTCACTCCTGCCCCAGTGAGAGCCGCAGGGCCCAAGAGAAGCACTGATTGCAGGCTTACTGCACAACAGCACTGTCCTCTAAGTTGGCTAGAGACAACCTCCCTGAAGAGGGGGCTCTGGAGCCGAGCTGGGTGATCCGGCCACTGAGAAAGGACCATTTTGGGCAGAACTTAGTGAACCTGGGGGAGAGTGGTCAGAGGTGAGGACCAAGAGCTGGGCAGGGTCCACTGATGGAGACGGCTGGAGACAGTTTCAGCCTGAAGCTTGCAGGGGCCCCTTCACTCCTCAGTACATTTCTGCCTGGTTAATGCTGGTTAATGCTGGTAGCAGAACACAGCTCTCAATAACCTCGGTTTTATTTGGCCTCAGCAGCAATCATACTGCTGACTACTTCTGATGATCTTATTCCTTCTCTGCACCGCTGACTTTGAGGACTTCGCTCTCCCCATTTTCTTCCTACATCTTTCGCTGATTGATTGGTTGGTTGGTTGGTTGGTTGATTCACTTATTTATTCCAACAAGTATTTTTAGAACAGATACTACATACCAGGCACCGTGGCAAGCTCTGGTGATATACTAGCACATAAAACAAACCTGTGTTTCTGCCCAGTGGAGTTTAGTGGGAGAGATGGTCAAGCAAATAAATATAAACACATGATTTAAAATTTCAGCGGGATATAAGAAAACAAAATGGGGCAGTGACTGGGCCAGCACAGGAACTTGCTTTCTGAGGCGTTGCTTTTAAACTGAGACGGAAATGATGAGAGCTGCATTTCTGCCAAGAGCTCCTGCTGAGTCTCCTTATTGGCTCCTGTCCCCAGGGTGCAGTCCTGGGCTCTCTCCACTTCTCACTCTACTGATCAGCAGCCATGGCTTCAGTTACCAGCCACAAACATCCTGATGTTTCCCAACTGCTTTTCTTCAGCCCAGACCTCTCCTCTTAGTTTCTTATCTGTATACCTACCGCTTCCTAAGCATCTCCATCTGGAACTCTTCACACACATCAAATTCATGACTAAATCAAAACACATTATCTCTACTACCGTCCCCTCCTGATAAAGCAAAACAAAAGTCAAAGCAACCTAGTCCTTTCGCCATGCTCCCATTTTGGTGACTGGCCGCATTGTCTATCAGTTATGCAAACTCCCACTTCCTGCCTAACCCTGTTTCCCAGCCCTTTAGCAAATCTTGTCAATTTCACACCTTTTCTACACCTAATCCTACCACCCTAATCCTAGCAACAATTTTGCCCACCTAGACTTTTGCAATGGTTTTCTAGTCGGCCTCTCCCATTCCCTCTTGATCTTTCTCTACACTACAGAAAGAATGATTGATTTGAAATGAAAATCTAATCATCTCCTCCCCTCCCCCAACTATTTAAAATCTTTCCATAGCTTCCTATAGGTTTTTGGATAAAGGCCAAAGTCTCTAACAAGGGCTACAAGACTGTGTGATCAAGCCTCTACTTCTTCAGCCTCTATCTCACATCTCTCTGCCCTCAAGCTACAACACTTCTCTCCTCCTTGAATTTACTCTGCATACAAGACAAAAAAAAAAAAAAAAAATTTTTTTTTTTATAAGACCCTGACCCCCACCCGTGGCTGAATGCTATCTCTTCTGGATTTCAGCCCAAATGCTAAGACTTGAAGAAGCCTTCCTGGAACCATTCTGAACCAAATTCCTTTGATACACTCTTCTGCTACTATGCTCCTTGATGTTGAGATGCAGTAAAACAGATGGAGGTAGAAAGGGTGTAAAATTGGCAAGATTTGCTAACGGATTGGAAACAGAGGGTGAGGGAGGAAGCATGTGTGTGTGTGGGGGGGGGGTGGGGGGAGTTCCCATAAATGTAATAGTCTCTTTCCCCAACTAAACTTTAAGTTCCATGAAAGCCACACTGTATTTATTCTTCCAACTCCTGGTTCTTCTTCTAGCTCTCCCTACATGTGAACATTTCCTAAGATATGGTGCTCCTCCTTTTGACTCCTAGCCTTTACAACCAGAGAGGTCTCTTTAGTTCAGATGACCTCAAATACTGTTATCCTCAACCCCAATCTCTCTCCAAAGATCAAGGTAGGCATTTCCAACTAGACCGGTGGTTTTGCTACATTTTGAATGGAAACTACAGAACATTTTATTTGGCAAACTAGTACAGACACACACACAACTAATAAATTTCATGAAACAAAACTGTCACTATTTTTCCTGTCCTATTTAATTTTTTTTTTTCATATAATTTCAAGAGCCACTAATGGGTCATGACCTGTAGTTTAAAACACACTGTACTAGATATTTCTACATGGACATTTCCCCTCAATCTCAAACATATTATATCTATTTCCCAACTCATTTCTCAATCAAGCCTCCTTACTAAGGAGTATGATCAATCTCTTAGTCACTCTGGATCAACATGTTAGAATCATTTTGGACTCCTCTTTCTTACCCAACAGTTGCTAAAAACCAGTTGGTTCTTTCACTGCAATGTGTTGCCATCCCTCCCATCTTTTCCATCCTCACCACTTTAGTTCAGATTTTACTGTAACTTGGAATGCTTGCTGCAGTAACTTCTTAACTAGTTCCCTGCTTCCGGAATTTTCAATTAGAGGTGACATATGTTTGAAATCACAAACATATCAGAACAGAGGTCTAATTTAGCTCTCCAGTTCCACTCTAACCAACAAACTAGTATGTATCCCAGGGACTGAAATGGATGTGCCTTCATCCACTCACCAGACTTCTTGAATTATTTATTTTAATTCAGCCTGCCTCACATTTCTTAAAATTCTTGTCACAATCCAGAGGCCAAACTCTGGCTTAGTGGTAATGTAAGGCAGACTTACCCATGTCAGCAGTGACCATGGTAGACTGGTTTTCGGGGATGGAGACAGAGGTCTGGTCTTGGTCCATGCTTCGAGAGTCCTCATTGACCTCGTGTTGGCTCTGACTGAGCTCTGACCGCAGTTCTGAGTACTCATCTTCCTCCCTGAGAAAAAAAAAAGGAGAGTCAGCCACCACTGACAGAGGATGTAAGACAAATCCATAGAGAATATGTCTTTTAAAGACAAGAAGGAGACATTCAGAGAGAAGACAAACAGATCTTCCTCCAAAACACATGGACCAGGCTTCCTTTCAGGTCAATTAGATGGTCGCATCTATGGTCGGTGTGTGAAACTGAAAGGCTGCTTCGGTGTCCTCATACTTACTTGTGTATAGATTCATCTATCAGCCCACTGGAAACTTTTTCCCCTTCAAAGATTTCCTCAAGAAATCAGATTTCTTCGCTTCTCAGATTCTGGGATGAAAAAAACTGATAAAGCTACTAGTACTGAGGTACAGTAAGAAAAAAAAACCAAGCAGAGTCTGATGAACAGAGTGGCACACCCCATCACCTGGAGGGCCCCACTGGTGGGCTTTCTTCTTGAAAGAGTACACACAGAGATGCTGGGGCTGGAGGTACTGGAAAACTTGCACCTGTCTGTGTAGGCCTCACTGGGTCCTTTGAAACATAAATGGATCAGTAAGTCTAAGAAATACCACACTTACTTTCCCCAAAGAAAGTCGGTAAGATCAGAGGGATGGAAAAGAGGAAGGGGTAAGGACAAAAAATGAGAGACAGAATACCGCTCAAAGGTCTATTTCCTTCAACTTGCATTTGCTAACAGGAGGCCAACATTTAAATGCAGCCACATTGCATTTTCACATGTATACCTAATGCATTCTCTGTCCTTCACAGATTCCCAGACCTTTAGTTCCTGAATTGTACTATTAGCATGCCAGGAAAACTGAGAACTGGGGTATGTATTTCAAAGCACATGCATCTCCCCCTCCCTGACCACCACTACACACTGGACATAAACCAAAAAAAAACCAAACCCGTTGCCGTTGAGTCAATTCCGACTCATAGCGACCCTATAGGACAGAGTAGAACCGCCCCATAGAGTTTCCAAGGAGACCCTGGTGGATTTGAACTGCCAACCTTCAGGTTAGCAGCCATAGCACTTAACCACTATGCCACCAGAGTTTCCATACATTGGACATAGGTATAAAAAAAAAACCCATTGCCATCCAATCTATTCTGACTCACAGCAACCCTATAGGATGGAATAGAACTGCCACATAGGGTTCCCAAGGAGCTCCTGGTGGAATTGAACTGTGGACCTTTTGGTTAACAGCCATAGCTTATAACCACTATGCCACCAGGGTTTCCAGGTATGGAGAGGGCAAAATCAACCCTCTTTCAAGTATTTATTTTACAAATGGGCCAGAAAAGAAAGCAGTCAGGGGATTAATTGTGGATTTGGGAAGCCCACCGGTGTGTGCTCAGCCCCAAGGGGAGGATGTCTGTGAAGAAATCTCGGAAGAGGTGAAATCCTCTCAGCCTGGCATTCATTGTAAGTTCTCAACAACCACAGGGACAGAAAGTCTAGAGTCTTGGGTTTTGGGTAGACCAAGATGATAAGTGGTGATCACTGAGGTTGGGGAAAAGCAAGTGCCATTTTAAACTGGGGAGATGGATCTATAAATTAGAGAAAAGTGAAGACTCTCCAGAGTTCTTGGTTCTCTTAAGAAATCAACAGCTTCCCCCGGGTGTGATTCAGATGAGTCCTTGCTTTCTTAGGCATTTTTAATAAAAGACAAGTAGAAATCTAGGAAGACTTTTAAAAGATAGAAAGCCCCCAGCTATGCAAAATATGAATTAGAATGGGAGTGGTAAAGACAAACAATACAGGTTACTGTTCCATGAATAAGTTAATTATTAGACATCTCATCTGCCAAAGCCAACTATAATTAGCTTTAGGAACAAAAACAATCAAAAAGTACTCTTAAGAGTCACCTTTTTGGTATAGAGGGTAATTGTTTGTGCACTGATACATCAGCTTTCCTTTCAGTCAGCACTTAAAATTCTGATTTTAGTTAACAGGAAATTGTGTGCATGATGAATAAATTACCTTTGTGGCATGGCCAATGTAATCAGCTTCTGCTTGGCTGAGGATGTTTACAGCCAAGAAAGCTAATGATAAATGCTGCTGCTGTTTCCCTGGTATAAATGGCATTTATAAAATCTTTAATAGCCACCTTGGCAGGGTCCAAATCATATAGTGCCTGCCAAATCTCCTCCTTTGTACTGAATTATTTCCAGGGATTATTGGGATGAACTTTGTAAAAGAATGAATAGGGAAGGGGCTGGAAAGGGAAGCTGTTGATTATAGGAAACAATCCCTCCTGAGGTCAGAACACAGTCTGAAGGAGAATTATACCTCACAAGAAATATCATCTTAGAAGGCTTTCAGTGGAATGAAATTCAAACTAAGGTTCCCCATTCAAAATATTTGAGCGCCAAAACAAGGATAGGAAAGCACAGACTAGCTGGATTTGTCTTCCAGGAAAGAAACATGTTCACAACCCATTCTAACCTAGGAAGGATGCTGTGGGTGAATACAGGAGGGGCGTCTGGGGCTGCCGGTGTCGGTAGTGACCAGGGAAGACCTCCTGGATGAAGCAAGATCAAGATGAGTGCAAGGCAAGTAGCTTTTAGATATGTCCTGAGGGTGGAAGGGCACACGCAAAGGCTCAGAGTTGTGAAGGTATGTAGCTACATAAGTATAAGTGGTTCAGTATGACTGAAACCAAAATGGGGTGCAGAATGGAAAAATGAGGCTGGAGAAGCACTCAGGGACCTCAAGACCAAGGATGCTTTTCTGCTAAGCTAAGAGGCTCAAGCTTGATCCTGAAAGTATTTGGAGGCTACTGAGGATCTCCCAGCAGAGCAACATGGTCAGATTGTGATTTAATCTGGTGGCTATGGAGAAAAGACTTAAGGAGGCCAAGGATAGTGACTGCAAGATTCCAGGCAAGAAATGATACAGGCCTTACCTCAGTGACTTGCCCAGGGGTATGTAATTACAGAAGTGACAGTGGGTAGCAAGGAGGAGGCAGGTTCAAGAGATATTTAGGAGGTAGCATCCATGGGACCCTGGATGTTAGAGATGGTGAGAAAGGTTCCAGGGATGACTCCAAGGTTTCAGGGTAGATGGTGAACCTTGGAAGAGGGAGGATCTCAAAAGGAAATCATGGGTGGGAAGAAATACTCTGGACAGAGAAAACAGACTGTGAGAAAGCTCAGGGCCTGCTGGAGGAGAGGCAACAAAAACACATGCAAGTAAAGCAAATAGTACTCGGAGGTGGAAAGCTACCTTGCAAAAACATCAGGGAGCATTTTGAGAACTAGTTATAAAAGAGTTAAACTGAGTAAATGTTAGAAAGTTTGCTCAAATGTGTTGTTTCTCCCATTGACTTTGGCAAAACACCATGCAGTTGCATATTCATCTTGTCTCCCACCCGCATCATTCCTTAAACGAGGTTGGAGCCCGGGACTGGAAAACAGCAAAGCTAATTGTCTCAGGGCCTGTTGGGAGTCAACCTGGGATCACAGCATAGATAACCAACTGATGCTCAGGGGCTTCCTCTCTCTCCTCTATTATGCAGAAGCACTGGTCCATCAAGAGTGATGGGACACAGATGTCAAAAATACTCTAAGGGCATTTTTTCACAAAGACACAAATCCGAGGTGCACTTGCCAGGCTGCTCTACGCCGCAGGGAGTCACCGACCTAGTGATGGTGTCTAGCTGACCACACAGCATCAGCATCTCAAAGTGACTGCACTGATTCCCTTCTTTTGTACATAGTAGTAACTCCTGTCAAGTGATAAATTACTTCTTTGGGGGAAAAAGTACCTCCCAAAAGAACACCAACTGCTAATGCTGATGATCAAAAAGAAGACAAAGTGGAAAGGTCCAAGAAATGATCATTTTAAATCAGACAACTAGAAGCTTTGTTAGACTGATGAATGTGGATAATTATATGCTATTGTGGTAGTTTCATAATTAGGGAATTATAAAGTTCTCAGGTATTTTTCTTCGGAACATAAAAGGTCATCTCACAGTATTTTAAACGTGTATTATTTGATTCACTTAGAAGCATCTGTAAAGTGTGTTCTCGTCATTCTACCTAGAGTTGCAATAATAATGCTGCTAGCTTTGGAAACCCTGGGGTATAGTGGTTAAGAGCTATGGGTGCTAGCCAAGAGGTCGGCAGTTCGAATCCACCAAGCGCTCCTTGGAAACTCTACGGGGCAGTTCTACTGTCCTATATGGTCGCTATGTGTCACAATCAACTTGATGGCAGTGGGTTTGGTTTTGGTTTGCTAGCTTCAAAAAGAAAGAAAAAGCTTCTAAGGAGGCAGGCATTGCACACACACACCTCTGTAATCACTGGCAGGGGCAGAAAAGTCACTAACTGTTCAAACTGGAAGTGATCTTAGAGACCATCTCACCTAGGATGGGTACCTTTATTTTATAAATGAGATAAACGAGGCCTCAAGAGGCAAAGTGACTTATACAGGATTATGTAATGAGTTAGTAGCGCAGCCTAAGTCCTTTCTAAATTTAGTACCAATGAAACAGCCATCTACTACTGTGGCTCAAGAAAAATATTTTTTATTGTTCTTTATTTTTAAAGATCATGTCTCGTTATTCATTATGGGTGAAAGGAACCAATCAGAAAAGGGAAAAGTCAGTGAAAGTATAACTCTCACCTGCTGTGCAGACTTCAAGCTGAAGTATTATGAAGTCTGCAGCATTTGATAAAATATCATATATCATTAGCTATCCTTATAAAAAAAAAAAAATTATAGCTACTCTATTTTCGGCACACACTCATGCCTTGTCACTGGAGAGGAGTAATCTGTGAAGAAGATCCAGGGGAGACAACTGTCTTCCTTGGCAACAGTCAGTCAACTGTGGGCAGCCAACCCAGCCTACCTGGCCTGGTGTTTTTTATTGAACCACATTCTGTCATTCTTAAAATTAGAGGTAGTCTTTCCCTGAAATGGCTGTCATTCTTTTAAAGAACAAAGAATTTTTATAGATAATAAGGAGGAAAAGTATTCCTTTCAGTACCCTCAGAAGATCTGTACCAGGAAAGAAGTGATGAGTCAAGCACTATCCCTCTTGGAATTCTACTTGCTCGTGCATTTTCCATTGAGCTGACAGAAAGATCTGACTCATGCATGAGTCTTTTGGTGAATAAGTGAACAAACAGGATTTTGAAATGCTCTCCTCTGTATGTAATAATCTGTCGTTATCAATTTAGTGCCAGTTTTAACAAGATCTAATTGATACGGAATCCAAATTCAAGAACTTCCAAATAGTGAACAAGGGTTTAATATACCGCATACAGGAATACTGTATATATATATGTATATCAGCAAATGGTTATTGCTCAGCTACTAACCAAAAAAACTGGAGGTTCAAGCCTACTCAGAGATGCGTTGAAAGAATGGCCTGACAATCTACAATCTACTCCCACAAAGTCAGCCATTGAAAACACTTGGAGAACAGCTCTACTCTGACGCATATGGGGTTGCCATGAGTCAGAATCAACTCCACAGCTATTGGTTAAATTGATACGCACATACATATATTTATTTATTACTTCTTAGGCCATAAATAAATCAGAACACCATGTTTTGTTGGGAGATAAAGAGGCTTTGGCTGCACTGTGTTTGAAATGCAGGAACATCAAATGGACAGATCCAGCATGCAGGTTAAAGTGTGGGCCTAAAGATCAGGAGAGAGATCAGGCTCACAGGGGCGGGTCTGAAGTCTTAAAGGTCAGATTATATTACAGTAGATGGAGACTTTGGATATTATCTCAGTCCCAAAATGAGGGGCATTTTGGAGACAAGGAAGCTGGGGCCCAGAAGGGTTAACTGCTATGCCTATGGTCATACACCTAGAAGGCTGCTTCCATTCAAAGTAAAGGTGTGGAGAGGAGTGCCCAGGACAAGAGCCGAGGTTGAGGATAGATGCCAAGGAAAGAAGAGAAGACCCAGGAATGACGGGTCCTAGAGGTTTGAGAAGAACACATCAGAAGGAAAGGAGAACTTAAGGTAAAGTGCTGTAGAAAATGACCTGTAACAAGAAAAAGCCATTGGATTTTGCAGTTAAGAAATCATTGGTGATTTTAAAAAAAAACGTTTCAGTAAACTGTCAGGGTCAGAAGCCAGGCAGCAGTGGGCTAAAGAACAAACTGGAAATGAAGCAGAAAACATGGACTACTCATGAGAGCTGGCAGTGAAAGGCTCATGTTATGAGAGTAGCTTATGGGAAAAGAAAATAATCTCCCTGGGAAACAAAAGATCTCATGTTTAATTCGTTTAGACTTATTTTTTCAGATTTAAAGTGAACTACTGATGTACTTTTTTTTTTAATGATTTATTTTTGTTGTTGTTGAAAATATACACAGCAGCATATATACCATTTCTACATGTACAATTCAGCGACATTGATTACATTCTCCAAGTTGTGCAAACATTCTCACCCTCTTTTTCTGAATTGTTTCTCCACCGCTAACATAAACTTACTGCCCCCTAAGGTTTCTATCTAACTTTTTGAATTGGCTGTGGTCAATTTGATCCTATATATATAGTTCTTAAAAGAGCACAATTCTCAAGGCAGACATTCTTTACTAATTAAAAAAAAAAAACCCATTGCTGTTGAATCAGTTCAGACTTATAGCAACCCTATAGGACAGAGCAGAATTGCCCCATATGATGTGCTTTTCCATTTTCCCCATCCTATTATATAATCTCCCAAGTCAGATGAGCAATAATAATAATAATAAAAGCCACTTATATTTACAACAATGACAAAAAAAAAAAAAAAGAGTAGCTGCTGAGGCTGCTTATGTATAACCAAACACCTCAAGGGATTTGGTTCCTTGGTTTAGAGTCATAGTTTCATGGGATATCCCAGTTAATTTGCCTACTAATGCATTTAGTGGTTCTGTTCTACCTCCTGGTTCGTTGCATAGTGCCTGGAGCCTAAAAAGCTTGCAAGTGGCCATCCAAGGCACAATTGGTCGCTATTCACCTGGAGCAACAGAGGAAGAAGGAGAGTCAAGAATAGGAGAAAGATATGGAATGTGCAGCTAATTGCCTTCTTTGCTATGAGACCAGAAGAACTGGATGGTACCTGGCTACCATTACTGAATGTTTTGATCAAAGATGGCATAGAAGAACCCTAATCAAAAGGGGGAAAATGTAGAACAGAATTTCAAATTCTCATTGACTCTGGACTTTCTGGAGCCATAGAGGGTGGATAAGCCCCTGAAACTATTGTTTTCAGATCATCTTTAAACCTTAAACCAAAAATATCCCTGAAGTCATCTCAAAAGTGAACTATAGTTTAGCTTAACTAAAAGAGGTTGGCCTTGAGAATTATGCTCATTTAAGATCTACCTACAATGGATAAAATTAACAACAGCAACTGGAAAGATTAGATAAGAACCTTAGGGAGCATGGTGTATGTTAATGAAGGAGTTTATGTTAATGAAAGAGGAATACCTCAGAAGATGAGGGAGAGAATGGTAGCACAATCCCAAGAATGTAATCAATGTCACTAAATTGTACATGTAGAAAATGCTGAATTGGTGTATGTTTTGCTGTGTATATTCTCAAGAACAACAAAATAAATGAAGTTTAGGGAAAAAAGCCACTCATAACATATAGTTCAGTAAAAAAGCACATATTAGAAAACACAGTGTACTGTATGACCCAATTTGTGTAAAATACTCATGAATAAAATTTTTACAAGGCCATTTATATACAAAATGCCCAGTGTTTATTTCTAGGAGATGAGGTTTCGGATGCAAAGAAAACAAAAATCCTCACGACGGGCCAATAAGCAACATCATGATAAATGGAGAAAAGACTGAAGTTGTCAAGGATTTCATTTTACTTGGATCCACAGTCAATGACTGTGGAAGCAGCAGTCAAGAAATCAGACAATGCATTGCATTGGACAAATCTGCTGCAAAAGGCCTCTTTAGAGTGTTGAAAAGCAAAGATGTCACTTTGCGGACTAAGGTGTGCCTGACCCAAGCCATGGTGTTTTCAGTTGCTTCATATGCATGTGAAAGCTGGACACTGAATGAGGAAGACCAAAGAATTGACGCCTTTGAATTGTGGTGTTGGCGAGGAATACTGAATGTACCATGGACTGTCAGAGGAATGAACAAATCTGTCTTGGAAGAAGAACAACCAGAATGCTCCTTAGAAGCAAGGATGGTAAGACTACATCTCACATACTTTGGACATGTTATCAGGAGGAATCAGTCCCTGGAGAAGGACATCATGCTTGGTAAAGCAGAAGGTCAGTGGAAAAAAGGCCCTCAACGAGAGGGACTGACACAGTGGCCGCAACAATGGGCTCAAGCATAACAATGATTGCGAGGATGGTGCAGGACTGGGTAGTGTTTTGTTGTGTTGTACACAGGGTCACTACGAATCGGAACCAACCTGACTGCACTGAACAACAACAACAGGCAGAATCCAGTGAGGAAAACAAACTATGCTGGGTGTTTTAAGTGAAGAAGGGAGGGTGGGTGGAAGCCACCCCGAGCTGTTGTGTTTGCCATCACAGCTGCAGTCATTCAAAGATCAGGAAACTGCTGCTGCCTTCATACCTGGTCCACAGCCCCAGACAGGGCTGCACCTGGCAGTGGAATGAAGAGTCTGGCCAGTCAATGCACCAAAGCCTGTGTCAGCAACCACTGTCATGGCCTGGGGGAGAATGGCTCCCACCTCCCTTCTGTCTTCCAAACCCACGCAAGGACATCTGACTGGTGAAGCTATTTATGTGGTCTGGAAAGTAGTCCTAATGGTCTAGCCCCTTTGATTCTGGGAAGGTTAAATAGATGGGTAGGAATGGACCAAGTGCCAGACAATAACCTCACAGTCTACCCTCTTTGGCCACTCAGCAAACATAAGCACCCTTTTACTCACATTAAAACTTCCAAATTGCAACAGCAATGGCACCAAGCTTCTGTAGCTGTCCCTTGCTCCAATATAAAAGGAAACCATTAGTTATTGTATCCACTGCTACATGATCTTCACTCCTCTTCTATTTCAATGACAAACTCACCTGGATATCGTATAACCTAACTACTAAATTATAACTTTATAATTTATAAACCAACTAAACTTATGTAGGAGTACTGGTGGCACAGTGGTTAAGAGCTCAGCTGTTTACCAGAAGGTTGGCAGTTTGAATCCACAGCCGCTCCTTGGAAACCTTATGGGGCAATTCTGCTCTGTCCTATAGGGTCACTATGAGTCAGATTCGACTTGATGGCAATGGGTTTTGAACATTATGTAAACTCATAGGGGAAAATAAGAGGAAAAAGAAAATTGCCTAGCCTCAAGGTTGGTGGCTTGAACCCACCAACCATTCTGTGACAGAAAAGACCTAGCGATCAGCTCCCATAAAAATTTCAGCCTAGGAAACCCTATGGGGCAGTTTTAGGGCCACTATGTGTTGGAATCAACTCGACGGCATACAACAGAAACAACAACAATATAAAAAAGCAAGAAAATAGCCATCATTTCTGCGAATCCATGTATTCTACCTATGAGAACAGCAGCACCATATACTGCTTCTAGTTGGTAGCATTTACCACATCTCCAGGGCATGGAAAAATGATACCCCTCAGATAGTGTCATAACTAGGCCCAATGGGATGGACTCAGGCCCAAATGCCACTTGCCGCCTGTCCTTCATAAGTCCCCACTCTGACTGGTAGACTTTGGTGGCATTTTGGGTCTCCAGGGACTGCCATCAGCTCAGAGCCAGTGTCCAGTAATGTCCCCAGAATATGGTTATCTCTTTTCCCCATGGCACAGTCACCCTTGTAAGTGGCTGTGTTCTCTTTGAGATGGCTAGAAGGAAGATTTACTGTCCCCAGTTGTGGCAGGGTTGTACACATCTTCCCCTTCATTCAAGGGGCTCTGGATCTGTGAACTGGGTCAGATAAGGGAACTTAATGAGAGACCATGATTTTCGATGGTGGTGGCAAGTCAAGTTCACCAGTTTTTTGTTTGTTTGTCTTACTATAAACAATAAGTAAGACTATAGTAGGTTGCCTATTTATGTCAGTCAGTCCTAGAAACCCCATGACCTATTGTTGTTGTTAGGTGCTGTCGAGTCAGTTCCTACTCAGCAACCGTATGCACAATAGAACGAAACAGTGCCTGGTCCTGTGCCACCCTCACAATTGTTGCTATGCTTGAGCCCATTGTTGCAGCCACTGTGTCAGTTCATCTCATTGAAGATCTTTGTTGTTTTCACTGACCCTCCACTTTACCAAGCATGATGTCCTTCTCCATGGATTGATGCCTCCTGACAACATGTCCAAAGTATGTGAAATTCAGTCTCGCCATCCATGCCTCCAAGGAGCATTCTCGTTGTACTTCTTCCAAGACAGATTTGTTCTTGACCAATTAGCCACTAACAAAGATCCCTACAGGTCAAATCATTTTGATTACTACTCAGACCCTGTTGCCTAATACAGTGACCAAGTCTACATTGATTTCAGCAGTTAAGTGGTATCAAGAACCCCATTTTAACAATGTCATCTCCAACTCAACTTTCCTGATTCCCTAGGCCTCTGGATTCCATCTACATTAAATCAGGGAAGCTCTGGCATTTCAACATCATTTAATGTAGCCCTCAGCAGAGTCCAGGTTTCAGTCACTCAAACTGCCTGAGCTAAATTCTGGATTCAGAATCTTTGGTAGTCATATAAATAAATTCATCATCAATCCAACGCTGTATTCCTCTCTCCCTGGTCTAGAATTCTTAAACCTTAACCCCACACATCCATTTCTATGAAATTAAATTAACAAAATCTTACAAACCTTTTGGCATGTTAGCTGTATCTTTCAAGGTTGGACTTTCTTCTTATCCCACTGGGGCATCTTGGAATTTGACTAATTTTAGGTCTAGAGGAATGGAGGAGGAGAAGGGCATGAAGATATCTGGTATCCCCTTTCAAGGTAAATACCTCCGATATTATTTCAGTCTCTAAGAATGGTAGGACTAGCTTTATCAAGATGGAAAAGAGACTGCTTCTGTTGGAAGGGAAACTCAGTGGTATTTGCACAAGCTAGGTATTTGAAGTCATTTGACTCTACCCAAATATCCCCATTCAAATTCTCAGTTTCATCTTTTTCTATCAATGTTCAATCTTCACGTAAGAGACCTAATGTGGCTGTGAATTCAGCTTACACTGGAATCCAGCAACCTGCAGTATCTAACTCTTGGCTACACTAGCCATGTGGCTATAAGAGATGAAGCAGAAAACATGGACTACTCTGATTGTGACCTGAGATTAAAAATTCAAAACTATGAGCTTGTCATTTTCTTTAAGCAATTCATTATTGCTTAAATGTAGATATACCACAGCTATGTAAACTATTCCCTTTTCAATGTTTTTTTCAGCTTCTGAAATAAATTACTGACTCAAGCCCAGATTGAAAGTAGAAGAGATTCTGTAACAGCATGGCACCTGACTAGAGTGACAATCAATTGTCTAGACCCTGGATATGAGGGCAGTTTGATTTCATCCGAGAAGTTCCAGTGGTGCAGTGGTTAAGTGCTCAGCTGCTAATCAAAAGGTCAGTGGTTTGAATTCACCAGCCATTCTGAGGAAGAAAATATGGCAGTCTGCTTCCATAAAAGATCACAGCCTTGGAAATCCTATGGGCAGTTCTACTCTGTCTAATAGGGTTGTTATGAGTTGGAATCAACTGGATGGCAGTAGGTTTGGGTTTGAGTTCATCCAAGGTGTCTCGTTCCTGCTGTATCAGGCCTATCGCAGCATCTCAGGACCTGAGGTCAAACCAATGTCCTAGAGTCCTTGGGCTGGGGAGCTGCCTTAGCCATTGCAGCTCAGAGGATAAGAAGACCCTTGTCTTGCTGGCCCACACGTCTGCCCATCTTCCAGCCTTGCAGGGCGTCCCCTCAAGGAGGGGCCAGCTCATTTACATAATAAAAACTGGCAGAATCTAATGTGACATCTGCACAGATATAATCTCTCTTAAATAAAAAGTACTAACGAATGTTTATGGTCAAGAAGCTCACTGTATTTTAACATGAAGCAGTTCGGCCATTACATTTAAACATCCTGAAATTGAGTTTTCTAGTTGATGTGTGAGGCATTTTTTTTTTTTCACAACTCACTGAGCCCATTTGCCTTCACCTTCTCAAATGTTTAAAAGAGCAATACGTTTTAATGGAAATTACAAATTTGCCTGTGTCCTCTGTTGGGCTCCTTTACATTTGCTATAATCATTTCTTTAGGCTAAAAATTCTATTCTGCTCATGTATTTCTAACCTACAATCATTCTGAAGACCAGGATACAATTTTAAAGGCTTGAGGTTCCAAATTGGAACATGAAATTTATTGTGTGGCTCCAGCTCAGTGCAAATTTTTCCACAATTATGCCCAAAAAAACAGAGGCCCATCAGTACCCTCATCAAGTAGCCCTGTCATTACTGTTACTTTCAGAGTTGGAAAAAAATGCAGCCAAAGTTTCCTCTGACCCAGGACTTCTAGAGCATGAATTTAAAGTAGCTGCCTCTAAAAATGTTTTAATTGCGGCTTGCACAAACACAGCACAAACAAAGTACCCTTTCTTCAGAAAGGTAGGTGCCAACCACTTGCTTTCCTCAGAGCTGCTCCCTGAGCTCAGCCAGTAAGATAAATGTTCTCATCTCTGGCTCAGCAAGTAATTTAAAGCAATCCCCTCCTCTAAACGAGGGCAGGCAGTCACACCAACTTAGTACTGTCTGCGGGAGATTTAGTGAATGATGAACAAGGAAAGCAGGAACCCTGCCACTTTTTTTTTTTTCATTATGTAAAATTTATTTGTAAATTAGAGTTAAGAGAACAGAAATCACCATATGAAGATAACTATTACTAATATCTTGGTATATTTATTTCTAGCATTTTTCTATTTCTAAATATAAATATGAGGAGCCCTGCTGGAACAACAGATAAGCGCTTGGCTGTTAACCGAAAGGTCAACGGTTCAAACCCACCAGTTGCTCCACAGGAGAAAAATGTGGCAGTCTGCTTCCATAAAGACTACAGCCTTGGAAGCCCTGTGGGCAGTTCTGCTGGATCCTATAGGGTCTCTATGAGTCAAAATTGACTTGAAGGCAATGGGTTTGAATATATGTCTACAAAATTGGGAGTTTAATGGCCTCTACATTTTTTTTTATCCTGCCCTTTTTCATTGTGATAAAAATATATACGACAAAACATTTGCCATTTCAACATTTTTTACATGTACAATTCAGTGACATTAATCATGATTATCATGTTGTACAACCATCATCCCTGTTTCCAATTTTTTCCATCTCTTTTAACAGGAAGCCCAATGCCCCCTAAGCAATAGTTCCTTTTCCCCCCTTTCCTCTCACTTTAGGTAATCACTAATAATCTTTGGTCTCCATACATTAGCCTACTCTAGATATTTTGGGTAAGTGGAGTCATACTGTATTTGTCCTTTTATAACTGACTTATTTCATTCAGCATAATGTTTTCTTTTTCTCATGAACTATTTATTGATTTACACACAGTGTTTAAATCTATTCATTGAACATCAAATTGTAACCCTCAGAAATGTTATAGTCTGGCTTCTAATGTAGACTGCCCTCTTTAAACTCCCAATTCCTTTTCACTGAAAATAGCATTTTAAGCACAGGTTTTTTTTTTTAATAATTTTATTTATTTTGTTGCTGTTGTTGAGAATATACACAGCAGAACATACACCAATACAACAGTTTCTACATGTACCATTAAGTTGACATTGATCACATTCTTCGTTGTGCAACCATTCTCTCCCTCCTTTTCTGAGTTGTTCCTCCCCTATTACCATAAATTCACTGCCCCCTAAGACTCCTATCTAATGTTTCCAGTTGCTATTGTCAATTTGATTCCGTGTAGACAGTTCTTAAAAGAGCATAATGCTCTCAAGGCGGGCATTTTTTTTTTTTTACTATTTAAGCTAAACTACTACTGTTTGGTTTTAAGAAGATTTCATGGATTATTTTTGGTTTGAGGTTCAAAGATTATCTCAGGGCAATAGTTTCAGGGGCTCATCCAACCTTCATGGCTCCAGGATGTCTGGAGTCTGTGAGAATTTAAAATTCTGTTTTACATTTTTCTCCTTTTGATCAGTATTCTGTGGAATCTTTTGTCAAACCCTTCAGTAATGCTAGCTGGGCAGCATCCAGTTCTTCTGGTCTCATGGCAAAGGAGGTATCAGGATATTGTTTTCAAGGTTCATCCATGTTATAAGCGTGTATCAAGACTTTGTTTCTTTTTATGGCTGAGTAATATTCCATCATATGTACGTATCACATTTTGTTTATCCATTTATCTGATGATGGAATTAGTCTGTTTCTACCTTTCAGCTATTGGGAACAGTGCTGCAAAGACCATTTGGTGTACAAGTATTTGTTTGTGTTCCTGCTTTCAATTCTTTTTGGTAATATACCTAGGAGTAGAACTGCTGGATCATAAAGTCAAATTCTGTTTAACTTTTTTGAGGAAACACTGAACTATTTTCCACAGTGCCTGCCAGTCACTTTTATGGAAAGAAAATTAAGGCAGAAATATTCTGGACTCTGACCCTTTGCTAAGTATAACTTCAAAGCTGTCCTTTAATAATTTCAAGCTCAGTTTTTCATCAATAAAATGATGGATCACATCTTGCCTCCTATCTTAGGAGTCAGGTAAGAGGATAATAAGCCAGTGATGGTAAAGCAACTTGAAGTAAGCTCAAAATATTATTAGATTATCTAGAAGCCTACAGTAATGCTTAGTTATAAGCCACATCCACAAATCTCTTAAGATCCTCCAGGGAGGCACAGAGCTTACACATCTAGAGCGGACCTAATGAACCAAAGAGAGGGGGGTAGGTATGCTGGTCTCCAAGACAGACGGGAACACCATTTAGAACCAGTTAATAAAGCACTTTACTTAACTTCAGAGAGTCTGTACTCTTATCCATAAACTGGTTTATTCTTACCCTGTCTACCTCCATTGTGCGGATCAATGTCGGAACAGGATAAGGGAGGTGAAATCTCATAGTTAATAAAGCCTAGAGAAAGTACTTTATAAATCGTAAAATTATAGTTACAAACAAAACATCATCATAATTTCAGGAGGACCACTTCAACTCCAAGACCCATGGTATGGCACAGAGGGCAGAGAGAAAGCCATGACTTGGACCCTCTTTACCTGATAGTGGTGCCTTGCAAACGGTCTATCTTCTTATTGAGCTCTGCGATGATGCTGTGGAGCTCTGTGATGCGCTCCTCGTACCGAAGCGTCGTTCGCTCCTGGACATCCTCATGCTCTCTCATGAGGTGGGACTGCTCACACTAGGATCAGAGAATAGAAGTGCCAATGAGTTGATGCCCCTATAGATGAGTGATTTCAAGTTTTACGGCCTCAACCCATCAAAACCTCAACACAGAGTATGCCCAAAATAAAACACCTGCCTGCTCACTTGTCTGGCAATCCTAAGAACCACATTAACAGCTAAATTTTACAATGTCCATGGTGGACATCTGAGTTTTTGCCTTCTTTGGGGAAACACTGCATATAGTCTTTGTGAGATTATACAAGTACCCTACTTTCGCCCGAGCCAAGAAGTGAGGACGCGGCCCAAACTGGACTCAGCTATCTTCTTTCGAGGACTTAGTCTTGAGCGGATGAACCTAAGGCTGCTTGGAGTTGATTCTCCTGACTGAGCATCCTGAAGAGACTGCCCCTTAGCTGCTGCTGCCATATCCCTAGAACTTGCTCCCAGAGTTCCTTTATGGCTATTCAGTTGTCTCTTCTTACCAATTTCTTCCTTTTTTTGCTGATTTTGTCAGGGTATGCATCAGCTGCTTTTTGACTAAATAATCTTAAGTGTTCTAATGCTATTTCTCACCTGGCTATGTTATCTGCAGTCATAATGCTTTCCAATATTCTTTCCTACCAGACACTAAAAGCTCCTCGAAGGCAGTGACTAAGTGTTTTCATTATTTAGCTCTACCAGTTGCCATTGAGTCAATGCTGACTCGTAGAGACTTCACGTGTGTTAGAGTAGAACTGTGCTCCAACGGGTTTTCAGTGGCTGATTTTTTTTT
Organism: Elephas maximus indicus; assembly: GCF_024166365.1. Taxonomy (NCBI): domain Eukaryota; kingdom Metazoa; phylum Chordata; class Mammalia; order Proboscidea; family Elephantidae; genus Elephas; species Elephas maximus. The sequence continues at coordinate 122,763,330 of NC_064820.1, forward strand.
AGAAGTAGACTGCCAGGCCTTTCTTCTAAGGTGCGTCTAAAACCAAAACCAAACCCATTGCTGTTGAGTTGATTCCGACTCATAGTGACCCTTTATGACAGAGTAGAACTGCCCCATAGGGTTTCCATGGCTGTAAATCTTTCCAGAAGCAGACTGCCACATCCTTCTCCTGTGGAGCAGCTGGCAGGTCCAAACTGCTGACCTTTTGGTTAGCAGCCACTGCACCACCAGAGTTCCTAAGGTACCTCTAGATGGATCCAAACTTCCAACCTTTCAGGTAGCAATCAAGGACGCAAACTGTATGCATCACCCAGGGTCTCTATTTAGCCCTAAGCACCTGGCATATGGCTGGTTTACTGTGATGATCTATAAGTGCTTGGAATGAATAAACTGCAATGTCATCAGTGTCATGATGGCTACTTTGCAGAAATAATAACAAAAGAGGCTAAGGAGCTTTGCTTACTCAGCGTTTGATGTACTAAGAGGCAATAGGTACTATAAATACATTTTTGTAACCAGAGTTTAAATTCTAAGGAGCCCCTTTCACCTCTTCCTCTTTTCTCCACCCTCCTGAGCCTCCCTCCAACCCCTGCCAGTCACTGTGCAGCTAATCTAATTCACATTATAAAGAACACTCCTCAGTGATGACACAAGTAGTCCAGCTTATGTCTCTGTCTACTACATTCAGCCTCAATTAATTTCCTGTCTAGCAGAGGAATTCTAATTTCATTTTCAACAAGATTTTTTTTTCTAATGCCAAGAGCCTGCTTTGTCGGTTTGCACTGTCAGCTGGTAGCAGGCAGGAAAGGGTAAGACTTCTTATCTACCAACCCTAACACCCTCCCCCACTTTTAGTAGCATAGCACAGAGGCTATACTGGGCAGGGACAAAAAAAGGCTTCAAAGGTAAGAACAACTCTATGCTAAGCGTAACTCAGTACCGAAAAAGAAGCACTCGGCAAAGAGGTCTGACGATAAAGAGGTCTGACAAATGCTGTCAGCATAAATCATGGCAGGGACCACACCTATGAACATAGCCCTTAATATCAGCTTGACCAGTATTACAGTGGTTACTGCCTGGGGATTGCTCTGAGCTTCAGAAGCAAGACAGGAGGCATGGAGTAGTCACTCTCAGAGAAATGGTGACATGAATTACTGTTCTTTGGGACAAGCTGAAACATCAAATAACCTTCAGTCAAGGTCAAGTGCCTGGCTGCTAACCAAAATGTTAGCTGCACGAACCCACCCAATGGTCCCTTGGGAGAAAGACCTGACGATCTGTTCCTATAAAAGGTCACAGCCTAGGAAATCCTATCGGGCAGTTCTACTCTGTCACATGGGGTTGCTATGAGTCGGAAGTCGACTTGATGGCATCTAACAACAACAACACTAAACTGAAAGGTTGGTGGTTCAAATCAAACTACTGATTGCTGTGAAAGAAAGGCCTGGAGATCTAGTTCCATAAGATCACAGCCACTGCAAATCCTATGGAATGCAGTTCTACTCTGACATACATGGGGTCACTGACTCAATGGCAATGGGTTTTCAAGATGAAGAACACAGGGAATAAATGGAATCAGGAGCAAGGATTAAGGCCAAGTGAAAAACCACATGTACACGGAGGCTTTTCTAAACAGAACTAGACTGTTGTTATCAGCGTGGGATTATGGTAATTGCGCCCACAATGGGTCGCAATGCTGCCTGATTATGTGCCATCCCCATGATTGGCTGTGGATTGGGCTGTCGTGATCCATAGAGTTTCATGGTTGATTTTCAGAAGTAGATTGCCAGGCCTTTCTCCCTAGTCTCTTACTCTAGAAGTTCCACTGAGACATGTCCAGCATCATGGCAACACAAAGCCCTCCAATGACAGACGTATGGTGGCTAAGCATGAGGTGCATTGGCTAGGAATTGAACCTGAGTCTCCCGACTGTAATAAGCCACAAATACTCTTCTCATGAATTTACCCATCTACAATCCTCTACACTTAAAAAGGAATAAAAGAAGTCCATAAATGATAGCGTTTCCAAGAAAAACATGAAGACTCAGCAAACATAAAGTCGAACTATGAAAATGAGGATCTCACAATTTACAAAGAAAAACATCTCAGCACAAAAAAGTAAGTGGAAAAATGAAATTGTCAACAACACACACAAAAAGGCATCAAAATGACAACACTAAACACATACTTATCTATAATTACGCTGAATGTAAATGGACTAAATGCACCAATAAAGAGACAGAGAGTCTCAGACTGGATAAAGAAACACGATCCGTTTATATGCTGCCTACAAGAGACACACCTTAGACTTAGAGACACAAACTAAAACTCAAAGGATGGAAAAAAATATATCAAGCAAACAACAAGCAAAAAATAGCAGGAGTAGCAATACTAATTTCTGACAAAATAGACTTTAAAGTTAAATCCACCACAAAGGATAAAGAAGGACACTACATAATGATTAAAGGGACAGTGGACCAGGAAGACATAACCACATTAAATATTTATGCACCCAATGACAGGACTGCAAGATACATAAAACAAACTTTAACAGAACTGAAAAGTGAGATAGACACCTCCACAATTACAGTAGGAGACTTCAACACACCACTTTCAGAGAAGGACAGGACTTCCAGTAAGAAGCTCAATAGAGACACAACTTGACCCCATAGATTTATACAGGACACTCCACCCAACTGCTGCAAAGTATACTTTTTTTTCCAGCACACATGAACACTCTCTAGAATAGACCATATATTAGGTCATAAAACAAACCTTTGCAGGATCCAAAACATCCAAATATTACAAAGCATCTTCTCAGACCACAAGGCCATAAAACTAGAGATCAATAACAGAAAAATTAGGGAAAAGAAATCAAATACTTGGAAACTGAACAATACCCTGCTGAAAAAAGACTGGGTTATAGAAGACTTTAAGGAGGGAATAAAGAAATTCATAGAATGCAACGAGAATGAAAACACTTCCTATCAAAACCTCTGGGACACAGCAAAAGCAGTGCTCAGAGGCCAATTTATATAGATAAATGCACACATACGAAAAGAAGAAAGAGCCAAAATCAGAGAACTGTCCCTACAACTTAAACAAATAGAAAGTGAGCAACAAAAGAATCCATCAGGCACCAGAAGAAAACAAATAATAAAAATTAGAGCTGAACTAAATGAATTAGAGAACAGAAAAACAATTGAAAGAATTAACAAAGCCTAAAGCTGGTTCTTTGAAAAAAATTAACAAAATTGATAAACCATTGGCCAGACTGACTAAAGAAATACAGGAAAGGAAACAAATAACCTGAATAAGAGACGAGATGGGCCACATCACAACAGACCCAACTGAAATTAAAAGAATCATAACAGATTATTACGAAAAATTGTACTCTAACAAATTTGCAAACCTAGAAGAAATGGATGAATTCCTGGAAAAACATGACCTACCTAAACTAACACAATCAGAAGTAGAACAACTAAATAGACCCATAACAAAAAAAGAGATTGAAACGCTAATCAAAAAACTCCCAACAAAAAAAAGCCCTGGCCCGGACGGCTTTACTGCAGAGTTCTACCAAACTTTCAGAGAAGAGTTAACACCACTACTACTAAAGGTATTTCAAAGAATAGAAAATGACGGAATACTGCCTAACTCATTCTATGAAGCCACCATCTCCCTGATACCAAAACCAGGTAAAGACATCCCAAAAAAAGAAAATTACAGACCTATATATCCCTCATGAACATACATGCAAAAATCCTCAACAAAATCCCAGCCAAGAGAATTCAACAACATATCAAAAAAATAATCCACCACGACCAAGTGGGATTTATACCAGGTATGCAAGGCTGGGTTAATATTAGAAAAACCATTAATGTAATCCACCGTATAAATAAAACAAAAGACAAAAACCACACGATCTTATCAATTGATGCAGAAAAGGCATTTGACAAAGTCCAACACCCATTCATGATAAAAACTCTCAGCAAAATAGGAATTGAAGGAAAATTCCTCAACATAATAAAGGGCATCTATACAAAGACAACAGCCAACATCATTCTAAATGGAGAGAGCCTGAAAGCATTTCCCTTGAGAAAACGGGAACCAGACAAGGATGTCCTTTATCACCGCTCTTACTCAACATTGTGCTAGAAGTCCTACCCAGAGCAATTAGGCTAGACAAAGAAATAAAGGGCATCCAGATTGACAAGAAGGAAGTAAAATTATCTCTATTTGCAGATGACATGATCTTATACACAGAAAACCCTAAGGAATCCTCCAGAAAACTACTGAAACTAATAGAAGAGTTTGGCAGAGTCTCAGGTTATAAGATAAACATGCAAAAATCACTTGGATTCCTCTACATCAACAAAAAGAACATCGAAGAGGAAATCGCCAAATCAATACCATTCACAGTAGCCCCCAAGAAGATAAAATATTTAGGAATAAATTTTACCTAAGATGTAAAAGACCTATACAAAGAAAACTACAAAGTACTAGTGCAAGAAACTAAAAAGGACCTACATAAGTGGAAAAACATACCTTGCTCATGGATAGGAAGACTTAACATAGTAAAAATGTCTATTCTACCAAAAGCCATCTATACATACAATGCACTTGCAATCCAAATTCCAATGACATTTTTTAATGTGATGGAGAAACAAATCACCAACTTCATATGGAAGGGAAAGAAGCCCCGGATAAGTAAAGCATTACTGAAAAAGAAGAAGAAAGTGGGAGGCCTCACTCTACCTGATTTCAGAAGCTATTACACAGCCACAGTAGTCAAAACAGCCTGGTACTGGTACGACAACAGGCACATAGACCAATGGGACAGAATTGAGAACCCAGATATAAATCCATCCACATATGAGCAGCTGATATTTGACAAAGGCCCAGTGTCAGTTAACTGGGGAAAAGATAGTCTTTTTAACAAATGGTGCTGGCATAACTTCATATCTATTTGCAAAAAAATGAAACAGGACCCATACCTCACACCATGCACAATAACTAACTCCAAGTGGATCAAAGACCTAAACATAAAGACTAAAACGATAAAGATCATGGAAGAAAAAATAGGGACAACCTTAGGAGCCCTAATTCAAGGCATAAACAGAATACAAAACATTACCAAAAATGATGAAGAGAAACCAGATAACTGGGAGCTCCTAAAAATCAAACACCTATGCTCATCTAAAGACTTCACCAAAAGAGTAAAAAGACCACCTACAGATTGGCAAAGAATTTTCGGCTATGACATCTCCGACCGGCACCTGATCTCTAAAATCTATATGATTCTGTCAAAACTCAACCACAAAAAGACAAACAACCCAATTAAGAAGTGGGCAAAGGATATGAACACACACTTCACTAAAGAAGATATTCAGGCAGCTAACAGATACATGAGAAAATGCTCTCGATCATTAGCCATTAGAGAAATGCAAATTAAAACTATGATGAGATTCCATCTCACTCCAACAAGGCTGGCATTAATCCAAAAAACACAAAAGAATAAATGTTGGAGAGGCTTCGGAGAGATTGGAACTCTTATACACTGCTGGTGGGAATGTCAAATGGTACAACCACTTTGGAAATCTATCTGGCATTTTCTTAAAAAGTTAGAAATAGAACTACCATATAACCCAGAAATCCCACTCTTCGGAATACACCCTAGAGAAATAAGAGCCTTCACACAAACAGATATATGCACACCCATGTTTATTGCAGCTCTGTTTACAATAGCAAAAAGCTAGAAGCAACCAAGGTGTCCATCAACGGATGAATGGTTAAATAAATTGTGGTATATTCATACAATGGAATACTACGCATCGATAAAAACAGTGACGAATCTGTGAAGCATTTCATAACATGGAGGAACCTGGAAGGCATTATGCTGAGTGAAATTAGTCAGAGGCAAAAGGACAAATATTGTATAAGACCACTATTATAGGATCTTGAGAAATAGTATAAAATGAGAAGAACACATACTTTTGTGGTTACGAGGCGGGGAGGGAGGGAGGGTGGGAGAGGGTTTTTTACTGATTAGTTAAGTAGATAAGGTGAAGTGAAGGACAATACTCAGTACACGGAAGGTCAGCTCAACTGGACTGGACCAAAAGCAAAGAAGTTTCCAGGATAAACTCAATGCTTCAAAGGTCAGCGGAGCAAGGGCGGGGGTTTGGGGAACATGGTTTAAGGGGACTTCTAAGTCAATTGGTAAAATAATTCTATTATGAAAACATCCTGCATCCCACTTTGAAATGCGGCGTCTGGGGTCTTAAATGCTAACAAGTGGCCATCTAATTGGTCTAATTGGTCTCAATCCACCTGGATCAAAGGAGAATGAAGAACACCAAGGTCACACGATAACTATGAGCCCAAGAGACAGAAAGGGCCACATGAACCAGAGACCTACATCATCCTGAGACCAGAAGAACTAGTTGGTGCCTGGCCACAACCGATGTCTGCCCTGACAGGGAGCACAATGGAGAACCCCTGAGGGAGCAGGAGATCAGTGGGATGAAGACCCCAAATTCTCATAAAAAGACCAGACTTAATGGTCTGACTGAGACTAGAGGAATCCTGACGGTCATGGTCTCCAAACCTTCTGTTGGCCCAGGACAGGAACCATTCCCGAAGACAACTCATCAGACATGAAAAGGACTGGACAATGGGTTGGAGAGAGATGCTGATGAAGAGTAAGCTACTTTTATCAAGTGGACACTTGAGACTGTGTTGGCATCTCCTGTCTGGAGGGGAGATAGGAGGGTAGAGAGGGTTAGAAACTGGCAAAATTGTCACGAAAGGAGAGACTGGAAGGAGGGAGAGGGCTGACTGATTAGGGGGAGAGCAATTGGGAGTATGGAGTAAGGTGTATATAAGCTTATACGTGACAGACTGACTTGATTTGTAAACTTTCACTTAAAGCACAATAAATATTTTAAAAAAAATGATAGTGTTTCAAAGACCATTTCTGTCAATAAATAAAAATGCTTCTTATTTCTTGGGAACATACTAGCAGAAGAATACTGCTCCTTCCAATCCCCACAAAGTATCTATGAGCTTTTATGATTGATCTTTACTTCCACCTTAAATTGTGTGTGTGTATATGTGCGTATACAGACAACAAAAAGGTCACCAATTCCAGGTCTTAAAATAATGACAGAACAATGTCTGGTCCCTGGCCTGGATCTCATCTATGCCACAACTCCTCCACTGCCCTGTTACCGGTTCGTCCTCTCAGATTTTCCATGTTCAGCCCTTTAGCAAACTACTTCCCTTTCCAACCTCAATGAGCTCTCAGCCTCCCTTAATTTTCCACCCACTCTTCTTCCTTTGCAGTCTTTATAGGTCAACAGGCCACCACTGCCACACCTAGGCCGACAAGGCTCTGCAAAATCTACTTAAGAATAAAAATGTATAAGTGTTTATATGAGAAAAATGGTACACAATCAATTCATAACCACAAAACCAACTCTGGGCATTACTGTTGCCTGTATTCAGCTGCCTAGAAGGTTAGGATCCTGTGGGGCTGCCCAGGTTGTAGATATATTGGATGGTCTTTGCCTAGATCATGACAGCAAGCTATTTGATACTGTACCATCTTTGCCCCTGCCTCTAACTGGAAAGTCTGCCTGGAGGGTGTGTGTGTGAACAAGAGACAACAGGAAGCCTGGTGATTCAGTCAAGTGGAACAGCACTTACAGCTAAAAGGAGAAAAAAGCTTCGTAATGTATATTTGGAACTCAGGTGTTCCCATTTAGGAGTAGCAACAAGAATTTATTGGAGAAAAATTTCTCTTGGCTGAGGGCAAAGACATCTGGTTTAAATACCTAAGTTTCTCTACAAGTATCTAGCTATCTATTTTTCACTGAATAGTATCTATATTTTTTAAATGGTATAAAGTCTCCATAATTTAATACTTTCTTTATAAAAAACCAAACCAAACTCATTGTCATCAAGTTGATTCCAACTCATAGCAACCCTATAGGACAGAGTAGAACTGCCCCATAGGGTTTCCAAGGAGCGGCTGGTGGATTCGTACTGCCAACTTTTTGGTTAGCAGCTGTAGCTCACCATAGCTCTCAACCACTGTGCCACTTTCTCTATAAATATTAGATGTTTGTTGATTTCCTATAACATATAAGGTACTGTGTTAGGTACTGTAGGAGAGGTGACTGTGACATATACTTTGGAGAAAAATGTGGTCACAGTTTCCTGGTGGACCGAAAGAATCCCAGACATTTCTTTTAAGGAGAACAAGAAACATGGACAGCAGTGTGCATGGGGGAACGAGTAGGGAAGGCACTGAAAAGAGAATGTTGTTGCGGGCAGTTGAGTTGATTCCAACTCATGGTAACCCTATATGGCAGAGTAGAACTGCCCCACAGCGTTTCCTAGGCTGCAATCTTTACAGATATTGAGGTCTTTTCTCCCTCGGAGCGGCTGATGGGTTCAAACCACCAATCTTTCGGTTAGCAGTACTGGAAAATTATTATCAAAACGAACTCATAGCACTGAGATGCATGACTGGCTAAGAAAACAACACCCATGGTTCATCTGTATCAATCAACATCCCCTTGAGGTATCATATTAAACACACTTCACTCATTCTGTGCATGCTCATTGCACCCAGTCTAAGGGATGTGGCAGCAGTGATCTCAAAGCTTAGTGAAAACCACTCGAGATTTCCCAAGCTGTGCTGCAGGAGAAAACAGCAATTCTCAAGTGGGCAGCCGGTAGGAGGGAACAAGCTCTCACCTGCAGGAGCCAAAGACCCCAACACAACGCCCTTGTTAAGCAGCTCCCATTCCTGCCCAAGAGCGCATCCCAGGGATGTGGTACTTCAGCGCAGGAGAAGTGGAAGATGAGGTGTGTACTCAGGACAGACAAAGCCATTCTGTGCACATGCGCGGCTTTCCTGCCCTGGTGTCCTGCCACACAGGCAGGACTGGCCTTTAAAGTGGGGCCCCAATATTGTTACAGACCTTGTGCCTCTCATCATCCTGTTTCCCACTAGCTGTGAGAGCGTTTTGTAAGCTGAGAGCATGTTTGATTTTGGGTGTTCTGTTTCCCAACATCCTAGGCTGGGCCCAGCTTCATGCCTCAACTTCACGTAAGAGTCACCTGTGGACTATCCCAGTGAAGCCTCATGAAGAAAGATACAGTGACAACAACAAAACAGAAAAAGGGATATTACTTCTATGACAAGGAACCCTGGTGGCACAACCGCTGAGCACTCAACTGCTAACCAGAAGATGGTAGCTTGAACTTACCCAGAGGCTCCATGGAGAAAAGACACACCCATCTGCTCCTGTAAAGATTTCGGCCAGAAAATCCTACTCTGCCATGTAGGGTTCTATGAGTAGGAATCAACTCAACAGCACCTCACAACAACTTCTATGATTACTACTTAATATTTGCATAAGCTTTTCAATTTCTAAGTTACAAATTATAGGCGCTTAAAAAAATGACAAAAGACTCATCCATTTTCTTGTAATCCATTAACACATTCCCTTCTCAAGTGTTTATTCCCCTCCAGTACTTTCTTATACACATCTTGGCTCCACTAGGAGTACCAGGTGGGGCACACATCCTTTGAAGTATCAGTTCCCCATATGGTAGCTAGGAGGGGTGTTCACCACCATGCAAACACATGGTGGGATAATATTTCCATGCTTCCCTTGAGCTAGATATGGCCACTTGACTTGTTTTGGTTAATGAGATAGGTATGAAAGTGAATAGATGCATTTTTGGCTAGAAGCCTTTAAGAGCCCCTGTACAACTTGCCGTACTCTCTTCCCCAGGTCAGGGCTACTGGCAACCTTCTAGATGGTAGAAGGTCATCAGTTTGGGAGCCTGGGGTGAGGACAATGCAGCACAGAGCCCCTGCCAGCCTTAGTGAACTCCTAGCATGAGCAAGAAACAAATTTTTAAGCCATTGAAAATTTGGGGTTATTTGTCATCACTGCATATCCTGACTGATACAACTATTTTATACATGAGAAAACAGGCAAAAAAAAAAAAAAAAAGCAAAGTGATGGATATATTGGCACCCAGGTAACAAGCAGAAGGAAGCATACTCTGATTCCTGTTTATGCCGTCAAGGACCGAAACTGTTGTAGCCACAGTCTTCACCCTTCTACTTCTTCCCCTCCAGCTCTTTGACCTGCGGGCTTATTCCTCCTTGCCATTTACCTAAGGATCTCAAGTGGTGCAGAGTGGTCCCACCTTATTCTTGGGCCCTGAAACACTTCTTGTGAAACTCCAGAAAACACAAATACTATAACTTATACCAAAGCAGAGATAGAAACACCCAGACAGCTCTCTCCTCAGCCCCACAGGAGCCCTGAAGCAGAAAAAGGTGATGCAAGGGGGTGTAAAAAAGGGGAATTCAAATCCCCTATAGCTTCCACCAAGTCAGGTATTCAGCAACAACTTACTTAGCAGCCTGAGGTACAACTTATTCTAACAAAACTTGCTCATTAGAGATTATTATTATTTTCTTCCTACTGTACAGGAACACCCCGCACAGTTTCAGCTGAACAAAATAAGAAATGGTCTCCAGCAACATGCTACTAATTTCCTATTGTTGGAAGAAATTGCATCCAGTGTCCTCCTTCCTCCCAGCCTAAATTCAGTTTTATCATAGCCAGATAACCTGTGGTTGCTGCATCTTTCTTGCTATGAATTTCTGGAGGTTAGTATCATTAGGAGTTTGGACTTCAAGCTACAACAGATTTTCAATTTAAAAGGAAAAAAAAAAAAAGAGATTGGATATGATGAAATTCTATTTTTCCTGAATTTCTTCTGACACTTAATACACACATCAAGTTTCCTTTCAAGATCTCAGCTCTCCGATCCTGATGATGAAACAAATTAAAACTCTACAGAAATCCTGTGTCTAGTCACATAAAAAAAAATAAAAAAAAATTGCCTATGTGGAAAAATGCTTACTAAAGGCAAGCAACATTGTCATTACAACCACCAAAAACACAGCCCTTTAGGCTCCTCTTTGCTAATGGTGCAATCCAGGGATGAAGCCATGATCCAGCCTGAGACAGGCTGGCCTGAAAACTTGAGCCTCTGTTGGAAAAACTCTGTGCAATGTGGTGATGCTAAGTAGCTTTACGGTTTTGTTAATGTTCTTCACTGGGTTTTATCTTACTCCACAGAGACCACTGAACTTTAATCATCACTTTAGTCTCAGACTTCAAACCTAAGAACATCATGAATGAGATTTTTGAAAAATGCAGTGCCATCATTAATTTGTTAACCCTTCTCAACCATCCTGTGAAGGGGTCAAGATCACTCTCTTTTTAAGTATGCTAAAAAGTGATGTTACTTTCTCAAGGTCTCATTGAATTGGTTGCTAGTAATACCTCTCAGGGTGTTTTCATCCTCATTCTAAGTCCTTGCCCAGCTTCTCCTGAAGGGAAGGTGGGGGAAATCAAGCCAGTTAAACAAAGAGGCACTAGCACAAATGGAAATGCCATTGAAGAGTGAAGCAGCCATAGCAGTTCACCAAAGAAGAATATAAACAAATTGGGAGGAGGAAGGAGGTCAGCACTAACAAAGCAAATGAGATGCAAATTACATCTTTAAACATCCCAGAAAGAAAAAAAAAAAGGATAAAAGAAAATACGTTCTACGTTACATTTAACGAAAACTGTGTTTTCTCCCTGAAAGCCAAGAGACAGAAAATTCAGGAGGCTTTTTTTTATACGGAGCACTGGTGACTCAGTGGTTAAGAACTTGGCTGCTAACCAAAAGGTCAGCAGTTCAAATCCACCAGCTGCTCCTTAGAAACCCTATGGGGCAGTTCTACCCTGTCCTATAGGGTCGCTGTGGTCGGAATCAACTCGATGGCAATGGGTGTTAAATTTCAAAGGCACAGAGCTTAGAAATAGAAAGCATTCCATATTACAGCTACCTGGTTATAAAGGGGGTCATGAGTTTGTTTGATATATTTCCTTCTGCAGTATTTAAAAAATACGGTAAGATAATTTTAAATAATTGTTTACTAAATAAATAGCCGTTACGCTGGAAGCATAAAATTGGTACTATACAGTCATCCCTTGATAACCATGGGGGATTGGTTCCAGAACCCCCACAGATGCCAAAATTTGAAGATGTTCAAGTCTCTTAAATAAAATAGCACAGTATTTGCATATAACCTATGCGCATCCTCCCACATGCTTGAAATCATCTCTAGATTACTTATAATACCTAATACAAATGTAAATGTTATGTAAACCGTTGTTTCATTACAATTAAAGACTTGCTCTGGTAGGTAGCCTTTCTCATCTATGAGTTTCTTGAGCTCTTCTGGGAATGCTGATTCTGCCTTGACATTAGTGCAGTGTGGTTCTCCTGTGATCTTTCAGTTCCTGAAGCAGTAGTGCTATACACAGCTAGCCAGCAATCCCTTACTAGCCTTGCACTCTTCCTTCTCACTTTCCTCAGCCTCCTCACGCTTAGCCTTTAAGTGGTTGCTTTGACCACTCCATTGCTTTTTAGGAGCCATTTTTTCACAGAAACAAAGGGTTTACACAAGTTGTGAACAAACAAGACGCAATGTGATCAATACTCAAACAACTAAGGATCTGTGAAACAGCGGGAGGCTACAGCACAGCGTGCCTACACATCACTTCATTTAAGTGGATTCAGCATAGTGATTTCGTGTGGCAAACTCACGTTTTGATTTTCGGTCCGCAGTTGGATGAATCTGTGGATGCAGGACCTGCAGATATGGAGGGCTGACTATATATGATCTTAGCCTGTTTGCCACAAGCCTGTTTTCCACAGGTCCTTAGAATGTTGGCACAAATGCATGCATGCATCTATGCACCTGTTTGACTTGGAAGGGTAGGGATATCTAAACCCAATTAAACTGTGCCCCATGCCCCACCCCTATCTAGGTCCCCTTTGGATGCTAAGGGCAGCCTGGGCAGCATAAGGGGCAGTACAGGATGTAGTACAGCTATGAATTCCCACTGTCTCAGTTATCTAGTGCTGCTATAACAGAAATACCATAAGTGGGTGGCTTTAACAAACAAGAATTGTTTTTTTCTCACATTTTAGGAGGCCAGGAATCTGAATTCTGGGTGTTGGCTCTAGAGGAAGGCTTTCCATCTCTGTTGGCTCTGGGGGAAGGACCTTGTTTCTTTCCAGCTATGTTTCCTGGTTCCTTGGAGACCTCATGTGGCCTGGCATCTATCTTCCCCCATCTCTTCTTACTTGCTTCTTTGCTTGCTCAATCTGTTTCTTTTATGTCTCAAACAAGATTGACTTAAGAAACATCCTGCGCTAATACTGCCTCATTAACAAAGAAAACCCCATTCTCAATTGGGACTATAACCACAGGTATAGGGTTAGGCTTTGCAACACATGTTTTTGGGGGACACAATTCAACCCATAGCACTCACCAAACTGGATTCAAATCCTGACTCTTGGTACTTTCTAGCTGTGTAATCTTGAGCAAGACATTCAAGTTCCCTAAGCCTCAGTTTCCTCATTGATAAAATGGAGATATTAATAGCATCTGTGCCAGAGACAATTATGAGAAATGAGTGAAATAAAGTACCTGGAATACTTGGCATACTGTCTGGCACAACATAGAGCTAAAGAAATGTTATTATTATCACTACTGACATAAGCTAATAGTGGTGCTATATAATAATAAGCTGTAGGGGGCAGATGTTAAGATGGTCCCTCTGATAACTGTGCCTCCTTATAATCATGTCTTTGTGTAAGCCCCTCCCCTGAGTGCAGGCAGACTTGTGACTTGCTTCTAACTAATAGAACATGACAAAGTTGATGAGATGTCACACCCATGATTACATTATATTATTTAAGACTCTGTCTTGCTAGTAGACTTATTCTAGAATCTTCCTATCCACTGGTGGCTTTGAAGAAGCAAACTGCCCTGGGTCCTCTAACCACAAGGAAATAAATTCTGCCAAAGACCTCAACGAGCCTGGAGGGGGACCCTCCCCCAGCTGAGCCTCCAGTCCTGGCCAACCTCTTGAATGTCACCTTGCAGAGACCCTAGCTAAGCCATGTCTGGACTCCTGATCCACAGAAATGAAACGGGTGTTGTTTTAAGTCAGTAAATTTGTGGGTGGTTTGTTACGCAGCAATAGAAAACTCATACAAGAGTACTTTGTTATCCCCATCATATAGACATTGGGCTCCTTTACCCAGCTATTCCCTTCCCATCATTGCTCTCAAAACTCTGCCTACAGGTTGATTTTATGACCCTGTATAACGAATGAATCTTCTAACAATTGCCCTACAGATGTTAAATTTTTTTTTTTTTAATGATTTCTGATGAACACAATCACCATTTACATTTTAGTTTAATCATAGCACTGAGTAATACTTAGAGAGCTGGTAAAACTTACTAAAGCCACAGAACATACATTTACACATGAATTTGTTCTTTCAGAAAGTAGAAAAGCCTCAACCATGAACAACCCACCAAGGTACATAACACAGAAACCATGGCACTATTGTTTTTATTTTATTTTTTTGCTTCACTCTCATCTTTATAAAAGATATAAGATTGACAAACAAGACATTTATTCATATTCTCTCTCCTGGGCCCCAGTGTCTGAACCGGGAAGACATCTCCAATGAAAGGACAGAGTAATTTTTAAGCCTATTTACTGTCAGAAAGTAAACAAGAGAGTTAACTAATGGGGCTATGAAGTGACCATTGTCATCAGGGGTAAAATCAGCTATCAAAAGCTATTGCATGGAATGACTTGATTTTAAATAAAGTCAAAAGGGAGCTGAATCAATTCTTGACATAGCAGAGAAATGGTCTTCCACTATCCTTTTACCATCCATTGCACAAGCTGCTCTGTCTTTGTTTCCTTAAATTTTAATAAGTACCTCCCAGGTCACCTTTTAAAATCCAAGATTGTGATATTTGCCAGCTTCCAGTTAAAAGCACTCAGTTTTTTCTTTTTAAAGAAATTCTCACTGATAATAACTATTAACAATGGCTAGCTTTGGGTGTTTGTAAATTAGAAAGCTCAGTCACTTATCACCACTTCTTTGTTTCTTTAATATAAAAATAACTACTTTCTCTTTAAAAAACGTATGTAACAAAACATGTTTTAAACCACCAGAGCCTACCACTGAAACATTATAATGCTTCTTTCCAGTTTTTTTTTTTTAACTACCACATTTTCATTACTTTTAAAATGAGAAGGAAAATACTTTAAAATTTTCATCTAGGTAAAACTAAAACCTGAAGAGGATTGTCATATATAACATATGGGTTGTAGAAAGAGGAACAAAGAAAAATGGAGAAAATTGTCAAAGAATGAGTACAAAAACATTTATAAAATAAGACATGAGTTTTCAAAATGAAAGTATTTACTAAATGTCAATCGTGATAAATGAAATAAGATTCATAACTATAATGTGAGGTTTAATTTACAACAACCAAGCCTAGAAAACAAATAACCAATGCCTCCAAAAAGCTTTAAAAAAAAAAATTAACCTAGAGCTCTATGTACTACCAAAAATATCAGTAAACTGTGGGTGCAGAGAACAACACTGGTGGCCTAGTCTTGGCCCTGGTACTGAACTATTCGTGTGACCCTGGATAAGCGAGTTAATCCCTCTGGGCTTCAGATCCTTGCCAGTAAAATGTAGAAGTAGCTGAACTTTACAAAGGGCTTTTCCCCCATTCAAACAGTCTATGATTATAAGACTTTTTTTTTCCCCCAAAAAAAACTTCCCATAGATGATTTTGGAGAGACTGTAGGGGCAGCCTAGTTTTTGGATCTCTCTGAACTCCTACACAGAAATATACAGGACAACTACATAAAACCCCAAACCAAACCTGTTGCCGCTGAGTCGATTTTGATGCATAGAGACCCTATAGGACAGAGTAGAACTGCCCCACAGGGTTTCCAAGGAGCAGCTGGTGGATTCTAACTGCTCTTAACCACTGTGCCAACAGGGCTCCATACAACTACATTTTTTTATAGCAACATCAAAATCTCAGAGACAAGTTAATCCCCTGAACAACAAAATGCAAGCAGTTAAGGGCAAACCAATACCAGACACAAGCCCTGAGTGGCATCTGTGTGGGTAGGAACTGAGGAAGCAAAAAGGTTGATAGATTAGAGAACTGGAAAGCCCCAAAATAACCAAAAGGTGTTCCTAGGAAAGTGAGGAGGGCCAATTTAGGAACAGCAGCTAAAGCCAAAGAAGTTTTGAATGATCCAAGTGTCAGTGAGTGCAAGGGACCCACAGTAAGATTTGATGAGGCTAAAACAGTTCCTATGAGCTTTCAAGACTGGTCCCAGGGCTCCTTTCCAGGAGGAGAAACTCCTGGCAGTAGGGTAAAAATTGAACAGGATAGGGATAACAGAGATAAAGGAATGAAGAGAATGGAGTAGGTGAGGGAAACACAGTGAGAAGTCTCAGAAAGTAGGCTGCCATATTTTTTAACACTTCATGAAAACAACAGAAGACTAAGCTCTATGAACTTAGAAAAGCTATCTTGAACCCTGCCACTTAAACATTCAAGGAAACTATTTTTCACATAAAAATGAAAAACAGGAAAGAACCAAGGTCAAATACCACATAAAGTTATAAGAAACAGAATAAACAGCAGAATAATATCCCTATAAGCAACAAAAGCATGCCACAAAATAGACCCTCCCCCCAGAAGGATCAAAATAGACCAAAACTGTAGCCTGCCATTTTAAAATAAGCTAAAAGACATTAAGGAAATGATATAAGACATGAAAGAACATAATTCGGAATTAGAAAAAACTCGGAAATGAGGTGATAGAACACAGAAAAGAATTAGAAGTAAAACAAAAATGCATCTCAGAAATGAAGACTAAACTAGAAAGCACACAAAAAGGAATAAACACAACCTATAAAGACCCAAGGGAAACAAAATATGGAGAACAGAAAGATAAATAGAAGAAAGGGAGAGATACATAGAATTTAAGGTAAAGTGACAGAAGTTGAAGACAGAAAAGGCTACCATAAAAATAACAGGAGTATTTGAAAATCAAGGGAACAAATTCAATATTAGACACTATAATTTAAAAAAACTATCCCAAAATTGAAAGGAAACAAGATTTTAAGCTATGATCAAAAGAATACACAGGAAAAAAAAGAAAAATACACGGAAAACCTGAAAATATCAAACCAGAACGACTAAGACCAAGACTTAAAGACTTACTCTAGTAAAATTATTGGATGTAAAAAAAGGTGAGAGAGAATCCTTCGGGCATCTAGAATAACCAAGTGTCTTGTAAGAGAAAGAAAGATTATTATCAGACTGATTGTAATACCCTATGCCAGAAAAAAATAAAGCAATGTATTCAAGGAAAGTAAAAATGAACCAAAGTTTTTAAATCCAGCAAAAAAGCCTTTTAAGTATATAGGACACAGACGCACTGCTATTAGCATGCAAAGACTTGGGGAAGATAATTCCCATGAGTCCTCCTGTAGGAATCTACTAGAAAACGAGCTTCAGACCAAAAAGTAAAAAAAGAAGGAACACTGATGTAAGGGCCAGTGGAGAGCATTAAACAGTTATACCCACTCCTACTTACCGACTATGTCATTGTTCAACATTTTGCATTTAGGACAACAGTAAAAAATCTACTACCTGACTATTTTGCGCACTAAGGAGGAAGCAAGGCAGGGGGAAGGGGGTGGGAAGAAGAATAAGATGGTGAGGTTCGTAAGAGCAAGCGAGGCCCCTGTCGATTCATATTACCCATATTACCCAGGTTGGGCAAAGGAGCCCAGCTGGCTGGCCTGCTGGCTGTGAGCTGAGCTGAATGCAGGGGAGGCTGGCAGTGCGTAGGAGGCAGGGATGGCTGGGCCAAGAGGACGCAGTGGGAGCCAGGCTGTAGGAGTTGGGCTGGGGGGCTCAGAAGTTTCTTCTTCCAAAGAAGGCTCTCTGCCACCTCCACAGCTTTCACCAGGCCCAGGTGACCAGGCCTCACCTGCCTGCAGGCCAGGAGCCACCTGCCACTGAGGCCGCATCTCCCAGGCCAGCAGAGCAGGAAGGTGGAGAGGTGAGGCTTGGGGGTCCGCACTGAGGCCTGGAGTGCAGCCAGGTGATGGTGGGCCCCTGCTGCTCAGGAGGTGGCAGGCAACCCCTGACCACTACCACCACTTCCAACCCTCCATGGATTCCATAGCAGTGGGGAAGGTGATCCCAGAATGGGCCAGGAGTGCCCAATGAGTGGTGAGTGATGGGAGGGGAGACACTGGCACTGGAATTCTCACTCTCGCATGATGCCAGTTCTCGCGTAACAACCCGATCTTTGGAACCTAACCAAGTTAGGAGTGGGTATACTTGTAAAAGACAAAATGAAGACTAAAGAGGAGAGAGTATAAGATGTAATGGCTGTATGGTCTGCTGATGTGGGTATCGTGCAACTCCAAAAATCTGAGAAAATGAGAAGAGCGTGATGCAAAAAAAAATTTTTTTTAACTCTTTTCAGTAACTATTGGTTGTGTTAATATTAACATTGTGATTCCAAGACTCTACATAACGTGGGATAAAGTAGTTGAATAATTATGGGATATTCTATCAACCTCTTTGAAGTTGTCAACGATTTCATTTTACATGGATTCACAATCAATCCCCATGGAAGCAGCAGACGAGAAATCAAATGATGCATTGTATTGGGTAAATCTGGTGCAAAAGACCTCTCTAAAGTGTTTAAAAAGCAAAGATGTCACTTTGCGGACTAAGGTGCGCCTGACCCAAGCCATGGTGTTTTCAGTTGCTTCATATGCATGTGAAAGCTGGACACTGAATGAGGAAGACCAAAGAAGAACTGATGGCTTTGAGTTACAGCGTTGGCAAAGAATACCGAATATACCATGGACTGCCAAAAGAAGGAACAAATCTGTCTTGGAAGAAGTACAGTATGGCGAGACTGCGCCTCACATACTTTTGACATGTTATTAGGAGGGACCAGACCCTGAAGAAGGACATCATGCTTGGTAAAGTAGAGGGTCAGAGAAAAAGAGGAAGCCCCTCAGTGAGGTGGATTGACACAGTGGCCGCAACAATGGGATCAAACATAGCAAAGATTGTGAGGATGGAGCAGCAGCAGGCAGTGTTTCGTTCTGTTGTACATAGCGTCATTATAAGTCAGAAATGACTCGATGGCATCTAACAACAACAACTATAACTTGAAGAACCAGGATTCTCAGTGGAAAGAAAGGAGATACAGACGTAATAGAAAAGTAGTTAAGTAAAATATCTTGTAGTCCTGCATTTGAATTGGAAGCATTAGTATGAACTTCTAAGGTATTTTATCCTAAATTTTCTGAATGGATAGACAGATAGATATAGCCAGGTAATGTCCTGGCTCTGTCTACCAAAGAGTCCTAAAAACAATGACCAACTTACTAGCAACAAGCATCATTAGCACCCAGATTGTAGTCTTGAAATACCATTTCTTGCTGAAAGAAACCAGGGCTTGCTGGATAATGGGCAATTCCAGGTCTGAGGCAGATGAACCTAGAATAACTGCTAGGTTCATGTCAAAAGACCCAGGAGCCAACTTGAAGAGTCTCTGACTGCCTAAAGATATGATACTTTAGGCTGCTAAAAAGAAAATAATTGCAATGAATTAAAACCATAATGATTAAATCCATAATTACATTAAAAAAAAGCAAGCACTCAGCAAACCTAAAGTCAAATACTATGAAAATGAGGATCTCACAATTTACAAAGAAAAACATCTCAGCACAAAAAAAGTGGAAAAATGAAATTGTCAACAACACACATAAAAAGGCATCAAAATGACAACACTATAAACACTTACTTATCTATAATTATGCTGAATGTAAATGCACTAAATGCACCAATAAAGAGACAGAGAGTCTCAGACTGGATAAAGAAACACGATCCGTCTATATGCTGCCTACAACAGACACACCTTAGGCTTAGAGACACAAACAAACTAAAACTCAAAGGATGGAAAAAAATATATCAAGCAAACAATAAGCAAAAAAAGGAGTAGCAATATTAATTTCTGACAAAATAGACTTTAAACTTAAATCCACCACAAAGGATAAAGAAGGACACTACATAATGATTAAAGGGACCACTGACCAGGAAGATATAACCATATTAAATATTTATGCACCCAATGACAGGGCTGCAAGATACATAAATCAAATTTTAACAGAACTGAAAAGTGAGATAGACACCTCCACAATTATAGTAGGAGACTTCAACACACCACTTTCGGAGAAGGACAGGACTTCCAGTAAGAAGCTCAATAGAGACATGGAAGACCTAATTACAACAATCAACCAACTTGACCTCATTGACTTATACAGAACTCTCCACCCAACTGCTGCAAAGTATACTTTTTTTTCTAGTGCACATGGAACATTCTCTAGAATAGAGCACATATTAGGTCATAAAACAAACCTTTGCAAAATCCAAAACACTGAAATATTACAAAGCATCTTCTCAGACCACAAGGCCATAAAAGTGGAAATCAATAACAGAAAAATTAGGGAAAAGAAATCAAATACTTGGAAACTGAACAATACCCTGCTGAATAAAGACTGGGTTATAGAAGACATTAAGGAGGGAATAAGGAAATTCATAGAATGCAACGAGAATGAAAATACTTCCTATCAAAACCTCTGGGACACAGCAAAAGCAGTGCTCAGAGGCCAATTTATATTGATAAATGCACACATACTAAAAGAAGAAAGAGCCAAAATCAGAGAACTGTCCCTACAACTTGAACAAATAGAAAGTGAGCAACAAAAGAACCCATCAGGCACCAGAAGAAAACAAATAATAAAAATTAGAGCTGAACTAAATGAATTAGAGAACAGAAAAACAATTGAAAGAATTAACAAAGGCAAAAGCTGGTTCTTTGAAAAAATTAACAAAATTGATAAACCATTGGCTAGACTGACTAAAGAAATACAGGAAAGGAAACAAATAACCCGAATAAGAAACGAGAAAGGCCACATCACAACAGACCCAACTAAAAGATTATTAAAAGAATCATAACAGATTATTACGAAAAATTGTATTCTAACAAATTTGCAAACCTAGAAGAAATGGATGAATTCCTGGAAGAATACTACCTACCTAAACTAACACAATCAGAAGTAGAACAACTAAATAGACCCATAACAAAAAAAGAGATTGAAACGCTAATCAAAAAACTCCCAACAAAAAAAAGCCCTGGCCCGGACGGCTTTACTGCAGAGTTCTACCAAACTTTCAGAGAAGAGTTAACACCTCTACTACTAAAGGTATTTCAAAGCATAAAAAATGACGGAATACTACCTAACTCATTCTATGAAGCCACCATCTCCCTGATACCAAAACCAGGTAAAGACATCACAAAAAAAGAAAATTACGGACCTATATATCCCTCATGAACATACACGCAAAAATCCTCAACAAAATTCTAGCCAGTAGAATTCAACAACATATCAAAAAAATAACTCACCACGACCAAGTGGGATTTATACCAGGTATGCAAGGCTGGTTTAATATTAGAAAAACCATTAATGTAATCCACCATATAAATAAAACAAAAGACAAAAACCACATGATCTTATCGATTGATGCAGAAAAGGCATTTGACAAAGTCCAACACCCATTCATGATAAAAACTCTCACCAAAATAGGAATTGAAGGAAAATTCCTCAACATAATAAAGGGCATCTACACAAAGCCAGCAGCCAACATCACTCTAAATGGAGAGAGCCTGAAAACATTTGCCTTGAGAACAGGAACCAGACAAGGATGCCCTTTATCACCGCTCTTATTCAACATTGTGCTAGAAGTCCTACCCAGAGCAATTAGGCTAGACAAAGAAATAAAGGGCATCCGGATTGGCAAGGAGGAAGCAAAATTATCTCTCTTTGCAGATGACATGATCTTATACACAGAAAACCCTAAGGAATCCTCCAGAAAACTACTGAAACTAATAGAAGAGTTTGGCAGAGTCTCAGGTTATAAGATAAACATACAAAAATCACTTGGATTCCTCTACATCAACAAAAAGAACATCGAAGAGGAAATCACCAAATCAATACCATTCACAGTAGCCCCCAAGAAGATAAAATACTTAGGAATAAATCTTACCAAGGATGTAAAAGACCTATACAAAGAAAACTACAAAGCACTACTACAAGAAATTAAAAAGGACATACTTAAGTGGAAAAACATACCTTGCTCATGGATAGGAAGACTTAACATAGTAAAAATGTCTATTCTACCAAAAGCCATCTATACATACAATGCACTTGCAATCCAAATTCCAATGTCATTTTTTAATGTGATAGAGAAACAAATCACCAACTTCATATGGAAGGGAAAGAAGCCCCGGATAAGCAAAGCATTATTGAAAAAGAAGAAGAAAGTGGGAGGCCTCACTCTACCTGATTTCAGAACCTCTTATACAGCCACAGTAGTCAAAACAGCCTGGTACTGGTACAACAACAGACACATAGGCCAGTGGAACAGAATTGAGGACCCAGATATAAATCCATCCACATATGAGCAGCTGATATTTGACAAAGGCCCAGTGTCAGTTAATTGGGGAAAAGATAGTTTTTTTAACAAATGGTGCTGGCATAACTGGATATCCATTTGCAAAAAATTGAAACAGGACCCATACCTCACACCATGCACAAAAACTAACTCCAAGTACATCAAAGACCTAAACATAAAGACTAAAACAATAAAGATCATGGAAGAAAAAATAGGGACAACCTTAGGAGCCCTAATTCAAGGCATAAACAGAATACAAAACATTACCAAAAATGACGAAGAGAAACCAGATAACTGGGAGCTCCTAAAAATCAAACACCTATGCTCATCTAAAGACTTCACCAAAAGAGTAAAAAGACCACCTACAGACTGGGAAAGAATTTTCAGCTATGACATCTCCGACCAGTGCCTGATCTCTAAAATCTACATGATTCTGTCAAAACTCAACTACAAAAAGACAAACAACCCAATCAAGAAGTGGGCAAAGGATATGAACACACACTTCACTAAAGAAGATATTCAGGCAGCCAACAGATACATGAGAAAATGCTCTCGATCATTAGCCATTAGAGAAATGAAAATTAAAACTATGATGAGGTTCCATCTCACTCCAACAAGGCTGACATTAATCCAAAAAACACAAAATAATAAATGTTGGAGAGGCTGTGGAGAGATTGGAACTCTTATACACTGCTGGTGGGAATGTCAAATGGTACAACCACTTTGGAAATCTGTCTGGCATTGCCTTAAACAGTTAGAAATAGAACTACCATACAACCTAGAAATCCCACTCCTCGGAATATACCCTAGAGAAAGATGAGCCTTCACACAAACAGATATATGCACACCCATGTTTATTGCAGCTCTGTTTACAATAGCAAAAAGCTAGAAGCAACCAAGGTGTCCATCAACGGATGAATGGTTAAATAAATTGTGGTGTATTCACACAATGGAATACTACTCATCGATAAGGAATAGTGACAAATCTGTGAAACATTTCATAACATGGAGGAACCTGGAAGGCATTATGCTGAGTGAAATTAGTCAGAGGCAAAAGGACAAATATTGTATAAGACAACTATTATAAGATCTTGAGAAATAGTATAAACTGAGAAGAACACACACTTTTGTGGTTATGAGGCGGGGAGGGAGGGAGGGTGGGAGAGGGTTTTTTACTGATTAGTTAGTAGATAAGAACTGCTTTAGGTGAAGGGAAGGACAATACTCAATACATGGAAGGTCAGCTCAACTGGACTGGACCAAAAGCAAAGAAATTTCCAGGATAAACTCAATGCTTCAAAGGTCAGCGGAGCAAGGGCGGGGGTTTGGGGAACATGGTTTAAGGGGACTTCTAAGTCAATTGGCAAAATAATTCTATTATGAAAACATTCTGCATCCCACTTTGAAATGTGGCGTCTGGGGTCTTAAATGCTAACAAGCGACCATCTAAGATGCATCAATTGGTCTCAACCCACATGGATCAAAGGAGAATGAAGAACACCAAGGTCACATGATAACTATGAGCCCAAGAGACAGAAAGGGCCACATGAACCAGAGACTTACATCATCCTGAGACCAGAAGAACTACATGGTGCCCGGCCACAACTGATGTCTGCCCTGACAGGGAGCACAACAGAGAATCCCTGAGGGAACAGGAGATCAGTGGGATGCAGACCCTCAAATTCTCATAAAAAGACCAGACTTAATGGTCTGACTGAGACTAGAGGAATCCTGGCGGTCATGGTCCCCAAACCTTCTGTTGGCTCAGGACAGGAACCATTCCCGAAGACAACTCAGACATGGAAGGGACTGGACAGTGGGTTGGAGAGAGATGCTGACGAAGAGTGAGCTACTTATATCAGGTGGACACTTGAGACTGTGTTGGCAACTCTTGTCTGGAGGGGGAATGGGAGGATAGAGAGAGAGGGAAGCTGGCAAAATTGTCACAAAAGGAGAGACTGGAAGGGCTGATTCATTAGGGGGAGAGCAAGTGGGAGTACAGAGTAAGGTGTATAGAAACTTACATGTGACAGTCTGACTTGATTTGTAAACGTTCACTTGAAGCTCAATAAAAGTTAATAAAAAAAAATAAGCAAGCACATTCAGAGGATAATGGACAATCAATTCACTATTTTGAAAATTGTTAAATAAAAGAGAAAAAATCAAGCATTCAGCCTGCTTTTCTTCTATGAGTAAACCCGGGTGGCATAATGGTTAAGAGCTACGGCTGCTAACCCAAAGGTTGGCAGTTCAAAAATCCACCAGATGCTCCTTGGAAACTCTACAGGGCAGTTCTACTTTGTCCTAGAGGGTAGCTATGAGTTGGAATCGACTCAACAACAATGGTTTTTTTTTTTTTGTTTTCTCTTCTATGAACTGTACCATTGTTTAAACAAATAGTAGATGATAGGAAAAGTCTACATAAAAGCATTCCAACTAATAACTGAAAAAGTTACAACAGAATTAAAGTATTGTGATTTTGCAACATCTAATTTTTTTTTTTTTAAAGAATGTAAGCATTGAGTATCAACAGCTGCTAACATCACAAAGAGAGAGACAACTAGATGCTATATGCCTCTAGAGAAAAAACAAATGCTGTCTACAGTCTTGCCAAAGGGATGGGATATGAATCTGATTGAGCCTCTGGATAAAGTTGCCAATTTGCAGGAAATACAGGAGACAGAGGAACATGTTGAAATGTGCCATAAGTGTGCAAATCAGCAACATCCAGACTGTGGGAAACCCTGTATGTCAAATGGCCAGGTTTTAACAGGTAAATTATAAAGAAAATAAAGGAATGGACAGAAAACCTGTAGATTAAGAAATATAAAGGAAATACACATTTTTATAATAGGCAAGACTAAACTAAACTATACTGTCTAAAGGGATGCATATATGAGTGGTAAGGAAACACAAGGAAGCGATTACTATAAAAGTCAGGGTAGTGGTTCCTTTTTGGGGAAGTAAAATACAGAGTTTGGGCTGGGGCACATAGGGAAGCTTCTGGGGTGGTGGCAAGTTTTATTCCTCGACCTAGGTGGTTGTTTATGAGAGTGTTTGCTCATTAAGCTGTATATTTCTTTTGAGGGAATTTCTGTATGTTTTGTCTTAAAATAAGGAAATTAAAAAAAAAATTCCATGTTTTCTCTTAAAATAATTAAAAAAAAAAAAAATTCCATAGCCTCACCTGTGCCTTGGCCAATTTCTTCTCCAGAAGGTCCCGTTCCCGCTCTGTCTGCTGCAGACGCTTATTAAGCTCCACTATGTCTCCCTTTAGTGATGCCAGGGCTGCCAAATGGAGCTGTGGAGACAGAGGAAAAGAGCACAAGGTTAGACTGCTTCAGCAGAAACTCATTTCCTTTCCTCTATTCCCTGTAATTAGGGGGATCATATAAAATAATGTATCATCTAAAACAGGACACTTTTCTGAGCAAAAGTAAGTGCTATTAATTTGAGAGGGATAATGGGCATAAGTCATGTTCCAGGCAAGCTAGGTTAAATGGTCACCCTAAATGTAACATGGAGAACACTGCTGTGTGTGGGCAGTGGGATCTGATTTTTAGATGGAAAAATCACAATGCAAAGCAAAGCTCCTCATTCCAAGGGCTTTCCCTGAGTTATTCAATAAGGAGGGTATTAAGAGTTGGTGTGGGGCTGCCTGACTCTCAGCATAAAAGTCAATGAAAATCAACTTGTATATTTGGGAAATATGAAAGTTGAATAGGGCACCCCTTACAGCTTTGAAATTTATTTACCCAAATTGCTGTCTGTACAACAGACAGACCAAGGGGCTGACTATTAATAAAGAAATGGGAGGGCTCACATTCCAAAATGGCCTCCTCTTAAAGTTAGCCCCCTTATTTTCTTGCCAGCTCCTCCTTCCTCACTGTCCTCCAGAAAGACTAAACTGATTGGATCCAAACCAAAAAAAAAAACCAAACCCACTGCTTTTGATTCCAACTTATAGTGACCCTACAGAGCAGAGCAGAACTGCCCCGTAGGGTTTCCGAGGTTGTAAATCTTTACAGAAGCAGACTTACACCTTTCTCCTACAGAGCGGCTGGTGGGAGATTGATTGGACAGATGCTTCTTAAGTGCTACCTGGCCCTCTCCCAGGAGCAGAACCAGAACTCTGATAAATTATGCTATGAGAACACAAACCAAGGACCCATCCAGATCTCTTTCCCCACCCAACTCTCTCAGGTTAACTGGAGCTAGGAAGAATGTTCTTCAATAGATCTACAAGGGAATCACGCACTTCCAGAATCTTAACCTGATCAACTTTCAAGTTGTGAATGGTGAGCTTCAGCTGCACACAGAAGTCTACCAGGTCTTCTGTGGCTTTTCAGACTGATGGATGGATTTACCTTTGGGACCTGGTCAACATGCTGATGGCAGAGAAACACCACTCTTAAACTTTCTTTGCCCTGAGTTCTAGCTTCTCATTTATCTTCTCTGCCAATTCCAGGTGGAGCTCAGACAATTCCCTGGCAGAATGCTACGTTATAGTTCAGTGAGCACGGAGAAACAGAACAATCTCTCCCTCTTTATAGGCTTTTTGTAGCTTCTGTCAAAAGAGATTTAAGGTAAAGAGTGAGCAAATAAATTTGATCTTTAAAGCCGGACACAGTATGACGGTAGACAATTCAACTTAGAAGGTTTTAATTTTGGGTTTAGAAAAATGCTCTTTTCTGCAATTAGCCTCAGCAAACTGCATGTTGGTTGGTATGTTTAGGGTGAGTAGTGGGGAGGAGGTAAAGGATGGGGACTGGGGTTTAAAAGCAGTTGTTTTTGTCAGAGTACAATAGCAGTGAATGTGACTTCGTTTAACTGCATTGGTGCTGTAAACCAACGGATCAATAGCTGACTGAAATCAGGAATGTCTGAAATTTAAAAAAGAAAATGTCAGGCAATCTGGCAGTATTTGCCCTCTCATGCAAGGCTGGGGCTGCTCACAAAAGGTCACTTTGGGTTTCAGATACATTTTATGTGATGATTTCTCAGCACAAATACCACAATGTTCACATTGTATGATATTTTTGAAACTGTGTTGTTCAAATGTGGCGGAGAAGAACAGAAATTCACTTCCTTAGACAGCTGGGTTGCCCACTGAGCCTGTGAGCTGCCAATCTGAGGATAGTCCTTCAGTATCAGACACTATGACACATTTTACTATTACGTCAAGTCTTGGGAGAAGATGCATCACCTCAGCTCTGTTTTTTAAGAAATACAGGAATTGGAACAAGGATCTCAATTGTGTGAGCCTAGGCTTGCTTCCTCCCTCATAATATCTCCCTTCTCTTCTGGGGGAAAGGCTTGCCTGAAGAAGCTGGGGAAGGATTAGGGGAAAAGCTGACTGAGGAGGCAGTACACTCTACCACTGACTTTGTGAACAGAGCTAGATGGGGAGACAGAGTAGTTACTTCTAACATAGTATGTGACAGAGGGATCTGCCATGGGGAAGAGCACTGGGCTTGGAAGTGATGCTACCTTCTGGTCCATCATTTCTCCAGATCACCAGAAACGTCCATGGGATGTGTGTTTAGGGAAAGTTCTTTCATGTCTCTGGATGGAAGATGTCTTTCATAAAATGAAAGTAGGCCAGTTGTTCTTAACCTTCTTCAAGTCACAGATTTCATTAAGAATCTCGTGAATAAAGTGTGATGGGCTTTTCTCCCAGAGAAGACTATAAATTTGGGGTAAGTGCTTGTTTTCCATCTAATTAATGGTGATCAGAAACTCTGAAACCTATCCGGGAAGCCCAATTTAAGAAACATCTGGATTAGATGTCAGCTCTAATTCTATATAAGTTTTCTATACATTGTCTTATGTGTATTAAACATAAACATTTGAGTGGGGAAAAAGCCCTTTGTGCTTGCCTTCATTTACTTCCACAATTGCAGGCAAAGACCTAATTTAAGGTCGCATGAATAGCTTAGCACCAAAGCCAAGGCCACCAGTGATCTTTTCTCACTATAGGATATCGTACATGACAATAATTTTCCGTTTTTTCCAAGTGGATGGAATTTTTACTTAAAACATTTTAATTTTGATTATGTAAAAGAAATAAAATGTGGAATCCAGAATTTCTGGAGCCATGGAGGTTGGGTGAACTCCTGAAACTACTGCCCTGAGATAATCTTTAAACCTTAAACCAAAAATATCACCTGAAGTCTTCTTAAAACCAAACAGTGGGTTTAGCTTAACCAGCAAGGAATGTCTGCCTTGAGCACTGTGCTCTTTTAAACTTTATCTATATGGGATCAAATTGACAACAGCAATTCCAAAGATTAGATAGGGACCTCAGGAGGGCAGTGAATTTATGTTAATGGGGTTGGAACAACTCAGAAAAGGAAGGTGAGAAAGGATGGACAACTTGAAGGATGTAATCAATGTCGCTGAATTATATATGTAGAAATTGTTGAACGGGTGTATGTCCTGTTGTATATATTCTTAACAACAACAATAAAAATGAACTACCTTAAAAAGTAATGAAATGTAATAGAAAAATAAATTGGAAAGACAGCATTTTAATGTTTCAGTGGTGGGCTCTGGGTGCTTCAAATTTTTTCAGAGGGGGATTTTTTTTTTCCTATGTTGTTTTGAAACAGAAAGAGGTTATTTTTGTATTAATGAGATAATAAAATGGAGTTAAATGACTGTTTTCTACACATATAGACTGCAGCATAATAAAAACTTACAAAGGGTTATTTTCTTTCCTTGCTACATCATTTTTCCTTGTCCATCAGCTCTTCTGATAGAGGATAAAACTTGAAAAATGAAGAGGAACAAACACGCATTGCTTAATGCTACTGACAATCAGCAGAAGTGACAACTACAGAGAGTGGGAGGTGGAATGGGGGAGGAAGTTTGCCAACAAGTTGTAAGTCATGTTGCTTAGAACCTGGCTAAGGAGACAGACCACTCCCTTACTACTTGGTGACTGAGTCGGAGAGGAGCTGAGTTCTCACCAAAAGAATGAGCCCTGGGCACTCCCTGTGATTTTTCAGTTCAGCAGCT
This sequence comes from Elephas maximus indicus, assembly GCF_024166365.1. Taxonomy (NCBI): domain Eukaryota; kingdom Metazoa; phylum Chordata; class Mammalia; order Proboscidea; family Elephantidae; genus Elephas; species Elephas maximus. The sequence goes on from NC_064820.1 coordinate 122,792,905, forward strand.
CTCCTGCTCTCACCTTATGACTACCTCAGTATACCTTCTCACTTATCAACATGGTTAGGTGCCAAAGATCAGGTCATTATGTGAAATTGGCATTATACGAAAATGGAGGATGACCACATCAGACACAAAATGGAGGATGACTACATCATTACATACCTGCCAAATTACATCATTACATACCTGCCAAACCACTGAGAATCACAACCCATTCAAGTTGACACATAAGTTTAACCATCACAGCCAGTGTTAACTCTTCGCCTTACACCTTGGCATTTGTTACTGCCAGATGTACATTGTTAATGCACAAAATAGTTGGAAAGTAGATTTTTTACTTTTGTCATAAATGCAAAATGTCAGATAATGAGACAGTCAAAAAGTGAGGAGAAGGTGTCATCAAAAGTTGACTTGAATTCTATTCTTTTGGGATTTCACTCCCTTTACTCTGTCATAAACTCTAGTATCCCGACAAATTCAAAGATGGTTTGTGAGTGATACTACAAGTAATAGGAAGAAACCTGTCAAAGCAAGCATTGAGAAATAAGAAGTATAGGTATCTCCTGGGTAATTTTAAGAGTGGTTATAAATCCTGGAAAGGCAGATATACTAAAGCAAGCAAAACTGTGAAGAATCTATATAGGAAAATTATACTTCAGTTTTGGGGATCCCTTTACTCATATTCTGGTTTCTGAAATGGCCTCTAATTGAAGTCAGAGTTTCAGACATAGGACAATGAAGTAACATCAAGAAGATGTTTCTCTAACCAAAGAGAAAGAAAATATATGATGTTTGGAGTCTGTGTTTTCCTCAACATTCCTTCTCTTCATCCTCAGTAACAGAACCCTGATTTTTAGCTGGTCATATTACTGCTCAGCTAAAATACCACAGTTCCAAATTTCTCTTGCAGTTGTAGCAAGGTGTAGCTATGTGACAAATTTCTGTCCAATGAGATTTAAGTAGCAATATTGTATAGGAATTCTGGAAAAAAATTTTTTGAGAGTGGTCATATCCTTTTTCTTTTCCTCCATCCTTGCTGCCTGGTATGTTAATGTAATGGCTGGAGCTCTAGCAGCCATTTTGCACCATAAAGATGAGGTCCACATCCTATGGAGATAAAAAGTGCCTGAGTCTCTATTAACTTTGTGGACTCATTCAACAACTTTGTACTGTCTAACCCTAGACTTCTGTAACAGATGAGCAAGAAATAGAACTCTTTTGTATAAACCACTATTATTTGAGCTATCCTGGCAAATGAAGCGGATCTAATCCTAATTTACACAGAATCAGATAAACCTGATTTCGAATTTCATTTATGCCACTTGTTGGCAGCATGTCTTTGGACAATATATTTAATCATTTTGTTACAGGATTGTTGTAAAGAGAAAATGTGGCAGCATCTATGAAGTGACTATACTATGTCTGGAGCCAGAGAGACACTCAGCAACTGTGTGTTTCCCCTTTGTTACCCATGTTTCAAGTCAACACCAATTTAACACCTTCTTCTCAGACTTGATAGACCACATCATAGGTGCTGACAGGGACAATGAGATAACAAAGACATCCCTGTCTTGGAAGAGCTTATTGCCTGGTTGATATCAGCCCACGACTGAGAGGCCAGAGAGTTCCTTTGTTGAATGCTGCTGAAGTCCTAAGAGTTATCGCAAGGAGCTGACTGCCAGGGCACTTAATTCTTCGTGAAATTTTAACATGAGGCCTAAGTGAGTTTGGGCTAGGACCTTAGAATTTCCTATACTAATTTGGGTCTAATGTGTGAATGGCATAAATCCCTACATACCTCCACTTCTGGAGATAAAAGTCCCCTAGGCGGCTTTGAGCCGTGCTTCAATATTCATTTTACGGTGTGTATCCAAAGGAAACAAACCCACCTGGAAATTCAGCTGCAAGATAACTGTCAAAATGATTATTACTTTTGGATGAAACATTCTTGACTAAAATTTCACTGTTCAACTGGCTATAAGGACAGGCTTGCTTAGCCTCTGACAGATAGGTGTGCAGTCTCCAGGGCCCAGGTAAGAAGTGAACAACACCCCAGTGACAGCCTCTTCCGCAGGTTCTCCTGTGCTAAGTAGACAGATGTCCTTCCTATTACGTCATCTGCCACGAGACAAAGGATTTTGCACTTCTAAGATGCCTTTCTGACCCAGTAGCCCCACAATTCTGATGAGCCCCTCCAGCAGCATAACTGTATTTACAGTTATAAGGTGCTTCCCATCTTGTGGCTACTAGCAATAAAAACAATGACAAACACATCCCTGCACTATCCAGAGCATCCTGTGCATCATCTCATTCCATCTTCCCCACAACTCTGTAGCCATTCTTCCGAATTTGTAGAAATAGACATTAAAGCTGGGTACAAGTACTTTTCCCCAAGTACCACACTTGGTGAGGGGGGCCCAGGACTTGAATCTAGGCTGTCAAGCTCCAAACCCCTCATTTTTTACTTATCTTACTGGAACTTTAGTCTATTCTTCAAAATAGCACTGTCTTCAGAGGAATTAAAGGCTCCTGTAGCCACAAGTGATACACAGGAATGAGTTCATCCTGAGTCTTCTTCCAGATACAGGTACCACTGGGCACTGGAAGGTACCTATGGCTAAGCTGGCTGATCTTCCTTGCTCTGCTGAGAGGTAAGCTGTGCTTGTTCTCTTTCTTTCTCCTTCACTTGCCCTAAGCTACCTGAGGTGATTATGGAAGTTGTACCATTCACTGCCAGAGTGCCTATCTTTCCTTCCCACTAAGTGATGACGGGAACTCTCATTCTGTCCTTTTAACTGAGCCACTTGCCTTCCAGATAGAGAAGGCAATGGGTAGTACCAACTTCTTTCACCTAGTGACCTGTTCTCTGCATTAAGGGGGAAGAAACAAGTACAACTAAATTTACTTGACACAGACTCTTGGTGGGCTCTGTGCTACGTACTTTGTGCACTTGACCCAATTCAGTCAGCTTCAAAGTCCTGCAGAGGAAAGACAGTGTCAATACCCCAGTGCCAACCTCTGAAAAGAGTCTGATAATTCCAGGCAATTGGATAGTAATATGGAGCCCCTGGATGGTGCACACGGCTAATATGCTCAGTTGCCTAGCTAAGAGGTTGGAGGTTTGAGTCCATCCAGAGGTAACTTGGAAAAAGGCCTAGCCATCTACTTCTGGAAAATCAGCCATGGAAAAACCTGCGGAGCACAGTTCTACTCTGACACACCTGGTGTCACCATGAGTCTGGGTTGACTCAACAGCAACTCGTTTGTTTTTTGGTTTGGGGTAGTAATACAGAAGTAACAATATTAATAGTAACCACTCACTGAATACTTAATGGGTGTTGGGTGCTACAGTATCTCATTTAATCCTCGCAATGCTGTGAAATAAGTATTATTAGCTCCTGACAAAGGAGTAAATCAAGGCAAAGAAATTAGCCCAAACAAATGGTACTGGTAAAACTGGATATCCATCTGTAAAAAAATGAAACAGGACTCATACCTCACACCATATGCAAAAACTAACTGAAAGTGGATCAGAGACCTAAATATAAAACCTAAAACTATAAAGTTTATGGTAGAAAAATAGTGGCAACTCTAGGAGCCCTAATATATGGTATAAACAGAATACCAAACATAACTTAAAGTGCACAAACAGCAGAAGATAAGCTAGATGAATGGGACTCCCTAAAAATTAAACACTTATACTCATCAAAAGACTTCTCCAAAAGAATAAGAAGAGAACGTACAGTCTGGGAAAATTTGGCTATGACATATTCAACAAGAGTCTAATGTCTAAAATCTATAGAAAACTTCAACACCTCAACAACAAAAAGATCAAACAATCTAACTGAAAACTGGGCAAAGGATATGAAAAGACACCTCACCAAAGAAGACATCCAGATGGCTAACAAACATATGAAGAAACGCTTGAGATCATTAGCCATTAAACAACAATGAAAAACCAAACCTACTGCCTTTGAGTCGATTCTGACTCATAATTACCCTAAAGAACAGAGTAGAACTACCCCACAGGGTTTCCAAGACTGTAAATCTTCATGGAAGCAGACTGCTACATCTCTCTCCCACAGAGCAGCTGATTCCTTCAAACTGCTGACCTTTAGGTTAGCAGCCAAGTTTTTTAACCACTGAGTCACCAGGACTCCTTCATTAGCCATTAGAGAAATACATACCAAAATTATAATGAAATACCATCTCACCCCAACATTACTTGCACTAATCAAGAAAAAAAAAAAAAAAACAGAAAATAACAAACATTGGAGATGTTGTAGAGACATTGGAATTCTTATACACTGCTGGTGGGGATATTAAAAAAAAAAACCATTGCTATTGAGTCGATTCCGATTCATTGTGACCCTATAGGACGGAGTAGAACTGCCCCATAGAGTTTTCAAAGAGCACTTGGTGGATTTGAATTGCTGACCTTTCAGTTAGCAGCTGTAGCACTTAACCACTATGCCATTTTGAAAAATGGTATGGCACTTCCTCAAAAAAGCTAGAAATAGAAATATCATATGACCCAGCAATCCCACTCCTAAGTAATACCTAATCCCACTCCTAGGTATATATCTAAAGAAATAACAGCAGTGACATAAATAGGTACGTGCATACCCGTGTTCGTTGCAGCATTAGTCACAACAGCAAAAAGATGGAAATGACTTAAATGCCCATCAACAGATGAATGGATCAACAAACTGTGGTACATACACACAATGAAATACTACACAATGATAAAGAGTAATGAAGAATCTCACAACAAGAATGAATTTGGAGGACATTATGCTAAGTGAAATAAGTCAAAAACAAAAGGACAAATATTGTATGAAACCACTATTATAAAGAAATAAGAAATGGCTTACATATACAATATGGGTGAAGTCAGCAAAACATGACCAAGGCATGGGAGGACACTGAGAGGAATACAAGAACAAAGGTCAATTACTACAGCACAGACAATCCTGCAACAATAGTATTAACAAACACTAATTTATGAATGGATGATACATAGCTAGATAGATATGACAAGAGGTGTGGGAGGGCATAAGGAACATATCCAACTGCAGATATAGGTCTGGTGGTAGATATTTCTACATATTTAACTGTAGGTGCTGCTTATATAACAATACAGACAATAGAGCACTCATAGTTGACAGTCAGGGCAACTTCTTGGACATAACCAAACATCTCACTGGATGAAGTTCCTAGGCTTGAAGGTGAAGGGCCATAGAGGGGACATTTATGTCAATTGGCACAACATAGTTCATACAGACAAAGTTCTAAATCCTACTTTGGTGAGTAGCATCTGGGGTCCTAAAAGCTTGTGAGCGGCCATCTACGATAGAACTATTGGTCCCTTACTATCTGGAGCAAAAGAGAATAAAGAAAACCAAAGACCCAAAGGAGCAATTAGTCCAAAGGAGTAATCTACCATATGAACCACAGCCTACCCCAAGACCGGAAGAACCACGTGGTGCCTGGTTACCGCTATAGGCTGTTCTGACTGGATCACAGCACAGGGTCCGGAACAAAGTGGGAGAAAAATTACAGAACAAAAAATCAAATTCACAAAAAAGGCGAGACTTACTGGTCTGGTAGAGACTGGAGGAACGCCGAGACTATGGCCCTAAGACACCCTTATGAACTGGAACTGAAGCCATTACTGGAGACCACCCATCAGCCAAAACATACACAGGCCCGTAAAACAAAAAAACAACACCCAAGAGGAGTATGTGCCTTAGAACAATCTATTATACGAAATCAAAAGAGCGACAAGCAAAGATGAGAAGGCAGAAAGGCGTAGCAACTCAAGACGAGATGGGAACCTAGGATGGAAATGTGGGGACAGCAGGTACATTGTATGGAATGGAACAAATGTCATGGAACACTTGTGTACAAACTATTGAATGGGAAACTATTTTGCTATATAAGCTTTTATCCGAACACAATTTAAAAAAAAAAAAAAGAAATTAGCCCAAAGTCAGAAAACTAATTAATACAGGTAGTCCCCAATGTACAACGTATTCTAGTTACAATGAACCGCACTTACAACCTGTACTACATACAATGTTGCAGTGTATAATTTGCTGATGTTATCATTCTCAGATGTTCACTCACAGATGTTCAATTTTATGATTTACTGATCAAAACGCTGCCATATACCAGGCAATAATGAAAAGTTAAAAAAAAAAAAAGGTATGGACTTGCGCCAGAACCGACTTATGACGGAGTTGTAGTTAAGTCAGAGAGAGGCCACCTGCAGTAAAACAGATAGGAACACACAGGCACTCCGTGCTCGTATCTTCTATGCTTTGTGCCTTGCTGGCACTTCCAACTCAACATGCCACTGCTCTCTGCCGCCTGGTGGGATGTATGTGCGTGTGTATCTGTGCATGTATGCAGGTAGGTGGGAGGATGTGGCAGTGGGAGGTGAGGTGTGCACATTGAGAGGGTTGGTACATGGGGAGAAGCAGGGTCAGGATCTCCATGGATGGGCAGCACACATGTGATCTCAGGTGGGGCCAGGGTGAGGTGGCAGGTAAGCCCTCTAGTAGTGGCAACAAGGCTTGGGGTTGGCAGTCAGCTCAGCTCTGTGTGAACTTGAGTGCCTCCCTTTACCTTCCTGTGTTTTTTATATCCTTTGTACCTGTAGGGTTTGTACCAGATGGTTGATTATACTCCTCTGATTTTACACCTGTAAGTGTGTACACCTGGTACAGTCACCTGGTCAGGCCCTGCCCTGAGTTCTGCTGAATCTTAGCTGTTCAAGAAGCTCCATTATAAACAGAAGTGATCAGCAAAGACTTTTCCCCTAGAAATTGAAAGAACACTCAGAATCATATGATATGTTAGCACTGGCAAAGGAATTTAAGAATGTCTAGTCCAATTCCCTTGTTCTAAAGAAACAAAGCTGAGACTCAGAAACAAGGCTCATCAAATTCAGACTTCCTGGTTCCCTGTCCAGAGGCTTCCTACTATCCCATATGGCAGTCCAAGAGCTCCCGGGTAGTGAATAAATGTGTATATTCCAGCCTTGTCCTTTGAAATAGCAGGAGACATTTGCACATGAGAAAGCGGCCTCATTCAACTTCCTCTCCGAGACTCCCCATGCCCCGGGTGCTCTAATTCAGACACATAAAGAACAAAATCCCTGGCAAAAGAGTAGTGCTCCTTGCCAAATGGACACAATCAGGCCTGTTAGTGGCTTCCAGGACTGGAACACTCCTATTTACTGCTAGAATTCCAGCTAAGGGCACCTGCTGTGTGGTATTTCAAGAAAGGCTGCTCATAGCCTAGGAACTTAAAACTCATTAAATATCATCTACAAAAATTGCTCACTGCATGCAAAGTGCTTTTTGCTGCCCTAGATCATCAACTCAGAAAGCAGCAGCTTTTTTGTTTTTCATTTTACCTGATAATTTAATTGAAAGGTCAGTGGTGCATGAGTTACTTTTTAAACCTCAGTTGCAATTCAGTTATTGAAAACAGCACCCTAAGGCCCTTCAACGTGGCAGCACATACCGTGCACATAAGAAGTATTCACCATGTCCGGCTGCCTGACACAGCTGAGAGTGCCAAATCACAAAGCAGAGCCCGGTAACTGTGAAGGCAACCATATCATCCCTCCTCAAACAAACAAAAAACTCATTGCCATTGAGTCGATTCCAACTCATATCGACCCTACAGGACAGACTAGAACTGCCCCATTTCCAAGGAGCAGCTGGTGGGATTCCAACTGCTGACCTTTTGGGGAGCAGCCATAGCACTGAACCACTGAGCCACCAGGGCTCCTAGATCGACCTAAAGAAATTTCTCCCTTGCCTCAAATAAAGTGTTGGGGCAACAACTCTCAAGGAGAGGTGTTCAAGACTGACCATCACAGCTTCGAAGATGACACTCAATCCCACTCCATCCCCAAATATATCCTCCAAAAATAAGTCACATAATTTATACTGGAAATAATACTAGCTAACCTGTATGCTTACTACATGCTAGCTGCTGTACTCAGCATATAACAAGCATTTCCTCAATTATTCTTCACACAACCTTATGAGGTGAGTACTATTGTTGTTATCCCTAATTTAAAGGGGTAGAAAGCAAGGCTTAGTCCTGATGGTGCAGTGGTTAAGTACTCAGCGATTAACTGAAAGGCTGGTGAATTGAACCCATCAGCAGCTCCGTGGGACAAAGATATGGTAGTCTGCTTCCGTAAAGATTACAGCCTTGGAAACCCTGTGGGGTAGTTCTACTCTGTCCTACAGATTCACTGTAAGTAGGAATCGACTCCACGGAAATGAGTTTGGTTTTTTAACTTGCCGAACTAGGTAAGTGGCAGAGCTAGGATGAAAGCTCAGGTCTGTCTCAGACCTCAGGTTATAAGCCTGGCTTCATAACCACCATGCCCCATGCCACTGCCTTGCAAGAATATCACAGAACTTTGAGATCCCTGTAGATACAGTTAAGAAGCTAAAGCCTCATACAGAGGATTCTTTTTATAAGAGGGAAAAGCAGAATTGCAAAATTAGCGTGCAGTGGGTGGGGGTGGGAGGTAATAATTCTTTAAAGTTTTCAACATTTTGAGAAGCAAAAGACCGTTTGGCTAGTACAAATCCCAAAAAGGAATCAGAGAAAAAAACTAATACCTAGCTATTTCTATATCCTATGAGAGAAAGTTAGGGGATTAACCCTTGAAAAGCATTTAATTATGTTTATTAAACATTATATGGGGAGAAAGATTACTTTAAATGCTAAATTTTAAAAATATTTAAAAATCCAAATAGTGGAATATTTCATATACATTTAAAATATTTATTATATAAATATTACAATACTAGCTATGCAAAATAAGCCACTTAGTTTTTTCACTAATAAATTCTTTTGGTGATGTTATTTTATGTTCAAGGAAAACTGAAATTATATGGGTATCAAGGATATTTGGAAAGAAAAGCAGGCAAAATTAAAGACACTGCAGTGAACTGGCAGCACACACTTAAATTTCAAGGTGGGCTGCATCCTAATGACAAATCATGAAGGAGATGAAGATGTAACAATTAAATCCGTCTAATCGGAAGACATGAATATTCTAGCGAGCACTAAGTACTGATGTGATCCCTGAGGCGGAAACTCCCGCAGAGAATTATATGAGCAGGAATGAGAGTTCCCTGACAAGGCCTGCATTGTTCGTAAGTTTTTACACTGACCCTCTTTAGGAGGTATTGAATTCCCCATTCTAGAGAAACCAAGTACCTTTACTGGTGAAACGGTTAATAAACCCTGCAGATCAGGCCAAGGCCAAAGCATTTTTACAGCAATGGTTGAAGCCCTTTGGAAGAACCCTATTTTTACTGATTGAGGACAATGTTTTTTCTTTAGAAAAACAACAGAGGATTTAAATTTGAGTATAACTAAAAAAATTTGAGTATACACAGATATAATTCATTGCCTTCTAGTCAATTCCGACCTATGGCAACCCCACGTGTTACAGAGTAGAACTGCTCCATAGGGTTTTCTTGGCTGTAATCTTTATGGAAGGAAATAGATCATCAGGCCTGTCTTCTGCAGTGCTGCTGGGTGGGTTTGAACCACCAGCCTTTAGATTAGTTGTTAGATGCCAATGAGTTGGTTCCGACTCACAGCAATTCTATGTACGACAGAATGAAACACTGCCCGGCCCTGCACCATCCTCACAATCTTTGCTGCGCTTGAGCCTATTGTTGCAGCCACTGTGTCAATCCATCTTGTTGAGGGTTCTCTTTTTTTTTTTTTGCTGACCCTCTATAAAAAAAAAAATTTTTTTTTTTTCTTTCTACTTTACTAAACATGATGTCCTTCCCCAGGGACTGGTCCCTCCTAACAACATGTCCAAAGTAGGTAAAACAAAGTCTCGCCATCCTAACTTCTAAGGAGCATTTTAGCTGTATTTCTTCCAAGACGGATTTGTTTGTCTTGTGGCAGTCCATACATACTCGATATTCTTTGCTGACACCACAATTCAAAGGCATCAACTCTTCAGCCTTCCTTTTGAATGCATATGAGGCAATTGAAAATACCATGGCTTGGGTTAGGTAAACCTTAGTCCTCAAAGTGATATCTTTGTTTTTTAACACTTTAAAGAGATCTTTTGCAGCAGATTTGCCCAATGCAACGTGTTGCCTGATTTCTTCACTGCTTTTCCCACAGGCATTGATTGTGGATCCAAGTAAAATGAAATTCTTCACAACTTCAATCTTTTCTCCGTTTATCATGATGTTGCTTTCTGGTCCAGCTGTGAGGATTTGTGTTTTGTTTATGTTGAGGTGTAATCCATACTGAAGGCTATGGTCTTTGATCTTCATCAGTAAGTGCCTCAAGTCCTCTTCACTTTCAGCAAACAAGGTTCTGTCATCGGCATATTGCAGATCTTCCTTCAACCCTGATGCCTCATTGTTCCTCCTATAGCCCAACTTCTCGGATTATTTCCTGAGCATACAGATTGAATAAATATGGTGAAAGGACACAACCCTGATGTATATCTTTCTTGATTTTAAACCATGCACAGTATTCCCTTGCTCTGTTCCAATGACTGCCTTTTGGCCTGTCTACAGGTTCCACATGAGCATGTTTGAACTAGTAGTCATGTGCAGATGGTTTGTGCCACTCAAAGATCTATATATATACTTATATATTAACAGACACTTATACATATATGGATTTTATATGTATACAAAACTCAAGGCACATCCTTTCAGACTTTTATTTAAAGCAAAAAGATAGTGAGCCAATGTGTCGAATATTTTCAGATAGTCAACATGATCCTTTATAAATACATTCTCAACTTTTTAAAGATACTCTAACAGACATTACTTGATTTAAAGAAAATTACTTTAGAAAATATTTGATGCCATGCTATGCTCACTTTTCAGTGACGGCACAGGCAGACCCTGGCTTCTCTTTCTTGACCATGGGGCTGCTGCCTGATGGGCCATTTTTCTGCTCACTAGTACATCTAATCCAAAACACCAGGAGAGAGCAGACACATTTCATATCTGCTCAGTGTTCTCTCCCACCAGGGGCTCTGCTGATTGCTTCAGAGAACGGTGTGTTTAGATAGAAAGAAGAAAAGATTTTCAGGTGGAATCGTCTCTCCAGTGCAACTCTCAGGTAATATTACTCCCATTTAAAATCACCTTGTTCCCAGAAAGGAAGAAAATAGGAGTGTGATGAGAGGGAGAAAAAACAATGAGGAAAAATAGTTTAGTAATTAAAGTACATAGGCTTTGTTAAAAAACAAAACAAAAATACCAGACTTGGGTACCAGTTCAGTTTTGGGTAAACTGTTTAACTTACCTAAGTCTCAATTTACTCATAAAATGGGAACAATACCCACTCATACAGAGTTGTGAAGATTGTATGAAATACTGCAGGTACATCACAACCACAATGCCAGTGGTGGAAAGTCAGCCACAATGACTATTGTCATCTTAATTGTCATGATCATGTCATGCTTTTTACATGCTAAAAAGTAGCAAGATAAAATTGGGCCTTGGTAGCAGTGGCGGGTACTATCCTATCTCCACGGACAAGTCCTCATTAAGCAGTCAAAGTGGCTCATCACATTGGGTCTAGATCACGTCAGTCACAGTAACCTACATTTTGCCCTTCAACATGTATAACTGAATCAGCTGCTTCCTGCACCCTGACTGGGTCAGCAGGTGGGTAGACAAAAACATTAATCTTAAACAGTCTGGAAACTGGAATAGCCTCACGTCTAGTCTGCATCCTCCATCTTCTGGCCTCATATCACTGAGATAAGAAATGATCAAAAATCAAGCATGACATAAATTAAAAAAACCCAGTTGCTACAGAGTCAATTCCAGCTTATAGCAACCCTATAGGACAGATTAGAACTGCCCCATTGGGTTTCCAAGGAATGGCTGGTGGATTTGAACTGCTGACCTTTTGGTTAGCTGCCACAGCTTTTAACCACTGCACCAATAGGGCTCTAGGACAAATACCCCAAAAAAAAAGAAAAAACCTGTTGCTGTCAAGTCAATTCCGACTCATAGAGACTATACAGGACAGAGTAGAACTGCCCCATAGAGCTTCCAAGGAGTGGCTGGTGGATTTGAACTGCTGACCTTTTGGTTGGCATTCATAGCTCACTGTAGCTTTTAACCACTGTGCTACCAGGGCTCCAGGACATGTACAGTGACCCCAAGATGAATTACCGCAAAAATTTATCTGAATGGCAAAGAGAAGAGAGGTGAATTTACTGTAAGCAAAGATATGCATAAAGGTCTGTTCAGAACAGTAAGAAAGGAAAAATGGCTCGTTGAATAAATGACATGATATGTATAGAACATTATGTTGTCGATAAAATGGAGACATAGTAATTATCTAAGTACATTTCTCCATATGTATGACTCACTCTCTGTTCATTCAGGTTGCTGTCCTCCCCCACAACCACATAGAACAAGTTTTCCTTCTTCTCCACCAGCTCTCTATCACTTTACCCCTTCTTATTTTTCATAACACTTATCACTACCTGACATTATATCTTACTGGTTTTTGACTCTCTCCTCCATGAGACTATGAGATCCAAGAAGGCAGGATTATCAGTCAAAAGGCAGGAGATATAGCTAATGAACAAGAACAGTGCCTGGGACGTGGTAGAACCTCACAAAATATTTGTTGGGTGGATAAATTACAAACATAGATAAAAGGACTTTACATTATTATCTTTACCCCCATCACCTAGAATATCATCACTTCCAAAAGCTTCTGAAACAGTATGTTTAACATAATACTATTTTCAGCCAAAATACGCACTTATCCACCTAGAAAGCCACCTGGAAGGACATGTACTAAAACGTTAGCAGCATTCCCAGATTATCTCTGTAATGTAACTACGGATGATTTTATTTTCTTTTTTATGTTTACCATATTTTTTTTCTGTAATGAACATGTACTATTGGTATAAAAAATTAAAGAGTTTTCTTGGCCCTATGCAGAAATAAATATACAAATAAATATAATATGTGGTCCTAGCGCTCAACAAGCTCCCAGTGTCCTCAGGGAGATAAAACAAGAATTTTCAGAATCTGGGAGTTGGAAGGATCATTAGATGTTCTCTCATCCAACAGCCCAGCCAGTGCCAGAATCTTGTCTACAGTGCCTCCTGCAGATGGTATCTATGTCTATGTGATAAAGAGCTCAGCAACTCATCAGGCAGTGAAGCCTGTTCGCTGTTGGACAGCCATGGTTGTTTGCAAATTTTACGTTACACGGTGACTCTGAAATTGCCTCTTTGTAACTTCTCCCCATTGGTCTAGCCCTGTAAGTAGGACAAAATTAACTCTCTTTACTTCAACCTCTCCAAATAATTCACTGTTATCACTAACATTCTCTCATCAAATGTCCAAAACAACCCTCCTTTCCCCAGTGGCTCCCCAGGCTGCCAATGTTTCTTTTGATAACTGGTACCCAGGATGCTGTAGATGAGGTCTGCCCTGCACACTTGCTATGTGCCAGGGACTGTGCTGATCACTTTACATGGGTTTGCATTGAACTCTCACAGTAATCCAACAAGATAGGTGCTATTATTACCTCATTTCACAGATAAGGAAACTGAAGCACAGTCAGTTTTCTAGTGCCTGAGAACAAAAACCTTGAGGCTGACCTATCACGTTCACCAGTGCTGCATCTCCTTTACCATGGGCGTTCGGGGTCACTTTCAGACTGCACGATCTAGCGTGGGCCAAAGGAGTCTGAGGAGACAAGATTGCAGACTTGGATGGTACCCAGTACCAGATGGTTTAAAGCAATGCTGCTCAAATCAGAAAAACCACTGGTTCTAGGAGGGAGTTTCAGGGAGATCCCATGTACTTGCTTTTAGAATGCCTGCCACTGGAAGGAAGAAGCTACCTTGTGAGTCAAGGTCAGGGTGAACGCTGGAGGCCAGATAAGGGCTGTTTTACCCAAAGACCAGGGATCCTGCAAGTTAGCTGCCCACCCACTAAAGTGGATGCCTGCCCCATCTGCCAGCGCTAGCCTGGCCAGGGCCTCTGAGAATTTCACAATCCCTTGCCAAATCACAAAGATGTCAGAATTGCAGATAAAAGCTGCAGCACAAGGCAAGCGAGCCACAGACCAGGATGAAACCCTGTGGTTTGATTCTAGCTTGACAGCATTCCGGCTTCTTTCCTGTGAGGAGTTGCCTCTCCCTCCAAGGCAGCCTACCCCCTCCCACTGTGTCTTTAGAAACTACAACACAACAGTAATTTGGCCAGGCACATTAACAGCTCGGCATTATTTCAACAAACAATGCCTCCCCCTTTTTTATTTTTTCCTACCTACAAGGAACAGAAACATTTTATTGCATATGCCTTGCCAGTTTTCACTCTTAAATACTGACTTATTCTCTTTTCCCTGTCCCCTCCATTTCGTAGGCTAACTTTGAAATTAATGAAGTGCAGCAATGGGTGGGGTGGGGTGGGGTTGGGGTGGGGGTGGGTGGCAAGGCAGAACTCACTGACCACAGATGGGGCAGCTGAGGACAATGTGAGTTCTCCTGTACGGTGCTCCCCTCCACCCTTCAGCTGTTACACAGGGATTCGGTAACCCCCTTTAGAAAAGAAGCAGCAGAAAGACTAAATAAAGGACTGATAATATTTGAGTTGTTTCTGACCTTCTCTAAATGGAAAACACCCCACCCCAATGGGGAGGCACCATCTCCCACCTGAAATATGTGGCACCCAACAAGTGCTTGGGTCTGGACCTAGATGAAAGATGGTAACAGAGAGAGCATTTGGTTGCTCAGAGAGGTGGAGAGCTTTTGGGTAATCACAAATAGCATAGGGCCTCCTGGAAGTAAGGAGTTCTTCTATCACAGATTTTTGGAAACAGTATTGCTTCCTTTCCACCACATAGATTCATTTGCAAACTAAAGTCCTCCTGTGCTTATCATGGAGGATGGAAGGAGCGTACACTTCATATTTTCCCATTTCCAAGAAGTTCAATCTTAATCATTAGTTCAAACACGTCCCAGCCAAAGGAGGTGCCATCCACTCCCTAGTTTTCATGCAATGTCTATCCACTCACCCACACACACCTCTGCTCTTCTTGTAGACACAGTAAACTAAAACCATTGCTGTTGAGTCCAACTCATAGCAACCCTAAAGGAAAGAGTAGAACTGCCCCATAGAGTTTCCAAGGACTGCCTAATGGATTTGAACTGCCAACCTCTTGGTTAGCAGATGTAGCTCTTAACCACTACACCACCAGGGTTTCCACAGTTTTACTGCTCACTGCCTTTCTGTTTTCAGGAATCAAAATAAGGCAGCTTTTTTTAGGGGGGTTTTCTGTTTGTATTCTAGTACTGTGCCTATGGAGACCCTGGTTCCAACCCTGGCCTGTAAGGTCACTGTGAATTGGAATTGACTCAATAGCAACGGGTTTGGTTTTTTGGTTTGGTGTATGTCCTAGAGCCCTGCTGGCACAGTGGTTAAGAGCCACAGCTGCCAACCAAAAGGTCAGCAGTTAGAATCCACCAGCTACTCCTTGGAAATTCCATGGGGCAGTTCTACTTTGTCCTATAGAGTCGCTATGAGTTGGAATTGACTCGAAGGCAAACAGATTTGGTTTGGTTAGTAAAACTATGAAAGATTCCCAGGCTGTTTAGGAGTGAGACATTTCCCACCTAGATAAAAATGTCACAGGAAAGCCCAAGTCCAGCAGTGACTAGAAATACTGCAGTTTCAACACACAAAAAACAAGATCTACCCAAATTATTAAAGCTAAGCCTAACTGCTGTGGAAGTTCACACTGTCCATCATTAGGCACAGGGCCACAGGGGCAGGAAAAAAAAAAAAAAAGATATTCAGATGCAGTCTCCTAAGAGGTCTGAACAAGTTAACCCTGTATGTTCGAAATTCTGAAATTCTAATGATGAAACAGGGGTGGTGATACTATGGTTTAAATTCAATCATCATCTTAAAATGGATGAAAAGGATTATAAGATCCAAAGACTCTGTGAGATAGTCCTTCCATCAATCTCAACACGGACATTTTTATATTATATAAAAAATGTCAAGCTTAGTTCTGGATTCCCAGAAAAATATCATAAATCTGAAATGGGATTATTTAGCTCAGAGAGGAGAAGGATGAAGGGCAAATTAGCACTAGCTGACAAGCACGTGATAACTCTTATACTCAGGGTAGTCACCAACTTATACAGCAAAAGGTAATGGGTTTAAATTTCAGCATGAAGGATTCAGGTTTGCTCTAAAAGTCTTTCCTGACAGTGACGCTTGTTATGTCTTAGGAGGCATGGCAATGACTATGGAATTGCTCTCCCGTAAAACCTTTCTAGACAGGGGAGATTCTCATCTCTCTGGGATAATGTGGGTGCCGTCCTGCCTGCAAGTTTAGTCTACAGCCCTCTTGAAATTCATTCCAGTCTGATGATTCCCTCATTTTACACCAGTAGACGCGCTGGGGTAAAAAAAGGTGAGTCAACACACAAAGCAATTATGGAGGGCATTTCTTTTCATGTGGCAAAGAAAAACAGAGGTTATTTCAAGGGAAGCATGGGGACCGCAATGTAGGTTTTTCTTTAAACCCCTGGCAATGATTCCTAACAGAGCAACGTTTACAGGAACACAGGATTTGCACACTTCATTCCCTGCTGTGCTGAGAGCTGTGGCATTTTGCATTACAGCAGGGCCCAGGGCTACCCAGAAAATAACTGCAATAGAACTGGTTATTTATTTAATGTGATTTTTTTTTTTTACATAAAGAAATAGCTCCTACTGCTCCCACAAATAACAGCCTAGAGTGGGAAAGGTAAAGAGAACTACTACCTCAAATTTGCAATTCAACAGATCTACACTGGATTTAGAAGCCCTGGTGGCACAGTGTTTAAGTGCTTGGCAGGTGTTAACTGAAAAGTCAGGGGTTGGAACCCACCAGCAGATGTAGCAGTCTGCTCTGGAAAGTTCTTCTCAGTCCTGTAGGGTCACTATGAGTCAGAATCTACTCGACGGGGATGAGTTTGGTTTTTCAATTAAACTCACTTTAATCCTTTAAAGTGATCTTTTCTGGGGCAGAGATACCTGATAGACAAATACCAACTTCCCCTCTCAATTACCATCTTAAAAGAAACCAAAATATTCAAAAATTGCCTGATGCCTCAGTATTTAAAACTTAATGCATTTCATTCCAGATGTTACCGTCTTCTGGACAATAGTTTTATGTTCACGAAGAAAAAAGTGCAACATATCATTTCCTGAGGAAACAGAGCCTTTGAGTAGCCTTATAAAGCAACAAAGCTATGCTGACGTTTCTTTAGTCATTCCACATACCTAGTATAATATTAAACCAAGGGCATGCCACAACACGCCCATTTGGAACTTAGACACCCGTACATGCTTGCATCAACATGGTGACTAGAGAGACATAAGGAATTGATAACTTACATGTGGAGTGTTAAAATTTTGCTGAAAATGTGCCCTTTTCCCAATTAATTCCAGATGTTAGGAGTAGCTTCATACCCATTTAGGCCAGTGCTTTTCATAATCTATTCTTTGAAATCTTCTGAAAAAATACATTTGCATGTTTTCCCCATCCCATTTTATAGACAAAAATGGAGATATTAACACACATTTAAAAAAAAACTTGTACCAAAAAAAAAAAAAAATTTGCTATGCCCTTTAAGTTAAATCATGTCCTCAGAAATAGATTACTAGAGTATATACAAAAAAAAATTATAAAGAATGATAAATCTATGCTATGAAAGATGATAATATAAAGCAGACCTTACCTCTGTAGAATTCAAATTCCAGAATATACCATATGCACAAAAACGCTTACAGTTTATGATGTTCTGAATCTCCAAGCTGGAATAGTGGGCACAGGCCACAGCAACTTATACTTTTTCTGATATCTCTTGTTTTTTATTAAATCTATTTAGTGGATGGGAGGGGGAGGGAAGCACAGAGATTGCGGGTGGGCAGAGGCAACAGACTTATCAACAAGGCTAATTCCATGTACATTTTACCCCTTAAGGTCTGCAGAGGAGCCAAATGTACTAACGTGGAGTTGATTCTGACTCATGATGATCCCATATGTTACAAAATAGAACTGAGCTCCATAGGGTTTTCTTGGCTGTAATTTTATGGAAGAAGTTAGCCAGGACTTTGTTTTGTGGTGTCACTGGATAGGTTCAAACCACCAGCCTTTCTTTTAGCAGCAGAGTACAAACTGTGCAGTCCAGAGACCTCCTACATAGCAAAACCGGTCATCACCAAGTTAACTGTGACTCATAGCGACCCAATAGGACAGAGTCAAACTGCCCCATAGGATTTCCAAGGAGTGGCTGGTGGATTCAAACTGCTGACCTTTGGTTAGCAGATGAGCTTTTAACTACTGCACCACTAGGGCTCCACAGAAGCTATCAACAGAGAGCATTGACTATACAAACAGAGCTTTAAGACAACCCCCAGTGTGCCTCCCCACACTCCCAGCCCTAGAGAATCGTAAGTCCCTTCTGTATAGAAATTTTGGAGCTACCACTCACTGCCTCAGACTCCCCACTTTCTGTGCCAGGAAGTGAGGAAAAAGGAGACAGTGATTCATACTGGGTAACATACGAAGAGGAAAAGGTAAAGGGAGAAAGAATTGAACCCAAAGGATGGAAAGAAAAGGAGTAAATAGAATAGGTATACAGTGTACAGAAGGTAGCCATTCTGAAAGAAACCAAGAAACCCAGAAGAAAGGAAAATAAGGAGAAGATAACAAAGAAATTAGCATTGTAGGTTAAAAAACAAAGACAAAAAATGGCCCTTTGAAAGACTTTTCCTTGGAGGATTGTTTCTGCACCTAAACATGCAAAGCTTTTACCTTCATTCCTCCCTGTAATGACATCCTCACACCCTCCCCACCAGCATACTCCCCAGGAGCATTCACGCTTAGATAATCGGGTGGAGATGGGCTGTGCATTGAGAAACAGCTTGAGGTTGTTCTCAAAAAAGAATTCTCTCATTTCAGACCCAGTCAAACCGCTCAGGTGCAGAGCAAGTGGGTTAACGCACAAGTTCAGAAAACCCTGTGTGGGTCTCATTCTGGCCAAGGGGAGACACAAGGGTTGGTTTCTTAAAATGCGTCAACTTGCCCTCTTCCTTGTGTGCAGTCACCTCTTGAACCGCTGTGGGATGACCTGAGAGAAAAATCGAAAGCTCAGCAACCAGGCACTCCTGTGTGACTGTTGTCAGGGAACAATCAGAGGGCTGTCTCGAAAACAAAATGCCTCATTTCTTTAATAGTAGCTATTCAGGCTTCTTTTTTTTCTTTTTTTATTCAGGCAGCAAGAGGCAATTCAGAGACCGGCCAGGAAAGTGCGGTGCTTGGGAGATCAGCATAAACAATATCGTTCCTATTCTGCTCCAGCTTTTATGCATTGCCCAACTTCATTTTGGTTAAATAAAGTACTTTCTTCTGGGGATGTCAAGTACATGATAGCTTAGCAAATAGCTACTATGCTACCTAGAATTGGATGGATAAACCCCACATATCTAAACTCGAATGCAAAATTCTTAGTTTTTACAAAAATGCACAAATGGGTATTTTTTTTAGGACAAGATTATTGTCAGGTATGGTCTTCATAGAAAGAAGTAACTCATGTGGAGTCTTAAGTAAAAATTTTATTTTCTTATATTACTTTTTTTTTTTTTTCCAATTTCATTGTGCTTTAGGTGAAAGTTTACAGCACAACTGTGTTTCTCATTCAAAAACGTATACACAAATTGTTTTGTGACATTGGTTGCAATCCCTGCAAGGTGTCAGCACTCTCCCCTTTCCACGCCGGGTCCCCTGTGTCCATTTGTCCAGTTTTCCTCGTTGCTTTTGGGCAGGTGTTGTCCATCTGGTCTCATACTTGATTGAACTAAGAAGCACATTCCTCATAGGTGTTATTGTTTGTTTTATACACCTGTCTAATCTTTGGCTAAAAGGTGGACTTTGGGAGTGCCTTCAGTTCTGAATTAGCGGGTTGTCTGGGGGTTATATTACTTTTTCACAAGGGCAAATGGAGCTGTAAAGATGTAACTTTTTTTTTGTTCTTTTCATCTTTTTTTTCTCCTTTTATTCAATAGATTTTATTTATTTCCACCCCCTGGGTCTCTTAAAGTCATCCCCCTCTTGTAGAATTGGGCAAATACCATTTCCCACTTCTCAGGCAGGAAGTCACATTTGTGAAAATTTCTGATAAACCATAGCTGCATAAGTGGTGGGAAGCTCAGCTGCTGTGTGTGTGTGTGCGCGCATGTGTGCACATGTGTGCGCGCGCGTGTGCACAGGTAACTAAAGTACCTCAGGGCCTAGACTCTGTCTCTCCCTGCACACCCCTGTTTCCTTATCAATTCTGTGGAAGATAATATCTACTCTGCCTACTTCCCAAAGATACGGGGCGGGGGGGTATTTATTAAGGTGTTATATGTTACAAGCACTATAAAAATGTTAATATATGATACAGTTCAAGGTGGTATTTAGTGACTTTTATATGTAACTCCCTTTTCTTGGGTCCTTAAAATCCATTTCTAACACACTTTATTATTCTTGCCTCATTAAGTTTGACAAGAATTCAGGCTATGGTAGGTAGCTTCTTTGTGAACAGGGTTAAGTACTTAAGAGTATAAGCAAGTAACTTTGCTTTGTTCTGCTCTCACAAAGGAGCCTAAGGAGTACTGACTGACCTTTAAGACATGACATCTGAGGGTTAGGGTGGGGATATGTTTAGTTGGCAGTCCTGAATGGTTTCTTACCTTGCCAGATGACTGGCAATATCTTTAAGCTAATGAGAGACTTTTAAAGTAAAGAGTGGGTGTTTGGCTCCCATGCTGATTTTTTTTTCCATCCTGAACTGGGACTTCAGCATGGGTATATGTGCCCTAAAGCTTTGGCTTCAAATACACTGGAAGCTGGTCTAGTCTCTTCTGAACGATTGTATTTTATAGGGGCATTTGGCCATGACTTCACTGAATTACAGAAAATGAGCTCCTGGAAATTCACTCAGATGTGTTCCCTCAACACAGAGTGTCTAATCACAACTGCCTATATCCATAAGGAAGTTCCTCACAAACACTGTAGAGCATAACTACAGCATGGTACAAGAAAATTATCCATCAGACAGGGAGCCATTCTCTTGGCTCTGAAGACTAAAGGAGGAAACACAAAAAATAAAACTGTTTCATCACTTTGGTAACCATTAGCCTTCGTCTCTTCCCCAAAATGCATTAAGCTTTAGTCCTGTAGCTGACAAGGGCAAAAATGCACAGGGAGTGGAGGCCCTCTAATCTAGAGAATGTAATTTGTTGACTCCATGTTTCATATCATCTCACAGGTGGTTACTGTGGCAGCTGTGGCAAAAGAATCCTCCAGAAATTTTGAGGTTTCTAGGCACAGAGAGCTTCAGAGATATCTGCTTGTTGCATCAAGAGGTCCTAGAACTCGTCAGTAATTGCCACTATCCCAAGAGCCTTCATATAAGGAATGCTCTCCCTTCCCTGCCCATGACTAGTCAGTCTACCACCGTTCTGGACCATCGGTTAAGCTTTCTGATCTAGAAAAAATAAAATGGAAAACTATCCAAACATGGGCTAACTGACTTCAGGCCCTGTTGGAGCCTTGAGAAAGAAAGGAATTTTTACTTAGGGAGAGGATTCTGTATGAGAATGCACAGGACATTTTTCTCCAAGTCAAGTATTGGAAGAGAACAGAGATACATACAACGGACATGTTGTTGTTGTGTGCCCTCAGGTCAATTCCAGCTCATAGCAACCCTATAGGATAGAGTAGAACTGCCCCATAGGGTTTCCAAGGAGCAGCTGGTAGATTTGAACTGCTAGCCTTTTGGTTAGCAGCCTGAGCTCTTAACCACTGCTCTAGCCCTCGTAATGAACATAATTCAGGTCAAACAACCCAGGTACTTGACTTAGTATTGATCAAGTCCTACTTAAAAATGACACAAGATTCAGAACTGGCTGGCAAAGCTTCTGTTCATATGACCACAAAACAATGCAAGCAAGCATTTCAGGAGTCAAAAACACCTCTTCCAAGTTATTTAACCACCTAGGTAAGGGTTTGGAGGTTATTACAGCTATTCCGCTTCTTCAGCTATTCCTTTGGATACGAATATGCTTCATTTCCCCTTCACACTATATGCGGTCAGTTTCAAAGTGCCACTTCCTATGGCTTTTTATCTGAGAAGTCTTTAATTATATGGTTTTGTGCATCTCTTCTCTTTCTAAGTAACCTTGTTTGACTAAAAAGTTGGGGTAACAGGTGTAAAATTTTGTTCTTTCCCCACCCCTTTTTAAACTTTGATATGTTGCTGTTAGGTATCATTGAGTCAATTCTAATTCATAGTGACTCCATGTGATGCAATAAAACTTCCCTATAGGGTTTTCTTGGCTATAATCTTTATGACAGCAGATCACCAGGTCCTGTGGAGTCACTGGGTAGATTTGAAACGCCAGCCTTTCAGTTAGCCACCAGAGCTCCTTAAACTCTGATATAACCCAGAACAAACCAGGGCACAAGAAAGATGACGACTCTTTAGCCCCACAGCCATCTGTCATCCATCTTTACTTAACATAATTACCTATGTGCTGAATGTACCATAATTTAACCACCAACAACCAATTACTGGATATGTAACCAATTTCCCTTGATACATAATGTTGCAATCTAGAACCTTAGGACAGCTTCCTGGAAAACTGGTTAAGCTTCTAAGTGTGCAATTGCCCCCTCCCCGCAAAAGCTATTGCAATATGTACTCCTGCCAGCTGTATCTATTTCATTTTACTCCACATTCTAGATATCATTAAAATAATTTTTTTATGGAGAAGAACACATACTTTTGTGGTTACAAAGGGGAGAGGGAGGGAGGGGGGGTTTTTATTCATCTATCAGTAGATAAGAACTGCTTTGGGTGAAGGGAAAGACAACACACAATACAAGGAAGGTCAGCCTAATTGGACTGGACTAAAAGCAAAGAGGTTTCCGGGATAAAATGAAAGCTTCAAAGGTCAGCGGAGCAGGGGCTGGGGTCTGGGGAACTTGGTTTGAGGAGACTTCTAAGTCAACGGGCAAAATAATTCTATTATGAAAACATTCTGCATCCCACTTTGAATTGTGGCGCCTGGGGTCCTAAATGCCAACAAGCGGCCATCTAAGATACATTAATTGGTCTCAACCCACCTGGAGCAAAGGCAAAGGAAGAACACCAAGGCCACAAGACAACTAAGAACCCAAGAGACAGAAAGGGCCACATGAACCAGAGACCTACATTATCCTGAGACCAGAAGAACTAGCTGGTGCCCGGCCACAATCGATGTCTGCCCTCTCAGGGAGCACAACAGACAACTCCTGAGGGAGCAGGAGGCCAATGGGATACAGACCCCAAATTCTCATGAAAAGACCATACCTAATGATATGAATGCGACTAGAGGAATCCCAGAGACAATGCTCCCCAGAACTTCTGATGGCACAGGACAGGAACCATCCCCGAAGACAACTCATCAGGCATGAAAAGGACTGGTCAGTGGGGGGGAGAGAGATGCTGATGAAGAGTGAGCCAATTAAATTAGGTGGACACTGGAGAGTATGTTGGCAACTCTTGACTGGAGGGGGGATGGGAAGATAGAGAGAGAGGGAAGATGGCAAAATTGGCATGAAACGAGAGAATGAAAGGGCTGACTCAATAGGGGGAGAGCAAGTGGGAGAAGGGAGTATGATGTATGTAAACCTACATGTGACAGACTGATTGGAATGGTAAATGCTCACTTGAAGCTTAATAAAAATTAATTAAAAAT
Source organism: Elephas maximus indicus (assembly GCF_024166365.1). NCBI lineage: Eukaryota > Metazoa > Chordata > Mammalia > Proboscidea > Elephantidae > Elephas > Elephas maximus. Next base: position 122,816,757 of record NC_064820.1, read on the forward strand.
TACATACAATCTCAGGAAAAAAAAATAATAATTTTTTTGCCAATATGGTTCTAAAATGACTTTTAGTTTTCATTTCCTTGATCATTTGAAGTTAAATGTTTTTTCGTGAATCTATTAGACATGTGAATTTATTTTTTAATTACTTGTTCATGTTCTTTGCCATTTTGACACGATGTTGATTTCTTACATATTAACCTTAGATACAATTCTACAGATATTAATTTTTCACCATAAATATTACAAATATTCTTTCCCAGTTGGCCGTTCATCTTTTAATTTATATAGCATTCTTGACATCTATATGTTTTATATTTTTATGTAGTCTCCCTAAATCTTTTCCATTACAGATTTTTTTTTTGTTTGTTTAGAAAGTCATTCTTCACTCAGTTACCTATATTTTCTTCATTGTGTTTTTTTTAAAATGCAGTCATTTTTAAAATCTTTAACTCATCTAGAATTTCATTACATACATAACGTACAAACAACTTTGTTTTCATTTAATATTTGTCCTAGTACCACAGAATAATGAAATCCTGCTGTTCTGAAATGCAGCCTTTATATAGCTATATGCTTTATTTTACATTATTTTAATGATTGTGGGTGCTGTTGTGTGCCCATTCCAAATCATAGAAACCCTATAGGACACACTACAGCTGCCTCACAGCGTTTTCTAGGCTATAATGTCTATAGAGGATTGTCAGGTCTTTTCTCCCGAGCCACTGGTGGATTCAAACCTCCTCTCTTTCAGTTAGTAGCAGAGCGCTTAACCATTGTGCCACCAGGAGCTTAGTATTATAAAGTTTAATGTTGCATAGCATAAAATCTCCCTTTTGTTACTCAAAACAAATTTACCTCTTTGTTTATTCTTCCAGATAAATGTAAAGTCACTATATCAAGATATTTTAAATTTCACAGGGCTTTGGATCAGAACATTAAACTTCCTCTTCCCCCAAATCAGTGTACTTATTCATTTATAATACTGAATCCCACCTAAGAGCATAGACATTTCAGTTATCATTTGTAATTTTCTTTGTAAGGGCTCTTCGTAACCTAGACTCAAATTCCTTGAGGACAAATGCCATGTCCGTTTTGTTCCTCAGTGTAACCTATTCCCAGCAGCACACACAATGTAAGCACACATATGGTTACTGAATGAATGAAATCAAAGAGACCTAGAAAGTGTGTCTTATTTTGTACCTCTAACCCAAAATAACTAAAACAGCAACATAACCCTAAACGCACTTAATGTGTGTAAACTGAGAAAGTGAGCAAGGGTGTGCAGGGATTTATAGGCTACTGCATCTAACTCTGGAGTCCTTGTAGGATGTAAACAGTTAACAAGCTCAGCTGCTAACTAAAAGATTGGAGGTTCAAATCCACTAAGAGGCACAATGGAAGAAAAACCTGGTGATCTTCTACTGAAAAAATCAGCCATTGAAAACCCTGTGGAATGCAGTTCTACTCTGACACACATGGGTCCACAGCAACTGGTACTGGTCCTACACCCAACTCTGACTAATAGCACAACCAGCTCCAAAGAGAGGTATCATTGCAACAGTACCACAAAGGGCAAAAGAAAGAGTAAAAGGCCACTCCGGGGTAGATAAAGAGGAACTATAATCAAGAGATTAGGAATTCATGCTTGAGAACTATAGATACTCGTGAGAGTGAGGTCCTTTGTACACTGTTGCCACAGAGTAAAAGAGGTCAGCAAACTGCTTTAAAAAGTCCTAAACGAATGCTAAGAAAGATTTAGGGCATTTAAAGAGCAATGGCCCGGGGACAGCAGTGGGTAGAGAGAGAAGCATCCTGGGTCAACAAGATGACCTGAGTAAGTATTCCTGGCTTGTCTTCTTCCCAATTCCTTGCAGAAGGGATTCAACTAATACAACTCAGCCTGGAAGGAACCATGGTGGATCGGGCCCAGATTGCTGGTACTTGCCACCTGCATTACGTATGACACCAAAGGAATGCCTCCTTTGATCTAATAATTCCACTAGTTTTAGGATATATGCACAAAGATATTTATTGTATCATTGTAATAATGACAAAAATGAAACTAAAAAGAAAACAATAACAAAAAGCCCTGAAACACAGGAATGCCCACCAGTAAAGGATGACAGAATAAACTGTGGTACATCCACATTTTGCAGTTGTGAAAAAGAATGAGATCTATTTCTCCACTGACTTGGAGAGAAAAAAAAAAACTGTTACATTGTTAGGTTAAAAAAAAGTTAGCCTAGGATATATATGTAGTATGATGATCTTTTTATTAAAACGTTCACTACATATATAAATATTTGTGTATTTTATATGGACACAGATGGGTGTTGAAGAACAAACCACCAAGATGTTGACATTGGTTATTGAAGGAGGTGGTTATAGAAGGGGAGAAAGAGACTAAGCTGGCTTTTTTATGGTATACTTTTATGTTGTTTGCTTTGTTACTGTGGGCATGGGTAGCTTTTGTGAAAGGAAAGGCTCATGAATTATTATTCTTGAAAATAAACAGATGTGTCAACAAATTTTGAAAAAATGGATATTAACAATGCAAATGTAAAATTACCTCAAAAAATTATCAAATGAAGAACAAACAAAATAATGAGCCCCATTAGAACATACTTGAGACAGTCAAGCTTTGATGACTCAAAGCTGGAGAGAGGTACTACAATTAGTTTTCCTTTGATTTCAGGGACTTATTTATTCTACTTATCTCAAGACAGAGCTAATAGACTAAATGGTTTTGAAAAGTTCTAAATGGTTCTCAACGTTTGGGTATATTCCAGGAAGACTAAATTTATTTAGCTATTCACAGAGTGGCACATTTGACAGAGAAAATGCAAATTAGATCACTGTAGTTCGTGTTCTATTAGCCACTCAAACTGGAAGGAAAGAGGATAGATGAGAGGATGCTTCTGCTGCCGCAATTTATTTGACTTTTGAAAGCCTGTTCAACTTGCTCAGGAACATATTTAGGAGGTTGTAAGAGATTAAAAAAATCTGCTGTGGAATATTCCAGGGGATTAAAGATCAACTACATGATAAAACCAAAAACCAAACCTGTTGCTGTCGAGTCAATTCTGACTCATAGCAACCCTAGAGTCCTTACGATATACTCTAAAATATATTTATCTCTAAGGGGTCCCCAGTCAACCATCCCTAGAGGACTTTTTATAAATGCTTTCCAAACTGTGGGTTATGACCTCTGAATAGTCCCTGAAATAAGCGTCATGTGTTGTGATCAGCATGAGTCTAGATTTAAAAAAATAAAGTTTTAAAACCACTACCATAAATATTCCCTTCTTTCCTTCCCCTGTACTCCAACCTCAGGTCCTCAACCAGCAGGGGAAAAACATTTTCTCTCAAGTCTGAATAGCCACGTCCCGTGCTGACTTTCAAGGAGTTGATTTCTCCATTAAAAAAAAAAAAGTCAAGTTTAAGTACCTATTAGAAAATTCAAGACATAATTCTATTTTCCACTTCTCGGTAAGGTGTTTGTTATAATGAGTATGTGCCTTTGTCTTTGGATTTCTCCTGAGAAACAGTTCCTAAAGTCCCCTTTCTTGCATATTAAAACACCACATAAAAACAAAGGGGGATTACAATAATCAAGTCATAATGCTGGGATGATGCTGATTTTCTAAGGAGTGCATTAATAGCTCAGCACTAGTTGCTGAGGTACAGAAAGGAACTGTGCTCTGAGTATAATAGCTAGTGAGCCCCAAAATCTGAAGTTACTTCTTGCAGCTGTGCTGCCAGGACTTTAGAGTCCAAAAACTACTGTTGCCATCTGAGAACTCCCCAGAATTCTCAGAGGAAAAGACTAGAATGTGTGTAACACTCTAGAATATGTCTCAACGCATGGAAGTAAAACACTCATCTCAACGTCCAATGGTCATAGGTGACAGCTCCCTGTGCTCCAGATTTTCACGTCCATGACATACCAGACCTCTGTACCCAGAGGGACATACTCAACCTACCCCAAACTCAACTTGCCTTCTTCCTTTGCAAGCCATCCCACCCCAATTGCCCACTCTGCAGTTCAATTAAACGAACAAATAAGTACCAAGCCCTAGCTTCTACGTGCCCATTTGCCTAAGCCAGAAATTTGCTTATCCTTTTTGAATTCTTCCTTCCTCCATCTCATTCTTATTATCGACGTCTGTTTATCTTCTTAAATCTTCTTAGAAACTGTCCACTCCTACCCATGCCCACCAGCCTCAGTCTAGCTCCGTGTACCACTGCTTACCTGATTGTAGCATCAGCGTTTTAACTGCTTTTCCTGCCTCCGACTTCTCTCCAAACTTCTCCAGCTCAAAGTGAACACTAAAGGGCAATTCTGATTATATCACTTCTCTTGCTAAAAGATAAATATAAACAACCACCACCGCCATTTTGTGGCTGCCCTTTGCTCTCAGTAGAATTCAAATTCCTCAATGTGACCTAAGAACATTCCGCTCCCCAACCCTACCCAACACTGACCCAGCTGCAGTCCTTTAGACATGTCAGAGCCCCTCTCTGGCCCTGCCCCACAATCCTACTTAACTCCTACATAGCTTCTTCCCATGGCCTCTGGAAAGACTTCTCAAGCTCTATAAGCCTAGGTGGGTACCACTCCCATGTACTCCCAGGGGCCCTTCCTCATTCCTATCACAGCATTTACCACACTACCTTGATAGCCTCATTTCTTGGGTCCGTAAGCTCCTTGCCACCCAGTATTGCGTCTGACTGGTTTATATCACCCAGCTCTGTGCCTGACACAAAGTAGGTACTCAATAAATATGTACTGAAGATTAACATTAACCAGTTCTTCCGTGCGAAGCAATGGGAACTATGGGAAAAACTAAGCAAGGCACCAGAGGTCATTGTGTGGTTTGCACAATTACACAATGTGGACTTTAACCAACTGCGAAAAAACCATCCCATCAAACCTCTGAGGTGCATAGGGGTGGAAAACCTAGGGTGAGACGGTTATACAGTAACCTAACCACATCATCTGAAAACAAAAGGAAGCACTGAAATAAATTCTATCATTCTGTTTATAATTATGAACAATGTCAACTAAATATATTTTACCATGAAAACCACTTTATGTAAAAAATTATACCAAAAAAACCCCAAAAACCCACAATTGTAATAGTTATTAGATTTCTTCATAGGCTTTTCTACTTTTTATCTACAAATTTGGGTTTTCTTTTCAAAAAGAGCTGTAATTATAGCATACATATACTGCTATTTTTGTGTTATTTTGCATGTTTTCCCATGTTGGTACACAATCTTCGTATTCATAATTTTAATGACTGAGTAAATTCCATCAAGCAAATATATCATAATTCTCTTCATTATATTTAGGTCATTTTTAATCTTTACTAATTTAAAATAATGCTGCAACATATAAAAATGATTTCTGTTCTCAAATTAGGACAAAATTAATCTTTTCCCCTTGACCTTAGAAGATTATTTTACTACCTGAAAGAATACACACTTGGGACGCTGTCCACAAGAACGATGCTCAAAAGGGCAGCTAATGTGAGAATGGGAGAAAGCCAGTCTTGCAAATCAAATCAAATCTGGTAGACAGAGGGGAATGAGCAAGAAAGGAAGCTGTGAATGGCAACAGTGAAGTTCTGAGAAGGGAAGAGAAGCAGCTGAAATGGGTAAGGTCAAAGCAGGAATGTGGGCAGGCATGAGGCAAATGGAATATATTCCTGAAAGACGGGGGAAAGCAAGTGTAGTTACTCTAGGTTCTCAGATCCTTAACTAATACTCCAACTTACACCTGTCCCTGTTCAGAAACGAGACATCATAGTGGTGACTGGGCTCTCTCAGTATCTCTGAGAGTGCAGCACCTTCCAGCAAGGTAAGCTAGCTATTGTTTGAGAGCAGAGGATTTTGACCTATCTTCAATAGCTGGGGAACTGGAAGGCAAATAAGGGGAGAAGGGGGCTACCAGAGGATAGAATTATTTATGAGGATATGTTGGAGAACATACAAGAAGGAATGGAGTCCCTGGGTGGGGCAAATGGTTCATGCGCTCGGCTGCGAACTGAAAGGTTGGAGGTTTTGAGTCCACCCAGAAGTGCTTCAGAAGGAAGGCCTGGTGATCTACTTCTGCAAAAATCAGCCCCTGAAAGTTCTGTGGAGCACAGTTCTCCTCTGACACACATGGGGCCACCGCGAGTCAGGATGGACTTGACAGCAGTTAGTTATAAGAAGGGATAATAGAATCGAGACCCATTCCACCTCTGACAATTGGTCACTCAATAATACCCTCCTCACCCCAAAGTCCGGCCCTCGCAGCAACAGTTATACTTCTGCCAACAGCCTGATTCCTTCCTCAGTAGGCTTCCTATAATTAAAACCCTATTCAGCACTCATGTAAATATTTCTCATACAATGGTCATCTTTTATCATTCTTGTGCTAACCTCAACAACTTTCCCATTCTACTTCCACTGTGAAAGAATAATAAAAACCTCCCAGATAGCTCAGTCTTAATTAATATGTTCTGTTTTCTTTTCCTCCTACCCTGGTAGCACAGACCCAGCTCTAATGGAAGGCAAAGGGGGTCTGAAGTCTCCCTGCAAACAGACAGACCTGTGGTCTCAAGCAATTACAGTCATTTCTATCTATTCCATTTACTTTATATATACAAAATCTTATAATATTTATACATCCTCTAAGAAGCCAGGTTACCATTAAGCCTTGAATTCTGCAGTGCTTAGAAATAAGAAAAAATGGCCCACAAGTCATGCTTTACTGCTAAAAATGCTATGTACCTCATCTACCACCCCCACACCCATGCTTCTTTGGTGCCTCATTCAATACTCTGCAGAGACCCTTTGCGAACATAGTCTGTGCTTTCAGCAATAACTGACATCCTTGTAAATCCATGTAATGTTCAGAGAATAAATCCAGTGCTCTCCGCTGCCCATACAGCAACATTAATCTTACGAACGGTACCACAGAACGTCCCCCTCTCCCTCCCTCCATCTGCTTTAAGTAGGGCAAGTATTTTACTCATGTTAATTGTTCTGACAGATGAGGATCAACACTGCTTTAATCCATTTGCAGCCTAGCACTGGGAACATTTGTCTTCTCAAATGCTGTTAGAGACAAGTACACTGGCTGTTAGTAACACGAGAGCTATTTCAGGGCAATGCTCAGCACCCTTAAGTGACTGGCTCCACTTTCCTTATGGTGGGATTCAAGGAAAATTCTTCCAGAAACTGGTTCTAGGTTTTTGGGTTGCCATTGTGGTGGTGTTTTGTTCTTTAAAAACAATGGATAGTAGGATTTTTATTAAATTAGGACAAATTGACTTTTGTTGATTTAAAGTGTTAGCTTATCTTCTCTTTGAACCAGTTAATCATATGCAAGTCCCCCAAAAGACAGAAGGATGCAGTCAAGTTCAGAAGGATTTTGCCATAAAATTGAACAACCCAGTTAGGAACCATGTCCTTTTTAGGAACTAGGTGAGTATGCCACCTAGATATGCTCACACTGGGAGCAGTAGAACCAAGGCCTCCAGAGTTGACAAGACCAGGAGCCTTAGAGATAAGGACCAAAACAGTTGCCATCGAGATGTCTCTGACTCATGACACCCCCATATGCTGCAAACTGTGCTAGAACTGTACTCCACAGGAGTTTTATACAGAGATATAGACATATGGTCAATGAATTACGTGATGGTCAAGGTTGTGTGCCAACTTGGCTGGGCCATGATTCTCAGTGGTTTGGCAACCGTATGATGTTGTGATCACTTCCATGATGAGATTTGATATAATGTGATCACCTCCATGATGGGATCTACTGTGAGTAGCCAATCAGTTGAAAGGGAATTTCCTTGGGCATGTGGCCTACGCTGAATATAAGTGGACATTCTGGCAAGGCTTGTGAGCTTTTGCTCGTTTTGGATCCTGCAGCTGGTTCCTGTTTGTCTGACTCCCAGTTTTTGAAACTTGAGCTAGCAGCTTACTTGCGGTCTTGACTGCCGATCTTGGGATTCATCAATTGGTGATCTTCCTAGTCTGTGAGCAAGAGCCCTGCTCTCTGACCTACAGAATTTGGGTTCTCCAGCCCCATGGCTACGTGAATCAGAAGAAGCCTCTATCCTGACTCACCAACTTGGGACTTTCCAGCCTCTACAACTACGTGAGCCATTTCCTTGATATAAATCTCTCTTTGTATATACTTACATATTTTACTGGTTTTGCTTCTGTAGAGAACCCAGCCTAAGACAAACTACTTCATTTGCTTTATTTAAAATGTGCATTTTAGTTTCAGTGACATAGGGTTTTCAAGGCTGTGACCTTTCAGATCAACAGGTCTTTTTTCTGAGGTGTCTCTGGGTGGGTTTGAACCGCTACCCTCGCAGTTAGTAACTCTGTGCTTAACCATTAGTGCCATTCAGGGACTCCAGAGATGATAAGATCAAGTGCCTTGGAGACAGACACACCGAGGTTCAAATCCCAGCTCCAGCACTTTTCACCTCTGTGACATGCTGCTGTGGGCAGTACAAGTATGAAATGATTTAGAACATCTAACACCTGGCAGTGGTTAACACCTGGCCCATGACTGTCCCTAGCCAAGGGCTTTGGGTGTGTTCACTTAAGTTACTGTTATGTATACCTAAGCCTTGGCTCTAAATTACCTGAAAAAGTAGCTTCATACGATGTGCTAGATATTCCTTACAGATTTCTATTTTTGCCCAGATGTGTAGTCAAAGAGGATTTCTACGGAAAATAAATACAAGCAGCCTGACGCCGTGCTCCCTCTCTTCTCCCCTCCCCCTGCCCCTGCTAAACATCACCCTAGGATAAAGCAGCTCTTCCCTGTCCTTTCCCAAGCAGTATTTCTTCACTAACATCTGGACTCCACTGGCCCATCTGTACCCACGGCTTATCCCCTCACATGGTTTTGAATTTGTCATTTTCTCTTTCCTAATCCCTTTTTCTGTCATATTTTTATTTCCTCTTCAATTCCACTCTCTGTCTCCTCTGCTTTTAATTTAATAACCTTATACATTTCAAGTTTTCAGTACAGTGCTTCCAGCTCAGAAATCTAATGAAGAGAAATAACTATGGTATGACTCAGATTTACGGAACACATTGCAATAGAGAACTCACTTGCAAAATTCACTCCTTACCCTCTCAGAGGCATGACTACTGATTTCCTCTTCCTTCCCCACACCCCCTGCTTTTAGCCCTATTCAGGCTATACTGGTGAGAAGAGAGTAGTCAGACAGGAGAATATTCCAGGTGGCAGGCTCTTTTTTTCTTCAGATTCCAGGTATGAGGTTGGTTCAGAAAGGGGAAATGTGTAACCTGTAATGCCAGCAGCCCTCTTTGCCCAAGAATACGCACTTCCATATATGTTCATATATGCTAGGACCTCAAGGGTGTAAAAAATATATATGTTTTTTCTCTATACGAGGGAAAATATTAACACATTAATGGTAGGATCTCTGGATGGCAGGATTCCAGGTAATTTTTGTTTTAGCATTTTTCTGAGTTTCCAAATTTTATGATGGACTTGAATTCCTTTTCTAACCAGAAAAACAAAACAAATAATCATATAAAGTCATTTATGTTCTCCCTATCACCGTTTGTCTTGCACTTGGAGCCCTGGTGGCACAGAGTGGTTAAGAGCTCAGCGGCTAACCAAAAGGTCAGCAGTTCAAATTCACCAGGTGCTCCTTGGAAACCCTATGGGTCAGTTCTACTCTGTCCTGTAGGGTCGCTATGAGTTGGAATTGACGCAGTGGCAATGTGTTTGTCATTATCTCCATTCAGCATCCTAGTTTACACATCATCACTAACCCCGTTTGTGGTTAAATCTAAACTCATTCAGAGCAGTCACCTACAATTTTGAAGTACGGAAGGCTGGACTTGCCAAAGTGATTAGATTAATGCAACAGTGCCCTAAAAACCGACATGCATTCTTCTAAGCTCTGATTTTTATACTGAGACCAATATATCTCCACACAAACTATGACACCCATTAAAGACAACTTACATTACACCATGAGAAACAGACATACCCAAATTTAGACCATTTTTAGACATGGATTTTGATGAGAAGCTTTGATTCCCAGGAAGGAGTCTTACTGGATCGGTTACTACCAGAATATGCATGGATGGTCACAGGCCTCTTCAGACCACACCAAGTAAATTTTAGACCCCTACTATTTGTCAGGCCACCATTATCAGCCTTGAAATGTTCTGACTAGAATTTAGAAATGGATTCTGATGAGCTACAGTTTTACTGAGACTCACGGGAGTTTGGTTGGACTGTTCTGTTATTTAAAATCTTTGAAGTCACTATTTAAGAAAATAAGAGATAATATCTATTAACTCCAAAGACATCTAAACTGATAGTATTCTACTAAAATACCTTGTATCTATAACTATAAAAAGGAATATAAATGAGAAATAACTCAGTGTTGTTATTGTGTGCTGTTGAGTCAATTTTGACTCAGTGACCCTATAAGACAGAGTACAACTGCCCCATGAGGTTTCCTAGCCTGTGATCTTTACTGGAGCAGACCGTAAGGTCTTTTCTCCAATGGAGCCACTGGTAGGTTCAAACCATTAACCTTTTAGTTGGCAGCCAAGCACATAACTGTTTATTGCAACACCAAGGCTGCTTCAACTCACTGTAGCCTTTGCTATATTCTGACTACGTGTTTGCCATCAGAAGAGTGGGGTCAAATTTGACTTTACCTGTCTGGGCCTCAGTTTTGCTAGCTACACAATGGGGTAACTAGCCCTCCAAAGAGGATGAAATGAGATGATGTGTGTGAATGAATGGAAACAGTAATGCAATTGACAACTGTGAAGTGTTGGGCTTACAAAATTAACCACAAAAGGCAAACCTCAAACCAGCCATTGCTGGATCATTTGACCAAACTGGAAGACATTAACCCAAATAGATCCCTTCATCACATGGAAAAGTCACATTTCCAAAACTGAAATCATAAAAAAAGAAAAAAGGGAAGACAATACAAGAAGTTCCTGGGCATGGTGGTTACAGTGCTGGTGGCACAGTGGTTAAGCACTCAGCTGCAAAAAGAAGTGTTGGTGGTTTGAACCCACCAGCCACTCCATGGGAGAAAGATGTGGCAGTCTGCTTCTGTAAAGATTTACAGCCTTGGAAACCCTGTAGGGCAGGGCTACCCTGTCCTATGGGGTTGCTATGAGTCGTAAGTGACTCCTCGTAGTGGGCAGGATTCTGCCCTGGTACTTGTAAAGCAGGTCTTTGAACCAGTTACAGTTTAAACACTTGCTGAGAATCTGCATTTCTTTTTTTTTTTTCCCCATTATGTTTTAGGTGAAAGTTTACAGAGGAAATTAGTTTCCCATTCAATAGTTTGTACATGAAGTATTCCATGACATTGGCTGAATTTTCCTCAATGTGTCAGCACTCTCCTCATTTCCACCCTGGGTTCCCAGTTTCCTTTTGTCTGGATTTTGACCCCTTCTTGCTTTCTCATCTTTGTGTTTGGGCAAACGTTGTCCTTTTGATCTCGTATAACTAATTGTTTTAAGGAACACATTCCTCTCTGGTGTTATTGTTTATTTTATGGGCCTGTCCAGGGAATGGGTGAAAGGTAGTCTCTGGGAACGGCTTCAGTTCCAGGTCAAAAGGGTGTCATTTTAGGGCCATAGTCTTGAGGGTTCCTCTAATCTCTGTCAGACCGGTAAGGCTGGTCTTTTTCGTGAATTCGATTTTTTGTTCTGTGATTTTTCTCCCACTTTGCCTGGGATCCTCTGTTGTGATCCCATTCAGAGAGGTCTGTAGTGGTAGCTGGATACCATCTAGTTCTTCTGGTCTCAGGATCAGATTCAGTGTATCTGGGGTAGAAATGCAAATTCTCAGCAGGCGTTCAAATGGATGAAGCCCTGTTGTAAACTCACTACAGAGGTGTGGTGCTCTCCACAGGAAGCTGCTCCCTGTCAGCTGTGGCTCATCAGTACCACCTGTTCTTCCCTAACATCCTACTCAGAGGCCCTGCTGCAGTTACTATTACACTGTGTGTCTGTCAGCTCACTGGATGCTGCTGGAAGCATCTTCATTCTCTTGTTTCTGTAAGACAGGGCTTCAAACCAGTTCATTTCAGTTTGAGCCCCTTTTGAGAGCGGAGGGCCCATCCACTCACATTGTACCTGCCCTCCCAACAGAAATGCTTTTAAGGAGGTTTTTATAGGAGACGAGGGATTAAACTGTGTTATAGATGTAATACAGAATCTCTTCATTCAGTTAGCCTTTCGTGAATGGCTCATATGAAAGGTTCTTTCTTTAGCCCTCCAGAGCTTAGGATCTACTCTTCCATGATAGCACTCAAGCCAAACACAGTGCTATGTTGTTGTTGTTGTTAGGTGCCAGGGAGTCGGTTCTGACTCAGTGACCCTGTGTACAGCAGAATAAAACACTGTCCAGTCCTGCACCATCCTCATAATCATCGCTATGCTTGAGCCCACTGTTGCAGCCACTGTGTCAATCCATCTTCTTGAGGGTCTTCCTCTTTTTTGCTGACCCTCCACTTTACCAAGCATGATGTCCTTTTTCCAAGAACTGGTCCCTCCTGATAACATGTCCAGAGTGGGTAAGACAAGGTCTCACCATCCTTACGTCTAAGGAGCATTCTGGCCATACTTCTTCCAAGACAAGTTTGTTTGTTCCTCTGGCAGTCCATGGTATATTCAATATTCTTCACCAACACTATAATTCAAAGGCATCAATTCTTCGGTCTTCCTTATTCATTGTTTAATTTTTTCATGCATGTGAGGCGACTGAAAACACCATGGGTTGGGTCAGGCACACCTTAGTCCTCAAAGTGAGGACTTTGCTTTTTAACACTTTAAAGAGGTCTTTTGCAGCACTATAGAACAGTTAATTGAGCGCACATTCTTTTTGCTAACTAAATGGTAAGTGATGCATTCAATATAAACACATTGGGTATTTATTGTGTGCCAGACATTCTGTCAGGTATGGAAAACTAAGACACTGTCTTACATTCAAAACACAAGACCTCAAAAGCTACACAAATATATGCACATGAAACATTGAAGCACTTAGTTTCTCCTCTTCCTGCACAACACATTATCACAGTGAATTTCGTATCTAATGCCAGTTTCCATATATGATGGCGAGCTCCTGGATTTACCTATTTGTAGCTCCTAGCACAATGACTAGCACACAGCCAGCACTCAAGGTATGTTTATCCATTGAGCAGTTTACAGCCTAGATAGGAGAAAGTTATATACCCAATAACTATGCTGTCATAGGAGGCCTTACTTGATCAGGGCCACAGTGGAAGTCCCAGTGATGTGCCGTAAATCAGCACAGGAGAGCTCAATTCAGACCCCTACTTAAGGTGACTTAGGGAGGGTTTTTTGGAGAGTGAGCATTTGAACTAGGCCTTGAAGTAGGGTTTCAACAGGTTAAAAAAATGAGAGATTAGGGGAGGGGGGAGATTGTCCAGGTGGGCAGAACAGTGTAAATGAATGCATCATAGGATTTATACTGGGCATGTAGCTGCCAGAGGATTGGCCTTATGCAGCTGGGGCTCTGGATCTCCTTATTGTTATTGATTTCAAAATCCGTCAGACTATTCTTAAGAATATTCTTTCCTTTCTTATCTCAGATGAAAGAGGGGTTCAGAATTGGTGTTATGGCCACTGATAAAAACATCATAATGATATAGTCAGTCACCTCCTCCTGGACATCTCCCTCCTTGGGAGGAACCTGGCTTAACCCAATGATTTTAGTTCCAAATTAGCCTGGAGGGAAACACTGCATTAGCTGCCCCTAATGACAAGCCATCCTAAGTGGGATTCACAGGAATACTGTGTCCAGCATAGAGAAGGGCTAGGGTCTGGCCCAGAGCTGATCAGACATCTGGAGTCATGTGCAGATCCCAAAACCACATCTTAAAAGCACCACAGGGAAACTGGAACCAGTCCAAAGAAACATGAGCTATGTGGAAATCATGACCAGTGAGGAACGTCTGCCAGAATTCTCTAAGCTCTATCTGAAAAAGAGATTTGGGGAGCAAGGGAAGGAGGGAGGAAGGTAAAGTCCTAACATCCATTTAGCTCCTTCCACTTCACTCCTTTCCTTTGTCCCCCTCACTCTTGGATCTTCACAACTCTGAATCCCATTTTTCAGTTGTATAAACTAAAGCCCATGGAGGTTAAAGGAACCATTCAAAGTCACAAAGCTGGTAAGTAGAAAGAATGTCTGACATCAAAACCCATTTCTACTTCCCTCCAAAGATTATTAGAGAAACAGCTGGCATTTAATTTTTAGAGATCTTCCAAATAACTCTAGTCCTTGACATTAGAGTTTTTTCTTAGAAGACTGCTTTCCCACTTACAAGCACCGTGTATCTGTCAAGATGGGTTTGAATAACACCAATATTTTGGCAGAACATAATGAGATAAGTCAGGTGCTTAATCCAAAACTCTGTTTCTATTTAAGGTTATCTAAAAAAGCGACAACAGATCCTAATTCCCTGCTACCGACTTTCCTCTCAACTTAACTAGTTTTTCCTAATTGCTAGTCACAGCTTAATTCTTTTGTTTGGACTAGTTAGAGATATGTTGGAAGAAAAATTAGACCAACTTGTAAAACTTTGCTGATTTGTGGAAGTGACCATGGCTTTATTCTATAGCGGTTCAGTTTTTATAATTTTATAGAAACAGAGGTCAATAGGCTTATTTCATTAAAAATATCAAGGGAAGGGATAGATAGGTATAAGTCAAGTGAGTAAGTCTGAAACTTTAGAACACATAAATTCTGTTTAAAATCTTTAGATCCCACTGACAGATAGTGGTATGCAGATGGCTGACAGCTTCAATTTCACATCTCCAAGTCTAGAATTACATGCTGAAATAGACAAGCAGACAATCTTAACTCTAAAGGACTAACTGACATACACTTAGTCAGAAAAAGAAGGAAAAAGTTACGGAAAACCTCTATCTGTCCTCCAACCCAAATCTCAAATCCCTTTTAACTGAAAGGGATGAGAAGGACTCCAAAGGCACCCCGGGGAGCCCATGGGAAAATATAATGATAATGCACTAGCCTACCTATTACATTGACTTTGGTCTAAAAGCCTGGAATTAACTTTAAGCCACAGAAGGCTATTGGCCATTTGCTTCCAGTATGGTTGAAACATCACCTTTATGTTGAGAGAGTGTGCAAATTCACACCTACAGTTGGATCCTGACTGTAGAAGGTGTCTCTAAGATCAGGTCCCAGTTCTCCAGTCAATCTACTGGAACAGGAATAGGATTACTCTATGCAGTCAGATTTAACTTTACAAGACAGAAGTCCTATAGGTAACATCTCCTTCATGGGCCTGAGAACTGTGGAGAGAAACAACTGGTTTCGAGCAGCCAGAGGGAACATCAATGTTCCATGCTCACATGACTCATAAGAAGACCTCTTGGGACTGTACGCAGAGACTATCTTTTCTGAAATTCTAAAAATCCTGGTTAAAATATTCTAAAATTCACAGCCATATGATTCTCCAACCAATTGATTAGAGGCAGAAAATTAAAAGGCTAAAGACAGCTATACAGATTATCTCAAGAATTGACAGGTGACAGAGAAGAAATAGAAAAATTATTCTAAAACACAAACTTATTTAAAAACCCACACAGTCTAGGACCACTGACAGAGACTCACAGCTTCACAGACCTCAGTAGCCCCTTAGTTATTACCATTTCCAAGCATGCTAAGATAATTTATTACAAGTATAGGAGAGAAATACGGCTTGGTAGCAAAGCATATAAAAGAGATTTAGGAATTCTAGTTCACACTAAGTTCACTGTGAATTAAGTGTGCTTTGGCTGCCAAGAGGCTACACAGTCTTAGGATCCAGCAGCAGAAGCTGTATGAGTAGTGTGAAAGAGGGTAATTCCACCCTTCTCAGCACTGGTCAGATGAGTTCCTTTCTGGGTTCCTTGTTTTGAAAAGAAGAACAAACAAGTATGTATTCATATGAGAGCCACCAGGACCCTGCGGAGATTTGGGTGGTTTTAGTGTAGAATTCAGGAAACTTGGGTTTGAATCCCAGCCAATGCATATCATGTACAGCTGCCACCCGACTGTCAGTGGAGGCTTGAGTGTTGCTATGAAGCTGGACAGGTTTCAGCAGAGCTTCCAGGCTAGGAAGAACGTCCTGGCAATCTAATTCTGAAAATGAGGCAATGGGAACCAATGGATCATGGTGGTCCAATCCACAATTGATCATCAGGATGGTGTAAGACTGGGCAGTGATTTGTGCCACTGCGCATGGGATTACCATGAGTCGGAGGCCAACTCGATGGCAGCTAACAACAATACTATGAATTGTTTATTCATTTATTTTGCAGGGGAATGATACATAAACCCAATAAACAAAACCAAACCAGCTGCCATTCAGTCAGTTCTGACTCACAGCAATGCCATGTGTATCAGATTAGAACTATGCTCCTCCACTTGGTGATATTTTGGAAGTAGATTGCCAGGCCTTTCTTCAGAAGCTGCTCTGGGTGACTCAAACTGCCAGTCTTCTGGTTGTCATCTGAGGTGTTAACCATCTGCACCATGCAGGGCCTCTATAAACCCAGTAGGTAGGACTAAATTCAAGCTGCTGCAGCTGAAGCAGGGTAAGGCCCCTGAGGGAACTTGCAGGTGGAATCCCTGGGGTTCCCCAGAGTAGTACCCACATCTGTGTTACAACTGATCTTCTCACTGCCACTAGTAATCCCATCATATCTGCACAGTGTCCCTTGCTCAGAATCTTTGTGGCTTTGCTTTGTCTTCAGCCCTGCATCTCAAACCAGGGGAATTCAAAGTGAAGTTAACAAGTGTGTGCCAGCAGGCACTTAATGCCACAGTGTACATGGCTTAGGAGTTACAAACTGGCCATACAGATGCCTTTTGTTTGGTTTGCCCACTCCTTCATCTGAACCTGTTCTAAATATGAATAGATTTAACATGAAAATATGTTTCCAGATTTCTTTAAATAACCAAAACTCTGGCAGCCCAGGGTCTGCGTCAGGCATGGGACAATGGACTAGGACTAATGGCAACTTCCCCCCGGCCTACTTTCGGCTTGCCACTGCCCTCCATCATTAACATCATGTCCTTTAAACCAAACAAATAAAATCAACTATTACACTTTATTTAACCTGCTGGTGCGATGGTTAAGCGTTCAGCTGCTAAACAAAAGGTTGGCAGTTTGAATCCCCCAGTCACTCCTTAGAAACCCTACAGGGCAGTTTTTCTCTGTCATATAGGGTCGCTATGAGTTGGAATCGACTTTTTGGCAATGGGTTTGGTTTTTTGATTTTTGCCTGACATTTGAGTTTGTAAATACTGCCCTAGAGCAACACTTTCACTTGATTTACAAGTAACTTAAAATATTTTTATACTTAAGATCAATACAGGTGTTTTAGAGAAACAAAGCAAAACATGAGTGAACTTTTAAGAGAAAACATATATTAGCCCTGAGATGTTGAAGAACTGTCAAGCGCTTATGGAGGGTCACATGGGCTGTGTCCACTTCCTGAGGGGTGCAAGTTTCTACTCTGTATTTATTTTAGACCAGTGGTTCCCAACCAGGGGAAATTTACTCCCCAGGAAACATTTGGTAACGTCTGGAAATATTCTAGGTTTTCACAATGTGGTGCGGGGAAGGGAGGTGCGGAATGCTACTAGCATCTACTGCTAAACATCCTACAATTATCCAGCCCAAAGTGGCAAGTGTGAGAAACTCTATTTTAGGAGAATGTTTAAGAAGCGCTGGGCTATAGGATATAGGCTATTTTGAGGCTGTTCAATATCTGGTCCCAACCAACTATTCCAAATTCACCTAAACTTTCATCTCCTGTCCTTTCTCCTCCATTCCTTAACTGCCCAGTCACTAGCAGTCTTTCCTCCACCCTTCACACACTCAATTTGGCCACACCATCCCTGAATATATTAACACCATACTTCTTTATCCCTACTTATCTTTCAAGATCACTGTCAATAATATCTCCTCCTAAAAGTTGACTCCAAGGTCTCCTTGCCGAAATTAGATAATTTTCTTCTGTGTGCTATTTAAAAAATTAAAACAAAACAATACAAAAAAACCACACCACTTTGCTAATACCACCACATTTGTTACAGGTTGCTCAATCTGTTTTTATTTACATAATTTAATTCTTACAACCTTGCTGTTTGATTGGTAACAAAAAGCATATATTAATGGAGTAGTTAAAAGCATAGGCTCTGGACGTGGGCACACCACGATAGGAATTTCTGCACTGCCTCTTATTAGCTCTGTGATTGATTATGGGTAGGTTTCTATAAAGATGGGGATAACAGTACCCTCAAATCTCTGGGTTGTTGTAAGGATCAGAGGAGCCTGCTATATATTATAGGAGCTACCAGGTCTAGCCCCAGGGTAGGTTCACTTCTGATAGCACAGCTAGCACTGGTTTTCTTTGTAGGTATCCCATTTGCACAAGGAAGGAGCCAGCACCAGCTTGAGAAGTGCCCTGTGTTCCTCAGAAATGGTGCTACTTGACCCCGGAACAGCTGGGATCCCCTGAGGAGCTAATAAAATTCTGAGAGAGTGCCTGTTTCTAAAATACAGGAAAAATAACCATCTATTCATGTTCACAGCAAGAGCCTAGTCCCAACTTGTGTGTCTCTTGTAAAATTTTTGACATAAAACAAATTTCACTAAGGGTTATGAATCCATTTACAAATCCGATAGCTTTACAAAGAATCATTATCAACCTGTGTAGGTTAGCCTTTTCGCATTAGCAGGAGGCATTCATATTTTACTGTGAGAACCCCTGTACACCATTTTAGGATTTACGTATTACGGAGTCTAAGCTGGCTGTGGAGACCTCGTCTCTTATATCGTGATGAGCACTAGACAAACTCCCAAACAATCTATAAGTATCAAACAAACGTGTGTCCATGATCACAGCAGAAAAAGCAAATGGACTCCTTCCCAAAGAGTGAGTTCTCACACATGTGAGCCACACCAAGTTAATGGAACCCAAGTTACAAGCCAGGATTCTACAGTTCTGTTGCACACTCAGAACAAAACAAGGGACAAAGACATAACAACAGAGCCATAAACAAATCTGGTGTGTAGCCCTGTCCCAGCATGATCTCATTATCACTCTAGCGATGGAAAGGAGCACCAAGTAAACCAAACCATAAACGAGTCTCTCTAGGCCCTAGTGTTTTGAAAAGGGGATGTAAAACGGGCCATGCATTATTTAGAGTTAAGGAGGCAGGGGCCTCAGATAGGAAATGAAATAACAGATACAGCTTATATTAGTGCCAGCTTGTCCACGTTACATGCAAGCCTTGTGGTTGTTTCTGGATGCCCCGTTTCCCATTATAAATTCATCAGGGCCGTGACTGGATGTTGTCAAGCTTCATGAAAAGGCAAGAGCCAGGTGACAAACTAAATTCTTCATTGTTTTAAAAATAAGTACCTCCAAAAGGAGGTTTTTAAAAAGAAGATACTAATTATTCTAGCATCATCATGAAATAGGTAATCAACAAATACAGAATCACGTGTTCTGCTACCACACAGGACAAAAAATATTATATTTTCAGTTTCACACAGCCACAGTGACTGCAGGAGCATGGCCGCAAGGTTTATATTGTTTTAATAAGTAAATTCTATCAACAGGTTGAAGGCTTTATTTTTCATATTCATTATGTAAAGTATTACAAACAACACAGTAGCAGAGGGGAAGAGCAGAGAAATGATTGAGGGTATCAGAGGTTTATGCATGAAGACACCATGTGTGAGGTCTCCGCAATTCATCATCTCATTTACTCATCACAACAGGCTGTCAAGGTAGGTGCTATTGATTGTCCTCATCTTACATGTGTGAGGTAACTGAGTCTCAGAGGTGAAATAATTTGCCCAACGTCACACAGCTGGTAAGTGGCAGAGCTAGGAATCAAAAGGTCTGCCTGACTCCAAAGACATGCCTGTTACTTAGGTAAACTCTGAGCTCAAGTAACTACAAAAACAGAGCATAGGATATTAGAAACCAGTATTTAGATAGTGTAAATAAAAAAGGGATACTATTATGGCTTGAGCTGTGTCCCTCCAAAATACATGTTGGAATCCTAACCCCTATACCTGTAGATTTAATCCTACTTGGAAATAGGGTTTTCTTTGTTATATTAACGAGGCCCTATTTGTATAGGGTGTGTCCTAAACCAAATCACGTCAGAGTTAAAAGGAGCAGCTGACAAGAAGCACAAATGGGGGAAGGTAGATGCCATGTGAAGATCACCAAGAGACCAAGGAATGCTGGAAGAGACAAGATCTTCCCCCCATAGCCAACAGAGTAAGGGCACCTTCCCCTAGAGCTGGTGCCCTGAATTCAGACTTCTAGCCTCCTGTACTATAAGAAAATAAATTTCTGTTCCTTAAAGCAACCCACTTGTATTTCTGTTACAACAGCATAGGCAACTAAGATAGTAAACAAGGTAAAGTATAATTGTGAGAAGAGAAACCTTGTTCCCTCACGGGACAAAGTTGAACTTTGTGCCACAAATTTTCTGAATGCAAAGCCCAGAGACAGCTTCACCTCCAAAGAACCAGGACGTTTACTGAACCCTGAGAAAAGAAACCACTACGCAAAGCACTGCAAAAGTATCCCATGAGCCAAAAGAAACACAGAAACCACCTGACCTCAGACTTTGTCAGTGCTTCATAGGGCTTCAAACCAGTGTTCACAAAACAATCCCTTGTGTGCACTTTGAGCCCATGAGCAGCCACTGTCCTCACCTGGCTCCAGACATCCTCCTCAAGGGGGGCTGCTGTCTTCTATTGTGACCTGACAGTCAACTGTTCCTGGAGCGTAAGATCTCAGTTGTGGCTCCAGTGGAGTGACTCACTGTAGACTACGGACCTAATTTCAGAGGACTGGAAAATGTAGCTTTGAAGGTTTCAGCCTAATTTTACACCTAAACAGAAGAGAATGGAGCTTGAAGAACTAGATGATCGACGCAGAGGCGGACCACACTGATCTGTTAAGAAGTTGTATCATAAAGGTTATGAAACAAAAAAAACCCATTGCCATCGAGTCGATTCCAACTCGTAGCAACTCTATAGGACAGAGAAGAACTGCCCCAAAGGGCTTCCAAGGAGTGGATGGTGGTTTAGAACTGCTAACCTTTTGTTTAGTAGCTGAACTATTAACCGCTACACCACCAGGGCTCCTAATGGTTATGAGGCAGGTGAAAAACAAGAGTGACCTCTCCTGAAACTATTGCCTTGAAATAATTTTTAAACCTTAAACCACAAATACCCCTGAAGTCTTCCTAAAACCAAACAGTTTAGCTTAACTAGTAAAGAATGTTTGCCTTAAGCACTGTGGTCTTTTAAGAACCATGGGATCAAACTGACAACAGTAATTCGAAAGATTAGATAGGAACCTTAGTGGGCAGTAAGTTTATGTTAATGGAAGAGGAACAATTTGACAAAGGAATTAGAATGGTTGCACAACGGGAAGAACGAAATCGATGTCACTGAATTGTACATGTAGAAATTGGTGAATTGGTGTTATGTTCTGCTGTGTATATTCTCAACAATAATAAAAATAAAACAAGTTATAAAAAACAAGAATGACCTACTGACAAACACACCCGCACTTAGATGTTGATGTGGATGCAGCCTGTTCTGCGCAGCAGCTTACT
This sequence comes from Elephas maximus indicus, assembly GCF_024166365.1. NCBI lineage: Eukaryota > Metazoa > Chordata > Mammalia > Proboscidea > Elephantidae > Elephas > Elephas maximus. The sequence goes on from NC_064820.1 coordinate 122,838,481, forward strand.
CAGAGGAAAGACACTTGCTTTCACAAGCCTGCTGCCATGCAAACATATGCAGTCTCACTCGGACCTCCACACCAACATCTCCATTAAAATGTGGTCTTCTCTGGATTCATCATCTGCCTCACTCAGATTCAATGTAGACTGCTTTTATTTAAAACCCTCCCCCAGAAAAGCCCTCAAAGGATGAAGATTTGTGGCTACTAAGGTAATAACAAGAATGTGCGGCAATATTTGCAAGAAATTCCAAGTGAAAAGTTCCCCAAATATAGCCTCTGTGTTTTCTCTCTCTTACCAGAAAATATTTTAAACATAGAGTCCGGAATTGTACCATGCACTGACTACCCTGATCTAATGTTTCCCTTTGGTCATACTTGCTTCCAGGTTGTTTTCAAGGAAGTAGCATGCTATAGCTACACTTGAAGCCCCCTTCTGCACCCATCCTTGATCCCATTCTGTCCCTCAAAGACAACCACTCCACTGATGCTGATGTGAGCCTGTCCAACCACATTTTGTTACTTACAACTATACATAAATATCTTCCATTTTCTAGAAAAATGCGTTTGAAATATATTTTCCAAAATGGTGGTACCAATTTCCACTCTCACCTGCATTGTATGAGTGGTGATTCCTTCTTGTATTTACATTTTATATACAGTGTCCTCCAATACACATCCTTTTGCATCTTGCTTCCCCATTCACCATTATGTCTAAGATTATCCATGCTGACAGTAATATTAATGAAGTATTAATTTTAACTGCTTCCATTTTATTAGCTACAGTCTTAATGATATATTAACTTTAACTGCTGTATGGTATTCCATCCTGTGATGATGCCACAGTTTATAAGTTCTCCTACTGCTAGACATTTAGGCTGCCCCTAGTTTTCTACAAACAATGCTGTGAGGAACAGTCCTCTACTTGTCTACTTGTGATCAGAAGGACCATCTCTAGGATACATCTAAGAGTGTGATGTGCTAGGCTATCTTCCATTTTCCAGAAAAATGCATTTGAAATGTATTTTCCAAAATAGTGGTACCAATTTACACTCTCACCTGCGTTGTATGAGAGTGGCGATTGCTTCTCATCCTGATACAGCTTGTCTGATTAGAGTTTAATTTTTGATAAATGGATGGATGTGACAATCTTCTTCCACTCAATATTAGTGGCTATCATCATCATCAAAAAGCAGTCTCAAATTAAAAGCCTGCCCTTTTGGGTACATGCTCATTTTACAGGTAGGGAAACAGACTGAGACATGAACTGAAGTGACCACCCAGGATCACTGTCAACTAGGGAGAGCCAGGACTCAGGTGGCTCCAAAACCCACAGCCTATGACTGTGCTGTGCTGCCTTACATTTCCCTTCAGAGTCGTGCCACACAACAGACAGCCCGAGAGTAAATAAGAGTGAATGCAAGCCCACTGAGAAAACAGGAGGCTCCAAGTGCTGAGGGCCCAAGAAGTGAGCAAGTTGAGGTGGGGGCAGTCATTGTTTTTTAAGCTTAGAAAAAAGAAGCACATTGTGTTCGAGGACAAGGTTGGGCATAACAAATTAAACTTAAAAAGGCTAATCGCTCATTTTTTACTAGCTACAATCTTAATTCAACAGCCCTTAAAGAAGCAGCCCTGCAATGACCACCATGGCAGCTGCGTAACGTTCTTGCAGCCAGACACCTAGGCCTTGTTCTTGGCTGCAGGTTACCACGAGAGGCTCAGTACCCCTACTGAGATCCTGGTCTAGAGGGCCAGTCAGGAATCTGCCTACCCATCTGCGGCTCACTACCCCTCCACCTGGTTCTTCTGTTAGCATCTGATCAGTCATTAAAGTGCCTATAAGGTCCCAATCATTCCTGCCTAGACAGCTGCTGTAATGATCCTCATCAAACTATTGTAAAGTGGCCTAGCTCCACAGCTTACAGGTCCAGTGACAAACGTGAGAGAACTAGAGTCTGTTGCTCCCATTTGCAAGACTGCTCTAATTCATGAAGGCTCTGACAAGCCATTTAGTCTCCATTGCCACATGGAGCGAAAGGGCTACAGGGAAGGATCATAAAAACAAATAGGGGTGACAGAAAATTATGTTTCCCTAGACCCGGGTTTTCTGGCCCAGCAAGCAGCAGGGCAAAATCAAGTGGAAAAGAGCTACAAGAATTCTCTAATGCTAGAAAACCTTAAATGGTGCACTTCACAGGAAAAGAAGGAGCCTGGGACACAGAAGAGAAATGGCTCCAGATTAAAATAAATAAATCAAATCCAGGGAGAAAAACCTTGTTCCTGAATCACAGCTAAAGGGTGCTGATTTAACAGAGCAATGTAAAGCCATTTAAATATTAGTTCTCTCTTCTGCTGACAAAACAAAACAACAACAAAACTTACAGAGTGGGATGGGGTGAATAGCAGGCAAACCTGGTATCATATTCACTGTTTTCAATCTACTCAACTTCCCAGTCAGCTGTCTCAGCCTCTCATTTCATGTCAGCCCCAGCTTTGCTTCTGCCACTCTCCTTTCCTTCTGTCCCTCGCCTTTTTCCATCTCTCTCTCTGGTCCTGTCCCATCCAGGAGTATCACTGGCCATTGCGGGGAAATGAGGCTGCATACTTTCCATACCACCATTCTCCCCCATCCTTACCCCCACCTTCACCATGACATCTACCAATCCAGCCATGAAGAGGGACCCACACCTGAGAGTAACTGAAGACAACTCCTAGAGATGTAGTGATAAGGCCAAACTATTAGGTCAAGGCTGCCCTTTAAAACCCACCTCTGAGGAGGACAGTCTAGAAGGCTTCCAATCCAGAAAAGAAAATTCTCTGGGTGAGTCAGTTGTTAAGGATGATCAATCATGATAGGTAAGTTAAGAGTCTTTCATTGAGAACTTTTTTTCACTTTGTCTTGAATATGAGAATATATATTCTCTTCATAATTAGCAAATTTGCAAATTACGCAAACAGATGAGCAGAAAATATCACTTATAAACCCATGCACTATTTAAAATTTTATAACATGTCCTTTGTGTGTACTCATATGTGTGGATTAAACACACGCATGCATGAGCTTTGGGGTCATGTGGACCAGGTAGAGTCCTGGTTCTGACACTAACTGTGTGATGTACAATTTAACAATTTAAGCCTTAGTTTACTCATCTGTAAAATTTAGGGTTATACCACCTTGCCCAAAGGTTTGTGAGAACTAAGTGAAGTAATACATTGCAATGCACGCAGCAGTCCCAGCATGGAAACACTTTCTAAGTGTTAGCAGCATCCTTTGTTTAGGCTCTGTATTAGTTTCCTACCACTGTTGTAACAAATTACCACAGATTTAGTGGCTTAAAACAACAGGTTTTATCTCACGGTTATGGGAGTCAGAAGCCCAAAATGGGTTTCAGTGGGCTGAGATCAAGGTGTCGGCAGGGCTACGCTCCCTTCAGAGGCTCTAGGGGACAATTTCTTTCTTTGCCTTTTTTAGCTTCTAGTGGCTGCTGCTTCCTTGGCCCAGGGCCTCTTCCTCCATTTTCAAGACCAGCAGTGTAGCAGGTTCTTATCACTCTGACTCTGACTCTCTGCTTCCATAATCAAATCTCCTTCTACTCTCTTTCCTGCCTCCCTTTATAAAAATCCTTGTAATTACATCAGGCCCACCTGGATAATCCAGGCTCATCTCCTCACCTCAACATCCGTAATTGTATCTGCAAAGTCTCGTTTACCAGGTATGGTAGCATATTCGTATTTTCTAGGGATTAGAACATGGGGATCTTATTCAGCCTACCTCAGGCTCTTGCTATATTCAGCTGTTTGTGGATAATAACATGAATTCGTTACCAATATTTTTTCCAGTGATCTAAATTCTTTGGTATAAAAGGTTAACACAATTGTTGTTAAATGCTATTGTTCTTTTGTCACTTTGCCTACTAATTTTAAGCCTAGGAATTCCTTCCATATCCAGTCAAGTTTGTGTGTGTGTGCGTGTATTTTAAGTGATTTGGTCACAAAAAACATCATTGTTACAAATTTAAACAATACAGAAATACATACAGAGTGAAATGTGTCCCCCAACTCCCAGGTCTGCTCCTTACAGGAAACCACTCTTGGGTCCATTCTTCCAGAGTTTTATGTGCGCGTACGCGCGCGCACACACACACGTGCATTTCCATTTGTTTACGGGGCTAATTTGGCTACCTAAGTCTATAGTCCAACTGGGATTTACTTTTGTGAATGGTACACACCTAGGAATTCTTCCTGTGATTTGTTTCTTTCTAATGAATGATTAACCTAAGTACTACTTAGGAAATATTTGTTATTTTTCTATAAAAGCGTGTTCTGTGAGCTATTCCTGTTTTTTCCATTTACCCACACCTGGGGATCATCTACCTGCCAATTCCACCTGTTTACAGGTACCACTGTTCACCTGGTGGCAGCTGCACAAATTGCAGAAATAGCCCTAGGGTGAAATTAACCAGCATCCAGAGGGTTAATTTTGTAAAATACAAGGCCATTAAGTGACGTAAAAGTCACTTTTCCTGTTTAATGGGGGGGAGGGGAGCGCGAATGGTTACATTTGACAAGTAAATTGGTCTGTCTTGAATTTGTCACCAAGAAATCCAGGAATCCACCAGGCATACATGTCACTCACTGCATCATCTCCAGGGCCTTCCACAATACTTAGCACACACAGAACATCCTTGAGAAATTTATTTTGAATGAATGGAGTAAAAAAGCCTTTTGATGCCACGTGGCTGCCAAGTGATGAACACTGCTCACTAGGAAGGTTTCACAATCTTGAATTCCCTAATCAACAGTCATTTCTAGAGGAGTCATTGTAAAACTGAATTTAGAGGCTGTGCAAAAAACAAACGAAACAAGCCACGCCTAAAACAGCCATAAGGACAAAGGAATGAGCAAGCCTACAGCTCCTGTGCGAGACCTCCTTCTCTGTTTCTGTTTTGGTGGTGACATCACAGCCAGGCTGGCTGGCTGATTTGTCGGAAGCAGGAACGAGCAGGAACGTTTCATTATGAGTGAAACCAGGTCACCTCAGCTAAGAAGCAGCCACATCCGCTTCAGATGGTGACTGTGTTACAGGCGAGCACAGTGTTCAGTGATGGGAACAGCAAAGGAAGCCAGGTCCAATACTGCACGTAGATCACACTTGGTGCGAGGACAGCTACAGGCCTCGTGAGGGCGTCAACCAATAAATAGTCAACAGCAGCATTCTTAGCTGAATACGTTCCAAATGGGTTGGCAGTGTTTATCACCATCACCCAGCCCCCAGCACAAAGCCACCAGGAAGAGAGAACCTCTCTGCTAATGTTCACAGACGGGCAGCAAAGTATAACAATCAGAACCCAGGGAGTTTCACTTATAGAATTAAGACAACCTGGTTTGAACCAGACACAAACAACCCTCCGGTTCAGCCTGACATAATTTAAAGAGGTCCCAAACACTTTCTCCATCTATTTATATGACAGACAAGTTAAACTCCTAAATGTTTCCACATCTCTTGTAATGTACTGTTCAAATTGCATGTGAAATTTATCACCCGCTCAGGGGCTTTGGGCCCGAGATCACTGGGACCCTGCCAACCTGACACAAGCTACGGGTCCGAAAAAGGTGGGGATCCTCCCAGCATTATCGGAGTCCCTTGGAAGAAGTAGGCTTCAGAAAAAGCCAGATGGAAGCTGCAGGAGATATCCAGGGAGACATATCAACAAGCAATTTCTGCCTATGGAATATTTGTAGACAGTGGAAGAGATTTTCATTGCTGGAACTCTGATCACAATATTCCTGTTCTCAAAAACTCTTTAACAACTTCCTACTGCCTACAGTCTAGAGGCCACGCCCAGGCCTTAATGGTCCCTCCTCTTTCCAGCCATAACTCCCTCTGCTCCTCCATGTGAGGGTCAAACTGGTCAAGTCATAGCTGCCTTGTCCTGACCCCACACCAGTATCTGTCACACCCTCTGTGCAGAAGGCCATTTTCCATTCCAGCTATTAAAATCCTATCATCCTTAAGAGTTAGCCTCATTCACGGTATTACCCCTCAAGCAACTCAAGCAGAAACAGACTCTTCCTTCAATTTTTCATGCACAACATTTGTGTGGCACACATCTTTGACTGCAGTCATCTGTGTACATGAATCATCCTGCCTTTGGGGTTATACACGAAACAGCCCCATTATTCATTTACCATCTCCACTGTCCCACCCCCAGCACCCCGCACCAGGTCTCAGAAGTGGCAGACACCCAATACGGTTGAACAGATGACTAGCCTTCCTTCCTGCTACTGGCCTCTCACAATAAACTCCAGTGCCCAGGAGGCTAAGCAGGTGGGATATGAGGAAAGTGGGCTAGGTGAAGCAGCAGGGAGTGGTACAGGCCATGGAGACATGAAGAAAGCACGCCCCCTTCACCACTGGGCTTCTGCTTCTCAGTTCCAGCATTCATTGCCATATAGGAATGTGGATCCCAATTAGCCAGATATATAATTTTGTAAGAAAACCCAGAAATCTAGATTTTTAAGTAAAATATTTTGATGTGTAAAGGCTAATTATCAATTTTAATTCAAAAAATATTGTGTGGAAAAACAGAAGCATGTTCATGGGTTTCATTGGCACGACTGGGGCCTGCCCGAGCCATGATATTTTCAATAGCCTCATCTGCATGCAAAAGCTGGACAACGACAATTGACAAATTGACATTTTGCATCCCACTTTAGAGAGTGGCATCTGGGGTCTTAAACGTTAGCCATCTAAGATGCATCAATTGGTCTCAACCCACCTGGAGCAAAGGAAAATGAAGAATACCAAAGACACAAGGTAATTATGAGCCCAAGAGACAGAAAGGGCCACATAAACCAGAGACTACATCAGCCTGAGACCAGAAGAACTAGATGGTGCCCAACTACAACTGATGAGTGCCCTGACAGGGAACAAAACAGAGAACCCCTGAGGGAGCAGGAGAGCAGTGGGATGCAGACCTCAAATTCTCATAAAAAGACCAGACTTAATGGTCTGACTGAGACTAGAAGGACTCCAGAGGTCATGGTCCCCAGGCCTTCTGTTAGCCCAAGACAGGAACCATTCCCAAAGCCAGATCTTCAGGCAGGGACTGGACTGGACTATGGGATAGAAAATGATACTGGTGAAGAGTGAGCTTCTTGGATCAAGCAGACACATGAGACTATGTGGGCAGCTCCTATCTGGAGAAGAGATGAGGGGGCAGAGGGGGTCAGAAGCTGGCCGAAGGGACACGAAAACAAGAGAGTGGAGGGAAGGAGTGTGCTGTCTCATTAGAGGAAGAGCAACTAGGAGAATATATAGCAAGGTGTATATAAGTTTTTGTATGACAGACTGACATGGTTTGTAAACTTTCAATTAAAGCACAATAAAAAATAAAAAAAAAAAGCTGGGCAACAAAAAAGGAAGACCAAAGAAGAACCAATGCCTTTGAATTATGGTGTTGGTGAAGAATGTTGAATATACAAACAGCGAATATGGTTTATGTAAGGGGTTCTTAACTTGGAGTTCATGCACCTTGAATAGGATATGCTGAACCCCCTGAAACAATATAAAATGGTACCTGTGTGTATTTTTTCAGGGAAGAAGGTTTTCTGCTTGCAGATTCTTGAAAGAATTAACTAAAAATTAAAAAGAATTAAAACTCAAGTTTAAGAATGAATGAGTGCAAATAACCACTGTGGCAGGCACTGCACGTCACAGGCCATAGAACACACTCTCCAGTGGCTCCTGGGAAGTGGTGAGTGGTGGGAAATCTGTTGGGGCATGAAGTGGATGGATAAGATACTTAATCCCCAGTGGTGGCTAACTTCCTGAAGGAAATGACAACAAGAATAGAGAGAAAAATGTGACATACTGCCAAGACTGACCTCACCCTCTCCCTCTCTAGAGGAACAAACGACACCCTGAAACACTTTGGATTTTCTGAGGATGGTCATGAAACTCAAGGGAAGGGATTTTCTTTGCTTCTTCCAGGAGAGGGCTGTTGATTTTGGAAGATGAAAGTGGACATGTATTACAGCAACGTAGGCAGTGATGAAAACAGGACTTTTTTTTTTTTTAAATAATGTGTATAAAACACTAAAATGATGGCTCCTAAGAGGGGAAAAAGGGCATCTCATGAGCATTGGTGTAAAGAGATTTTGCAATGGAAAAACTGACAAGATAAATAAGTTTTAATGTGAAATTTGGGAGGTAGAAAAAGACATTTAGGTAAAACTTAAAAGCCTAGCCATGGTGGGAGAAAATAAATATGATAAATTACTGCAGAAGGGGCTTCAAACCTAAAAGGAAAAAAATAAAGTCAGCTGGAATATCATCATAAATGCACGGACTATGGGTAGTAAGGAGCCCTGGTGGCCCAGTGGTTAAGAGCTTGGCTGCCAGCCAAAAGGCCAGCAGTTTGCATCCACCAGCCACTCCTTGGAAACCCTATGGGGCAGTTCTACTCTGTCCTATAGGGTCACTACGAGTCAGAATCGACTCAACAGCAACAGGTAATAGGTATGGGTAGTAAACATTATGAACCTGAAATTATGAAGGCAAGATGATCTCATACAAATATAGCTGTGGTAGAAGGTATATAGTAACAGAAAGGTATATCTCGCTCGACGAAAGCCATCCAGGAGGGTAGAGGAGAACAGCTCTGTATATCAGCTTCACGGTAGAAACGTGTGTGGCTGTAACAATACATTCCTGACTGCCTGCTTCCACCAACTCCCTCCCCATTAGAACGCAGAAGACTACTGAAAGGAAGGTGATGGCAGGCTTCCATCCAACACCAAGATTTTCTGGTTTGATCAAAGAAGCTTTCTCCCACATTTAACTTCCAAATTCTATGTAGTTAGGCTAGCACTTGAGTCTGTATACCAAGCAGACTAAGACTAAGGAAGCTCCTTACCCATTTCAAACATATAGAAATGTTGGGTAAAAAACCTAGCCAACTTCATAAGCAAGACGGTCAATCCCCAGAAACAAAGAATTTCAAAGATAGAGCAATGAGGGGGCTTGAAGCTAGATGAGACCCCATAGCTACCTATGTGAGGCCAGGACTGGGAGAGGGCTTTTGTCAGCTAAAACTTTAAATGTATTTGCATTTTTGGACACAAACAAACTGAATTGGAAGAAGGGCAATGTGTGGGTAACAGTCTGCCATGGATATCATGGAATAAAATACGGTGGCTTATTTCAGATCAAACACTTAGTTTAATTCTTACGCTAAAACCCTGACACACTGAGAAAAAGCTTCTACTGTATCCGTCTAAACTTAACCTGCCATCACATATGCTTGGATCTGAGACTAGAAAACTCCTGGCCCACTGCATTCTAGCATCTCACCCCATGCATAAATCCGGGGCCCAAGTATGATGAAGCCCTAATCCATGGCACCTTACTGGAGACTTGAAAAATCTAAGACCCAACTAGCTTTTGTCTCCATCACCCCTCCCAAGTTGTAGGATTTTCTAAACAAGCTTTCTTGCCTTTCAGAGTCATGCTTTTGACATTCTAATTTTTCGAACTTTCATTAAACCTTGAAAGAAAGATTTAAAGCAAGGTCTGGATCATATTTCAACGTTTAATTTTTAGGTGCTGTTATACTTCAAAGTAAGTAATTTAATTACGCAGAAAGGTTGGTTTAGTCAAGGTTCATTAATGCCCAAGACACACATTTCTTTCTCTTTAAAAGGGAAAAGTCTTGTTCTACTAAAGGGACAGATTAAACCAAGCAAGTTTTTACACTCAAGCTAATTGAGACCAGGGGAGGCAGGAATGAAGTGATTTCCTGACAGGCCATTCAAGCAACATGCCTTTAGGCAGGCTACCCTCACCCCAGCCATGAAAAGGGTGACAGAAGCCAGGAATGGCTCCACAGCCCTATGCTCTTCATCTTTCCTCTCATTCCCTCTCAATCCTCACTGGCTGCCAACCCAGCCAACCGAACAGCAAACTTTTCCAACACCAAAACAGTCTTCCTTCTTCCATGTCCCTGCACATCCCTACCCCCCCACCCCCACTGTTCATTCCCCCCTTTAACAGAAGCCACCAAACTTCTGCTGTCACCCTTCTGTGTCTTTAGACACCTCTGAATTTAGGTGTTTACCTTTTCAAAAAAGACACTAGAAAAAGTGGTGGAGGAGATTCACTAGGAAGTTCCAAAAAATTAAAGCAACCCCATGTTCTGCCTTGTGTCTAACCCAAGTCATGGTCTTTTCAATTGCCTCATATGCATGCAAAAGCTGGTTGATGACAATTGAAGACAAATTGATGCATTCTAATCGTGGTGTTGGAGACGAATATTGAATATACTGTACCAGAGACTGCTAAAAGAACGAGCAAATCAGTCTTAGAAGAAATACAAGCAGAATGCCCTTAGAAGCAAATATGGCAAGACTTACTCACTTACTTTGGACATGTCATGAGGAAAGCCCAAGTGGTAGAAAAGGACATCATGGTTGGTAGAGGGTCAGCGAAAATGATGGAAACCCTCAATGAGATGGATTGGCATAATAGTCAGAAAAATGGACCCAAACATACCAATGGCCATGAAGATGGCACAAGACTGGGCAATATTTTGTTCTGCTATACATAAGCTCACTATGAGTCAGAACAGACTCAGCAGCAACTAACAACAACAATAACAGTACTTCTGCCTGAGTGCATGGAGAACTTTAATGGGAAATGACTTTTTACTACTTTTTTAAAAAAAATACAAAAGACTCACTCTGTCCAAGCAGTCACTTCTTAATCTAGATTTATACTTCTTATTGAAAGCTATCTTGTTCCTCTTATACCCACTTATTCCTTTAGTTTTAAAAAACTGAGGTAAATGACCAAAATCAATACGCCAGGACTAATAACCTACACTGGGGTAGCTCCACCCTTCAGAGTTTGCTTTAAAGATTTTCTCCCCCCAGCTACCACCAATTTTCAATCCCTTATGACAACACAATACATACAGTTGGTCTACAGAAGACCTATTCATCTTCGGAGTTCCTTTTTGGATGTGTTCATGTATTAGCAGTCATTCAGGATACGCTTACGGTGTATGTGGAAGGGACACAAAGACACACATGCTAACTCCATCTAGCATGCAGCACATACTCATATGGAATATTAGACTTCTAAGGCTATGGGGGCGCTAGAAAAAAAAAAAAAAGGCTGGGAATAAAACTGAAGGCAGAGAACAACATCATGACCCTCTCAGGGAGGTGAGAAGCTTTATTAAACTTTACAACTTCTCCCACAAGTGTTCCCCCAAATACCTTTCACTTCTGCACCAGTCCCAAGGAAAGTAAAAACTTCCCATTTTTGTACATTTCCTAGTGGCATACAACCTTCAGGATTTTTTCTTTTTTTTAACTAAATGGCACCTATTGAAAGAACAGTAACAACATACTCTCAACCCTGTTTTTCTATCCACAATACCTGCTCACTGCCAAGTTTAAATGTGACATTAAATTGTATTCAATTTGGCAAAATAGTATTTGACTGCTGGCTACTAGCAAAAAGTGTACATATTTCCCTTTTCTCTTTCAGAACCTTTGAGCTCTCTACCCATTTGTATACAGAGAAGGCACCACTCAGAACCAGAGGGTGGAAATGGAAAATTTGAGTTCATCTGTTTCAGTTTGGGCCTCACTCTTCTACCAACCCGGTATCTACCCACGCTCACGTAAGAGGTATATGGGACTGTGAGATAGAAACCAGCTTCTAGGGTTTGCTCTCCAGGGCTTGCGCTCCTACCTTGTCAAGCACCGTAGTCCTCCTTTCCCCAGCATGGAATGAAGTCTTAACTAAACCTTGAGGTGTGGGAGGGCCACCATCAGGGTCCAGGGGTTGGTGCTGTGGCCGCCCGCCCCTTCAGTAGCCTTTTAATGAACTCAGTGACTCAGCGTCCCCTTCCCCCACTGTCCTCAGATCTCACTCCCCTCAATCGCAGCGATGTCCATGTGACAGTATGATGTTTCCACCGAGACTAATCCCATATCAATAAGAGCTTTCAGCATGCCCCAGGCCAGATTACTCTGTCTCACAACCACTTTGCTGACCTTCCCTGGGGGCCACAGAATACTCCCTGAGTGCGTACTATTTACAAGGGAAGTCGACATAAGCCAGCTCGCTTGGTGTGATGATTGCGCTTCCAAGGTTTGTGGCTTTAACAAAGTAACTCAGCAACCAATATTCAACCAGGCACCCTGTGAGCCACTGGGATGAGAAAACAACACTGGATTTTACACAAATGCACCTATAAAAATCATTCTTGGGTCCCATAAACTACTACTACCATTGACAGAATATTTGTTTTTGTACACACTACTCCTACCACAAAATCAAAACAACACAAATAAAGGCTGCGCAGTAAATGACAGGTGAAGATGGGCTCCAAAATACCGCATTTGTGGGTGTGGCTACTAGATTTCTTTGACATAGATCCCAGGAAGGTAATATGGTATTTCAGTCTCAGATTAATCTGGACTAAGTACTATATACTTCATTAAAAAAAATAATGCTTTTGCCGCCAAGTTGATTCTAACTCATAGTAACCCTATAGTCTACAGGAATGTTTAAAAAATTACTAAAATTGATTAATTTTCTCAATCCATTCTAGGCTGATTCTTAAAAAAAATCTTAACAGAGGTAAATTAAACTAAACTTGAGAGAACGTGCCAGGGAAGCAGATTCCAAGCACGGATCCAATTTCCCTCCACTTCCCCGTTTCTTTTTCTGCTAGTTTTAGTCTGTTCCTAAAATATGACCGGTGACGCAAGAGAATGCTGGTCTCAATCCCACAACCTTTCTGAGCAGACAAGTAAGAAGAATCAGTATAAAGCCTCCAAGTACTGTCAGGGAGATAACTGCGTGTTCCCAGAGAACTGTTACGTGCCTGGGGAGTTGGTCTTCAGGTTTTGTGAGAAGTTTAATCAGCATCACAGGTAAGAACAAGTATGCTAGGCCATATATATAAAATCAGCACAAAGGATTTTTCCAGCAATAAATGCTGTCATGAAGTCATTCCAACAGATGAAGCCCTTAGCATGCAAAGCCCTCTTTTTCAGAGGATGAGAAGATTTACTGATCCTGAAAAAAAAGATTTTTAATTCTAAAACTGTGATGATAAAACCCATTGCCATTGAGTCGATTCAGACTCACAGTGACCCTCTAGGGCAGAGAAGAACTGCCCCACAGAGTTTCCAAGGAGTGGCTAATGGATTTGAACTGTCGAACTTTTGGTTAGCAGACAAGCTCTTAACCACTATGCCACCAGGACTCCAAAACTGTGATGATAGGTTGATTTCCAAAATTCAACTTATTTCCTTTAGAAATAACACTAACATAAAAAACGCACCAAATAAACACTTTTAGTATTAATTGCTTTATCTGTGTGTTCCTCGGCTTGTTCTGCGTATTGCCTCATTTCCTTCCTGATGTCTTGAAGGGTTCTGTATATTAATCTTTTGTATTCTGCCTCTGGTAATTCCAGGAATGCAATTTCATCTAGTAGATCCCTGGATTTTTTGTTTTGAGAGCTTGTTTAAGTGATCATGGTCTGTTTCTTTATGTGACTTGATACTGACTGTTGTCTCTGAGCCATCTATAAGTTAATATATTAGTTTACTTTATGTTTGCTTACTGTGTTGTAGCTTCTTGCTTGTTTTGTTTTGATATGCCCAGTTGGGTTGCTTGAGTGAGCTAGCTTGATTATTTTGGTCTTTGGAGTTCTGACGTCCTGTCCCCAGATGGCTAGAGCTGTTATCAGGTATATGGTCTAGGAGTCCATTCACTTTTCTTGTATGAATTCGGCTCAGGTGTCCAGGTAGCTGATCATCAAGTGTGTGGTACAGGCTCTGTCCTACAGTCTTAGAGGGGCAGGGGTGATTGTTTTTGGTTGTAAGGACTGGGAGGTACCAGTTATCCTTGGACTACTGTTGCGGGTGGCTGGGTGACCTGAGTGGAGCTACCAGTCCTTAGGCCCCTGATGTGGGTAGGTGAGGACCCTGTTTAATAGGCAAAGCAATACCAAACATCAAACACCCACCTCTCTGCCACATAGCTGAAACAGTTGGAGTCTGCCAGCAAGGGCCTATTCTCCTGAAACAGGCCCACACAGGTGCATCCAGAGGCGAAAGGTATTCAGAGTCCACGGACTGTTTATGCCTGGACAGGAGCCGCTTCTGTCCTGAGCTTCCCCAGTTAGAGGAGCTGAAAAGTTATCTTTTCTGTCAATTGCAAATTTATTCCTTCTCCAAGGCTGGGAGGATGGCTCTAGGTGCTCAACAGGGCCTATCTCAGGCCCAGAGAAATCAGCTGCTGAAGAGGGCTTGGGAGCAGGGGTTGGGGGGGGGCGGGGGGAGATGGGGGGAGGCACATAAAAATATACGCAAGTACTTAGCTTTTTTTAAGAATGTCGTTCTTCTCTGGTTCCAGAGGTGTGAGTAGGCTGTGTGGCTGTGAGTAGGCTGTGTGGCTGGCTGCTTCTCCCTGAGGAAACTGCAGTGGAACGCTAGTATCAGCCTGCTGCCACTGCTCCCAGAAATGGTGCCTGAGGGCTGCAGGCGATTCAGGTCTGGTAACTCCTCTCTGTTTCTGAACCATCTCTTCCTCCTCCTGCCCCTCAGTTAGTTTTCTAAGCTTGCCTTTGATGCTCAGGGCTCCTAGCTTGTCATAAATATACTCACTTCACTTGTTTTTTTGGTCTTTGTTGTAAAGAGGGCTCGCCAGAAATGTCTATTCTGCCATCTTGGCTCTGCCTCTCTTACTTTTAGTATTAAAATATTTGATTCTCACTTTATGTCTCTGTTCAAACCAGTTGGATATCTGAGGGAGCTGTGAGAACACTACAGTGGAGAAATACCAGGGAAAGAGAGAAAACAGGCTATGGGCTAAAGAGTCAGAGCTTCCAGGTAGGAAAACAAGGTTGGCAAGAAACAGGAATTAAGTAAAGGTAGTTTGATTCAACTTTGCTTCTGTCACAAAATTCCAATTATTATCATAGGCTTGAGTAATTAGAACTATTTTCCAACCAAAATATCGTTTACAGCTTTGAAATAATAGGTGGATTAAATTCAAAGTGGATTAATTTGGAAAACTAAGTTGAACCCATTTTGAAGTTTCACTTTCACATGCACCAGTTGATAAATGCAAACATGTGATAAAGTAAATATCCAGAAACCTAGAATGAACCTTCCAGTAACTGTCCTTAAATCCAGCGTATGACAGGGCTTAACCAGGGAGTTTGAGGCTGTCTTCTGGTTTTATATACAAAACAGCAAAGAATTCCATCAGCCAAGAGTTGCCTCCTACTCTTGGTTAAGGAGATAGGCAATTCAAACCCCAGTTTTAGTCTTTTACCTCTTTTCCTCTTTCTTTAACCCTGCCTTACTAGCATTTTCCTCGATGAGTTCTTAAAACACGTGTTTTGTGTTGGTGAGTTGAGCATGCTTTATAGGAGAGGATGAAATGAAAGTCAGCTTATGTAGTGTAAACCGCAGGACCTGAGTCAGGGTATGTGTACTTGAGATCTAGACTAATTAACAGCTACAAGCCCATGGGCAGAGTTTAACTTCTGAGTCTCAATTTCCTCTGCTGTAATGAGAGCATTGCCCACTGTATTGGTTTCCTAGGGCAGCCATAAAAAAATACCACAAAGTAGGTGGCTTTAAAGAACAGAAATGTATTGTCTCACAGTTCTGGAGGCTGTGTTGATTCCTTAAAAGGCTTTGAGGGAAAATCTGTTCCATGCCTCTCCCCTAGCTTCTGGTAGCTCCAGGCATACGTTGGCTTGTACCCGCAGAGTCACATGGCATCTTTCCTCCATCTCCTGTCTCTGTATCTGCTCTGTTTTTATAAGGACTATAGTCATATAGTTATATAGGATTAGGACCCTCTCTACTCTAGTATGACCTCAGGTTAACCTAACTGATAACATCTTCAAAGATCTATTTCCAAACAAGGTCATGTTGCCAGGAACCAGGGGTTAGGACTTCATCATATCTTTTGGGAGGATAGAATTCAAACCATAATGTCTGCCCTGCCTGATTACGTAACAAGACTGACCTGGTCAGGTATGTGAACATGACTTTATACTGTAGAGAAGGTAGGTGGATTAAATAGGATCGTGAAAATAAAGCTCCAGCTCTCCATGTCCCTTGTGCACTTCCCTCCCCCTTCTAGGCTCACCTCCCTCATTGGTAAAATGCGGATAACCATACCTGCTCTGTGTATCAGTCACTGTCAATATGAAGCTCAAATGATGCACTTGAAAATAAGTATTACAAAACTTACTATCGGAGGGCACATTCTTATAAGTCTTGAAGGGGCTTTCTATTCAAAGGCCATATGATCTGACAGTATTAATAGTTCCAAGGCTTAAAAAAAAATCTTAAAGAACACTTTTATATTGCACTGTATAAAAATATCTTATTTGCTTTAAATAGGAGAAATCTAACCATTTCAAATCAGTGGATTAGGAGTGAGGTGGTGCAGAAATGATGGGGGTACAGGAAGTAAAATGCAGAATTCTCCTAAATAAGACTATTGAAATCAGATTTAAAGTTGTTAATGAGGAACCTAAGTTGACACAGTACACAAACCAGCTTTGGAAGACCTGCTTCACGCTCCATCATCTTCTATAACACACCTGAAGGCATATGACAAGGATAGGTTCTCTTCTGTTCTGTCAGCCTGTGGCAGTCTGCGCAGGCCTTTTGCCAGCACGGAGAAAGGCCTACAGCTGGCAGCAAACACAGAACTCTGACATCTGGCATGAGCAGTGACACAACTGGATAACTCAATCCTGCATGATTGTCCCCAGCACCCAAATTTAGGATGACAAGTTACTGGAGCTTAGAGTCGTTCAGTCCAAACACCTACTATTACAGATAAGGAAATTAAGACTCGGCAACAAAGTGGGGGGGAAAAAAAAGACCCCGAAAAACCAAACCCATTGTCCTTGAGTTGATTCTGACTCACAGTGACCCTATAGGACAGAATAGAACTGCCCCATAGGTTTTCCAAGGAGCGGCTGTTGGATTCAAACTGCTGATCTTTTGTTTAGCAGCCAAACACTTAAACACTGCACCCCAGGGCTCCAAAACCCATTGACATTGAGTCTATTCTGACTTATAGCAACCCTTCATAGAGTTTCCAAGGAGCAGCTGGTAGATTCGAACTGCAGCCCTTTTGGTTAGCAGCCAAATGCCTAAGCCCTGTGCCACCAGGGCTCCAGCAAAGTGAAGGCACTTGCTTAAGAAAAGTAGCATTGAAGCTTGGCTGAGAACCCTGCTCCTGGGCTCCTTACCCAGGGCATACTCCATTGGTCTAGGGATGCTTTTCTGTACCTAACTGGAAACCTCATTTGCCGGTACATGTATATGCATCCTAAGACCCTGAAATTATCTTAGATCAGTTTCTCCACCTAGCTTGCTAAAAATCTTTGTTCCCCTAGCTTTTCATTAGAAAAATTATTTTCCAAATATTTAAGTATTTCAGGTGCTTTGAAGAACCCTAGTCTTGAACCATCTTGAATTTACAACATAGGTAAATTAGGTAATTCTTTTAATGAATCATTCTTAACATTTATATAGCCCCTTAGGGTTTTCATAGCTCTCATTTGATCCTTGCAGCATCTCTGTGACATAGGTAGGGCAGGGATTATTGCCCCCAACTTCTGTGAGACTCTAGAGAGGTAAACTAATTTATCCAGGGGCTGAACTAGAATAGATCCCAGGTCTTCTAACCATAATTCTGGCCCTCATCACTCCCTCTACTCATTCAACTACTCATTAAAAGCCTATTATACACCAGGCACTATGGCTGAAACCTAGGGAGTAAGGATGTTTAAAACAGAATCTAGGCTCTCAGGGAGCTGGCAATCTAATGGATACACACAGAGGTTACAAATACATGAACTCGGAGTTAGAAGTGAGGGCTTTTGAGTTGGACAGATTTACATTTGAGACCAGACTCCACCACTTAGTTGTGTGACCACAGGAGAATCATGTATCCTCCTTAAACCAGTTTCCTCATCACAAAGGATTGCCATAAGGATTAAATGAGATAATGGATGAAAGATGTTTAACACGGGATTTGGCTCATGGTAAGCACCCAATAAATACTAGCTGTTTTTATCGATGCAGAATAGTGATGGAGACATATGAAGGCTGTTACTGGAACCAGGTCCGGCACCACTCACTCTAGGTTCAGAGGAGAGTGTTTCAGCAGAAACAGAATCTTAAGAGAATGGTTTTAATGATAAGGTTGTTCTTATACAAGGATCTTTCATTTCATCTGTCCATCCACGTAGTTATCCAGGGCCTAGCATGAGCACAGCACTTTACAAAATGATTCTCAGCAGGGCTCCCTTGAATAGAGGGCTTTCCTAGGGTGCTTAAAACACAAGTTCATTTACAAAAGTTATATTCACACAACTTTTCAGGGTTTTACCTACGGGGTGAAATGAGGCATATCTGTAGGCCATTTGATGCTAGCCAGTGGTAACAGCTTAAGAGAAACACACCTATAAAAAATAAACCTCAACATAATAGCTATTGGTAACAAAATAAAAATCCTTCCCCAGAGTCACCAGCTGAATGAAGACCCTACTCTCCACAACAGAGGCAGAGCCTGAGAGATTTCAGATTTAAGTTGTCTTTGAAGGAGAGAACTTATCGGGCCAAAAGCTTCTTCACAGATGATATTTTCTTACAAAAAGTTGCATAGATAATCCCACACTTTCCACTTGGTACTAGGATTTCAACTTCCTCTTTATTCATACATTTCAACTGGCCTGCACCTAGGAGCCACATGGACGAATGTGGATGAAGCAAAGATGTGGCCAAAATGGGCTAGCCTGTGAACTTTCCTTTGAAATAAGAAAAGAGAAAAGTTATGCTGCTAAAGATAAAAGTATGAAAAAAGTCTACCCAGATATCATAATCCATAAACTGGACAGTTAGTTTAAATCAATCCCTTATATGGCAAACTACATGATAAGGAACTTGGCATCCGTCTGTCCATTCGCCTAATGAACACGACTAACTCCTTTCTACAAAGTTCCTTAATCTTATGCAGAAGGAAAACTATCATCCTTCAAGACTGCTCAGAAACTCTTCAGAGCTGGCCTCCTGGGCAGCTCTCACGTGCCTCAGGCTGCTTGCTGCCCCGTATAAAAAAACGAAGTACCACATTGTCCTCTGGATAATGATGTTAGCAACTTTCCCTAACTAGTCTTTTGAGGATGGTGGGATAAGACTTTCATTCTTATCTGAAATGCGAGGTGAAGAAACTGAAAAAAGAAACAAACAAAAAACTCAAGTCTTTCAAGCACAAAAGACACTACAGTTGTTGTGATGCAAGAAGGTAACACTCAGTTTTAGCGTATACTAGAAACTAAGGCAGAAAGGAAGTAACAGAAAATTCAGATAACAAGAGTATTATGTGAAAAGTAAAAACACCTCCATTTCTTAAAAGTTCTTAGTGACAAACTCAAGAGACATCTCTCACCTGAGGAATTAGTGGTTCCCACTAAATTATCCAAAGGCAATATCGTCAACAATATATTCACAAAAATGCAGACACAGTTTCTTTTATTGCCCCTGTGTATGGTAACCAGTTGTGTCAAGTCATTTCTGACTCATGGTGATCCCACGTGTCTCTGAGTAGAACTGTGCTCCATAGGGTTTTCAATGGCTGATTTTTCAGAAGTAGACTGTCAGGCCTTTCTTCCAAGGAGCCTCTGGGTGGACTCCAACCTCCAACTTTTTGGTTAGCAGCCAAGTGCATTAACCATTTCTACCACCCAGGGACTTCTCTCTGTAACTCACTACAAAATTCAGAGGGCCAACACTGAGGTCAGCTCTAGAAGCAATTCCGCGAGGGTTAGGGGATGCAGTACCTGTCAATATCCTAAAAAAAAGTCAATATCCTATAGTGTCCTAATTTCACTCAAGGACAAATCCAAAAATACTTCAAGAAATAGATAGGTACAGACCACCTCCTAAACTATCTTCCCTAAATATCATCTCTCAGAACCAGAGTTTTTACAGAAGCTCTATATCAAACAGCAAGATTATATTCTGTATCCAAGGCCTGGGCTCTCCTGACAGGTTCTTACATTCCGAGATTCACCCTCTAAGCAATTCATTAATTCACACATACAAAACTCATTCTGATTTTAGGAAACACTTGACATGTTTACCTAAAGTCATAAAAAATAGACTTATTAAAATGCCTCAGAAGTACAGGATGCAGGGCTTCAAAAATTATTATCATTCCCAAAATGTTATTGCTCCCAAATGTCGTATATCAATGGCTCCCCAGTGAGTCATGCTCTGCCTAAGCAACACAACAGAACATCAGACTATGCCTAAGGCAATTCCACTGGGTTTCTCCAAATAGAGCCCATAAAGACTACAGAGGAAATAGAAAGATGACAGAATATCTGCACTTTATTTTAGACCTGTGCTGATTTCCTTTAGGCTTTGGATACATGACTACTTTTATGGCTGCAATAATTTAGTTTTAAAGACCCAGTGTAGAAATTTCTTTGGGGGAGGTGTTTTATATTAAGTTGTCAAGCAAAAAGCAAGGTATAATTTTTTTTTTCCTCATTCAAGGACACCACTGCACTCAGTACAGGAAAGTCACTGCTGTCAAACATTAGGCAGTAGCTCCTGGTGTCAGCTGACCTACTTACACTCTCCTTGCATAGCCATTCTGACAGGGAATCATCTACTTCCAGAGACATCACATTTTGGTCAAGCTCCTATCACACTCATCTTACCTACACTTCCAAAAAAGAAATCCCAAATCAGGCAACAAAAAAAGGGTGAGTGGATAATGCTTTTGTTAAATTTATGAATGGATGTGTCTAGAGTATTACTGCATTTTTTAATTATAAAAATGGTGATCATACTTCAATTGGTTCTAACCCACCTGGGGCAAAGGAGAATGAAGAACACCAAAGACACACGGAAAATATTAGCCCAAGAGACAGAAAGGGCCACATAAACCAGAGACTCCATCAGCCTGAAACCAGAAGAACTAGATGGCATCTGGCTACCACCAATGACTGCCCTGATAAGGAACACAACAGAGAGTCCCTGACGGAGCAGGAGAAAAGTGGGGTGCAGAACTCAAATTCTAGTAAAAAGACCAGACTTAATGGTCTGACTGAGACTGGAGGAACCCCAGAAGACATGCCCCCCTGGACTCTCTGTTAGCCCAGAACTAAAACCATTCCCAAAGCCAACTCTTCAGACAAAGATTAGACTGGACTATAAGACATAAAATGATACTCGTAAGGAATGTGTTTCTTAGTTCAAGTAGACACATGAGACTATGTGGGCAGCTCCTGTCCAGAGCCGAGATGAGAAGGCAGAAAAGGACAGGAGCTGGTTAAATGGACACAGGAAATCCGGGGTGGAAAGGAGGAGTGTGCTGTCACATTATGGAGAGAGGAACTAGGGTCACATAACAATATGTGTATAAATTTTTGTATGAGAAACTAACTTGAGCTGTAAACTTTCACTTAAAGCACAATAAAAAAAAAATGGTGCTCACACTTGCAACCATCTGTTATGGACTGAATTGTGTCCCCCCAAAATATGTGTTGTAATTCCTAACCTTTATGCCTGTAGTTATAATCTCATTGGGGAATAGGTTGTCTGTTATGTTAATGAGGCAGGATTAGTGCAGGGTGTATCTTGAGTCAGACTCTTTTAAGATATAAAGAGATTACACAAGCAAGCTAGAAGAGAGATGGGGTAAGGCAGATGCGAAGACACATGGAGATCTCCAAGGAACCATGAAGAAGAAGTTGAAGAGACAAGGACCTTTTTCCAGAGCCAACAGAGAGATAAAGCTTCTCCCAGAACCTTCTAAATTGTGAGAAAATAAATTTCTGTTTGTTAAAGCCATCCACATGTGATATTTCTGTTACAGTAGCACTAGATAACTAAGACACCATCTCTGACACCAGTTTAAGATTTGAACTTAAAAAACATATGGTTGAGTTTTTTTTTTTTCTTTTTCCTCTTTTTATTGCAGCCACCACAACTCTCCCTAGCACATTCATTAGGGTCCTATAGCAGGTATTTTGGTATTATCAGGGACCAATTAGGGCAGGGAATGTGGTAACAAAGCTGTGGGTGGAAAGAGTGATCCTTTAAACCCTTGACGGTGCAACGAGATCTTTTTTCCCCCCAGATTAGTGACTCGGAGCAGGAATTAGGCATCTAAATATACCTTCTAATAATCTGCCCATATTTTCTTCCTTCTCCTCAATTCTCCCTCTTAAATATTCATTAAGTGTTTATTGAGGGTTTGATGCTCCGCTAAGCTGGGAGTGGTAGTAGTTTAGAAAATTTAAAAGAAGCCCTTATCTTAAACCTTATATTTGAGTCAGGAACACAAGAAATATAAGACCACCACCCTCACGAACACATACATAAAACCAATATTCAATATGATCCAGTGTAGCTGATAAATGTGTGTCCCCAAATTCATTGCAGTTGAAATTCAGACAGGGGTTGGGAATTATCAAGTGCAAGTGTGGCAGAGAATGTGAAGGTGAAATTTGGTGAGGTGAAAGGAAAGGGGACTTTCTGGAGAAAACACACACACAGGTCTACCGGTAAATGGAGGAACTGAAGACAGTGTACATGGGGAAGAAGGAGAAACCAAAGGTGACTGGTAGGAGACAAGCCTCCCTTAATGAGGGTATTAATGAACAGTAATTTACTGTCTTCCTCACGCGTCTGTCAGTCTGTCGTACTGTGGGGAAATGGCATTGCATTCATCACCAAAAAAAAAATTTTTTTTCAACCTCTATCCTGAAGTACAATGCTATCAGTGATATGATAATATTCATACATTTGCAAGGAAGACGAGTTAAAATGACTATTATTTAAACTTATGCACCAACCACTAAGGCCAAGATGAAGAAACTGAAGATTTTTATCAACTGCTGCAGTCTGAAATTGATTGAACATGCAATCAGGATGCACTGATAATTACCAGTGATCGGAATGTGAATGCTGGAAACAAGAAGGATAGGTAGTTGGAAAATACGGCCTTGGTGATAGAAAGGATGCCAGAGATCACATGATTGAATTTTGCAAGACCAATGACTTCTTCATTCCAAATATCTTTTTTCACCAACATAAAACGGCGACTATACACATGGACCTCACCAGATGGAATACAGAGGAATCATACTGACTACATCTGTGAGAAGAGACGATGGATAAGCTCAATATCATCAGTCAGAACAATGCCAGGGACCGACTCTGGATCAGACCATCAATTACTAACATGCAAGTTCAACTTAAACTGAAGGAAATTAGAACAAGTCCATGACAGCCAAAGTAAGACCTTGAGTATATACCACCTGAATTTAGAGACCATCACAAGAATAGATTTGACACGTTGAACCAAAAACCAGACGACTTGTGGAATGACATCAAGGACATAATACATGAAGAAAGCAAAAGGCCATTAAAAAGACAGGAAAGAAAGAAAAGACCTAAATGGATGTCAGAAGAGACTCTGAAACTTGTTCTTGAACATCGAGTAGCTAAAGCAAAAGGAAGAAATGATGAAGTAAAAGAGCTGAACAGATTTCAAAGGGTAGCTTGAGAAGACAAAGTATAATGATGACCTGTGCAAAGACCTGGATACAGAAAACCAAAAGGGAAGAACACGCTCAACATTTCTCAAGCTGAAAGAACTGAAGAAAAAATTCAAGTCTCAAGTTGCAATACTGAAGGATTCTACGGGAAAAATATTAAATGACGCAGGAAGCATCAAAAGAAGATGGAATACACAGAGTCACTATACCATAAAGAATTGGTTGACATTCAATCATTTCAGGAGGTAACATATGATCAGGAATCAATGGTACTGAAGGCAGAAGTCCAAGCTGCACTGAAGGCACTAGTGAAAAACAAGGCTCCAGGAATTAACAGAATATCAATTGAGATGTTTCAACAAACCTTGGCAGCACTGGAGGTGCTCACTCATCTACGCCAAGAAATACGGAAGACAGCTTCCTGGCCAACTGACTGGAAGAGATCCATATTTATACCTATTCCCAAGAAAGGTGATCCAACCGAATGTGGAAATTGTAGAACAATATCATTAATAACACACACAAGCAAAATTTTGCTCAAGATCATTCAAAAGTGGCTATAGCAGTATATACACAGGGAACTGCCAGAAATTCAAATTGGATTTAGAAGAGGACGTCAAACCAAGGATATCACTGCTGATGTCAGATGGATCCTGGCTGAAGAAGAGAATAGCAGAAAGATATTTACCTGTGTTTTATTGACTATGCAAAGGCATTTGACTGTGTGGATCATAACAAATTATGGATAGCTTTGTGGAGAATGAGAATTCCAGAACACTTCATTGTGCTCCTGAGGAACCTGTACATAGATCAAGAGGCAGGGGTTCAAACAGAACAAGGGGATACCGCATGGGTTAAAGCCAGGAAAGGCGTGTGTCAGGGCTGTATCCTTTCACCATACCTATTCAATATGTATGCTGAGCAAATAATTCGAGAAGCTGGACTATATGAAGAACAGGGCATCAGGATTGGAGGAAACTCATTAACAACCTCTGTTATGCAGAAGGTGAAGAGGACTTGAAGCACTTACCGATGAAATAAAGAAAACAAAAATCCTTACAACTGGACAAATAAGCAACATCATGATAAACAGAGAAAAGATTGAGGTTGTCAAGAATTTCATTTTACTTGGATCCACAATCAACACCATGATGCAGCAGTCAAGAAATCAAAAGATGCGTTGCATTGGGCAAATCGGCTGCAAAGACCTCTTTAAAGTGTTGAAAACCAAAGATGTCACCTTGAGGACTAAGGTGTGCCTGACGCAAGCCATGAAGTTTTCAGTTGCCTCATATGCATGAGAAAGCTGGGCAATAAATATGGAAGACCTAAGAAGATGCCTTTGAATTGTAGTGTTGGCAAAGAATATTGAATATACCATGGACTCCCAAAAGAACGAACAAATCTGTCTTGGAAGAAGTACAGCCAGAATGCTCCTTGGAAGCAAGGATGGTGAACTGCATCTCACATACTTCGGACATGTCAGGAGGGATCAGTCCCTGGAGAAGGACGCCAAGCTTGGTGAAGCAGAGGATCAGTGAAAAAGAGGAAACCCTAAGCAAGATGGAGTGACACAGTGGCTACAACAATGGGGCTCAAGGATATCAACAATTGTGAGGATGGCACAGGACCAGTCAGTGTTTCATTCTGTTGTGCATGCAGTCACTATGAGTTGGAACTGACTTGACGGCACCTAACAACAACAATTTATGGTCTGAAACCCTGGTGGCATAGTGGTTAAGAGCTTGGTTGCTAACCAAAAGGTCGGCAGTTAGAATCCACCAGGCGCTCCTTGGAAACCCTATGGGGCAGTTCTACTCTGTCCTATAGGGTTGCTGTGAGTTGGAATTGACTCGATGGCAATGGGTTTTTTTTTTTTTTTTTTTTTGTAATTTACTTTCAACTTGGGGCTTGATGGTTCAGGGGTAGAATTCTTGCCTTCCATGCAGAAGATGGGGGCTCGATTCCCAGCCAATGCATCTCTTTCATGCACAGACATGCACCTGTCTTATCAGTGGAGGCATATATGTTGCTATGAAGCTGAACAAGTGTCAGTGGAACTTCCACACTAAGACAGACTAGGAAGAAAGGCCTGGTGATATACTTCTGAAAATCAGCCAATGAAAACACTATGGATCACAACAGTCTGATCCTGTTATGCATGGGGTTACCATGAATCAGGGGCCAACACAATGGCAGCTAACAACAACAATAATCATTTTTAAATAGTATAATATAATCAGTGGGCTAGAGATGCATGTGCTGGTTTTAATCTATACTCTAGAGGCTGTGATTTACCCTACACAGGATTACATACTACTGAAGTGTTTTTGCTAGCTTTCAAAAGATGCTAATCAAAAGATGCTTTCAAAAGATGTCACTTTAGAGGCAGCTACTTTAAGCACTTCACCTCTCTTTCAACACTAAAGGCTTTGTAAATTGGTATAATGGAGGTTAGAAATGGTTTCTTGTTGGTGAAATTGTAGTGTTTAAGATATATGCGTTAGCTAGAAACATGGTATAGGCACTCCATATGTGGATGAACAAGGTAAGAGAAGCTGACGAGCCCAGCCTCAACCTGTGCAATGGTGCCTACAGCTTGATTCTGAAATGATCCTATGTGCATCCACTGGCTTGGAGGTTTCTGATCACCTGATCCTAACGGCGTTGGCAGAACCCTGTCCCCAGAAATGTCACATTTGCTTCACGTTAACCTTTCATTTAAGGTATTGTTAAAAAGCATCTGAAATTCCTGAGAACCAGCTCAGTGACTGTTTTTTATGTACTTCTTACCTACTTACAAACAAGTATTTGTATACACAGCAAAATTTGGTGAGAGCCTTCTTTTACATCTGGAAACAAGACTGAGAGGGAGGAGACCTAAAACCCTTATCTACCTCTAGTATTGGAGGTTACTGATATATACCCCAAAACCCACTTAATTAAAGGTGACTAAATGGATTTAGAGGTCAGTGTGTAGCACATAGGAATGAAGACTTTTGGAAACAAACATATCATAAAAACTCTTAACATTCTTAGATGCATGAAAAAAGGGAATGGTTATGTGTGGCACATACCTGAGAAACAGAAATCAAAACAGCAAATTACAATGGATTTTCATTAAAATTAGAACTTAAACAAGAAAGGCTTTAAGTATCTATAATTTTTATACCACTAAAATAACTGGTTTTCCTAAGAGAATGTTCCTAAGACACTGTAAGATCCCAAATATTATAGAAAGATTATATATATGCAGCTTAGTAAACTGTACTTTATTAAGACCTGCATTTGAAAATTGAAGGGCATTTGATAACTCATTAGCTCTCCCAAAAAGACATACTGGTAAACACAGTTAGGTTGGTATATAAATTATGTATATAATCTGTTTATCCACATATATAATCAATATATATACATACATAACAGTATATATGTGTATATAATGATTATATATATATTGATTATATATGTGTATAGGCAGATACATTTTATGTAATATACATGCGTGTTTTTTTATATATTTGCATATACACACACACAATCAATTCATACACAGACAATACAGATGCATCCAATGCTAAAAGAAAAGGCCATATCTCTCCTCTGCCAAGCAGCATAATATACATTTCTGGCTTGCTAATCTGGAATTTCTAGATTCTTTGGACATGGACATTTGTTGCTGACATCCACCATCAGGCAGAGCTCCCTGACCTGGCTCCACTCCAGGGAAGGCTGCAGAGAAGGCTTCATACCATTCTTGGAAAGCAGTCAGTTATCACATGAAGCCTGATGTCTTAAAAGCAAACAAATTCCACATCGCAGGCTGTTCCCCTATAATGCTAACATTCTTGGTTTTTACATACAACAGTAAAGATGTAAGTCTCTAAACAGAGCCACCTCTATTTTACGATACCAATATTCAAACACAAAATTCTCCACCATTGTAGGCACCATTTATCACCACCAGCAATCTCATTCTCTCAACTCCCAAGCTCGTACTCCTCTTTCTATTATTCACTCACCAACACTTACTGTATACCACGGCACTATGCTAGGCACAGAGAACACAAAACTGTGTAAGACCCAGCTCCTGCCCACAAGGAGCCCAGAGACAGACATTCATATACTTTCTGGGTCACACAAGTTCTAGCATGTCGTTCCTCTTCTAACTACTGCTTAAAAAGGAGTGAGAGGAGGGACAAAAGCCATCTTGTTCCAACCCTTTAATCTATCTTCCTTCCTACTGTTTCTCTTCCTATCCACCTCCAATGGGAACTGGAACTTCACCCTTTTCTTTAATCATTTCAATCTTTAATTTCTCCCAAACACTTCCTCACTGTTTGTAGCGCTCAGCTACCTTCTTCCTTCTGAAGTGCATTCATTTTCCTTTTTAAAAATGCTTTTCTGCAAGGTTTGCTTTCTCGTGAAAAATGCCCTTGGCCTGTATTTTAGGATAACCCATAACTGTTTTGTACAGAAATTATGATAACCAAAATTGCTGCTATTATGTGCTATATGTCATTACTGCCCAAATTTGCCTGTGTTTCCTAGGGCATCTGCAACTTACTGATAGCTCTATGTATACCTTTCTAACTTTCCACTGAGAAGTATACTCATGGAACTAGGAATCGACATGAAAACAATCACAATCTCGAGGAGCTTAGTTTACTGGGCTAATAAGATACACCACAAGGTACTAAAATATTAACCAGAATGTGAACAAACACTGCCCTATGAATGAAACAGTGCTACGGCGGGAGGCTTGGAAGGGGGGATAAAAAGATTTGATTTGTAGAAACTGTAAAATGCAAAGCATTAAGGTCTCACAATATTCATGGCTTTCAGTAAATGCTCATAACCAAAAAGACCCTTAAAGAAGTTCATACCAAGCTGTATTCTAATAAAATATTTAGTAAAAAAAAAAAAAGAACAATAACTTAACCCGAAGAATGTGTGGAGCCCTAAGGATGAAGGACAAGCTAGCTACGCTGACAAGCTCCCCATGGTTTTAACAAACCCATGCCAAAGCATGTCAGATAACGGAGAGAAGGCAGCTGAAGGTCCCTTTCAGTACCCAGGGAGAGGGTGGGTACAATAAAATGCTTGCATGTTCTGAAGCTTCCTTACTAAAAAGGTCAGTTTCTCATTCCTGACATGCGCTTTCTTTCATACACATTCACAGTGGACCACCAACTTCCCTTTGTTACCCCTGTCACTCACAATTCTGTAACTCACCAAAAGCTAAGTTATCCAGAAGAGGACACCTAATCCTTAAGACCTTTTGAGTATGAAAGCATTTCCCTGCAGGATGCATCATTTATTTTTTCTCTCCTTCCTAAATCTTCCCTATTCCTGGGGCATATACACAGGACGAGAGACCCAACCAACCAAATCAGAATTTGTAGGGCTGGCATTTTTTGGAATGGTGTTTTTTCTCCTGTCTCTCCTACCAACCTCATTCCCTTATTCCAGACTTTAAATACAAGGCCATGCACAATCGTGTGAATTTATAGAAACTCAAAGCCACACACCAAGCAGCTCCAACTTTCAGCTCTGAAAGCCTCCCGGGTTGTAGTCAAGGCATGACATGTCCTTTGCGTATTCCCTGGGGTCTGCTTTCAAACCCACACAGGGAGGAGCTGAGGAGCTGCCAGAACTCTGCTACCAGGCCACATCCCAATGAGGAGACATCACCACATGTTCAATCCATTCAGAAGGCCCTTCCTGTTGACCATATCCACAGAACTCTCCATTTAATCAAATTCCATACATTTATTTACCTTGCGTGTTCACCTGATTCACTCCTATACTGGGTGCTGCAGCTACAAAGGTGAATCCTTGAGTAGCTTAAGTCATAGTCAAACTAAGAAGTAAACACTTAAATACAACATGGCATGTGCTAGAACAAATTTGGGCATGAGATTCTACAAGATAGGTTTGTTCCTAGACTCCTCCACCTTCTTCATCCAACCACCAAGTGTTTTCAGTTCCACCATCTAAATTCTTTTGAATCTCTACTCTTCTTCAGCTCCACCATCACCAACTTAGTTCAAGTCATCAGCATCTTGAGACCCCCTGGATCACTTTAGTTGGCTAACTGTCCTTCCTGCTACTAATGTTACTGCTTTCCAAACCATTCTCCACACTGCAGCTGGAGTCATCTTTCAAAGCCCAAATTTGATGTGGTCCCTCACCTCCCATTTAAAAAAATATCAGTGAAATGTTCCACATGACCATCAGACTAAAGTCCAAATCATAATGCTGTTAGTAACCATTTCCTGCCCCTGCTCCCATATCTCACCAGCACCTGGTTCAGCCATATTGAAAAACTTGTAGTACCCCCAAATAACCTCACGTGACCCAGCCCCTGGGACTATGCACAAAAATAATTCCTCCTGCTCAGAACATGAGTCCCATCTCTTCTACCTTTACTTAGCTAGGTGCTCTCAGTCTTTTAAGTTTGGGCTTAGTTACTTCCTCTAAAAGTCTACTAACTCCACTAGATGCCTCTCTATGTTCCTTCCGTAAAACTTTCTAACATGTATTACAATTGCTTGTTAGCTCACCTACCTCCTCTATCAAACTCCAAAAAACTTGCGGGAACTAGATTGGAACCTTACATAGTCTCTTAATATCTGTTGGAAAAAAAAAGAAATCAAAGGACATGAATTATGGTTTGTTTACCTTTATATCTTTTTTCTTAGCATAGTGCCTGACAGCAGCAGATGATTTATTTATTATTTATTGAATGGAAGGTCTAACTCTGCTTGTAGGCTTCAATGTAAGGTTTCAAAAAGTAACGGATCATCTGAGTCTTGAAGGAATAAAAATGGTTCAACCAAGGTTTGGGAAGACCCAGTTGTAATCATGGTGCCAGTGGTTGTCACTCTGGGAAGATCCTCAAATTAAAACAAATGCCAAGCCTACAGATCTGTTAGCCTTGTCTCCTTATACCAATCATGAGTGCCAGAGACAGACTCAGTTGGCCTGTCTTCAGCAATGTGACAAAGTACTTTATTTTGGTACCACAAAAGTCATGTTCTATATTATCGATTCCTGGCTTATACTATTATAACTTATTCAGTGGGCTTCCTTCCTACCTCTGCAATTGTGCCTTCTTATTCTGCTGCCCAATGAAGGTATAAACTGGTACTCCTCTAATTCAGTTACACCAAATAATTAAGACTAATTTTATTTGTACACATGAACTGTGGACAATTGTATGTTGCTGTGAGTCAAACAGTAAAATAGTTGGTTTGTTCTGCTATCACATATGCCCAAAAGTGGGAACAGTATGAAATGAAGTAAAGATATTCATATATCAATGGGGTATTACTAAAATCACCTACTAACAGCAACAAAGATTAAAGCTTTACCAAAATTCTGGTCATATTTGAGAAGCATTCTGCCCGTGCCTTGTGGATAATATATATTCTCAGACTTTTAATGAGAAATCCAAATTTTCTTCAACTACTTCAATACCTTTGGATACTTAAGTACCATAAAAAAAACTATAGTGTGTACTAGGCCCAAAACAGGTGGCCAGCATTATGACTCCATTTAAAAGAAAAAGGTTTTCAAAGACTTCAAATAATATGTTTTTGTTTGTTTAGTTTTTCTTTAGCATAAGACATTAGTTAATTTATACATACTCCATTTAAAATTTGAATTGCATTTCAAATATTTTACCATATAATTTCTCCCTTCGCTACCAGATAGCCTCAGTTACCACCTCCTGGCCAAAAAGAAGCCTTCATTTATTCATTTGACAAATACTTACTATATGCTAGACAGTAGCACTCTAACCTCTCAAAGTAGCCAGTAATTGCTTTGCTGTTCAATCAAAACTATTACTTCTCCATTATATCATTTGATAACAAAGCCCTCTCCTTCTACTATACCAAAGGTCAGCAAACTTTGGCCTATGAGCCAAATCTGGTCTGCCACCTGCTTTTGCAAATAAAGTTTTATTGGAACAAGCCACGCCTATTTATTTACATATACGTATAGCTGCTTTTGCTGCTAAAATGGCAGAGTTAAGTAGCTGTGACAGAGCCCATATGGCCTGTATCATATAACTGGCCTTTTACAGAAAAAGTATGCTAACCCCTGTTCTATATTATTATAACTTATTCTGTGGTTTTCTATGCCATCATACGCTCTTCTTATTCTGTTGTCATTGAAGGTATAAGCTGGTGCTCCCCAGGATTCTGTCAGTCTTTTTCTCACCCGACACATTCTCCTCCCTCCAAGATGGTTCCCAGGGCACCTGAACATCCCTCCATCAAGTTCTACAGTGTAATTACTTGTAAGCTTATCTGTCTTCCCCAACAGACTGGACTCCTTTGAGAGCAGGATCCATGTTCTATTGCTGTAATTCAGCACAGTGACAAGCACACAGCAGACATACAAAAAATATCAACTATGTAGATGAATGCTTATAAAGTATTTTAGAAATAAATACACTTAAATGTTCTAGTTCAAGTTGAAGCTGAAGAAAATTAGAAGGAGTTCATTACAGCCAAAGTACAACTTTGAATATATCCCACCTGAATTTAGAGACCATCTTAAGAATATATTTGACGTATTGAACACTAGTGACCAAAGACCAGACAAGTTGTGGAATGACATCAAGGACATCATACATGAAGAAAGCAAAAGGCCAATAAAAAGACAGCAAAGAAAGAAAAGACCAAAATGGATGTCAGAAGATACTCTGAAACTTGCTTTGAACTTTGAGTAACTAAAGCAAATGGAAGAAATGATAAAGTAAAAGAGCTGAACAGCTAAGATTTCAAAGTGCAGCTCAAGATGACAAAGTAAAATGACATGTGCAAAGACCTGGAGTTAGAAAACCAAAATGGAAGAACACACTCAGCATTTCTCAAGCTAAAGAACTGAAGAAAAAATTTAAGCCTCAAGTAGCAATGTTGAAGGATTCTGCAGGGAAAATATTAGACGATGCAGGAAGCATCAAAAGAAGATGGAAGGAACACACAGAGTCACTGTATCAAAAACAACTGACCTATGTTCAACCATTTCAGGAGGTAGCATATGATCAAGAACTGATGGTACTGAAGGAAGAAGTCGAAGCTGCACTGAGGCATTGGCAAAAAACAAGACTCCAGGAACTGATGGAATACCAAATGAGATGTTTCAACAAATGGATGCAATGCTGAAAGTGCTCACTCGTCTATGCCAAGAAATTTGGAAGACAGATACCTGGCCAATCGACTGGAAAAAAAAAAAAGAAAAAGAGAGATCCATATTTAAGCCTATTTCAAAGAAAGGTAATCCAACCTAATGTGGAAATTATCAAACAATATCATTAATATCACGTGTAAGCAAAATTTTGCTGAAGATTATACAAAAGCAGCTGCAGCAGTACATCAACAGGGAACTGCCAGAAATTCAAGCTGGATCCAGAAGAGGACACGGAATGAAGGATATCATTGCTGATGCCAGATGAATCCTGACTGAAAGTAGAAAATACCAGAGAGATGTTTACCTGTGTTTTATTGACTATGCAAAGGCATTTGACTGTGTGGATCATAACAAATTATGGATAACATTGTGAAGAATGGGAATCCCAGAATACATAATTGTGCTCATGAGGAACCTGTACATAGATCAAGAGGCAATCGTTCAAACAGAACAAGGGGATATCGCATAGTTTAAAGTCAGGAAAGTTGTGCGTCAGGGTTGTATCCTTTCACCATACCTATTCAACCTGTATGCTGAGCAAATAATCTGAGGAGATGGACTATATGAAGAAGAATGAGGCATCAGGATTGGAGGAATACTCATTAACAACCTGCATTTATGCAGATGACACACCCTTGCTTGCTGAAAATGAAGAGGACTTGAAGCACTTACTGATAAAGATCAAAGACCACAGCCTTCAGTATGGATTACATCTCAACATAAAGAAAACAAAAATCCTCACAACTGGACCAATAAGCAACATCATGATAAACAGAAAATACTGGTGTTGTCAAGGATTTTATTTTACTTGGATCCATAATCAATGTCCATGGAAGCAGCAGTCAAGAAATCAAACAATGCATTGCACTGGGCAAATCTGCTGCAAAAGAATTCTTTAAAGTGTTAAAAAGCAAAGATGTCATCTTAAGGACTAAGGTGCGCCTGAACCAAGCCATGGTTCAATCACCTCATATGCATGTGAAAGCTAGGCAGTGAATAATGAAGACCAAAGAAGAAGAATTGATGCCTTTGAGTTATGGTGCTGGTGAAGAATGTTGAATACACCATGGAACTCTTTCTTGGGAGAAATACAGCCAGTATGTTCCTTAGGAGCAAGGATAGGGAGACTTCGTCTCACATACTTTGGACATGTTATCAGGTGGGACAGTCCCTGGAGAAGAACATCATGCTTGGTAAAGAAGAGGGTCAGTGAAAAAGAGGAAAACCCTCAACAAAAAGGGCTGACACAGTGGTTGCAACAGTCGGCTTAAGCATAACAACGATCATGAAGATGGCACAGGACCGGGCAGTGTTTAGTTCTGTGGTCCATAGGGTGGCTATGAGTGGGAACTAACTGGACAGCACCTAACAACAACAAAAAAGTTTAGCTGTGGTTCCCTGGTGAAAAGCTAATCATTCAATTCATGAAGTTTCTAGTCTTTTGTAATATGAGTTTTGACCTTTCTGTAGGCGGCATGGGTGACAAATTGGAAACCCTGAACAGAGCACTTCTCATCTAGATAAGGGCTGAAAGTCTGGCTTTGCCATTTACTAGTTTTTTTTTATGATCTTAGTTAAGGTGCTCCCTCTTGGAGCCTTAGTTGCCTCATCAGTGAAATGGTGATAATGGAATAATACCTATATCTTATGAAGTTGTTGTGAAAACAAGGATGTGTATAAAATACCTAGCACTATGTCAAGCAATTTTGCAGGTGTTCCATAAACAGGAGCTATTATTAATTTTTATAGACAAGCTCTTCTGCTTTGGGACTCCAAGTACATTGACAATGAACATGGCTGTAATTGTCACTGCTTTTCACAGCAGGATCCCAGGCTCAGGTAGTAGCTTTATACTTCAAACGATAAAAGCAAGTGATTGGATCTTATATTAACAAAATTTCCCTTCAATATAAAACATGCAAAGCCTAAAAAGAGAGCTTTTCCTCATCCCCCACATTGCCTCATCAGTTAAAAAGCTTTAGTGTTGATACTAAATCAAAGCATCAACCAACTATTCTGTAAGTTCTTTTCCCCATAGATTTTACCATGACTTTTTTTTTTTTAAAGGTATAGCACATACCTTAAAATTCAGACTGCAAAATTTTTAAAAGGGATTATTGTAGTAATCAAAAGGACAGTATTGAGCAAGCCAATTTTTAAGGCCTCACGATTTCAAAGGTACTTTTTTCTAAGCTAATACGAGGTGTGTGTGTGTTTAATTTCACCTTTCTTTAAAGGGAAAGGCTATCACACTGGGGCTGGAATAGAAGATGCTTGAATTTTGTGTGTGTCAAAATAAAAAGGGAGGGGTCAAAATCTCATAAGACCAGACTTAATGGTCTGACTGAGACTAGAAGGAACCCGGTGGTCACGGCCCCCAGACCTTCTGTTGGCCCAGGACAGGAACCATTCCTGAAGCCAACTCTTCAGACATGGATTGGACTGGACAATGGGTTGTAGATAGATGCTGGTGAGGAGTGAGCTTCTTGGATCAGGTGGACACTTGAGACTACGTTGGCATCTCCTGCCTGGAGGGGAGGTGAGAGGGTGGAGGGGGTTAGAAGCTGGTGAAATAGACGCGAAAAGAGACTGGAGGGAGAGAGCGGGCTGTCTCATTAGGGGGACAGTAATTGGGAGTGTGTAGCACGGTGTAGGTGTATATGGGTTTTTGTGTGAGAGACTGACTTGATTTGTAAACTTTCACTTAAAAAAAAAAGCACAACAAAAATTATAAAAAATAAAAAAAAAACAAAAAGGGGGAGTTACACCAGGAAATTCACCAAAAAGGAAACACATACACATCCCAGCAGCTTTTAAAAAACATTTGGAGGGGCTAGCAATTCAGGGAAAAGAGTGGGGTTTTAAGTTAATTAGAGGAAAAGCTCTTCCACCTATACCCCCAAATTGATGCTGTAGTGCATCACATGACTATGATAGATGGTCATGGCTCTGTCATTTATCTTTTGGAGTGAAACTAGAGAATTCAGGCAGATCCCACTGAGCATTGATCATGGAAGTGCTATCCTATCCATTCCCAGGAGAGAACATTGAGAGGTCAGCAGGACATGCGCACATGTGGGTGGGTGTGTGTATGCATATGCATTCGCACACACATGCATCAAGCCTGAATATTTCCTCTTCCCTTCCAATCCGACATGTTTTAAAAGGGAGGGAAGTGTGAAGTCGACACCCAAAACAGAACTCTTCAGTAATTTCTACAGACTGATCTGCCCCACACTGACCAGACTCTGCAGATAGTTTAGTCTAGAAAAAAACCACAGCTTCTATCTGAGCTCTGGCTCCTAAGAAGAAACCACAGGGTGGTAGGGGTGGGTTGGGGTAGTGGAGTCCTCTACTTGGCTTTTCTTACCAACCTAACTGATCCTGCTTCATTCACAATAAACAGTCTCCTGAATGTACACTGGGCAGGTGGATACACATCCTGGCTATTATTATTATTTTTTTGTAGCTCTAACATAGCTTTGTAAGATCAGCTGGTATTTTTTTCACTGAGCCAAAAGGTTGGGGGTTGGGCAGAGCAGTGTTTCAGGAGCAGAGCTGAATATCAGAGGAGGGCAAAGGGCACCATGTGATCTACTGAGTGCCTCTGCTTTCCCCTTATTACAGACATTACCATCCACTCAACCAGGAGGGGAGAAGGTGGGTCAGAATAGCAGGTTAAATGCATTAAGGTTTTTACCCCTTCTGCCCTACAAATCCCACAAGTGCAACTAATGAGACAATGTTTAGAGGCAGAAAAAAACTGCATAGTAGCAGTGGGTGCATTTTGATTTACATGAATCAAAAAACTTAAAAAAAAAAAAAAGTAAATAAATCAGGGAGCTATCTTTTTCACATGGATTCTTTTAGAATGTAAATGCCTTTTTTTTTTTAACATTTTATTTTGGTTTGGGTGACAGTTTACAGAGAAAATTAGTTTCCCATTCAACAATTTATACACATTTTGTTTCCTGACATTACTTGCAAGCCCCTCAATGTGACAGCACTCTACCCACTTCCTCCCTGAATTCCCCATTTTCATTTGTCTATTTTTCCTGCCTCTTCCTACCTTCTGAGCTTAGTTTTTGGGCAAAGGGTGCCCTTTTGGTCTCCTGTGGTTGATTGTCCTGAAGACTATGACCCTCACTGGTGTTCAGTTTACTTTATAGGCCTGTCTATTATTTGGCTGAGAGGTGATCTCCGGGAGTGGGTTCAGTAACAGGTTTGAAATATGTCTAAGTGCCTTAGCCTCAGGGGTTTCACCAGTCTCTATCAGACCAGTAAGTCTGGTCTTTTTTATGAATTTGAATTTGGTTCTACATTTTTCTCCCTATCTATCCAGGACCTTCTACTGCGATCCCACTTAGAGAGGTCCGTAGTGGCAGCCAGGCAACATCTAGTTCTTTGAATGCCCTTTCAAGCATTTAAGTAATTGGGTCACACACAGCGTGTTTAGAATATTTTTTGCGTAAATCAAGAGATACTCTTTAACAAACCAGGCACACAAAAAAATCTGTTTCAGATTTCTAACTACTTAAACAACAACAACAACAACAAAAACCTAAGTTAATTATTGCCCTTCAGAATAGAACGGGAAGATTATAAAAGTGACTTTTGAAATAATCATAGAGCTAAGATTACCCACATAAATTCTCGACATATTATAGTTAATACATAATTAGTGTTTTGTTTTGTTGATGGGGGTAAGAGTGGAGAATCTAAAAAAGAAAAAAAGCCCTTGTGTAAGGGAGAAACGCAGTAAAACAGCAGTTTTCAAACTGTTCTCTGCCTCCTGAAAGTGTTTCCAGGTTTCTGCAAACAATAAGGTATTATCTGCCAAATACAGAAAATGCCTAAGGAGGTAACCTGTTCATTGCTTTTATCTTTGTTTTTTTTTAATGTTGGAGCGCTGAAGATTTCATTTTAGCAAAGAATTCTGTTGCCAAAAAAAGTTTGAAACTATTGTTTGAAAGGTGCCATGCAGTCTGTACAGAAGACGGCTTGGGGAAACAAACCCTGACGATGCACTCAGGAGACCTTTCCTGGGGCCCTTAACTCCTGTTATGACTTCAGTAGTAATTCACCAGCATTAAGAAACATTAATTAAAACTCAAGGGTAGTGTTGCACAACTGAGTAATGTAACTGCTGTCAATGAGTTTTACACCTGTAAAGGGCTGAACTAGAAAAAATTAAAAATAAAGCATTACTCCTAGAAAAAACATTTATATTCATAGGTATGAAAGCCCAATTTAGTGAATTAGAAAAGAAAAAACTACAGGATGTATATCACTTCAGTATCTCTTTCTGTGAGAAAACCGGTAAAATACAGTGGCAAATCATATCAAAGGGAGAAAAAACAAGGCAGCATAATAACGAACAAGCACACACAAAAAAACTAAGCAATCAATTATATCTATCTATGAATACTTTTCAAATGGTTTTAACATGCTTTTTATTTTTTAAAAAAGTCTGTGAAGAACTATGAGTTAAAACATCAATATCTCAAAGACCAGGTAATTCCTCATTATATTAGTAATTGCATATTATTGACAGCCATACAATCATTGTTTAAAAATTTTAATACCGCTCAGCTGGGGAGGGGGGCAGTAAAATGAACCACCTTATGCCCATTTTCTCTACTTTTGTATATGGCTGAAATTTTCCATAATAAAGTGTGTTTTGTTTGCTTTTTTTTTTTTTTAAGTCTTGACAGGCCAGATACTGTTATTAGAGGCTAAACTTCACGTGCCTCAATTATAGACCAGGAGGTTTGAGTGGGCCGTGAGAGATATTGATCCCTCTTTAGCATGTATAATCTGGCATTCAGAATAGCTCCCACTGTTGGGGTTTTTTTTTTTTTTTTTTCCCTACACTCATTTCCTCTCTATACCAGGGATATTGTAGAATCTGACCACCCAGGTACAAATAACTGTGGCTCAGCACATCCTCCAGATCAATGATTGCAATAAAGCCAGCCCATCTCATCAAAAATCCTTCTCCCCCTTTCACTTCACTTGGAAGCTCTAAAAATAGCAAAACAATCCAAAGACAAAGTGACTAAGGTAATTTCCCACAGAAATACAGAGGCACATTACTAAGCCAACTCAGACTAAGGGTAAGTATTTTTTACCCAGTGTCGAGTTACGTTTGCTAAAAAATAACCACCACTAACACCATCACAGAGTCCTGGTAGTACAGTAGTTAAGAGCTTGGTTGCTAACCAAAAGGTTGGCTGTTCGAATCCACCAGCTTCTCCTTGGAAACCCTATGGGGTTGTTCTACTCTGTCCTACAGGGTCGCTATGGGTCAGAATTGACCTGACAGCAATGAGTTTGGTTTTTAATGAGTGCATCACCACCAACACCATCCTCTTAACCCTCTTTGAAATCAGACAGGAAAACAAACTAGAGTGGCAATGTGGCTTGGAAAAAGCACCTAACTAATTAACAGGAAAGCTAATAAATATGAAGCCATTTTATTTAAAGCTCAATGCTACAGTATCAGTTGGATTTACACCTCTTTGGGTCCCAGTTTGCTCCCCTATAAAAAATGAAATCAACCTCCCTGTGATCTAAGGCCCCTCCTGGGCATAAAGTTTACGAGTTTAAAGCTCTAACTATCATACCTAAAACCAGCTCTATTTTAGTCTCTTCTTCTATAAACTATTCTATTAAAGACAAGAAAATAAGCATTGGAGTGGTTAAAAATGAAAGGTGGTCCCAGCCAGACTTCATCCGAGTAAATTAAGTTTAGACTGTAGAATCTGTAGTGGTTCTTCACAAATATTCCTAGCACAGTCCCTCTCCTGTTCCCACGCATACTTTATTCTAAAAGGAAATTCACTTCAGGAAGTAATTATCAAGCACATATTACAAATTTTTATAATAGCAAGTAAGTATTATAGATAAAGATCAGAGAAATACCGACCCTTTCTTTTTCTTTTCCAGTTTTGTGGTATAATTATACAATAAACTGCACATACTCAAGGTATACAATTAGAAAAGTTCCGTCACATGTATACACTAGTGTATTGGGATTGAAGGAAGACTCATTAACAACCTGCAATATACAAATGACACAACCTTGCTTGCTGAAAGTGAAGAGGACTTGAAGCACTTACTGATGGAGATCAAAGACTACAGCCTTTAGTATGGATTACACCTCAACATAAAACAAAAGTCCTCACAATTGGATCAATAAGCAATGTCATGACAAATGGAGAAAAGGTTGACGTTGTCAAGGATTTCATTTTACTTGGATCCACAATCAACATCCATGGAAACAGCAGTCAGGAGATCAAGCAACGTGTTACACTGGGCAAATCTGCTGCAAAAGACCTCTTTAAAGTGTTAAAAAGCAAAGATATCACTTTGAGGACTAAGCTATGCCTGACCCAAATCATAGCATTTTTAATCACTCATAGACATGTGACAGCTGAACAACAAATAAGACTGAAGAACTGATACATTTGAATTATGATGTTAGTGAAGAACACTGAATATACCAGAGGTGTATGTTGAATATAACTTTTATCTGTTTATTTTCTATTTGTGTATCTTTATCAGTAAAGTGTCTGTTCAAATCTTTTGCATATTCTTTAAATGATGAATACTGAATGTGCCAGACTGCCAGAAGAGTGAACAAATCTGTCTTGGAGGAAGTACAGCCAGAACACTCCTTAGAAGCAAGGAGGGATCAGTCCCTGGAGAAGGACATCATGCTGGGTAAAGTGGAGGCTCAGCAGAAAAGAGGAGGACACTCAAGCACATGGATTGACACAGTGGCTGCAACAATGGGCTCAAACACAGAAACGATTGTGAGATTGGCACAAGACCAGGCAGTGTTTCATACACAGGGTCACTATGAGTCGGAACTGACTGGATGGCACCTAACAACAAACAATGATACACCAGTGAAATCATCATCACAATTAAGATAATGAATATATCCATAAATTCCAAAAGCTTCCGCCTGCACCTTTGTAATCTTACCCTCCTAATCTGTCCCCTCTTCTCCAACCTCAGATAACCATTGATCTGCTTTCTGTCACTATAGATTAGCTTGCCTTTCCTAGAGTTGTACACCAATGGAATCATACACTCTGTGTTCTTATTTGTCTGACTTGTCTCACTCAGTTTAATTATTCTGAGATCCGTCCACATCGTTGCATGTATTAATACTTCGTTTCTTTTTATTGCTAAGTATTATTCTATTGTATTTTTATCCATTCACTTGTTGATGGACATTTTGGTCGTTTCCAGTTTTAGGCTATCACAAGTAAAGCTGTTACGAAGATTCACGTACAGGTGTTTAGAATGGCTGGGTAATATATACGGTGTATGCCTAGCTTTTTAAGAAACTGCCAAACTATTTTCCAGTTTGGTTGTACAATTTTGCATTCTCACCAGCAGTGTGTCAGAGTTCCAGATGTTCCACATATACACTGATGCTCGTTACTTTTTAGTTTCAGCCATCCTTTATTGGGTGTATAGTAGCATCTCATTGGGGTTTTCCTTCCCTTTTGCCA
This sequence comes from Elephas maximus indicus, assembly GCF_024166365.1. Taxonomy (NCBI): domain Eukaryota; kingdom Metazoa; phylum Chordata; class Mammalia; order Proboscidea; family Elephantidae; genus Elephas; species Elephas maximus. The sequence continues at coordinate 122,879,848 of NC_064820.1, forward strand.
GTAGCTAATGAAACTGAGTACCTTTTATCTATTTATTTGCTACTGTATATCTTTATTGGTAAAGTCTGTTCAAATCTGTATGTTCTTTAAATGATGAGACTTTATATGGGCTGTTTCATCTTTATATTACTGGGTTTTAAGAGTTCTTCATGCATACTAAATACAAGTCTTTTGTCAGATACATGTTTTGCCAATATTTTTTCCCAGTTACTTGCCTTTTCATTTTAATAACAGTGCCGTTTGAAGAGTAATTTATTAATTTTTTTCTTTTACTATTCATGCTTTTTATGTTATGTTGAAGAAATCTTAAGTTAGGGAACCCAAACCAGGTTAGAACATTTTCTTCTATAAGTTTTATAGTTTTAGCTGTTACATTTAGGTCTATGACCCATTTCAAGTTCATTTTTGTGTATGTGTGACGTTAAGAATAAGGTGCAGAGTTTGGCAATTTTTCCAGCATCATTTGTTGGGAAGATTATAGCTTCCCCCTTGACTTGCCTTGTAATCTTTGTAAAAATCAACTGACCATATATTTGTGGGTCTATTTCTGGACTCTCTATTATGTTCCATTGAGTTAATTGTCTATCTTGTTGCTAAAACCACACTGCCTTAAATACTGTAACTTTATAAATTTTGAAATCAGGTATTCTATGTTCTCCAGCTTTGTTCTTTTTCAAAGTGATTTTGGCTAGCTTAAATCCTTTGTATTTCTATATGGATTTTAGAATCAGCTTGCCAATTTCTACAAAATGCTTCCTGGGATTTTCATTGAAATTATAGATCAATTGGGAAAGCATATCATAGCAACGCTGAGTCTTCTGATCCATGAATATCATATTTCTCTCCATTTATTTAAATTTTCTTTCACTTCTCTTAGCATGTTTGTATTTTTCAGTGCAGTAATCTTGACATCTGTTGTAAAATTTATCTCTAAGTATTTTATAGTTTTGATACTATCGCAAGTGACATTGGTTTGTGAAACTAGATGTTAGATAAAATCACTTTGGTGTCAGTGTAATTCCAATTTCTGATTGTTCATTCCTGGTATATAGAAATAGAATGGATTTTTCTATATTCCCCTTGTATCCTGTAATCTTGGTTAAATTCACTTATTAGTTGTAGTAACTTTTTGTAGATTCTGTACGATTTTCTATATGGACAATTATGTTGTCTGTAAATGAAGACAGTTTTATTCCTTTTACTTCCTTTTCTTGCCTTTTTGCGCTGACTAAAACAATGCTGAGTAGAAGCAGCAAGATGCTTGCCTTGTTCCCAATCTTAAAGGAGAATGCTTTCAGTTTTTCTTATATATCAAGTATGATGTTAGCTGGAGTTTCTTTCTTTCTTTGTAGTTGCCTTTTATCAGATTGAGAATGTTCCCTTCTATTCCTAATTTCCTGAGAGTTTTTATCATGAATGAATTGATATTTTGTTAAATTGTTTTTCCACATTTACTAAGACTCACAGGAGACAAAGCCAAGATGGCGGAATAGACAGATGCTTCCAGTGAGCCCTCTTACAACAAAGACCAGAAAAAACAAGTGAAACGAGTATATTTATGACAAGCTAGGACCCCTGAACATCAAAGGCAAACTTAGAAAATAAACTGAGGCTAGGGGGAGGAAGAGACAGTTCAGAAGTGGAGAGAAGTTACCGGACCTGAATTGTGGGGAGCTCTCAGGCACCATTCCTGGAGCAGCAGTAGTAGGCTGGTACTAGCGTTCCGCCACAGTTTCCTCAGGGAGAAGCAGCCAGCTACACAGCCTACTCACACCTCCAGAACCAGAGAAGAATGGTGCTCTTGGCAAAAGCTAAGTGCTTGTGTATATTTTACACCCCCCTTCCCAAACTGGCTTCAGCAGCTAACTTCCCTGGGTCTGAGGTAGGCCCTGTTAAGCGCCTAGAGCCAACCTCCCAGCCTTGGAGAAGGAATAAATTTGCAACTGAGAGAAAAGATAATTTGCCAGCTCCACTAACCGGGGGAGCTCAGGACAGAAGCAGCTCCTGTCCAGGCATAAACAGTCCATGGGCTTTGAGTACCTTTCACCTCTGGATGGACCTGTGTGGGCCTATTTCAGGAGGCAGACTCCAACCATTTCAGCTGTGTGGTGGAGAGGTGGGTGTTTGATGTTTGACATTGCTTTCCCGATTAAACAGGGTCCTTCACCTACCCATGTCAGGGGCCTAAGGACTGGTGGCTCCACTCAGGTCACCCAGCCACCCATGACAGTGGTCCAAGGATAACTGGTACCTACAAGTCCTTACAATCAAAAACATTGGGTGCTCATGGTTCGTCTGCGGAACCCACCTACCAATATGCTCTAGGGAACAGGGACACGTTTCCCTCAGAGCCACATGGGGGATGATTCTCAGCCCCCTGCCTTGTTCAGAGGGTGACCCCCTGCTGCAACCAGATACCGGTATCTACACCAATCACCCCTGCCCCTCTAAGACTGTAGGACAGAGCCTGTACCACACACTTGATGATCAGCTACCTGGACACCTGAGCTGAATTCATACAAGAAATGTGAATGGACTCCTAGACTGATATACCTGATAACAGCTCTAGCCATCTGGGGACAGAACATCAGAGCTCCAAAGGCAAAAATAATCAAGCTAGCTCACTCAAGCAACCCAACTGGGCATATCAAAACAAAACAAAGCAAGAAGCTACGACACAGTAAGCAAACATAAAATAAACTAATACAATAACTTATAGATGGATTGGAGACAACAGTCAATATCAAGTCACATAAAGAAACAGACCATGATCACTTAAACAAGCTCTCAAAACAAAGAATCAAAGGATCTTCTAGATGAAAGTGACTTCCAGGAATTACCAGAGGCAGAATACAAAAGATTAATATACAGAATCCTTCAAGACATCAGGAAGGAAATGAGGAAATACGTAGAACAAGCCAAGGAACGCACAGATAAAACAACTGAAGAAATTAAAAAGATTATTCAGGAACATAATGAAAAATTTAATAAGCTGGAAAAATCCATGGACAGACAGCAATCAGAAATCCAGAAGATTAACAATAAAATTGCAGAAGTAGACAACTAAATAGAAAGCCAGAGGAGCAGAATTGAGCAAGTGGAAGGCAGAATTTGAGCTTGATGATAAAGACTCATATAATTTTCCTTCTTTAGTCTGTCAGTGTGGTGAATAACACTGATTTTTAAATGTTTAATCAGCCTTGTATTCCTGGGATTAACTCCACTTGGTCATGATGTACTCTCATTTTTATATTGTTGGATTTGATTTGTTCAGAATTTTTACATCTATGCTCGTATGAATATTGGCCTGTATTTTTCTTTTACTCCAATGTCTTTTCTGATTTTGGTATCATGGTGAGGTTGGGAAGTGTTCCTTCTGCTTCAGTTTTCAGGAAGAATTGTTGTACAGTTGGTTTTATGTCTTACTCAAATTTAAGACCTCACCAGAAAAGCTAGGTCCTGTCTTATCTAGTAATATTCAAAAGACCCAGGGCCAACTGCAATATCTCTGTCAGATGTTGAATATATAACAGGATAAAAATAAAATTAGTATAGGAATGTATAGGAAGGAGAGATTATGTAATTCTTACTTGGGGAGAGAAGAAGGGAATACTCAAATCATATTTCAAAATGGCATACAGTCCTGTTGACACACAGTCCTGTTGTTGACTTATGTGGCACTGATACAGTGCCAGGCACTCTTTTAGGATCCAGGAATGCAAAGAGGACCAAGACTTGACCCTTGGCCTCAAGAGGATTCCGAGTACAGCAGCAGTGGGAAGAGATATGCACTCTACAGAACACCTAACCTTAAGATAGTTTAGAGAACGGGTCTTCAAGGAAGAGTCCCTGAGGGTATGACATCTGAGCAATCAGATACAAAGGCACTAAAGGCAAAGCCTATCCCAGTTTTCATTACAGCTTAGTGCCTGGGGCTCAGATATTTTTCTTCAAATTCAAAGTTAAGCAGGGTTTGCCAGGCTAAGGAGGTCCCCCTTGGAATCCTTTTAAGGCACCAAGGTACATAGGCCCTTGGGAAGCATTTGAGTTTTTGAAACTAGATGTTAGATAAAATCAGGTGGGTGTCAGTGTCAAGCCTGTGATAGAAAGACTGGCTGCAGGGACAGGGAGCATGCAGCTAATAAGTGGCAGAGATGGAATTTGAACCTAGGTTATCTGACTCTAGATAGAACACATATTCTTAATAATTTTTAACACTATATTTGAATAATTTGTAATTTACAGGCTTAGAAAACTCAAGAGTGTATAGCAACTTATCAGGGTAATATGTCAATCATGTCTGTATCATCCCTGTCTCCTCCTTGATACCCTCTAGCCTGGTCGTTTCCAAACCTGGCTTATCAGGTTCTTGGAGAGATTCTTTCAGACCCTAAATCCCTACTTTGTACAATACCCCTGTCTATGCCTGAATGCTCAGACTAGGAATAGTGGTCTACTCTGTCTGCACAGTATATTAGAGGGCTACATCTCATTAGTGGCCTGGGCTAACACACTCTTAATTTCTATTCATAGGTCCTACAAGTGGGAATAAGTATCCCATGAATTCCAAAAAGACACATCTAATCCCATTCTCATATGAACATCCTTCAAAAACCTAAAGTCAGCTATCATCTCCTCTTCGGGCTTCTCTTCTTCAAGTTACTTTTGCTCTATTAATAGGGTCCCTCAAGCATTACTTGTAAGTCCTATTTGGTTTCCTCTCTAACCACTGTTATCACTTATGTTAATTTCCATTTTCATGAACTTCAATTAACTGTCACTTCTAACACTTAGGCTTTAAGCTTCATTGCCACCACACTGATATTTGAAATAATGCTTTTAAAAAAAAATAGACTTGGAAGTATTTATAGATCAGTTAATTCTACTCTAACCCTACTACCTTTTCAAGTTCAAAATAAGATACTATTTAAGCGGGGCACACCAGTACATTATTTCCTCTTTTGACCCTTAATTTCTTTTTCCCCACCTTCTCCTTAAAAGTCTGCTCTTACATAGTTAATGCATGCAAACTACTTTTCTTTATTCCAAATCTGAATTGGAGGGGCTGTAAACTAAAAATGCCTTTTTTCCTGGAGGAAGTATCTTTAACTTTAAGCATTTTCTGATGGTGGTATAACCATTAAATCATTTAAGCTCACTGCAGGAAAATCAGAAGCCTTTTAAGGCTCCCAGACTCAGCGAACAGAATGTTTTCTTCTGTGTAAATTTCAAAAGTTCCACCGGTAATCCAAACAACAGCTCCTCAAACAGGAGTCAATAGACGAAAAACTTTCAACTGAAAGGTCATAAAAAGAACCTTTCTGAAGTACAAACAATGGCCATGTGTAGCTGCTACTAACTTCAAATCTTTTACAGATGCAACAAGATAAGTCCAAGTTCACACTCCCTTTCACAGGAACAAATTCAAACACAGAATAGGAATGTGGCTCCTTAGAAAAAACTTTTGTCAGAGAATCAATTACACAGTCTAGAGAGGCTGAAAATTGAACAAAAGTTGGCATATAGACCATTGGTGAGGTGCCCAAATAGGATATAAGAGATGTAGAAGTGGTTGTTCTGCTCCCAGGCAGTTTACACCCAGGTTGTAAAGAAAGACACTGAAGAACAAGGCCATGTACACAAGAGCCAAACAGAAACTGGTACCTGTACAATACTTTTATCGCTTCCCTAAAGCCTTTACATACATTGCCTTACTTGGTGATATCCTGTGAAATGGGAATTTACAGAGTTGATACAGAGTCACTGATGTCAACCTCACAAAACTGGTTATCTCAGTTGTGACCTGGACCCAGGTATGACACTAATCCTTATGTGTTTTCTCCCATATCCCACTGAACTAACATTATCAATGAATTTTGTTTCTAAAGCAATCCCATTGAGGTGTTCTGGTCATCACTATGCTAAAGACTTCATCTATGCTCCAATCCACCCCAAGTACTCACCATTTAAACACTGATACCATGTAGAATTGATCTACCTCTAAGAGCTAAACACCAAGATTCCCTTTTTTAACAAAAATCTTTTGACTACCCTTCCACTTCTCCCACAAACTCCTACTGAACTTTCTCTAAACCTCAAGAGTCACCTCCTGACATTCACTGAAAATCGGTGAAATTTAGCTAAATTCCCCCATTCACTCCTTCTGAACACTCACACCCTCATCCACCCTCAACTTCAGCAAGCACTTCATGATGGCAAGCCCCAGATTCCTTTGCCTCCTTGATCTTCTACATAATTACAATGGGAGGGTGGAAATCACAATCCAGGAAACCTATACCAGTCACCTCCTCTGTTCCTGGGTCATGGATGTGTGCTGGATAGTCACAGACACATGGCTCATTAGGGTACCAGGAAGCAGTGGGAATCATGCAATGCCAGAATAAGAATGTTAGATAATCTCATCAGATGCTTTCACTTTAGAAATGACAAAACCAAGATTAAAGAGAGTGAGCTAGCAGATGGCAGAGTCTGCACTAACACAAGAAAACTTCCTTGTTGGGGGTGGAGGGGGGCGGTTATTGAGATACTTAATGGATCAGAAGAGCCGGGATAGAACCAAAAACAGTAGCATGGAATCCCTAGCAAGAGACTAATGTGAGTGGACAGGTAGAAGCTATGTTGGAGAAAAATGAAATGAGATGCTCAAATTTTAGTTAATAATCAACAGGAAGGAGCCCTGGTCGTGCAGTGGTTAAATGCTCAGCTGCTAACCAAAAGGTCAGTATTTGGAGAAAGATGTATTAGTCTACTTTTGCAAAGATTTACAGCCTTGGAAACCCTGTACGGCAGTTCTACTCTCTGTCCTGTAGGGTTGCCATGAGTCAAAACAGACTTAAGGGCAATGGGCTTGGTTTGTTTTTGTTTTTTAAACAACAGAAAATCTATGAACATTACTGCACAGGAATGCAACATGATGAAAAGGTTTGGAGAAGATTGCTCTGGCAGCCAGGCATAGAATGAAATCAGGCTTTCAAATGATAGCTTGCATTTTCAAATTAAGTTATGTGTATGTTTAAATGCCACAACATCTGCAAGTAACTGGCGATTTTGGTGTGAGGGTCTGGAGTTATTAAAGCACCATTTTAGAAGAAAAGATGGTGCAAGTCAAATAATTTCCATATGCTTTTCACAAGCTTTGAATTAAGCTAATTGAACACTTTCTAAAAGCAATAATGAACACTATCCCCTAAAATGTTAAAAGTGTTTATCTCTGGAATATAAAATTATGGGTAATTTAAATTTTTAAAATTCTAACTTTACAATGGTTTTCTTTGCAGTATTATCTGTACTTTGCATATTTACTTTCTATACCTTTGTAAATGAGTATAAGGGGAAGAACGCCTTATATAATAGTAGTGGTATCAGAGAGAGTGAGTTCAAAGTCTGCCTCTGCTATTAACCAGCTGAGTGGCTTCAATTTGGGTACTTTACTGATCTTAATAACCTTTTTTGCATCTGGAAATGGGGAAAATTGTACTTTATGTATTATTGCAAAATTAAGAATGTATATTACTATTATTTGCTAAGGATAAAGCAATGTGGATGTTAGAGATATTTAATAGTAGCAGCGACATCAACCAAAATCAAGCCTCAGTTTTCATTTCACTTTTTCAACCAAAGTGACAAGACAATATATTTCTAAAAGAGACTAACTGATAATGTTGTACAATACTACAGCATTACCAAACTTTGGATGGTTAATAAAAATTGCTCATATTTCTCCAGACACATTTTATCTTCTTATAATTTTCTGTGCCTACTTTACCTCTAGGGTAACAACTATCAGTGGTATTTCAATACCATCTTCAAAGAATAAATTTCCCACTGTCATGGATTGGATTATGTCCCCCCAAAAATGTGTGTAGCAAATTGGTTAGGCCATGATTCCCAGTACTGTGTGGTTGTCCTCCATTTTGTGATTGTAATTTTATGTTGAGAGGATTAGGGTGGGATTGTAACTCCACCATTACTCAGGTCACCTCCCTGATCCAATGTAAACGGAGTTTCCCTGGGGTGTGGCCTGCACAACCTTTTATTTCTCAAGAGATGAAAAGAAAGCAAGCAGAGAGTTGGGAACCTCATACCACCAAGAAAGCAGCACAGGGAGCAGAGCGTGTCCTTTGGACCTCAGGTTCTGGCGCTGAGATGCTCCCAGACTAAGAGAAGGCTGACGCATCACAAGGACCTTCCTCCAGAGCCAACAGAGAAGGAAAGCCTTCCCCTGGAGCCAGCACCCTCAATTTGGACTCCTAGCCTACTGGACTGTGAGAGAATAAACTTTTCTTTGTTAAAGCCATCCACTTGTGGTATTTCTGTTATAGCAGCACTAGATGACTAAGACACACACTGTATCCAATGCACTAGAAAATATAAGCATTATTGACTCTGTCAAATAATCTTAGCTTCTATAAAAGACGCCAAAAGATTAGAGAAAACAATGTGAAACATCACCAAAAGATACTATACACTGTGTGGTATATAACCCTGACCCAAGCCATGGTGTTTTCAATCACCTCATATGCATGTGAAAGCTTGACAAAGAATAAGGAAGACTGAAGAAGAATTGATACCTTTGAGTTATGGTGTTGGTGAAGAATATTGAATATACCATGGACTGACAGAAAAACAAATCTGTCTTGGAAGAAGTACAGCCAGAATGTTTCTTAGAATCAAGGATGGCGAGACTTCATCTCACATACTTTGGACATTTATCAGGAGGGAACACTCCCTGAGGAGGAAATTATGCTTGGTAAAGTAGAAGGTCAAGGAAAAAAAGGAAGACCCTCAATGAGATGGACTGACACAGTGGCTGCAACAATGGGCTTAAGCATAACAACAATTGTGAGGATGGTGTAGGACAGGGCATTGTTTCATTCTGTTGTACATATAGGGTCACTATGAGTTGGAACTGATTGATGGCACCTAACAACAACATGTAACCAAACCTCAGATGATTCAGACATCCATTTTCTAAATATTTCATTCCTGAGGTAGACCAAACTTTACAAAATTCAAGTAATCTATATGGGGACTTTCAAATTAGAGAACATGGTTCCCAAGTTTGATGTCAGCTCCTGTTTTGTAGCTGTGACACTTGGTTCACTCATGTAACTAATCTTTGTACTTTAAGTGAATATGATTTATAGAAGATCTCCTCCCCACTTTTTTCCTCTTTAAACAAAGGTCAAATTACATGTTTTAGTAGACAACAGAACTTAAGTCCAGAGGATGGGATAGCTTATGAATTTTTCACGTGCAGGGTCCAAACCTTATACTACTTCTAAGACAACTATAGTGTCACTATGAGTCAGAATCAACTGGATGGCAGTGGGTTTTTTTTCTTTTTGGTATAACTATAATGGTTTTAAAGTATGAGGTGGATGTCAAGAACATTCTTTTTCTATCATAAAAGCCAAGTCCAAGGCAGATTTTTGTTCCTCCTATAATATCTATTCTTTTCTATTACTACCCATTTTTTAGCACCTGCCATGAAATTCTTGTAATAAAGAGTATCTTTAAGGAAGACTGCTCATCAGCTATGGGCCTGATCTTTCACTCCTGGGCCATGCATCCTTCTGGTCAAATGTTGGTCTAGTCTCACCCAAACTAGGTAAACGTATTAAAGCACAACAGAGCTTATGCCAAGCAACTTGCAATTAATCTGCAAGTTATACTCTTTAATCTGAATAAGCCAGGGCTCAATTAGACCCAATAAATGAAAGGATTTATCTATTCAAGTACTTGTTGAATGAATGACATGGTTTGTAAACCTAACATACCATCATCATAAAGTTTTAAACATTCAGAGTAGGTATGAGGCCCAATCCAAGACAGTATGATGCTTAAGGCCTGGAAGCTCTAGTAAAAAACAAGACAATACAAAAGAAAATTAAACCATGAAGAATCTGTGAAACATTTCATAACATGGAGGAACCTGGAAGGCATTATGCTGAGGGAAATTAGTCAGAGGCAAAAGGACAAATATTGTATAAGACCACTATTATAAGATCTTGAGAAATAGTATAAACTGAGAAGAACACATACTTTTGTGGTTACGAGGCGGGGAGGGAGGGAGGGTGGGAGAGGGTTTTTTACTGATTAGTTAGTAGATAAGAACTACTTTAGGTGAAGGGAAGGACAATACTTAATACACAGAAGGTCAGCTCAAATGGACTGGACCAAAAGCAAAGAAGTTTCCGGGATAAACTGAATGCTTCAAAGGTCAGCGAAGCAAGGGCAGGGGTTTGGGGACTATGGCTTAAGGGGACTTCTAAGTCAATTGGCAAAACAATACTATTATGAAAACATTCTGCATCCTACTTTGAAATGTGGCGTCTGGGGTCTTAAATGCTAACAAGCAGCCATCTAAGATGCATCAATTGGTCTCAACCCACCTGGATCAAAGGAGAATGAAGAACACCAAGGTCACACAATAACTATGAGCCCAAGAGACAGAAAGGGCCACGTGAACCAGAGACTTACATCATCCTGAGACCAGAAGAACTACATGGTGTCTGGCCACAATCGATGACTGCCCTGACAGGGAGCACAACAGAGAACCCCTGAGGGAGCAGGAGATCAGTGGGATGCAGACCCCAAATTCTCATAAAAAGACCAGACTTAATGGTCTGACTGAGACTAGAGGAATCCCATCGGTCATGGTCCCCAAACCTTCTGTTGGCCCAGGACAGGAACCATTCCCGAAGACAACTCATCAGACATGGAAGGGACCGGACAATGGGTTGGAGAGAGACGTTGATGAAGAGTGAGCTACTTGTATCAGGTGGACACTTGAGACTGTGTTGGCATCTCCTGTCTGGAGGGGAGATGGGAGGGTAGAGAGGGTTAGAAACTGGCAAAATTGTTACGAAAGGAGAGACCGGAAGGGCTGACTCATTAGGGGGAGAGTAAGTGGGAGTATGGAGTAAGGTGTATATAAGCTTATACGTGACAGACTGACTTGATTTGTAAACGTTCACTTAAAGCTCAATAAAAATTATTAAAAAAAAAAGAAAGAAAGAAAATTAAACCAACCACTGCTGAAGGGGCACGCCTGAGTCTTTCCAGACTTTGCCAAAATTGCCCCACTCAGGATAGGAGTGATCCAAGGACAGAAGGGGCCCTGTTCCAGACCTGCCTCAGCCAGAATTGTATTTATCAAGTGGTTGGCAAGAAGCCAGCTGAACAAAGCTGTTACTTGTTCACCCTGGGACACCTAAGTCTTCTTCGTTTTCCCCATGAAGATTTCACTTCACTATCAGTCCCCCTCACTGTTTTGCAATTATTGAAAGATTCCTTTATTCTCTCAAACACCTGACTATCTTGAAGAAAATATGCTTCAATTATTTTTCCCATCAAGATTTAATATAGAACTCTCCTCCAAATTTGGGACCATTTGAGCATCAAAATGAAAACAGTAATGGATTATAACACACTGAATAGAAAAGAATTCATGAATTTATACTGATATTAAATTTTTTAAAAACAGGACTAGAGAAGGGGAAACTTTTTATAGAAGAATGTCAAGTGATAAACACAAAAGAGAAGAATCATTAATGGATATTGAACCCACTGGGTGAAACGTGTTGGGGAACAGGATGACCCCATAGTCTCAAAATATCACTTCAGAAATCTTTTCGTACAAAAGGAGAAAAGCCATCTTTACAATGGAGAAATTTGATGAACACCATCTTAAACTAGTGATCCAAGTTAACATTACTGTCTTGGTCATCTAGTGCTGCTATAACAGAAACAACACAAGTGGATGGCTTTAACAAAGAGAAATTTATTTCATCACAGTAAAGTAGGCTAAAAGTCCAAATTCAGGGTGTCAGCTTCAGGGGAAGGCTTTCTCTCTCTGTCAGCTCTGGAGGAAGGTCCTTTTCATCAGTCTTCCCTTGGTCTGGGAGCTTCTCCGCACAGGGACCCCGGGTCCAAAGAACGTGCTCTGCTCCCGGCACTGCTTTCTTGGTGGTATGAGGTCCCCCCTCTCTGCTTGCTTCCCTTTCCTTTTTATCTCTTGAGAGATAGAAGGTGGTGCAGGCCACACTCCAGTGAAATTCCTTTTACACTGGATCAGGGATGTGACCTGGGTAAGGGTGTTACAATCCCACTCTGATGGTCTTTAACATAAAATTACAATCACAACATGGAGGACAACGACACAATACTGGGAATCATGGCCCACCCAAGTTGACACATATTTTGGGGGACAGAATTCAATCCATGACAATTAACCAGTATAATAACACAAAATGACATCATGTGCCTACTGCTATGATATGCTCAGAAGCATAACACATTATAATCCTGCAAAAGATATTTTCTTATGATTAGGTTCTGGTTAAACAATCAGAAAAATTTAAATTGAAGGACATTCTGCCAAACATCTGGCCTGGGTTTTTAAATAATGTTAGGTTATGAAAGACCAGTAAGAACTAGGGAACTAAGTTCTAGATTAAAAGAGACTAAAGAAGCATGACAACTAAATGCAGTTCATGAAATCTGATTAGATAGTAGATTTTAAAAAAAGTTACAAAGGATGTTATTGGGACAATTGGCAAAATTGGAGTATGAACTGAATATTAGACTGTAGTATTTTATCAATGTTAAATTTTCTGAAAATGATCACTGTATCATGTTATGTAGGAGGGCATCCTTGTTCTTAGGAGATATATGCCGAAGTATTTAGGTGGAAGGCATCATGACGTCTACAACTATCTCAAATGTTCAGAAAAAATATGTATAGACATTAGTACAGATGGAGAAATAAATCAAATGCAGCAAAAGTTAGAATCAGTGAAGTATATACAATGTTTGCTATACTATGCCTGCTACTTTTCTGAAGGTTTGTCATTTTTTCAAGAAAATTGTAATATGTACAGCTAAGGCTTTTTGATGGAGAGAAATTAAACCAAAATTATCCTGGAAGATATACAAAGTTACTAACAATCAACATAGCCATCGAAAGTGGTATAAAATTATTCATTCTTACAACTTTTGCAGAAAAAAAAAACAAAACACCCCAAGTCCATTCATTCAGTTGAATATTTATTGAGAGCCTATCATGTACTCAGCATTATTCTGGCTGTTGGGAACACTGCAGTATGCAAAACAAGTTCCTCCCCTATGCAACTTTGTTGTGAACAATAAAGACATGGTAATTCAGACAATGTTGGGGAATGCAAGGGATGGAGAGGTGGGGAGAGTGTTGCTTTTTATATAGATGGTCCAAAGGCCTTGTTGATAAGGTGAAATTCAAGCCAGGACCAAAAGGAAGTAAGGGAGCAAGACATGTGGATATTTGAGGAATGGCAAGTGCAAAGGCCCTAAGACAGAAAATGTAGGCATGCTAGAGGAACAGCCAGGGGACCAATGCTGTCTGGAGGATTGGAAGCAAAGGGAAAATCAGGTAATAGTGGTGGTGGTGAGGAGCCCTAGTGGCGCACTGGTTAAGCACTTGGCTGCTAACCAAAACATCACAGTTCACATCCACCAGCAGCTCTGTGGGACCTGGCAATCTGTTCCATAAAGATTACTGTCTAGGAAACCCCATAGGGCAGTTCTACTCTGTCACATGGAGTCTCTATGAATCGGAATCTACTCAACAGCACACAACAAGTGGTGGTGGTAGAGGGCGTTATAGTCTACTTTCAGGGTTTTGCAGCTTTTATCCTGAGTGACACTGCTAGTCAGTAGTGGATTCTGAGCAGAGGAATAATAGACTGCTTACATTTTAAAAGGATCACTCAGTTGGTGTGGTGAGAAAATACTGTCTGGGGCAATCATGGATGCAGAGAGAGCAGTTACAGAAACAAAAACCCAAAACAAACAAAAACAGGTGATACAGATGATAGCGACTTGGCCTAAGATGGTAGCAATGGGGATGATGACTAGTGGTCCAGTTTTGGAGAGTTTTTGAAGATAGCGACAGCATGACTATTGACAGACAGAATGCGGGGTATAAGGAAGAAGAATTAAGGAAGACACCAAGGTTTTTTACCTGGGCACAAGGAAGGACGGAATTGCCATTTGAATATGTGGGCTGTGAAAGGTTCGGGTGTAGGGGTGGGGGGAGGATAAGGAGTTTAGAATGCTTGGTTTGCAAAGCCTGTTAGATAGTCAAGTAAAGATATTGAAGAGGTAGTTGAATATGAGTCTGGAATGAGAGAGGTTTGCAGTGGTGATACAGATTTAAGAGTCAGTGTTTAGATGGTCTTTATGGCCTTAAGACTAGATGAGATGAAGGGAAGGATTGAGCTTTAGAGGGGAAGGAAGGACCAGCAAAGGAGACCAAGAAGGGGTGGCCAGTGAGGTAGGAGAAGAGTCAAATACGTTAAATACTTAGTAAATATACTTAATGGTGACTAGCAGCAACCAGAAACTGCAATTAGATAAATTTTCCAAGCAACTAATATTACAAAATATTAGTGGTTTCAACTAACACAGAAACAGAGGAATTGACTTTTTTTTTGACAAAAAATTGTTAGTTCAGCAAAACCGATCCTTTGGAGGATCACAGGTACAACTCAATCTTTTCTAATGCCCTCTGTGCTAGTCTGGACCCAGTTCCACCAGAAGGTCTAAACAGTAACCTAGAGAACTTTTTTGCAATTATTGTATATGCCGCATTTCTTATCCACCAAAATTCTCCTCTTCTGCTAATGTGCAGTCGAAGGATGAAAGTACATTTAAGTCTCCATACTACAGGCAGTTTCCGGATTACGAACAAGTTCCATTCCTCAGTCTTTCTTTAAGCTGAATTTGTACGTAAATCAGGACAGTTAGGTACAATTCATATCTAACGCCAGCCAAATGTTTGTCTTAGTATACAGAATTGACTCGATGGCAATGGGTTTTTATATAGTGTACCTTTCTATGCATAGAAAACATTAAAGAAACACTTTCAGATACACTAAAACATCTTTAACACAATAATGCAATAATAATGTTTTGCTGTGTCACATGTTATTACAAAATATTGTACATACTTCAAATTTTTAATATAATAGGCTTTACTGGGGTTGGTTCATAACTATGGGTTGTATGTAAACTGGAATCCTGTAACCCAGGGGACTGCCTGTACCTCAATAATTCTCAGTTGCCAATTGAGAAGATGCTAAGTAGTATCATTCTAAAAATGGCCATTGTAGAGTCAAACTGTCTAATCCTTTTCCTACTACATTAGAGCAACGATACGACTTTTAAAAAAGCTGTTACTGGATTTAAGAACTTGCTTTCACTATTTAAAAATATCTTCATTAAAAATTCAATTTGATGACTCTCTTAGAGCTAACCCATCAATGTCCTTGAAATAGGACTCTCAAGTAGTGCAATTTGAGACATCACCACGGGAGAACTCACATCTCATACATAAACAACACAGAACACCACTGTATTTTAAGAACGTAATCAATCTGATATCACAAATGTTAATAAGAAAGCCTTAAACTAGTTCTACATGACAGATTAAAAACAAAAAACTTCCGTCTGCCACATTATACATCTTACCATTCCTTCTAGCACAGCAAGCCAAAAGCTACAGTACCCTGACATTTCTTCCTTTAAAGAAGCCTGAGAACATTCCAAAGTGAAATTTTCAATTTGGCAAATTTATGCCTCTGATCCAACAAGAATCATATAGTCCATCCAAACCAGAAAGAATGTGTTAATATAGCCTGACTTGGAAAAGACTTAACTCTTCTTCTTTGGAAGCTACAATTTGTACGCTAATTTGCATATAAACACAAATTATTTGCTGCACCTAGGAAAGAATCCTGGTGTCTGTTTCTAGCTCTGTGATATGCACCTGGCCCTGTGACTACGTCTCTGCATTGTGACTTCTCTAAAACAAAACCTACAGTTCCACTGACTTTCTCTTAAAACAGTTGAGCTACATTACAACACAGGGCTGCAAAACAGACATTCTCCTTCAATTCTTACTAGCAAGCCCTGATGTACTCCCATATGTAACAAGAAATTGTTGGATTCTAAAGAGATGAGCCCAACAAACATTTTTCCCCAGCTAGAGATTCCCTGGTGGTGTAGTGGTTAAGTGCTACGGCTGCTGACCAAAGGGCTGGCAGTTCAAATCCGCCAGGTGCTCTTTGGAAACTCTATGGGGCAGTTCTACTCTGTCCTATAGGGTCACTATGAGTCGGAATCGACTCGACGGCACTGGGTTTGGTTTTTTGGTTTAGAGATTCCTTGGATTGTAGAATTTACATATTTCAGTCAAGTTTTTTAAGTTCTCACACTGTAAAGCAAATCTTATTTACCAATAATAAAAAAAAAACAAACCCATTGCCACTGAGTCAACTCCGACTCATAGCAACCCTATAGGATAGAGTAGAACTGCCCCATGGGGTCTACCAAGGAGCAGCTGGTGGATTCAAACTGCTGACCTCTTGGTTTGCACCCATAGCTTGTAACCACTGCACCACCTGGGCTTCTAGTTGCCAATATTCTTACCTAATTCTAGAAATGTTTCCTCAAGGAGAAAAGTCTCAAGAGCTTGACCTTACTCATTGGTGAGAATTACAGAGATTAAGCCTTTTTTAAATTTGATTATTAGGGCACTGAGAGTGTCTACAACATTTCCCTATTTTAATGCTGCTCATTCCCAGAGTTTCACCCCTTCCCCATAAGAAATCCTTCTCCATTTTAGAAATTCTGTCTTAATCATCTAGTGCTACTATAACAGAAATACCATAAGAAATACTTCAAGAAACAGAAGTTTATTCTCTCACAGTCTAGCAGGCTAGAAGTCCAAATCCAGGCCATCAGCTCTAGGGCAAACGTTTCTCCCTCTGTTGGCTCTGGAGGAAGGTCCTTGTCATCAATCTTCCACTGGTTGAGGAGCTTCTCAGCACAGGGGCCCCAGGTCCAAAGCACGTGCTATGCTCCCAGTGCTTCTTTCTTGGTGGTATGAGGTTCCCCTGTCTCTCTGCTCACTTCTCTCTTTTATATCTCAGAGGAGATTGGCTTAAATTGTAGATTCGTCTTGTAGATTGAGTCTACATAACTGCCACTAATTCCATCTCATTAACATCATAGAGATAGGATTTATAATACATAGGAAAATCACATCAGATGACAAAATGGTGGACAATCACACAATACTGGGAATCATGACGTAGCCTAGTTGACAGATACTTTTGGGGGACACGATTCAATCCATGACATTCCCTAATGTCACACAACCAACTCTTTAATCGAGGCGCTCAATCTGGACTGTATTGCCACCCATCACCAGTAAACAAGATCCCACCTAAAAATTGTCTGGGGTTTCAAATCCTTATTGCTTCTGCCTTTCACATTAGATACTCTCAACAAGTTTACTTAAAATGAAGGAGATCTGTTAAACAGATTCCAACTCAGAATATTCGCATGACCACAGGACAGGACTGATGGTGCAGCTATTAGTCATGGCTGCCTCCCATGTTTCCTTTGTTCTTATAGCCAAATATGCTAATGATCTTCTCATTAATTCTTTTCCCTCCATATCATCTCTACACTAGAATTTTCTCCTAGAAAGGAAATGCTGATAAATTTTCTTGACACTTATAAAAGTTACAAATAATACATCTAAAATAATCATGATAATCAATTTGCCAATGTGTGTGAGAGATACACAGAAAAGATGCATTGAACTTGGAGACAGTGCTGCAGCCCATGGTTTTGTTGATGTCCAATGAGTTTTATCAGTTGTACACATTTATTTTAAGGCTATTTCACACATCAATGTACCTTATAAGCACGCAAATCTTAGTTTACCTTAGTACATATCAACTCTATCCACACTAATCTTTAAATTAAGGAGCCCTGGTGGTGCAGTGGTTAAGTGCTCAGCTGCTAACTGCAAGTTTGGCACTTCGAACCCACCAGCCGCTCTGTGGGAAAAAGATGTGGCATTCTGCTTCTGTAAAGATTACAGAAACCCTGTGGGGCAGTTCTAATCTGTGATATAGTGTTGCTATGAGTCGGAGTTGACTCAACAGTATCGGGTTTGGTTTTTAATCTCTAGTTTTTATTATATTCAACAATGTCTTAACTGGCACTAAGTTTCACAGAACCTCTATAACTTTAAATTTAAACTATTCATCTGTAGAGTGAATTCATAAACTGTGAAATACAATTACTCGGGTAGTTTATCACTACTTCAAACTCAAAGATTGTGTATTATTATTATTTACTACCTTAAAGGAAACTCTAATACATAAACAAATATAAAGCTTATCACTTCTAACATTGAACATTGTAAATTCCAGGGATGAAAGGACCAATATCTAAAGTATAGAAGCCACGTCACGTACAAGGAAGTAGGGAAACATCATACCCAGAATCTTTCACAGATATGCATCAATAGTTTCTGCTTAGTACACTTCATATAGTATGACTGTACCCCACCCCCCAAAGCTGGAGTAAGAGGTCTCGGGGGTGGATGAGGGGTCCAGTTAGTTGACTTTTGGGGTCAGTCTTCCAGAATGTGATGCCTAGACACTAGCACAAACAGCAACAGGCTCTGTGAGCGGAAATGTCCACCTCGACCAGGCTACCAGTTTTTAGGTCTCTCCAAACACTCCCTTTGCCTCCCTAGTCTGGATTCACATACACTAAAAGGCCAAAACTGGTGATATCAGGGAATTTGTCAGCTTACTTGGTAGGTTTTTCACATGAAAGTTCAAATTCAAACTAATGCATAATTATATGCACGTATAGTCAATTTAACAACACTTCAAAAAACCTCTAACTCTAATGAAAGCTACCTTGAAAATTGATTAAAGCAAGAAAGGATCCATTAGAATGCTAAGAAGAATATAGAATTGCAAACTAAGTATCATTAATACAACATTTATGTGAGGCCAAGCTTTCATACAGATCTTCAGAAAAACCAAGACTCGTCGGTAAGGAATACAGTGTACCCAGCACCTTTAATGCGGCTTGAGGCCAGACCTCCTTGGCTTAACATAAACCAGGATATATCACTCACCATATGCCTTGGGCAAGTTTCTTTGCTTCTGTCCACTCATCTATCAAATGTAGATACTTTAAAGTATCTACGCAGGAGAAGAACCAGGTTTTGAGGAGTCTGAAGCTTATACAGTGTGGGTAGTCCTGTTTTAGAAAGATACAACTTTTTTTGTGCGAATTTGCAGACACATGATTGTGTGCACCCAGAGCTAGG
The DNA here is from genome assembly GCF_024166365.1 of Elephas maximus indicus. Taxonomy (NCBI): domain Eukaryota; kingdom Metazoa; phylum Chordata; class Mammalia; order Proboscidea; family Elephantidae; genus Elephas; species Elephas maximus. The sequence goes on from NC_064820.1 coordinate 122,899,055, forward strand.
CCTTTCCAGTGCCTTTGAAGTGGCCATGTAGGTGAGGAATCTTGAAGCTGAAGGCTCCTTAGCTACATGGCAAATCTAAGCACTTGACTGCTAACTCAAAGGTCAGTGGTTCAAGCCTACCAGCCACTCTGAGGGAGAAAGATGTGATATTCTGCTTCTGTAAAGATTTACAGCTGTGGAAACCCTATGGAACAGTTCTACTCTGTCCTACAGGGTTGCTATGAGTCGGCATCCACTCAATGATGGCATGCTTGTCACAGGGATTTAGATAGATAATACATTTGAAGCACTTAGCAAAGCATCCAGCATGCAGTAAAGTCCTCTATATACCTGACTATCATTGATATTAATGAAACAAAATTATGCAAGACAGCAAATGAAGGGTACAGGCTCATCTACTTTAGAACGAATGAAACAGGATCATTGGAAACAAATTGCTTTGAGACCAACTGGAATGTTTATTTACATGGGAAGTTAAATTGGTAAATGGATGTAACATTTACCGTATGGGTTGCAATGGCTGAAAATACCCATACTGGGGGAGGGTGGGGAGGCAGCAGTTACCAAAAGGGTTTTGATGTTTTCCTATAATACCTTAGATAACTAAACTTATATCCCAAATGCTTCTCCATGCCTCAGACTAGGATGCACCTCAGTTGTGAATTTAAGAAAAGGTGACCAAAGTAATCATGTTTCTTGCTCCAAGCAGAAATATCAATGCAATGACATCCCCTTCACTTGCCAGACTCTCTACAACCACGGGTGTTTTAATCCCTGCATCATTCCAAGAGACAATCTAGTGAGTGATCATGAGTGATTTGTCTATTGAACAAAGCACTCATTTGCCAGAGACTTACGGTTTTGGGGGTGATATAGGCACCCAGCTAATCAGCATGTATTTTCTTTTCTCTTTCTCTCTCTTCTCCTTTTCTCTACCTCTCTATCCCTCCCTTTCCCAGTCAGATGCTGAAAGCATGTCTGCCACTATGGGGAAGAAAGGCAGAAACATATGCTATTAAATCAACATTTCTTTGGGAATTAGATCCAAATCCATCCCAAGTCACCAAAGATACATTTAGCTGCCCCAAATCCCTAGATTGCAAATATTCTTCAATCCTAACTACTATGGAATTTTGTCTGTCTAACAGACGGGCTAGGGTGGATGGCCCTGCTTGTCAGAATCATTTCTGTTCATCCGACCATCCCCCACTTTCACATGGAAAGGAATTTACAAGACGGGGAGACTGAGGGGGAAAAATAGGAAGACGAAAGTATATATGATGCGGAATAAGTTTTAACACTATCTGCCACCAAGAGTGGGGAAAAAATGCTGAGCTACTTATCATTAACATAGAGTTAAACTTAATGATCCATTCTGACTAGCACCTAAAATAATAATAGACACTCAAAATTTGTTGACTAACTTTAGTAGCACTAAATTACTTTCAGGACCATTGTGGTGGCTTATGAAAATAAAATGGCTTAATCATTACTCTGACACTGAAAGAATATTTAAAGACATAAAGAAACCTATTATACCACATACTGTCATAATATTGCAAATTACCATTAAATAAAGCAGGTACTTTTGATCCAGTCACGTTCAACATTTAGCATACATGAGATGAATTCTTCACACTGACTTGTGGCACTGGAAGAGGTCTGAAATCTCATATAAATAAATTTGTATTTGAATAAAATCAAGTGTTTTGATCCTGCCAAGAAGAGCAGGCCTCTGAGAGCAACATTTCAGTGATAAAATGCAGTTGAGCTTACCAATTTCTTCCTTTGTGAAATGTGATGAGAAACAGCAACTCTGCATCAGACCAGAAGAGAGGAACATACCACAGGTGTGCGTCCTATACTTTAGGATACTGGGCCAAGTTCCCCTAAACAGGCTTTCTACAAAACCAAAATCCCTGAAAAGGTCTCTTCCCTGCCCGTAGTTTTTCACTTTCCTTCCAGAAAGATAGAAAAACAGAAAGCTACACTGAGTACAGATGTTATATATAGAAAACAACAAGAGTTAAAATGGGACTCTTCTTCCTGCCCATTTCCTCAAGGAAATGTAATGCCCCACCCAGCCTTGTACATAATACTATACTTCTTCATGGATCCGGATATGCAGACTACAAATAAACTTCAGCTGCTAAAAGCAGCTCAGGTTCCTCACAGAATGATAAACTCTTGGGTTCTAGCAATTCAGCCCAAAGATAAATGAAAAGACATAAAAGCCTTAATGGAAGGAGATCAAACCAAGGACTTGATTCAATTAGTCAGGATTCTTGAACCCCCTGTGACAAGATTTAGGTGGTAACCTCAGCCCTCTGGCTAACTTCCAACTGCATGTTATTGTCAACAACACTCCTAAAATGCTTCCTTTAAGTTCCGCTTTCCTACGCTGTGCCCAACAGAATTTCTGGAATTGTTTAGGGGTGAGATGATTCTCCCAGCTCTAGGAGCTGCCCAAGATGAAAGGTGTCCTGTAAACTTGTTCAACAATAAAAATGGGCTCGATTTAAAAAAAAAAATCAATTCCGGGAACGACACAAAACTCTCCTCTCAACCTTCTTTTTCACTTCACATTCTACAGTCTTCAAAAGGTATGATTTCAGTACACATGAGAAATGAATCACAGAGGAATTTCCCTCTAATTAAAAACACCAGCCTCCTTGTTAGGTTAGGTTCCAATAACCAAACACATTCACATACCATATTACTTCCCAAATGGAACGCCTCAGTAAAATTTTAATCTGACCTGGGTATGCAATGGGAATAGTTTCTGTAGCCCACTTAACAGGAGAAAAGTAAATGATCCTCAGAGAAAAATTATATTTAAATAGAATACATAGCACTTCAGAATTAAAAAGATCCACTTGTACTTAGAGGAACTGTAGGGTGGGGGGGACTCCAACAAAATGATGAATGTGAATTTAACCATCTTCCCATCTGAGGGCACAGTGCAGGGGAAGTTCTCTTATGGCCAGTGTTCTTTCCGTGATACACCTATACAAGGAGACTCAAATCTGAGGATACACAACTTCGCTTACGGCATAAAGATGTTTCCTCAACCGGGCATGATTTCTCCTGTAGAGACCACTTTGGTAAAAAGACCTTCAGCACTTATATTCCTCCAGAAAACAAAGTCATTTTGAGAGTGCAGTATTTTAATTAAATGTTAAATCCAGCACTACAATTCCAATTTCACAGAAGCAGAAAGAACTAGAGTCTATACATATATCCGTTCTGCCTAATTTACCTACTTTTGGAAACTATGAGACTTTGCCAGGGTCTGCCAGACTTTTTGGAAGTCCAGGGGACTGAGGCAACATTAGGGGCCCTCTTGCTACCATTTCCTTCTGTTCCTCACCTACCAGGCTTGATTTCCTCAGGTTCAGGTCAGGCTCTGGGCGTCAGAGCTGGAATTCTATGAAAGGACAAGATGCTTGGTGCAAGATCCCCTTTTCAGAGCTCTCGGTGCCACACAACTAAGCCATGCTCACTAAAGACAGAGATGGCAGCTCTTAGGTGAGACATACTTGATCCGGGGTTTTCTATGTGCAATGACATTGCTGCATTTGCTGCCTGAGCCAAGGACAAAAACATGGAATGTGAATTTTAACAAACCCTAGAAATGCTGGCAGCAGACAGCCTGCCAGCCGAGGAGGCACAGTAGTGGTTAAGAGCACAGGTTCTAGAATCAGGCTCCCAAATTTAAATCTCAGCTGTGTTATTTACCAGCTATGAGACTTCGGATGAGTTGCTTGATTTTTTTGTGCCTCAGTTTTCTCATCCAAAAAAAAGGGGATAATTATGTCTAGGGTTGTAAAAGATTAATTAATTTAAAAGTGCTTAGAATAATGCCAATTTGTTGAGTGCAAACACTATATGTGTTTGCCTTCATTGTTAGTGAAATGTTACAGTTTTAAACACGTGTGAAATATTATACTTTTCCAAGTGAGGAACTCTGAGGGCCAGCAACAAAATATTAAGCTCAACACCAAGCTTAGGACAGAGCAGATGAAAAGTCAGATGAACATTCAGAGAAGAACCAAGGCCTATCATCAAGCTGATACCATGTATGTCCGGGGGGCAATGTGGGTGCCAGCCTGGGAGGCTGAGACAGGAGCGTGTTCCCAATGGGTCAATGCCCAGCAGTTTGCTTTCCCAGTAGTTCCCTATGCTTTCCTCCTCAACTAAATTAATAATGAAGTTTTAAAAATAATAATTCAGAATGTTTTTATTAAGAGAAAAGAAATTAGACTCATGTTAAATTGTATTCATTCTTTGACAAATCAAAAATGAAATCAGAAGGAAAGTGGTAAAAGGGGTTCCTAATACATTGAAAATCCTTCGGGTATTCATTAAATACTTGTAATTGACTGTACTTGCCTGTTCTGAAGAAAACTTGAAAATACATATGCTTTGAGGGAATAAATTTTGGAGTACACAATCCACTAAGAATCTTGCTTCTTAATAGTAACAATATGGTTTATATTTGAGTTAAATATTTAACTGGTATAAATATGCTACCAAGATCCCTGAGATGTAAATGCATACATTTTATTTCTACTTTTTAGTGGATACATTTTTGGCCATTATGTTCCAAGCTAACACCATAGGAATTTCTGAGTTTCATAGCTTAAAGATATTTTAATATGATCTAGGTATTTTCATTGAAATCATATACCACCCATTTGCAGAAAAGTGAAACAAGATCTATACCTGACACCATACACAAAAAGTAACTCAAAATGGATCCAAGACCTAAATGTAAAACCTAAAACTATAAAGATCATGGAAGAAAAAACAGGGGCAATGCTAGGTGCCCTAATATACAGCATAAACAGAATACCAAACATAACTAACAATATACAAACAGCAGAAGATAAAATGGATAACTGGGATCTCCTAGGAATTAGATACTTATGCTCATCAAAAGACTTCAACAAAAGAGTAAAAAGGGAATTTACAGATTGGGAAAAAAAAATTGGTTTTAACATATCTGACAAGAGTCTAATCTCTAAAATTTATAAAAACTTCAACACCTCCACAACAAAAAGACAAACAATCTAATTAAAAAAAAAAAAATGGGCAAAGGACATGAACAAGCTGTTCACCAAAGAAGACATTCAAACGGCCAGGAAACACATGAAGAGATGTTCACGATCATTAGCCATTAAAGAGATGTAAATCAAAACCACAATGAGATACCATCTTACCCTAGCAATAACTGCACTGATCAAAAAAACAGAAAACAACAAATACCCGAGAGGTTGTGGGGAGATTGGAACTCATACACTGCTGGCGGGAACGTAAAACGGTACAACCACTATAGAAAATGGTACAGGCTTCCTTGAAAACCTAGGAATAGAAATACCATATGATCCAGCAATCCCACTCCTAGGTACACATCCTAGTGAAATAAGAGCCATAACATGAATAGACATATGAACACTCATGTTCATTGCAACAGTATTCACAATAGCAAAAAGATGGAAATAGCCTAAATTGTACATCGACAGATGAATAGATAAACAAATTGTGGTACATCCACACAGTGGAATGCTACACAATGATAAAAAATAATGATGAATCCATGAAACATCTCACACCATGGATGAACCTGGAGGACATTATGCTGATTGCAATGAGTCAATCACAAAAGGACAAATATTGTATGAGACCACTATTAGAAAAAGTCAACCCATAGAAAGAAACATTCTCTGATGGTTACCAGGGATAGGAAGGGAAGGGAGGGAAAATCACTAACTAGAAAGTAGACATGTGTTAAGTTTGGTGAAGGGAAAGGCAATATACAATATCACAATAGAAGGTCCCATTAGAGTGGGGAAAAAATGTAGAACAAAAATAAAATTCATTAAAAAACCAGACTTACTAGTCTGACAGAGACTGGAGGAACCCCTGAGACTATGGCCCTTAGACTCCCTTCTAACTTGGAACTGAAGTCACCCCCAGAGATCACCTTTCAGCTGAATAATAAATAGGCCTGTAAAATAAACAATAACACCTGTGAGGAAAGTGCTCCTTAGACCAGTCGTGTATATGAGACCAAAAGGGCAACATCAACCTAAAAGCAAAGATGAGAAGGCAGTGAGGGGCAGGAAAACTGGACCAATGGAAATGGAGAAGTCCAGGCAGTAAATGGAAGAGTGCGGACACATTACAGGGATTATAACCAAAGTCACGGAACAGTGTGTGTACAAATTACTGTATGGGGAACTAATTTGCCCTGTAAACCTTCACCTAAAGCACATTAAAAAAAAGAAAGAAATCATATACCACATGAGGGGAAATAAACAGGCATGTTCTATGAAAAGCAACTACCAACTCTTCCTACTCCTCATTTATCTTAAAGCTCAAAAACATTTTTATGGAAGAACCAACAACAAAATCACAAACCAGGAAAACTGGTGCCTCTGGAATTAGGAGGTCATAAAATTACCTAATCTTACTTCTGTGAAGGAAAATCCAAGTAAGGTTCAACTCTACAGAAGGGTCACTTACATTAAAATGATAGCTGTCAACCAAGGAGCCAGATGAGGAAACACAGAGCCTTCAGGTCTAAACCAAGTAGGAAAACAAGGAGGGGTTGTATGTCAGAGAAAGCACGGGCACACACGCAGGGTAGAAGAGAGGGTACATTTGGAAGATAAAACTGGGCTTCCTCATTGATCAGCTCTCAGTACCACTGTAATGTCTGACCGATTCAGAAACCTCCAAGGCTGTCACAGGGCCAAGACAGACAGGAGTTTTGATGTGTGTTGGCTAGATGCAAACTATGGCTGGTGATTTAATTTCTGCTAAGGCAAGAGTGGTGAAAAACAATCAGGGTTGTCTCATGCTTGAAGTATCAGAATTGAATTATTTTCCAGCAACAGCAGAGAAATAATTTCCATGAATGAGTTTGATTGGGGTGGCGGGGGAGGACTAAACAGGGAGACAGAAGGAATTGTGCTTTGTGGATTTTCCCTTCAACAATAACAGAGTTAAAATATTTCTGGCTGTTAGATTGATACAGGACAGACATCAAGAATGCAGCTATATTTGGCTTCCCACATGGCAGAAGCACCAGTCATAGCAATACATGCTCAGCCTCACAGTCCCTTAAACTAAAGCAGATGATGCAAAAATTGCAAAGCTTTGGGTGGTGGCGGCACCTGAGTAGTTTGGAAGCCTTAACGAAGCAAAACACCAACTTATGTTTTAACATCTATCACTGCCTGATGGCACAGACATTCTTAAATCAGGCCAAGAGCTCTCAGAACTTTTAAAAACTGCAATAGTACCTGGGAAAAAGATATTTTTTTCTGTTTTGAGAACAAAGCAATTATATCACTGAAAGCCTAGGAAACAAAGAAATAAGTCACACATTCACTATCTAAAATAACTGTTAGCATTTTGTATATTTCGTTTGTCCTTTTTTTTTTTTGGCTACTAAACATAATAACATATGAGAAATCAAGTGTTGCATTCTATTCTATCTTCTCAAAAAACTTTCTTCACCAAAGCTGTTAAATAAACAAACAAAGCCAGTACTTTAAACCAACTTTTGCTCACAGATTTCCCAACTTTATTCTATTGTTGTTTGTTCATTTGTTTTTTAATTCACAAACAGAGGCTTTTAATGCCAAGAGTTAAAAGTTTAAACAAAGAGCCAGGAGATTAAAAAAAAAAAACATCAACACATTCAGAAACTCAGGGGATTAAACTGCACGTCGTCCTCCCACACCCAAATGGGCGTGGGATATGGTAAGCACTGCAGTGCCAACCTGACCGGTGGTTTGCCTCGGAGTATCAAGGTGATGCAAGACGGCTGCCGGAAAGGATTAGTAGTCTTACATTTATAACATTAGCAGTCTCACATTTATAACAAAGTGCTATTTCCAGTTTCTGTAAAATGATTGTTTAGAACTTAAAACACATTTTCTAGGGAAACAGTACAAAAAGAGGGAGTTGTATTTTCAGTTTACTCTGCAAAATGTATTTATGGTTTAAACCAAATGTCTCAAAGATGAGGTAATTATGACAATTCATTAAGGCATGAAAATAATATTCATTTTTTATTTTTTTCATCTTATCCTTTAATGCCTAGTTTGTTACATTTTATAGGATACATAATATTTACATAGTAGTACAGCTATTTTCTAAATAAGCATATATTGGAGATACAAGCTATAAAAGCTCAAACTTATGTTTTTTAAGAGAAGTTTGAAGAACACTTAGTTTGAAGGATAACACCAGCATTATTCTGATTTGTTGGGGTCTTTGGGTGGTGCAAATCGTTAAAGTGCTCACTGCTAACAGAAGGTTGGGGGTCTGAGTCCACCCAGAGGCACCTCAGAAGAAAGGTCTGGTGATCTTCTATGGTGATCTACTTATGAAAAATAAGCAACTGAAAACCTTATGGAGCACAGTTCTGCTCTGACACACAGGGGGTTGCTGTGAGTCAGAAGTGACTCGACAATAACTGTTACTCTGGTTTGTTACCATACTGATAACGAGATCGCTTTATAAAAACATGTTCCAACTGGGAGAGCCCCCAGGAATAGACCCATCATCGGAACATCCCATTATGCTGCGAGTTTCTTTCAGAGGTAAATTGGGTGATAGGAGTTTGGGATCCCAGAATAGAAGCTCTGAGAGGAATCAGGGCTAGGCTTTTCTCCAGGGGGACTCTCATGGAGCAGTAGTTCTTAATCTCCTTTAGTTAGGCCTCCTCTTAACTCTTACGTGGAATGGACCTTCTCACATATTTTCAGGGGTTTGATTCATGGACAAACTGAAGGCTATTCATCGTCCCAGGAAGCAGAATACAGACTCAGCAGCAACTAGAAAGGATCATCAGTTGTAGAGTCCAGAATGGATGAGAACTCAAGGTCTGATACATCCAAGTACAGCACGTTTGTGGGCAAATTCTTTAGTGGACATGGCTTGTGTGGATGGAGTCTAAATCTGTCCACCATAGATATACTCGTTGGTCATGTACACATTCTCATTAGTTAGATTTCCCACAGTGAACTGTCAACTGCTCTCTGGGTAAGTCCACATATGGCAGAAGACAGACTCCTGGTTCTGTACCAAGTCCTATCAGTTTCTGATCATTACCTGGTCTATTTCCAACTCAGTTTAGGTGACTGATTCGCCACATAGAGATTAGGTTGACACAAATCTCTTCTGGTGATTCATTATATCCTTTGTATACTCAAATGGCTCCTTTCTGGTCCCCTGTTCAGCAAGTAAGACTTAACAAGTAGATGTACTTTCCCTCTATGAAGCAGATGATGGTGGAAAGCTATTATCATTGTCTACTCCATTTCTTTTGGTAAATGGCTCTCCTTCTTTCTGTGGGGTGCCATAAGGCTGCTCCTCAAAAGGGACAGTCATAATATCCTGCACCCCCAGCGTAGTGACTACCCAAGGGAGACTTCCCTGTATCAATACGCACAAGCACAATCAAGAGATGGGGAGAGAGTGAGTCCTGAATATAACACCTGGGCCTCTGAATCCATTCATGGTTAAAGTCACTCTTAGACTTATTTAAAAAAAAAGAATTACATGAGCTAATTTTGTTGTTTGCTTAAGCTGATTTGAAATAGGTTTCTAAACCTTTCAAGTAAAATAATCCTAGAATTTAGGCCATATTGAACTGGCCCACCTACGATAGATTTGTAACCTGTGTATTTATAAAGCTATGGGAGTAAACATGTCCAGATCATTCAACTCAATGGGACATAAACTTATTCCATGGCCCATGATTTCCACTCTCCAGTTTAGGTAGCTTAATTACATCAAACCTCACCTCTCCCTTTGGTATGGGTTCCTTACTAGATCAGTGGGACTATTTATAGTAAGGATAGTTTCAGTGGAGATTGTTCGGATAGCACATTTCCCTTCCTCCAAAAGCCCGATGCCAACTGTAACAGGGTGTCTAGCCTTCCAGCCTATGCTAGACGGAGAACAAACTAGGCAACTGAATTCACACAGTGAATACACATCTGTGTGGGAACAGCAGATAAGAGTTTGCATTAGAGCCGACCCAAACCTATGCTTCAGGGGCCAAAGCCTCAGGACCAAAAGAGCTGAGGATCAGGGCATGCCCCCACGCTCCACAACATTTCACAGGGATGTCAGCTTGAGTCTCCCAGTCCAGTTTAAAACCCTTGGGTGCAGGGTATTTTGACTGTCCTACCTGAGGAGTAGCCTCTGGGCATCCCTGGAGTGAGAGGTCCGTGGCTTTTACACAAGCTGTCCTCCCCGTCAGCTATTTGCATTGGGAACAGACCTCGGAGCCCCAACCCTCATTCACAAAATAAGGAACTGGGTCCTAAAAAACTAAAAACCAAACCCAGAGCCATCGAGTCGATTCCGACTCACAGCGACCCTATAGGACAGGGTAGAACTGCCCCATAGAGTTTCCAAGGAGTACCTGGCAGATTTGAACTGCTGACCCTTTGGTTAGCAGCTGTAGCACTTAACCACTATGCCACCAGGGTTTTCCCAGGTCCTAAAGAGGGGAGTAATTTGACTCAAAGCACCGCAGAGGCAGGCAAGAGGAAACGTTCTCCTAGTCCCAAAAGGCTTCTCTTCTGGGACAGTGTGCAGCTGCAGCACACAAGCACCAATGTGCCATAGTCTTTGGTTGCTCTTTAAATTACTTGACTCAAATTGAGTAACAGCTGTAGGCCATTTACCAATCATTTAGAAATATCTTTAATTTAGTAGTAATAATAGGGTTTGAGTAATATGACATATTGATATAACTGCATAGGAACTCAACTGCCTTTCCTGTGGAGTATAACAACAGAAGTTCCTGGTTAAAAGCAGCAGGCTGACAACACATTATTTTGCTCTTCTTTCTAAGAGTCACTAAAATGATGACAAAAAAAAAAAAAAGAAAGAAACAAGGGCAATAGGAAGGAAAATAAGAGCAGAGGAGTATTTCAACATGTTTTGGGAAGACAAAAGAGTCCTGACTGACTTAGCTTCCTCAACTTGGCCACCGCCTAAAGATCTTGCAGAGGAGAGAGCAACAAGAGTAATTTGCCCTCATAAACACTCAGAGAGGACTGGTTGTGAATCTGGCCTATGGAACACAGGAGTGAGCCATCATGAGACTGGAAACAGAGGTGGACTGACAGATTATTTAGAGAGAGATTGGACTCCCAGGTCTCACCTTTAACCCTTCACAGCTACAGGACTAGTCTCCTCTCACTGTGACCACCTACCTTAAATTAGAGATAACTCTGCACACAGTAAGTGATGGAGACTGCACACATCAGACACTGCAGACAACAGAAGTGAGGTTTGGGATAGAAAAAGAAAGGCATTAAATGAAAAAGTGCACTCTGAACATTGGGACACCATAACCCTCTCCTTTGCCAAAGTTTTGTTCCCCCAAACGCCTGAAGTCAGGCAGGTACTCCAAGATAGAAGATTAGAGGAGTCTTCGCTGGAAAAACTGAGAAAAGACCTCCAGTTTTATTGTACAGACATTGTACAGAATAGTTGGTTCCATGCTCAATACCGCCTTCTCAAAGCCCACCTACTAACTAGTTTGGCCTATTCTTAAAGAACTTCCAATCAGCTTTTTCAGTTTTTTTTTTTTTTAAGTAGGAGAAGATGCCCACATTGTTGTTGTTAGATGCTATCCAGTCGGTTCTGACTAACAGCGACCCCATGTGTGCAGGGCAGAAATGCTCCATAAGATTTTCAAGGCTGTGACTTTTTGGAAACAGATCTCCAAGTCTTTCCTCTGTGGTGCCTCTGGGTGGGTTTGAACTACCAACCTTTGGCTAGTCACTGAATGCTTAGCTGTGCCACTAGGGACTCGAAATTAATAAGAACTGTTTTAAAATTTTTTTTTAATTCAAGAATCTGAGTTTGTTATACATGCAATGACTCTTGTATCAAGTGGTTGGCCAAAACACAACTATCTTAGTACCATCTTAGATAGCCCAGGGCACTGGGTGTCTTAGTTATCCAGTGCTGCTATAACAGAAATACCACATGTGGGTGACCTTAACAAATAAATTAATTTTCTCACAGTTGGGAGGCTAGAAGTCTGAATTCAGTGCACTGGCCCTAAGGGAAGCCTTTCTTTCTCTGTCGGCTCTGGAAGAAGGTCCTTGTCTCTTGAGCTTCTATCCCTTGGCTTCTTGGTGCTTTTTGTGTGGCACAGCATCTATCTTCCCCCTATCTCTGCTCTGCTGGCTGCTTGTTTGATCCCTTTTAAATCTCAAAAGAGATTGATTTAAGACACACCCTACACTGTCTCATTAACACAACAAAGAAAACCCACTCCCAAATGGGATTATACCACAGATATAGGGGCTAGGATTTACAACACATATTTTTTGGGAACACAATTCAATCCATAACACTGGGGGATCATCTGGTGCTCCAAGTCTGCACAGGGGTACACGGCTGAGAATACCTACAGGCACTGCCATTTAAGGGGAAGTCCCTGGATGGTACAAACAGTTCGTTAATGTGCTTGGCTGCTAGCTAAAAGGCTGTAGGCTTGGGTCCACTCAGAGGTGCCTCAGAAGAAAAGTCTGGTGATTCTACTTTTGAAAAATCAGCCATTGAAAACCCTATAGAGCACAGTTCTTCTCTGACACACATGGGGCTGCCAAGAGTTGGAACTGACTTGATACCCACTGGTTAAAACTTCAAACACGATCAGAGATGTGTAACCAGACTGACATGGCTCAAGACTTTGCAGCATAGGAAGTGAAGCTATGATTTTACAAAACATTCACAGGGGTCGGACATGACCAGGACGACTGATCCAGCCCTGGATTCCAGGACTCTGTGGTGATGAGCATTTCCACTCCCCATTCAGGCTACGAGCATCGGATGAAACTAGATCACAGTGAGATGCCATGTCGGGAAATTCTTCTGTTTCCCTTGAATACTCATTTAAAAAAATCTGTAAGCAAAACATCTAGTCCAGTCAGATGTTTTTAAGTAAAAACATCCAGTCTAGTAAATTCTGAAACTAACAACTATGCCCTCAGTATCCCATATTTTGCAAAAAATATATTCCAGAAGCCCAGTCTAAAAATGGCTGAGTCTGTAACCATGTTTTTCTCTTTCATTTTCCTTCCTTCCTTCCTTCCTCTTTCTTTTTTTTTAATAGCGAGATAGTATCAGGTACTGGCACAATCAAACATGTTATTGCAGCTACACCATCCCTTTTCTGTAATGACTCATTAAAAAAACCCCAATCATTAGCACATATAAATGCAACTTAAAGAAGAGACAATTTTATTAAAATTTTTTTTTTTTATCTACTTACACAGCAGCACTTGTGGGAACTAAATCCTGGCTTCAGAAAACTGATTCAAAAGTATTCATCACACCTACTGTTTTTACTCTTCTTCCTGTTTAAAAACTCTCATTGTCTCTCTCTGCCTCTTGAACTAAGTTACTAGCTCCCAGCCTGGCACTCAGAGGCAATGGGGCTGGCGGCTCTTGGGCCACGGTCTCCATGCTGCTCTCCATTCACCCTACAGTCCAGCTGGGCAACACCATGGTATTTTCCAGCATATTCAACATTTTCCCATCTCCGCTCCTTAGTTCAGGCTCAACTACAATCTTCCTCTGCTCCTCCCACCCATTCAATGCCAGAAGAAAGAGCCCATCCAGATTTGAATTCTATACATGGTGCTATGCACTGGACTGAAACACAATTACAGCTTAATACCCAGCAACAGGAAGCAGATGGCAGAATTTACTACAGTACAGGCAGAGTAAACATATGGATATCTGGTTAAGATGTTTCTTTGGATTGTATACCTTGAAATAGTGAAATATCTAAAACTAATTCTGACAGGTCTGGCTTATCTAATAAGCAAACTTCTAAATGAGAATGTGCCTCCCCACCCTCAAATAGCGTAGATGATATGAATATAATTAGCCTCAATTCCTTATGTAGTTTTAACAATACAGAATGATCACCTGTATTTCAATGAAATAGAAATATATAAAATAACCACAGTTAAATAATCTAAAATAGAGTTACATGTTAAAACATGTAGATACAAATACATTTTGATCTTCTAATACTTATACTTTGAGCAAATGGGGAAAATACTCCAAGTTACAGAATATTTGATATAACCTCTAGAACTGAAATGAGAATGTTTTTACCATCTGCTCTGAAGTTTAGCCTGTACCTTATGAAACTGTAGAAGCCTGGGCTTTAAAAAAAAAAGTTTAATGTAGCATTTTTAAATGCAACATTTGGCTACTAGGAGTATCTCTTGGGATTGAGAATTTACTTAGTCTGAAAGATGAAATGTAAGACACCAAAAGAAAGGAAACAAAATTACAGCAAATCCACACACATACTTCCACTGGATAAGTTGTTCCACTAAGTGAGTTTACTGAGTTCTACTCCTGGAAGCTGGTAGTGAAGAAAGTTAAACAATGGGAAGAGATGCCTCCCTACAGTAATAAGGAAAACAATGCTTTGCTTTACTACTATCCCCAAAACACCAACTCTAAATACTCTTTTAAGTATAAGCCCCCCCATAATAAACCTGTTGCTGTCCAGTCGATTTTAACTCCTACAGGCCCTCTAGGACAGAGTAGACTGGAACTATCCCAAAGAGTTTCTGAGGAGCGGCTGGTGAATTAGAACTACCAGCCTCTTTGTTAGCAGCCGTAGCTCTTAACCACTGTGCCAACACTCCCCAAATACATAACAAATGAAAACTCACTGTGACAACAAATTGGTCAAATAAAATCTTCTGAGTTTCTCAATTGTTGTTCAACTAGCAATGCTGCCTACAAGAATGCAAAGATTAATATCAATTAAAGCACACAAACTTGCTAGATTAAGTCATCTGGGTAGCTCTTGCTTCTGCAAACCACATAAAAAGTAATCTATTTTCCCATGATGGTTCAACCTAAAGACTCTTGAGGAGCAAACCAAAGAAATTTCTTATGTACGCTCTTGCATTCTTCAAGTGATCTGGTTTTTTGTTTTTCTTCACCCAATTCAACATCTTAAACTAATCTCCACAAACCATCAACAACCCAATTAGTTAGAGAGAAGGATGAGCAGAGAGGACGCTTGCCACAGTGTGTCTGGAGTCCCTAAGTGGTGCAAATGGACCCCTGGTGACATAGTGGTTAAGAGCTTGGCTGCTAACCAAAAGGGCAGGAGTTGGAATCCACCAGCCACTCCTTGGGAACACTATGGGGCAGTTCTACTCCATCCTATAGGGTCACTATGACTTGGAATTGATTGCAAAGTGTTTGGTTTTTGTTCTGCTTTGAGTGGTGCAAAGGATTAATGGGATCAACTGCTATATGAAAGGTCTGAAGTTCAAGGCTACCCAGAGGTGCCGCAAAAGAAAGCCTGGTGATCTACCTCCAAAAAATCAGACATTGAAAACCCTATGAAGCACAGTTGTATTCTAACACACATGGGGTCAACATAAGTCAGAATTAACTCCACAGCAACAGTCTCCCGTCCCACCCCCCAAGTCTTTGGAGCAACCAAGGTCATAAGGCCAACACAAAGTGGGTTATGAGGACAATAGTTGGTTTGGAACCCAGCATTAGAAACAAAACTCCTGGTGATTAATGTTGAAACTGTGCCATCAGCCTGCAATCTTCCTAGGGGATGAATAGCTTCTCAGTTTCTGTAACATCTATGTCTAACAAAACCTCATACTTTTATTTCACTCATTATTCATCCCCTCCCCCAAAATGATGGAAAATCCAAAGGGATCCAAGTCATAAAGAACTCCTATTGTGACAATTTAAAACCCATTCAATCATAGCAACTGCCACTTTGAAAGGGAAAAAAGTCACCAGGAGTAAGGGCCAACAATGTAATCAGCACCTAATGGGATCAGAAAATGTCTGGAAGCCTGGGCTCACAAGGACACTGAGGCCAAGCAGGAGAATAGTGTTATTTTAGAGGTTTGGAAAAAAGATCTCGTTATAAAGGTTTTGAGATAAGATCCTAGACAAAAGTATTTTCCAAGGGGAAGATGGAGGAAAAAGAATAAAATAATGTTAGAAAACAGGGTCATTTGGATTAAGTTAAAAAAGACGATTTACTGGAAGAGAATTTGATAAAAAATGGTAGCAAAATAGCATTCAGCCAGAATTTCAAGACTCTCCCTAACAACTCAGATTCTAGACGTTTTTGGATTCCAGAGGCAGTTAAAGCATGTTTCCACTTGCTTGCCCCAATCAGACACTTAGTACAGTGATATCACTAAGTTGAAATATGATTTAAATAGGTAAGTGGAAAGTCAATTTGTTCTTCCAAAAGCAATTTTCAGTAAAAAGTAAAGTTTCATCTTGATTTAGAAGAGGGATATAAAGGAGAAGAGGTTATCCCAGTAGAAAGAAGGGCAACGATGTTGTACTATGGAATTTAGGGGAATCCTTATCTGTCTTCCAGATTAGGGGAGGAGAAGGAAAGTGGTGGCTTTAATTTTTACAACGGAAATGCCAAGGGGCTGTTTTGGTGAGTGCCTGCCATTTGCCAGCTCAACCAGGAATCTGGAGGAATGGAAAGAAGAGACAGTTAATTCTGTTTTTGGTCACAGACGGGCTGAGAGCCAAGTAAATGAATCCTAAGAGGAGATACTGTCTTTTGTTTCCAGTTGTCAGCTTTTTATTATTTTATGAAAGCTGTCTCATCACTTTCTGTGATTATGGTTAAAAAAAAAAAAAAAAACCCTATTATTTTATCTTGTGAACTCTCTCGACATTGTCCTTCATTAAGTTACACCACTGCTCCTATAAACTGCTCTACTCTTCTGCTTAATCGTAACAGAGATAGAGGATGGCTGCAATGCAGACAGTTTCCAAATCCAGTCACTGAAGTCATAGGTTTAGGACCTGAAAATAGCTTCAGGTCACAAACCAGCCCCCTTCATATTTAAATATGTAAAACCCAAAGCCCAGAATGATCAGGAAACTTGGTGAGGTTCTCTCTGACTTTTAGAGGCTAAGCTGTGAATCTAACCCAGCTTTCCTAACTTGGTCCACTCTTCTATCCACTGGGGAACCCATTCTTTCCACCTTCTGTCCTCAAATGGTTGATGGAAAAGGAAAGTGCTGGACACTGGAGATGTTAAGTCTTAAGGCATGATCGAGGGGAGGCAAGGCTTATACATGAAGATATAAGCAATAATAGGTGGTGGATCAGCAACAAATCCTCAAGAATTCAGAGGAGGAAGGCTTTGGCAAGGGAGACTTTGTAAAAGCAATGGGCATTCAAAGAAGACTTGAAGGAAGAGTGGAAATCCTGTGTTGAAACCCTGGTAGCCTTCTAAATGCTTAAAGAGACATGGATCAACTCTTCTTGGTCCAGTACATTTACCAATGAAGAGTTCTAAGTAACAAAGCTATTTCCATTCTCCTATGCCACAGTAAGGAGCCCTGGTGGTGCAGTGGTTATGAGCTCGGCTGCTAACCAAAAGGGCAGCAATATGAGTCCACCAGCCACTCCTTGGAAACACTGTGGGGCAGTTCTACTTTGTCCTATAGGGTCGCTATAAGTCACAATCGACTTGATGGCAACAGGTTTTGGTTTGATTTTATCCCACAGTAAATGGAGAAAGGATTGAAGTTGTCAAGGATTTCATTTTACTTGAATCAGTAATAAACGCCCACGGAAGCAGCAGTCAAGAAATCAAACTACACACTGCACTGTGTTGAAAAGTGTTTCTTTAAAGTGTTGAAAAGCAAAAATGTCACTTTAAGGACTAAGGTGCCCTTGACCCAAACCATGGTGTTTTCAGTTGCCTCCTATGCATGTGAAAGCTGGACAATGAATATGGAAGACCTATGAAGAACTGATGCCTCTGAATTTTGGTGTTGGCAAAGAATATTGAATATACCACAGACTGCCAAAAGAACAAACAGATCTGTGTTGGAAGAAGTACAGCCAGAATGCTCCTTAGAGGCAAGGATGGCGAGACTTCGTCTCACATGCTTTGGACATGTTATCAAGAGGGACCAGTCCCTTGAGAAGGACATCATGCTTGGTAAAGTAGAGGGTCAGCAGAAAAGAGGAAGACCCTCAATAAGATGGATTGACACAGTAGCTGCAACAATGGGCTCAAGCTAACAATTGTGAGGATGGCGCAGGACTGGGCAATATTTTGTTCTCTTGTACATAGGGTTACTATGAGTCAGAACCTACTCAATGGCACCTAACAACAACATCCCACAGTACAGCGAGCCCTGATGACGCAGTGGTTAAAGTGCTCAGCTGCCAACCAAAAGGTCATTGGCTTGGACCCACCAGCCAGCTGTCCATTGGAGAAAAATGTGGCAGTCTGCTTACATAAAGATTTACAGCCTTGGAAACCCCATGGGGCAGCTCTACTCTGTCCTATAGGGTCACTACGAGTCGGAATTGACTCAAGGCGGTGGGTTTGGTTTGGTGATACCACAGTACTACCCTTGGTCTGCCAGTTTGTCATACTGTGGTGGCTTGCATGTTGCTATGATGCTGGAAGCTATGCCACTGGTATACCAGCAGGGTCACTCATGGTGGACAGGTTTCAGTGGTGCTTCCAGACTAAAAACACAATAGGAAGAAAGACCTAGCAATCTACTTCTGAAAATTAGCCAATGAAAACCTTATGGATCCCAACAGAACATAATACTTTGGACAGATAATCAGAAAGGATCAATTGCTGGAGGAGGACATCATGCTTGATGAAGCGGCAGGCTGGTGAGGGAAACACATCGTCCTCTAAACCAGGAACAGGACAGAGCAGCAATTTCTGTCTAAATACCGGATCGAGCCCCACACTTTACAACAATTATTCTCCTTCAAAGATGCCAATCCCAACGGGACGATTCACTTAAACTTCTAAGGACCAAATAAAACACAGATAGCTCAGGAGTTCCATGGTGGATGAGGACGGCTAGCTTTCCCTACTTTACTGAGATCAAGCTAGGAAAAAACACTCCTCTTGGACCAGTCTTGCATTGTGCAAGCCAGATACTCACTTGTTTCCTTCATAGCTTTCTGTGAAGACAAAATTTTCTTTTATGTCTGACAAACTCTTACACTTTCTCTTCTGGCCCCATTCTTTCCAATCTCCACCCAACTGCTGTACCATTCATTATTTCTTCTCCTTTGCATCTTTTGTCCGTCTTCCTGATTCCTACACCTCAGCCCACAAACATGCTCAAATTGATATGGCTGTCTCTGCATGTCTGTGTGTTTGGAGCATGTACAATATACATGTGACTAATGAGTTTTGTCTTTGAATTGTGGTGTTGGTGAAGAATATTGAATACATTGTGGACTACCAAAAGAAACAAACAAATCTGTCTTGGAAGAAGTACAACCAGAATGCTCCTTAGAAGCAAGGATGGCAAGACTTCATCTCACATACTTGAATATGCTATCAGGAGGGATCAGTCCCTGGAGAAAGACATCATGCTTGGTAAAGTAGAGGGTCAGCTAAAAAGAAGAAGACCCTCAAGAGGTGGATTGACACAGTGACTGCAACAATGGACTCTAGCATAGCAACAATCATGAGGATGGCACAGGACTGGGCAGTGTTTCGTTCTGTTGTACATAGAGTTGCTATGAGTTGGAATCGACTTGATGGCACCTAATAACAACAATGGGTTTCAGGGGCAGAGAGCAGAGCTATGCAGAACAGCATGCTTCATCTCTCTTTTGGACCTGCCCAACCAGGACCAAAGCCTCCCCGCCCCTGCCCGCACACACATACACACACACACACACACACACACACAAACAGTTGCCCTCAAGTCATTTCTAACTCATGGTGACCCCATGTGTGCAGAGTAGAACTGTGCTCCATTGGGTTTTCAAGGCTATGAAGCAGATTGCCAGGACTTTGTTCCAAGGCACCTCTAGGTGGGTTCAAATCATCAGCCTTTCAGTTAGTAGCTGAGTGCTAAATTGTTTGTACGACTCAGGTACTCCCAACCAAGACTAGGGCTGGACAAATTTATCGGATGGATGCAGTTGGCCTTCAGCCCCCTCTTACTATTGTTCCTTATTCTGGTGTCACCCTTCACCGTCAATTCTTTGGTTTTACCACTGACCAAACGAACACTCTGTGATTCTAAGACATGCCATGTTACTAATAGCTTCAGACACTGAAGCACAGTCTTCAAGAAGGGGGGAAAAAAATCATGGCAAAATTTCAGGAACTACCACCAAACAATAAGTGAAATATCTGGAAAGAGCAGAACTTCCTTTGCCTTCTGAAACCTAATTCCAAAAAAAATTTTGTCCTCGTAAAGCCAGTCTCACTTCCCATAGTGTCTCACAGATGAATTGTATACAGCAGGAGTAAAAGAAGATCAAAGAAGACTCACCAGTCTTGCACGTTACACAGGCAAGAGGAGACCAACTGCTATCACGGATGAGACAATCATCGAGGGGTGGCTCCCCAGGATTCCCAATCTCTCAAGCAAAGATGATGAGAATAATTGACTGTTCGAATGTCAGAGATGGGAAAATTGCCTGGAAGATCACCTAGTCTAACTAACCTCCTTGGTTTACACAAGAGGAAAAGGAGATGTGCCAAAAAAAAAATAAATAAATAAAAACCTGCCCAAAGGTCTCACAGCAAGATAGTGACAGAGTGATCTTGGATTAAGAATGTTTCTTAATTCATCATTCAAATTCATTCTGCTACCACAGCTCACTACCTCCCTACATCTGTTTTTTTACATGCTGAGACATATGTCTTTATTAAAAAAAAAAAAAAAAAGTTACTTAGATTACCAGGCCTTTTCTGTGATCCTGTGTTCTTGCTATTGGAATCTTAACATCAATCACAAAGTTATGTCACACGCTTCCTGAGAAGTGGATGGAACTGTTTATGTAAGCAGTGTGGGGAATTCGGATCAAATATTCAGTGACTCGAAACTGAAGACAAAGACAGCCAGCACTGGAAAATGCATGTGGCTTTTTCTAACGGGCTAGGTTCCAGCATGTGTAATACTACACCCTCCACTTCCTAGGTTCTGGTGACTGGAAATCTTGGGGTTAGTCCAAGGTCAATCTACACACACAATGGGAACTAACTCCCTAGGATGGTCTTAGAAAAACACAGCCCCCAAAACAGGTAAACTTAGGCCAGATCATTCCAATACACTGTCTCAACTGACAATGTTCTGTCCAACTGTTATATTACAGAAAGGATTTATATCTTTCCTTATTGAATTAGGAGGCCAAGATTTTATCCAGAAGAATTTCTTATAGTACCGGTTCAACAATACAATCAAAATGGCTTTATTCAGCTCTGTTTTCCTGCATGTGAACATTCCAGAGGGAAATAAGGTTTTTTTTCCTCTCTTAGCTTACGAGCCTCAGAAGGAGTTATTCCAGTTGGCTTAACATCGCCTTTGTGAAGGGCGGATGTGCTAACCACATCTTCAAGAATATTTACATCAGTCTGGCCAAGCCAAAAGGTACTCTTCTCCATAACTTTTAATCAGTACAAACGCTTTTTTCTTTTTAAACAAAAACATCAGTATTGCCTACGTTAGATTTCAACTTTCAGAATTAAGGTTTCCATATTATCCCACTCATTTGTGCTTGGAAAAGAAATACCACAAGAAAGTGAACTAAAAGGAACTTTAAGAAAGAGACAGCTTCTCTGATCATTTGGAACCTTTTACAGTGGGTAACTGTAGCATACTCTAAAGCCAGGGTAACAAACGCAGGACTTCAGAGGCCTGGCAAGTAACTACATGAAAAGAGGCCAGGGGTAAGTTCATACTCACATAATGAATGAGTGGTAGGGGCTGTGGCCAGCTGGATAAGGCATGGCTCCACCAGAAGGAGCCAAAGCTCCTTATGCTTAGTCAGTTACTACAGTGAGAAAGATCATTCCAGTGTTGCCAGATCTTTCAATTTCTCTAGATGAACCACCAATCAAGGATTTTTATGAAAGCTCAATTTTTTAAAATGTTAACTCAAATTGAAAACAGAATATGATAAAACAAGGTTTGATACCAACAAAACACACCCATGGGCTAGACTTGATTGCTGAGTTTCCAGTTTGCTACCTTTCTTCTATAGGAAGTAGAAATAATGCATATTCAGTGACTACTGTTAAAACTAGAAGTCTCAAGAAACCCCCTGGTGACCTAAGGGCCTGAAACCCTCTGGTGGCCTGAAGAGGCAAATGAGCAGAGACAGCAACTTAACTAAGATTTCATGGGCTTAAGGGACAATCAAAACATTCAGATTCTCCATAAAATCACTGGGTTAAGGCAAATAAAACCCCACCCTTTGTCCACCACGAAATCAACCTAGAGGCCTTCTCTCTATTCACTCAACCCTATTTCCCCATTTACCTCAAAAATACCTAGTCATCCTTGACAGCCTGCCAACACCTAACCAGCAGCTAAGCCCTGTTGATTTAATTCTGGAATTTTCTAAATCACTTCTTGCCTTTGTTCCCATCCTATTACCTTGGCTCAGACCCTCGTCCATTGCCTGAACCACTGAAGTTACCACTGCACCCTCAGACTCCTGTTTCTCTTTCTTCCTACCTTGTCCCAACCCTAGTCCAGTCTACATACTATTACCAAAGTGATTTTTGAAGTGTGCATATGATTAACTCTCAAGCATGCAGGAAACTGCTAATAGTGCTTGCCTCTGGGAGGTGGAACTGTAGAGCTTAGAAGACTGCATTTGAGGAAGGCTTATATTTCCCCGGCATGTCCCTCTAGGCTTTGTGAATTGATATATTTATTTTTACCATGAATTACTTTTTCAAAATTAATTTTTTTTAATGTAATACCCAGACTTCTACATTAAGAAGCAGGACATTCCTCCATCCCAACCACTAACATGGAGCATGTCGGTAGACTTTAGATTTTTATAAAAGTCAGATGAGAACATACTGAGAAACGAACAATAGCAAAGTGTGGGGCACATACAGGGGAAGGCAGGAGCAGAGGTGGAGGTTGGCAGGAACTGAGATTAGAAGAAGCATAAAAATGGAAAGGAGTCTCTGAAGAACTGCCTGTAGAATGGTGGCACAACTCGGGTAACCGTTCCCCAGTCCACTTAGGCAGCAGCAAGGTTTCCTCCTGGTCTGAAGTCCCCGACATCTACTCTCCAAGGCAAGAAAGCGAGCTGCCAGGGAGGGGTAGGATTCTGAGTATGGGACTGGCATCCCACAGTGGGAACCTCTTCTCTGACACTGAGGGAACCTCAACCTGTCTTGCTTGCTCCACCTGTACACACCCTACAGTGAAACCAGATCTCTTATGTACTACACCCTTAATTTCAGAGCTCACAACCAGCGCTCCCAGCAGGGGCAGCAGATGTGTGTAAGAGCACGGAAAAAATTAGGTCATCTACCTAAATAATGGGTAGATGACCTAATTTTTTCCGTGCTCTTACACGCAGTGACGTCACTGGCTGGTTTTGACCTATGATAATCAACCTAGCCCTCATTCGTGAATATAGGTAATTTAAAAATTCACCACCTATGAAGCTAGATGAACAAGGAGCCCTAGTGGTGCAATGGTTAAGCGCTTAGCTGCTAAAAGACCTGGCAACCTGTTCCTGTCAAGATTTTTGTTGTGTGCCATGGGGTCCACTCCGACTCACAGGGACCCTATATGACAGAGTAGAATTGCCCTGTAGGGTTTCCCCTAGGCTGTAAGTCTTTACAGGAGCAGACCACTAGGTCTGCAGCTAGTGGGTTTGAACCACCAACTTTTCAGTTAACCCTTGGTTAGCCAAATGCTTAATCATTGCCACCAGGGCTCCTTCACATAAAGATTACAGCCTAGGAAACCCTATGGGACAGTTCTACTTTGTCATATAGGGTTACTGTGAGTTGGAACTGACCTTACAGCACACAATAAAACAAATGAACAACAGGAGTCCCTGGGTGGTGAAAACAATGTGCTCAGCTGCTAACCAAAAGGTTAGAAGTTCAAGTCTACCCAGAGATGCCCGGGAAGAAAGGCCTGGTGATCTACTTCCAAAAAAATCAGCATTGAAAACCCTACTGAGCACAGTTCTACATTGGCATACATGGGGTTACTATGAGTCAGAGTCAACTCAATTTAAAAAAGAGAGAGACAAATATCAAAGGAACAGAACCAACCCCCCCAAAAAATAAATAAATAAAACAGTAATTCACGATGCAAAAGAGAATTTTGGGGAGTAGGGAATTTGAGCGTTGTCAAAAAAAATTAGACAATGTATAATACATCCATGAAACAAGATCATTATTATGAAAACAAAAAGAATACACTGACATTTAAAAATAAAAAGGCTGAAATAAAGGGTAATCTGCAGAAAACTAGGTTGAGGGAGGGAGGAAAGAGAAAATTTGATAAGAGTTACAATTCTAGAAGGCCTAACTTCAAATTACCGAATTTACCAAAAAATGGGACAGGGGGAGGTGGTAGAAAGTAAACAATGACAGAATAAGAGAAATTCCAAGAGCTGAGGCACATCAGTCTTCAGTCTGAAAGAAACCACAGGTGCTGAGCAAAATGAATGAATAAAGATAGATTCTCATGAAATGTCACAATATCAAGGAGAAAGAAGAGTCTAAGCTTCCAAAGAAAGGTTCACACAAAGGAACAGGACTCCCAGCATTAAATGTTAGATGCCAATTCCTTTCAAATGCTGATTCTAAATTTGGAATTTCATATCCAGCCAAATTACCAATTACTTATGAGGGCAGGTAACCACTGGCTCAAAGTAGACTTGCCATGTGTGCCCTTTTGGAAAATTTGCTTCAAAATATACTCCAGCAAAATTAAAAAGATATCTAAAAGAGAAAATGGAGGTTACAAGAAATAGTGGAATTAATCTCAGGATAAAAAAGAAAAATATCATGATGACAGCTAGGCAGCAAGTCTAGAAAGCAGTTAGTCTATAATAAAGTACAGGCAATCCCCTACTTATGATATATTTAAGTTATGACAAACCACACTTATGACTGTCTTTTTTTTTTTAATATCTCGTCTTCAGCAACATGTACTACATACAATATTGCAGCATGTAATTTGCTCATATTATCATTCTCAGGCCAACCCCCAAAGACAAAAATGATCAGACTTATAAAGATACTGCTAATAAAAGGCAATAACTGGGGGGGGGGGGGCGGGGGGCGGGGGGAAAGGCATTTGACTTACATCAGAACTGACAACAGAGTCTTCAGAAAGGAACTTGTCATAAGTCAGGGACTGCCTGTATTCAAAGAAGTTATAAAATTAAGAGAGTAAAGTATAGTGTTGAGGGAAAGAAGACACTTGCTACTTCTGTTAATGAGAAATTAGAACATCCAGGAAGAACAAGGCTGTACAAATGTCATGGTCCATACCTGAAGAAAACAAAAACATGCCATGATTGTTAGCAACCGACCAAAAAGACAGAATCTGACGTAGGTGCCCAGAACATCTCCCTTTAAGTGGCCTAAGCTTAGTTAGAAACATAGGATTCCATCTTTGTGTCCATTAATATGTTTTGATACCACTTTGAACCAACCAAGAACAAAAGCAGACCATTTCCTTGATCTCCTTGGATTTTTCCAAGAGCGTAAAAAGATACCGCTAAATGGCTGAGTAAACCTCCATATCAACCCCTTTCTCTTTTCCTGCCTCTACCATATACCTTTTTTTAATCTTAAAAAAAAAAAAAAAAAAAGCGTAACCTTGATTTCCCAGCCTTCCTTGCAATATGACCACACAGTCAAGGAAATGCGAGCTGAAGTCCTTGGAGGAATGGAGCATCTTTTAGAAATAAAAAAGCATATTTTTGCTAGGAGAAAGCCTCACCCTTTTCTCTTCCCTCTTCTTCCTACTATTTGGAGACCGAGGATGAAAGTAACATCTTAAGACTGGTGGACAGGACGGTAGAAGATTCAAAATAACCTCCATGAACGCCTGCGCCTTGGATGGCTTTCCTTTGGGTTTCTTGTTATAAAAGAATACTAACCTTTTATTTATTTAAGACATTAGTTGGATATATTTTATTTGTCACAGAACACATTCCTAACTGAAACAAGGATTCAATTTCCTATTTTGAATAAACCAGTTTCAGCTGGGTTCCTAACATCTCCAAAGAACAGAGGTTTAACTAATATATGTTCTTTTTTGCATTCTGCTCCAGAGGGAAAAAAGCCCCAGTCAAAGGCCAAATCCTTTACCTCCAGTTTCAGGAGAAATATGGCATTACGGAGGGTCCTATAGAGCCTCAGCCATAGGCTAAGCTGAATACGGGACACCAGGCTAAAAAGACCCCACATCTGCTCTCCTGGGCCACAGTAAAATGGGGGTGGAGAGTTTACAAACACATAAAATACTGTCAGAGTATGGGATTATGTTATTGCAAGCACAATATTACTAGAGATCTGGTAATATTTCAGAATCTAGCAAATTCTAAAACTCTTAAGTGCTTGTTTGGAGTGATCCAGGCATGTCAACAATTTATTCACCAAAAAACTCTTTAATTATGCACCAAACAATGGCATGGATAAGCCAAAATACTATTTTATTTGAATAAATTTGTATTTTATATTGGGTGTGTCTATTGTTCTGGAAATTCACCAAACTCCAAATAAACTGAATCCAAATGGAAGGTTCTAATTTATTGCTGGCTCTCCCCAGTTTCCATGCAAGAGGACAGATAGCTAGTACCACCATGCTAACTGAATCAGAGCTTTATCCTCATCCCAGTATTTTTTATTTCATTCTTCATTTAACAATATTTAATGAGCACCTACTATGTCAGAGGCTGTGTCAAATGTGGATATGCTAGAAAAGAAGAGAACACCTGCCCTCAAAGGACTTACATCTACTGGGGCCAGGCAGTGGCATGGAGAGTTCAGACAGGGAAAAGTCACCAAGCTATTATGATATATTGCATGGAGTGCTAGGAAGAAGAAATTAGAGAGTACTGAGGAAGAAGACCTAGAAAATATAAGGTGTGGCTAGCATGGGTTCTCCCGATAGAGAAAACAGCATACACAAAGGTTTAGAGGCAAGATACAACCTAGCTTGTTCAAGAACTTGAACTTCAAGTTCAAGGAACTTGTCCACATGTACATTTAGGTAGACAGTTGTACCATTTAATGAGATGAAGAACTTGGAGAAGCGCAGATGTGAGCAGGAACATGAATTCATTTCTAGACATTTCTACAGTTTGGGGTGCCATTGAGATATCCAAATGGGTTTTAAGTGGGCAGCCTCATAGGTTAAGAACTAGACAGTCACTGCAGGCAGTGACACCCACCTTTCCACCTGACACTGATATTTAGTGTAGCCTCAAGTCCAAGAAAGGAGTGACTGTGGCCTTCAAACCTGGGTCAATGACAATTTTTACTTTATTTCTACACCATATCAGCTTTTTGCTTTTTTTTTTTTGCAGAAAAAACTAGTAATGTGAAATCCAGAAGCCATTACAGAGCTAAATTATGATCATAATAGAGCTCTCCAAGGTTCAGATCTCTCCAGCAGGAGGCGGTCTGGCAGAAGGTCAGCTGGATACTCCATTATCCTTCTTCCTATATCTGATGGATCCAGGTGGTTGTCACAAATTCACCTCTCTGCATTTTCCCCTCTATTTTGTCAGTGGAGATTAGTGGAAGTTTGTGGTATTGAGAAACATGGGCACCTGGGCATTTGTGGGATTGAGCATACTCCATTTTAACTTCATGAGCTTTTGGCATATACTCCAGGCCTCTTCCAGTCATTCTGGCCCAGCGTGCCATGTGGGATCACAGTTTAGGATGGGGACAGACTGGGCATCAACACTGAGGCTGTGACTGAGTCTGAGCAAACCTCCAGAGAATACATGGAGTTAGAAATAAGAGGTCCAAGGGCAGAGCCCCAAGGAACTCAGCAATAATGGGGCATACCAAGGAAGAAAAGGCTGATGCCAAGAGGAAGAGAAGGCTAAGAACGACCCCAGGCAAAGAAGCCATGGTCAGAAAGAAGAGAGCTGTCACTCAACAGAATCTGATTGGGGGAGAGCATTCAAGTGAGAAAGAGACTGAGAAGTAGATTTAATAAGAAGGCATCTTGATGAGCTTGTTAAGAAGAGCTGAGTGAGAAGTGAAAAAAGTGATAACTCAGAAGGTACAGATAACCCTTTGAGAAAGGTTAGCAATAGAGAAGCAATGAAGTGGAGGGAAAGCAGTAGCTCCGTGTGTATGAAGAGATTTAAATACACACAGCTGTTGGGAAGGACTCATTACAGAGGGAAAGCCTGGAGATGATGAAAACGAAGTAAATTATAGGACAAAGCATCAGAGGGAGCTGAAAGAGTGATATCTAGAGCCCATGTGGAAAGGAAACATCTTCCACTATGGGTGGGAGGGCAATGGTACAGTGCAGGAGCATGCAAGTCTGGTGACAAGATAAGGAAGTCAACTCGGTGGCTCTTGGTAAAGCAGGAGGCCAGGGCATTTGCTGAAATTGATTGAGAGAAGTGATCAGGTATGAAGTTTGATGACAGCAGAGATTTCAAATAAATGGAATAAAATAGAGAGTTAGCCAAGGCAGTGTTTTTCAAAGATCAGGTTGCAAGGGGTCCTGAATATTTAAAAAAGGAAAAAGATCAGAATATATTGCATATAGTAAGGGCAATGGAGCCCTGGTGGTGCAGTGGGTAAGAGCTACAACTGCTAATCAAAAGGTCAGCAGTTTGAATCCACCAGCCACTCCTTGGATACACTGTGGGGAAGTTCTATTCTGTCCTATATGGTTGCTGTGAGTCGGAATCAACTGGGCAGCCATGGGTTTGGTTTTTTGGTTTCTTAGTAAGGGCAAGTACTGTACTTATGAAGACTCATGTTTGTGGATATACTGAGTCATGATGTAAAATATTCTTTCTGTGCATAGCAGTCAAAATATATGACAGTCAATAGTCAAGGACATAGAAGGAATCTCTAAGGAGAACTGAGGACTCAGGTGAGTTGGAAACAATTTCATTTGTGGTGGCACTAATCTACGGTGTTATGATTTGTGCCTCACACCCGGCAGGGGTTAGAGGAGGTAATTAAATTTAAACGTTCCTCTTAAATGCTGTTACTCAAGGAACAAACACATACAAAATATATAAAGGAATCTATCTTATCACTTACTCTACCTAATTATGCTAATTAAAACTTTTGAAGTAATTTGACAGTAAATTACCAGGCCCTACAAGTAGAACACTGTTTGACCATACAATTATGCTTTTTGCTATTCATTAAAATTCTTACACCAAAAGATGTTTAAGGGATCTATTTAACTTGTAGGTATATCACGTGCTTGGAGTAAAAAGGTTAAACGGTATTTTATTTTAAAACCACCCACATTATAATGACTTACAATAGCAAAAAGCAAGACAAAAAAACACACAACCCCATTATTAAACACTCTCTAATAATTAGAGCCAAATCAATTCTCTCTTAGGTACTTCTCCACCCCAAAGGAACAACAACAACAAAAAAGTGACCCCATTAACAGAGAAATGCATTTATTTTCCGCTCTCAGTCATTTGTGAGATGCCCCATTATGAGAGGAGCCCCAATTGAAACAGTCAAAAAAAATGACCATTCCCATCTTTTTCATTCAGCCAAATACCAAATGCTATTCAGAGATCAACACTGTCCTTCGAAATCATTTAACCCTGATTTCTAACCCCAGGAGTTGGCTTCCTGGGTTAGAAGGCAGCCTTTGGAAATACAGAAAGCTGCCAGGTAATCGACTCCTACCCCCAGGACCCTCCAAGACATTTAATAGACTCATTATCATTCACTAAAGGAAAACAAAATTGTTAAGCATTTTGCTCTTAATACGCTACCAAAGTCATTTGCAAAGATAGCTGTGAAGCCACTTTATTTCTTTATCTCCAGTAATTACTTCAGGGGGAAATAAAGCATAAATCTCCAGGAATAAATGGCAAAAATATATACGGCTTTCATTTTTCTCTTTAGGATGATTCTGATTCCTAAGGGCATTATAATCTTCATCATATAAAAAGTGAAGCTATTTTATGTGTGACACTGAACAGCGGACCACAGAATGCAGTATTTTACTCAGGCAAACATTTATTTTTTAAAAAAATCAAGCCTCAACTTTACCAAAATGTACCAATAAGTTCTAACTACAAAACGACTCCAGAAAAAAAAAAGAAAAAGGTGAATACTTTTGCCGATTAATGATTATCTTTCATCATGGCCTGAATTCACTACAAATTTAAGAGCAGAAAATGCAATGACATCCAGCTCTGCAAAAAATTCTTCAGACAAAAGAAATTGGTCTAAGCCAATGGCTTTCAAACTTCCTGGTCTCGGGACCCCTTTATGTTCTTAAATTATTGGGGATCCCAAAGAGCTTTTGCTTATATAGGTTACATCTATTGCTATTTACATATTCAAAATTCACTAAGAAATTTAAAAAAATGTATTCATTTTAAAATGGCTTTAAAAACTAATTGTATACACTACCCTAAGTACTGTATATGAAAAATAACTATATTTTCCAAAATAAAATAATTCAATGAGGAGAATGGCATGTTTTGCATTTTTGCAAAATTTCTTTGATGTCTAGCTTAATAGAAGACAATAGATTTTCATGTCTGCATCTGCATGCAATCCGTTGCGATATGTTGTTTATGTTGAAGTATACGAAGACGATCTGGCCGCAAACATACATGTAGCTGGAAAACGGAGAGGAATTTTAATGACCTTTTCAGGTAATAGTCTTCTTTGGTGCTTCACCAGTATTACAAGTGATAGTTTCTTAAAAGTTCATTGCAATGTGAAATCTGAAACCTTAGAACTGTCTCTACTCTGTTTTACATTAAAATCCAGTGGTTTAGCTTCCACTCTGAAAGGATCCTGTGCATGATTTCGGAAAGTCCTGGTTCACTGAGTTACACAGTTCTTCTGTTGACACATTTCTGTATTTTACAAGCCGTTAGGAAATATAAAAAAAAAAAAATCACATTCATTAATATCACCAAAGTTTAGAAAAATCTGTTTAAGAATTGGGAAGCTAATGGATCACATCTACCATAGCCTCCACCAGATCAAGTCCAGTACTGGATGGTGCCCGGCTACCACCACTGACTGCTCTGACAGAGGGTCCCAAACAGAGCTGAAGAAAAATGTAGAACAAAATTCTAACTCATAAAAAAAGACCAGACTTACTGGCCTAAAAGAGATTGCAGAAACCCCGGAGTATGGCCCCCGGATACCCTTTCAGCTTAGTAATGAAGTCACTCCCGAGGTTCACCTTTAGCCAAAGATTAGGCCCATAAAACAAAATGAGGCTAAAGGGGCACACCAGCCCAGGGGCAAGGACTAGAAGGCAGAAGGGGACAGGAAAGCTGGAAATAGGGAACCCAAGGTCGAGAAGAGAGGTGTTGACCTGTTGTGAGGTTGTTATCCAATGTCATAAAACAATATGTGTACTAACTGTTTAATGAGAACTAGTTTGTTTTGTAAACCTTCATCTAAAGTACAAAAAAAAAAAAAAAAAAAGAATTGGGAAGCTGTCAAGTACAGGGTTGCAAATACAAGTTTTCCAAAATTTCAATTCTCACTTTTCACTTGACAGCTCAAATTTTATCACTGGCAACAAATACTGTCAGGTATTTTCCCTGAAATGATGGGCATCTCATTTATTTCTGAGAAAATATATGGTAAATATCCAAATTTGAAAACCATCATCTGTCTGTGAGTCGTTCTTTCAAGTAAAAATGGCGTTCCACGAAAAAAGCAACTAGTTCAGCTCTCAGTTGGGTTGCCCAAGAGTTTTTCCTTGAGGCGATCATTATATTTCAGTATATAGGAGAGATACTGTATGTATTCTTTTCATTTCATTACACAGAATATTTAAAAAGCCACATATTCAATGCACAGCATTAATAAGTTTTACTGCTTCATCAAGGACATTAGGTGGAACTGGATAAATTTTTTTAGCTGCAAGTGTGGGGTCATGAAGAACAGAATGACTGCTAATATAGTTTGATACCATGGCCTTGATTTGTCCAAATGTCACGCAGTAAAAAAGGTAAATAATGACAGTATTCTTACAAATCACCACTCATCTGTCAGTTTGTCATACTGTGGTAGCTTTGCTTGTTGTGATTCTGGAAGCTATGCCACTGGTTTTACAAATACCAGCAGGGTCACTCATGGTGGATAGGTTTCAGCAGAGCTTCCAAACTAAGACCGACTAGGAAGAAAGGCCTGGCAATCTATGCCCAAAAATTAGCCAATGAAAACCCTATAGATCACAACAGAATATTGTGCGATGCAGTGACGGAAGATAAGCCTCCTAGGTTGGAAGGCACTCAAAATACACAGTGGTTGCAACAATAGACTAGAGTACCTAAGGATCATGAAAATGGCACAGCACTGGGCAACGTTTTATTCTGTTGTAATGGGGTCACCATAAGTCAGAGTGAACTCAACGGCAACCAGCAAAAATATTATTATGAAAATAGTTTTGACACTGCAGACGCCTTGAAAGTGTCTTGGGAATATTCAGGGGCCTAGAGAGTATACTTTGAGAACTTCTGGTTTCACATTCAGGTAGGACTAAATCTATTAACTGGAAAACTTATTATTGCTAAAAAGAAAGGGGAAAACATAAAGCAAAATACCCAACATTCTCCCCATATATTTCACAAGCCATTAGGAAGCGAAGAGTTTACCTCCTCAGGAAGCAACGTATTTAGAAAGCAATTTAGTGATACGCTTTTGAAACCCAAGTTCATATTTCTTGACTCTAATTAAACTTCCGAGACTCAGTTCTAAGGGAGCACCTATGTATACCATGTAAGATACTAGAGATAGAGATAAACGAGGCATTTACTTACAGTGAACAGAGATGCTATTTTGCAATTCATAATAAACAAAAATTGGAAATGGCTTAAGTGTTTAAAAGGGGATTGGTTACAAAACACCCTCATAATGAATTATGTGACCATTATACTTTTCACAAATAATTTAATGATATAATGTTGAAAGGAAAAAAGGAACAAAAATTGTATATATTAGTTATACTTTTAAAAATTTTGCATACCTGTTTCAAAACCAAACCCAAAACTTTTTCTTAAGCAGAAGGCAAACATATATTCCTTTCAGAGGGGAATTTAAAAATAGGCAGTCATTAATACCAAATATTTACTCTGATGGAAAAACCTGACAAATATTATCATCTATATTTAAGATAGGAGTCCCTGGGTGGCACCAACGGTTAAGGACTCAACTACCACCCAAAAGGGTGGCTGTTCAAACCCACCCAAAGACGCCTTGGAAGACAGGCCTGGAGATCTGCTTCCCAAAGGTCACAGCCTTGAAAACCCTATGGAGCAGTTCTACTCTGCACACATGGGGTTGCCGTAAGTTGGAACTGATGCGATGACAACTAACAACAAACATCTTCGAGATAGATTTAAATGAAAAAACAAAACTGCGCATTCAACTTAACTGACACGAACAAAAAGGAATTAAGTAGAAATTCTATCCTATTATACTGAGCATGGAAGAAATAAGGCCCTGTTTTTTGGTACAAAAGGGGGGAAAAAGCATACATTTGTACGTTCTTCTCCAAAGCACTATCATTTTGAGCATTTGAAAGGATGGATTTTGTCCAAAATGACATTTCTGCTTATCACTTTCTTTTATTATGAAGTATCCCCATGATGCAGTACAATTCTTGAAACCTATTTTCAAAAGATGCTGCCTGACAACATAATTTTATGTTACCAAAGTACACACAAAGCTTACTGTTAAAAAAAAAAAAAAAAAATTCAAGGGTCCATGTGTCCACTCACCTATCTGCTAATGAAGACCTGGAAAGACAGATTAACCAGTCCCTCATCAACTCAAAAGCATTAACTTTCTCATGTATGTTTCAACAGCTCTTTTTAAAGAAAAGATCCATGTTAAACAAAAGAGGTATTTTCAGGAGGTTACCTGAAATAAATGCATCCTTTCAAGTGCCCTGTACTTTCAGGTTCCTAAAACTTGTTTAATACATGACTATGAATAAAAGTACAACAGATTTCCAACAGAAGTAATGTCAATTCCATGACTTTAGACACATTACTTCTACTTTTTTCAACTATCTTGCTATCAGCCAGAAAGGAAAAAGTGTTAAAACACATACTTGGATTGAGTTTTATGAGAAAAGTTATCATCTTTCAGTTCTGATAATTACGTATATGTAAATCACCTTTTCTTGACTGCAAAGTATTCAGGACTGAATCCATCTTTTATGTCTTATCTTCTCACTGTCTACCAGATGAAAGTCTTTAGATGGATGGCACCAAATACCAGCAGTTATTGTTATTGGGTATTTATGTGCAAATATTTATACACATTATCTTTTATTCCCACAATAACCTCAGATTTGGATTATCGTCTTACTAAATATAAAAAAACTGAAGATAAAGTAACTAGTTCCCAGTCAGTTTTTAAGTAACACAACTGGGATCAGAATGCAGGTTTAGCGGTAAACAAGTGGTTCTCAAACTGGAGTACATCACAATCACCTGGAGGGCCTGTTAACAAATGCCTGGACCCACTGCCTGACCTTCTGATTTAGTAGGTCTGGAGTGGCACAGGAGCAGCCCTGGTGGCACAGTGGTTAAGAGTATAGCTGCTAACCAAAAGGTCAACAGTTCAAATCTACCAGATGCTCCTTGGAAACCCTATGGGGCAGTGCTACTGTGTCCTACTGGGTCACTATGAGTTGGAATTGACTCGACAGCAATGGGTTTGGAGGAGAATGGGACCAAGAGCTGCATTTCTAACAAGTTTCTAGGTGATGCTGATGCTGCTGGTCCAGGGCACCAACACTTTGAGAACTATTGCTCTAAAGCACATTAGCCAATGCTGTCTTACAGAGGGTTGAATGTATACAAGAAAGAAATGAAGGTTAACACAGCCACCAAATTTATCTAGGTTGGAATTCTTACACAGTTTTCAAAAGTCAATTCAAGAAACACTTTTTCCTACTTGTATTTTTTTCTACTCTCAATCTAAGCCCTTCAAGAAGACCTAATTCAGGTGTAGTGCAATGGATCACTTTTGTGTGGCCTTTCTTGCCATGGTCTGAATCCAAATTGTAACCTGTTACTTCCCTTATAAACTCTACAACTGTGAGTATGGTCTGTGAGTTCTGTGTGGCCACAGCAATGAATTATAGAACCCAGCAGAGAAGTAGAGAGTGCGGTGGGAGGGACGGCTGGTGTCAGAATTGGTAAAGACGGCAGAGAGAGGAGGCATGTCTGATCTCTGTCTCATAGGAATCAGCCTTGATTCTCCTTCGCCCTTGTGAAGTTAGAGGAGGTCAGATACTGCCACAGCATTCTTATATCAGGATACAATTCGCCTTTGGTTTACAGACCAGAAAGTCTGTAGAACCACCACTATTCCTACTGTTATGGCAGCAAAAGACTGATAGGAAACCATAAGTCTTCCAGTTCTTCACCTTTTAGAGGGGGAAGTGTTCTCAAGTTAGAAAAGAACAAATAAAAATATGGCCCCTAACGACTAGAGAGTGTTGGTGTCTCTTCTAAGCCAATCAACCATCTAGCAGCATCTGCTGGAGTTAAAAAAGCCAGAGAGATTTCCTACTTGACTAGTTAGGGGAAAATAAAACTAAATCTAAGTGACTATGATGGAGAGGGCCCTTAATGGGAAGGGAAGCTGATGGCAAAAGACAAGGAAATGGAATGTACAAGAGAAGACATCTTCTCAGAACATTAACTCTGGATCAGATATTGGCTACTGCACCAAAGAATCATAGCTGGGTTACTATTGATTAATCAATAGCAGCCTTAATTCACTTGGACAACTGAAAAACTATGAGGTTCAACGAAACAAACCTCCCCTTAAGTAAGCTGTGAAATTGGTATTAAAACATGGCTCTCTTTCGGAGGCAGAGCCAAGATGGCAGAATAGACAGTTCCCTCGAATCCTCTTTACAACAAAGACCCGAAAAAACAAGTGAAACGAGTATATTTATGACAAGCTGGGAGCCCTGAGCATCAAAGGCAAGCTTAGACAATGAACTGAGGGCAGGGGGAGGAAAAGGCAGTTCAGAAGTGGAGAGGAGTTGCAGGACCTGAATCGAGGGAAGCCCTCAGGCATCATTAGCGGCAGCAGCAGCAGGCTGGTACTGACGTTAGGCCACAGATTCCTCAGGGAGAAGCAGCCAGCCATGCAGCCCACTCACACCTCTAGAACCTGAGGAGAACGGCGCTCTTGGCAAAAGCTAAGTACTTGTGTATATTTTACCGTGCCCCCCCCACCCCCAATCTGGCTTCAGCGGCTGAATCCCTGGGCCTGAGATAGACCCTGGTGAGCACCTAGAGCCATCCTCCTGGCCCTGGGGAAGGAAAAAATTTGCAAATGGGGGAAAAAGATAATTTGCTAGCTCCATTAACCAGAGGAGCTCAGGACAGAAGTGGCTCCTGTCTAGGCATAAACCATCCCTGGACCTTGAGCACCTTTCCCTTCTGCACGGACTTGTGTGGGCCTATTTCGGGAGAATAGGCCCTTGTTGGCAAACTCCAACCATTTTAGCTGTGCAGTGCAGAGGTGGGTGTTTGATGTTTGACATTGCTTTGCCTATTAAACAAGGTCCTCACCTACCCACAATCAGGGACCTAAGGACTGGTAGCTCCACTCAGAACATCCAGCCACCAGTGACAGGGGTCCAAAGATAACTGGTACCTCCCAGTCCTTACAACAAAAAATTTGTGTGCCCATGGTCCCTCTGCAGAACCCACCCACCAGGGAACAGAGACACATTTTCCTCAGAGACACTTGGGGGTTGGTTCTGAGCCCGCTGCCTTGTTCAGAGCATGACCCCCTGCTGCAATCAGATACTGGTATATACACAAATCACCTCTGCACCTCTAAGACTGCAGGACAGAGCCTATACCACACACTTGATGATCAGCTACCTGGACACCTGAGCTGAATTCATACAAAAAAAGTGAATGGACTCCTAGACTGATATACCTGATAACAGCTCTAGCCAGCTGGTGACAGGACACCAGAGCTCCAAAGGTGAAAATAATCAAGCTAGTTCACTCAAGCAATCCATAGGGGTACACCAAAACAAAACTAAGCAAGCAGCTATGACACAGTAAGCAAGCATAAATTGATACAATAACTTACAGATGGCTTGGAGACAACAGTCGATATCAAGTCATATAAAAAAACACACCATGATCACCTCGACAGGCTCTCAAAACAAAGAATCCAGGGATCTTCTGGTGAAAGTGCATTCCTGGAATTACCAGATGCAGAATACAAAAGTTTAATATACAGAACCCTTCAAGACATCAGGAAGGAAATGAGGGAATACACAGAACAAGCCAAGGCACACACAGATAAAGCAAGTGAATATATTAGAAAGATTATTCAGGGACATAATGAAAAGTTTAATAAGCTGGAAAAATCCATAGACACACAGCAATCAGAAATTCAGAAGATTAACAATAAAATTACAGAATTAGATAACTCAATAGAAAGTCAGAGGAGCAGAACTGAGCAAGTAGAAGCCAGAACATCTGAACCAGAAGATAAATCACTTGGCACTAATATATTTGAAGAAAAATCAGATAAAAGAATTAAAAAAAAAAATGAAGAAACCTTAAGAATCATGTGGGACTCTATCAAGAGAAATAACCTACCAGTGATTGGAGTACCAGAACAGGGAGGGATAACAGAAAATACAGAGAAAATTGTTGAAGATTTGTTGGCACAAAACTTCCCTGATATTGTGAAAGACGAGAAGATATCTATCCAAGATGCTCATCGAACTCCACATAAGGTAGATCTTAAAAGAAAGTCACCAAGACATATTATAATCAAGCTTGCCGAAACCAAAGATAAAGAGACAATTATAAGAGCAGTGAGGGATAAGCGAAAAGTCACCTACAAGGGAGAACCAATAAGAATAAGCTTGGACTACTCCGCAGAAACCATGCAGGCGAGAAGGCAATGGGATGACATATTAAAATAACTGAAGGAAAAAAACTGCCTGCCAAGAATCACATATCCATCAAAAGTGTCTCTTAAATATGAGGGGAAATTAAGACATTTCCAGATAAACACAAGTTGAGGGGCTTCGTAAACACCAAACCAAAACTACAAGAAATACTAAAAGGAGTTCTTTGGTTAGAAAATCCATAATATCAGGTATCAACCCAAGACTAGAACAGTGGTAAGAGCAACCAGAACTCAACCCAGACAGAGAAATCCAAAAAACCAAAGAAATATTAAAAAAAAAAAAAAGTCCAACACAGGATAACAGCAATGTTATTATATAAAAGAAGACAACATTAAAATAATAAAGAGGGACTAAGAAATGTAATCATATACCTTCTATATGGAGAGGAAGACACAGCGATACAAAGAATTAAAAGTTAGTTTTAAATTTAGAAAAATAGGGGTAAATAATAAGGTAACCACAAAGGAGACAAACTGTCCTACTCATCAAAATAAAATACAAGGGAAAAATACAGACTCAGCAGAAACAAAATCAACAACAACAAATACAAGGAAAGGACAATATATAAAGAAAATCTACTCAGCACATAAAATCAAGTGGGAAAAAGAAACTGTCAACACACAAAAAAACACATCAAAATAATAGCACTAAATTCACACCTATCCATAATTACCCTGAATGTAAATGGACTAAATGCACCAATAAAGAGACAGAGAGTGGCACAATGGATTAAAAAACAAGATCCGTTTATACGCTGCCTTCAAGAGACACACCTTAGACTTAGAGACACAAACTACAACTCAAAGGATGGAAAAAAAATATACCAAGCAAACAACAATCAAAAAAGAGCCAGAGTGGCAATATTAATTTCTGACAAAATAGACTTTAAAGTTAAATCCATCAGAAAGGATAAGGAAGGACACTATATAATGATTAAAGGGACAATACACCAAGAAGGTGTAACCACATTAAATATTTATGCACCCAATGACAGGGCTGCAAGATACATAAAACAAACTCCATCAGCATTGAAAAGCTAGATAGACAGCTCCACAATAATAGTAGGAGACTTCAACACACCACTTTCGGTGAAGGACAGGACATCCAGAAAAAAGCTCAATAAAGACACGGAAGATCTAAATGCCACAATCAACCAACTTGACCTCATAGACATATACAGAACACTCCACCCAACAGCAACCAACTATCCTTTCTTTTCTAGTGCACATGGAACATTCTCTAGAACAGACCACATATTAGGTCATAAAGCAAGCCTTAGCAGACTCCAAAACATTGAAATATTACAAAGCATCTTCTCTGACCATAAGGCCATAAAAGTGGAAATCAATAACAGGAAAAAGAAATCAAACACTTGGAAAGTGAACAATACCCTGCTCAAAAAAGACTGGATTATAGAAGATATTACGGATGGAATAAAGAAATGCAGAGAATCCAATGAGAATGAAAACACTTCCTATCAGAACCTTTGGGACACAGCAAAAGTGTTGTTCAGAGGTCAATTTATATCAATAAATGCACACATCCGAAAAGAAGGGCCAAAATCAAAGAACTATCCCTACAACTTGAACAAATAGAGAGCAACAAAAGAAACCCACAGGCACCAGAAGAAAACAAGTAATAAAAATTAGAGCTGAACTAAAAAAAAAAAAAATGAAATAGAAAATAGAAAAACAATCAAAAGAATTAACAAGACCAAAAGCTGGTTTTTTGAAAAAAAAAAAAAATCAACAAAATTGATAAACCACTGGCCAAACTGACAAAAGAAAAACAGGAGAGGAAGCAAATAACCCAAATAAGAAATGAGATGGGCCATATCACAACAGACCCAACTGAAATTAAAAGAATCATATCAGATTACTACAAAAAACTATACTCAAACAAATTTGAAAACCTAGAAGAAGTGGATGAATTCCTAGAAACATACTACCTACCTAAACTAACACAAACAGAGGTAGAACAACTAAATAGACCCATAACAAAAGAAGAGATAGAAAAAGTAATCAAAAAACTCCCAACAAAAAAAAAGCGCTGGTCCAGACAGCTTCACTGCAGAGTTCTACCAAACTTTCAGAGAAGAGTTAACACCACCACTACTAAAGATATTTCAGAGCATAGAAAAGGATGGAATACTACCAAACTCATTCTACGAAGCCACCATATCCCTGATACCAAAACCAGGTAAGAACATCACAAGAAAAGAAAATTATAGACCTATATCCCTCATGAATGTACGTGCAAAAATCCTCAAAAAAATTCTAGCCAATAGAATTTAACAACATATCAAAAAAATAATTCACCATGACCAAGTGGGATTCATACCAGGTATGCAGGGATGGTTCAACATTAGAAAAACAATTAAT
Source organism: Elephas maximus indicus (assembly GCF_024166365.1). NCBI lineage: Eukaryota > Metazoa > Chordata > Mammalia > Proboscidea > Elephantidae > Elephas > Elephas maximus. Next base: position 122,939,455 of record NC_064820.1, read on the forward strand.
GTAATCCACCACATAAATAAAAGACAAGAATCACATGATTTTATCAATAGATGCAGAAAGGGCATTTGACAAAGTTCAACACTCATTCATGATAAAAACTCTCAGCAAAATAGGAATAGAAGGAACATTCCTCAACATAATAACGGGCATTTATACAAAGCCAACAGCCAGTATCAGCCTAAATGGAGAGAGTCTGAAACCATTCCCATTGAGATTGGGAACCAGACAAGGATGTCCTTTATCACCACTCTTATTCAACATTGTGCTGGAAGTCCTAGCCAGAGCAATTAGGCTAGATAAAGAAATAAAGGGCATCCAGATTGGCAAGGAAGAAGTCAAAGTATCTCTATTTGCAGATGATATGATCTTATACACAGAAAACTCTAAGGAATCCTTCAGAAAACTACTGAAACTAATAGAAGAGTTCAGCAGAGTATTGGGATACAAGATAAACATATAAAAATCAGTTGGATTCCTCTACACCAACAAAGAGAACATTGAAGAGGAAGTCACCAAATCAATGCCATTTACAGTAGCCCCCAAGAAGATGAAATACTTGGGAATAAATCTTACCAGAGATATAAAAGACTTATGCAAAGAAAACTACAGTACACTTCTGCAAGAAACCAAAAGAGACTTACATAAGTGGAAAAACGTACCTTGCACACGGATAGGAAGACTTAACATTATTAAAATGTCTGTTCTACCAAAAATGATTTATACATTTAATGTAATTCTGATCCGAACCCCAAGGACATTCCTTAATGAGACGGAGAAACAAATCACCAATTTCATATGGAAGAGCAAGAGGTCCCAGATAAATAAGGCATTATTGAAAAAGAACAAAGTGGGAGGCCTTACTTTACCTGATTTTAGAAGCTATTATACTGCCACATTAGTCACAACAGCCTGGTACTGGTACAACAACAGATACATGGACCAATGAAACAGAATTGAGAATCCAGAAATAAATCCATCCACATATGAGCAGTTGATATTTGACAAAGGCCCCAAAACACTTAAATGGGGAAAAGACAGTCTTTTTAACAAACGGTGCTGGCATAACTGGATATCCATCTGCAAAAAAATGAAACAAGACCATACCTCACTCCATGCACAAAAACTAACTCAAAATGGATCAAAGACTTAAATAAAAAATCTAAAACAATAAAGATCATGGAAGAAAAAATAGGGACAATGTTAGGAGCCCTAATGCCTGGCATAAACAGTATACAAAACATTACTAACAATGCAGAAGTAAAACTAGATAACTGGGAGCTCCTAAAAATCAAACACCTATGCCCATCCAAAGACTTCACCAAAAGAGTAAAAAGACTACCTACAGACTGGAAAAAAGTTTTTAGCTATGATATTTCTGATCAGCGCCTGATCTCTAAAATGTACATGATACTGCAAAAACTCAACTGCAAAAAGACAAATAACCCAATTAAAAAATGGGCAAAAGATATGAATGGACACTTCACTAAAGAAGACATTCAGGTAGCTAACAGATATATGGGAAACGTTCACGATCATTAGCCATTAGAGAAATGCAGATCAAAACTACAATGAGATTTCATCTCACTCCAACAAGGCTGCCATTAATCCAAAAAACACGAAAGAATAAATGTTGGAGAGGCTGTGGAGAGACTGGAACACTTCTACACTGCTGGTGGGAATGTCAAATGGTACAACCACTTTGGAAATCGATTTGGCGCTTCCTTAAAAAGCTAGAAATAGAACTACCATAGGATCCACCAATCCCACTCCTTGGAATATATCCTAGAGAAATAAGAGCCTTTATACGAACAGATATATGCACACCCATGTTTACTGCAGCACTGTTTACAATAGGAAAAAGTTGGAAGCAACTAAGGTGCCCATCAATGGATGAATGGAAAAATAAATTATGGTATATTCACACGATGGAATACTACACATCGATAAAGAACAGTGAGGAATCTGTGAAACATTTCATAACATGGAGGAATCTGTAAGGCATTATGCTGAGTGAAATTAGTGAGTTGCAAAAGGACAAATATTGTATAAGACCACTATTAAAAGAACTTGAGAAATAGTTTAAACTGAGAACAAAACATTCTTTTGTGGTTAGGAGAGGAGGGAGGGTGGGAGGGTTGGAGTAGGGGATTCACTAATTAGTTGGTAGATAAGAACTACTTTAGGTGAAGGCAAAGACAACACACAACACAGGGGAGGTCAGCACAATTGGACTAAACCAAAAGCAAAGAAGTTTTCTGAATAAACTGAATGCTTCAAAGGCCAGTGTAGCAGGGGCAGGGGCCCAGGGACCATGGTTTCAGGGGACATCTAAGTCAATTGGCATAATAAAATCTATTAAGAAAACATTCTGCATCCCACTTTGAAGAGTGGCATCTGGGGTCTTAAATGCTAGCAAGCAGCCATCTAAGATGCACCAATTGGTCTCAACCTACCTGGATCAAAGGAGAATGAAGAACATCAAGGACACAAGGCGATTATGAGCCCAAGAGACAGAGAGGGCCACATGAACCAGAGACTACATCATCCTGAGACCAGAAGAACTAGATGGTGCCTGGCTACAACTGATGACTGCCCTGACAGGGAACACAACAGAGAACCCCTGAGGGAGCAGGACAGCAGTGGGATGCAGACCCCAAATTCTCATAAGACCAGACTTAATGGTCTGACTGAGACTAGAAGGACCCCGGTGGTCATGGCCCCCAGACCTTCTGTTGGCCCAGGACAGGAATTGTTCCCGAAGCCAACTCTTCAGACATGGATTGGACTGGACAATGGGTTGGAGAGGGATGCTGGTGAGGAGTGAGCTTCTTGGATCAGATGGACACTTGAGACTATGGTGGCATCTCCTGCCTGAAGGGGAGATGAGAGGGTGGAGGGGGTTAGAATCTGGCGAAAAGGACACGAAAAGAGAAAAGAGAGAGTGGAGGGAGAGAGCAGGCTGTCTCATTAGGGGGAGAGTAATTGGGAGTGTGTAGCAAGGCGTATATGGGTTTTTGTGTGAGAGACTGACTTGATTTGTAAACTTTCGCTTAAAGCACGATAAAAATTATTTTAAAAATTAAAAAAAAACAAACAAACATGTCTCTTTGAAATTGTTTGAAACTCTCCTACCGAAACGCACACATTTTCAGCAGCATTTCATATCTCAGAGTAACATAGCTTTCCAGGACAGGGCAAAAAGATTACAATAATTTCATTGCAGGGAATTCAGTCTGAAAAATAAAAGCTATCATACAACTCTTACCTAAGGGGTTATCTCCAGGAGCATCTTAATTTTCCTGAGCCATTCATGGTGTGACAGAAAACAGCTTGACTCCCTCTTATATACCAGTTCCACACAAATCAAAACACAAACCCCACATCTCAATGCAAGAAAAAACAAATAACTGAGAGGCATTAAATTAAAAAAAAAAAAAAAAGGAAAAAGGAAGGAAAGCAGTGGGCTTATATTTAAAGGGAATGAGGAAAAAAGAAAAAAGAAATACCCTGGTCGTACTGGAAGCCCTACACTGATTTCTACAACATGACTTTGCCTAAATCATGCTGTCATCTTGGGTCCTGTAAATCTTCAGTTCATAGAGGTGTTCTAGGAGTGAAAAGAGATGCGAGGTAGTAATGCTCATTGGGAACAAAAATTAAGGGATCATCAAGGATGTGATTTTTAGTATTTAAGTGAGTTTATACGGTAATGCCCTCTAAAACTGCTTCTTAAAAACAGCACACTTGGTTGGTTGAGCATGTAAAGAAACTAGAACCCTCATACCCTGGGCATGGAAATGTATAATGGTACAGCCACTTTGGAAAATAATTTGGAAGCTTCTTGAAAAGTTAAACATACACTGTCCACACGACCAGCTATTCCACTCCTAATCGTCATTTTAGGTACTTATACTCAAGAGAAATAAAAGCATACGTCCATAAAAAGTCCTATACACAAATGTTAACTGCAGTTTTATGTATAATAGCCAAAAACTAGAAACAATGCAAATGGCCATCAACAGGTGAAAAGACTGTGGTAATGTACAAATTGTGTTGCATCCATCCAATGAAACGCTACTCAGCAATAAAAAGGAATGAATTATTGATACATACAACAAAATGAATGAATCTCAAAACCATTATGCTGAGTGAAAGACGCCAGACAAAAAAGGGTACATGTGGTATGATTCCATTTATATAAAATTCAATAAAAAGCAACTCATCTAAAGTGACAGATCAATGACTGCGCAAGAAACAGAAAGGGAATAGAGAGGAGCTAAAGGAAACTTTGAGGATGATGGATATGTTCATGGAGATGGTTTCATGGGTGTATATGTGTATCAAAACTACTCAAATTGCACACCTTAAATATGTGCCGTATTTGTATGTCAATTATACCTCAATAAAACAGTTTTTAAAAAATAGCATACTATTGAGGAAGGATAGGTATGAATTTCAGTGGCTAAGCCACAGATTAGAAAAGGAAACTCTGTAATTCTAATTTGGGCTTCACACAAAAGCACTGTACTATATTCTGGGAGCATTGTTGGCTCCCCTTGATGCCTGCATGGAGGGCCTCAGTCATGGGTCAACCACATAAAAGACTCATCTTGGTAATTATTTGCTCCCAGCACTAAACCTAGCTCACTGAACTTAAAAATCTTTCTTCTATTTCAAGGGTTACTTAGAACACTAGGTCCTGTAGGGTTTATGAAAAGATTAAAATATTTAGGACTCATATTCAATGAAAGCTCTTCTCATCCACTTCAGCTATTTCAAAAGCAAATGGTCCCTTTGCTCATACGTGATGCTCTAGGGGTCTGCAAACTATGACCCGGGGGCCAAATTTGCCCTCTTATGTGTTTTTGTGTGGCTCACAAACTAAGAATAGTTTTCACATTTTTAAATGGTTGAAATAAAATGAAAAGAAGAACATCTCGTGACGTGGAAAAATTATTTAAAATTTGAAATAATTTACATATTGTTTTTGGCCGCTTTTACTCTATGATGGCAAGATTGAGTAATTGCCCTGAAAGCCTAAAATATTTACTATTTGGTCCTTTAAAGAAAAGGTTTACCTACCCTGTTCTAGGTCCTTAATTTTTCTTATATGGGGTCAAGGGGATAAGAGTCATCTCAGGTTTTGAAGTTAACTTACAAAGTAGTAAGTTAAAAAAATCAGCATGAAAACACTATTTGCATTAAAAAATAATTCTCCCCCCAAAAAAGATTATTAAGAGTTCAAAGTTTAGCATAAAATGACATTCCAAACACTGAACTTGTTATTAAAAAAAAAAAAAAAAGTTACATGTATAACCCAGGCCTGATAAGCAATACTATTATTTCAGATACAGGTTCCCAACTGGTGTCCTACACTCAAACAGAATAATGAATAAAAAAAGAAAGGATGTGGGGTCTGGGAGAAGACGGATGGCACAGTTCTTTGAGTTTGCTTCTTTATTAGTTTTTACCAGCATTCCTTTGCCTCTTTACAAAACTCAATCTACATATTACCCCTGACCCAAAAGGCCACATGTCCCCATTAACTTCTGGGAATCATTGCACCAGCCATTCTGATCATCTGCTTTGAGGAAATGACTTACTGATGTTACTGTTATACATAAAGAGGCGGCCAGTGGCACACAGATATCCAGACTCATACACTCAAAGCCCAAAGTTGAAGGCAGAGAGCTACTACAAGAACCTAGCTCTCTTTTACACAGCCCCTACCCACCAAGCAAGCCTCTAACTTTACCCCAGGCAGTGAAGCAGAGGGAATCAAAAGGCCAGGCAAATAACCTGATAGAAGAATCACCATGGTTTGCCAGAAGCACTGTGGATAAAGGCCACATAGGTTTACTTAAAACTTATAGAGAATCCATAACTTCAGGGTCTGTACCTAGAACTTCACAGGGTCCAGCCAAAGCAGAACCAAGCCAAATCACTGAGAATATGTCCATCATTACAATCTTAGTCCAAGTCCTATATGCCTTATGTTTTGTTCTTCTCAGCACATCTCCCTCATTCTTCTCTCACTGCAGACCAACTTCTATTTCCCCGTTCACATATTTCCAGGGTTTACATCTCCCCTGTTTCAGACACAATCAAGCTAGGTGTAGAAATCATCCTCCCAGTTTCCAGATGCCCAGGAGACAGGTCAAGTTCACAGGTCCCAGTGTAATTGTAAATGTAGTGCAGAGGACTGCCCAGAAAATGAGGGGGAGACTTGGACAGACAATACTTTAAGTATCCGTATTATGTGCCAAAGGAATGCTGGTAAAAACTAATAAAGTTTGGGAGAGTAATCTATATAAATTTAAGCAGAAAGACAGTAATCTGCCTCCAAAGACAAATCTAATAAGGCCTAACAAGTCTAACAGTATGGGGCATTCTCAACATTTGATGTCAACTTTTATTAAAAACCTAGGTCCCCTGCCAAACTACAGGAGAAACTGGTGTTCTTTCTTAGGGTTCCTTTTGCTTCACTCTTTTTGTTTAGACACCGGAGAGCTATCTATACTTTTTGGTCCCAGCTTCCGCCTGCCTATTCCATCTACAGCACTCAACACACACACCACCACCACCCACCATTCAGAAATCACCACCACTACTGGGAAAAAAACCCTATAGGAAAAAAATAAAAGTTAGATGTTCATTTTCCCAGGTGGGACTTCTCTCCTGTTTACCCAGCAACAATCAATGACACCATTTAAAAATGTGTTACACAACACAACAGAGCGTCTTAAAAATGCAGCCAGAGTCAGTCCTTTAATTCTCAGTATCTTACATCTGACCCTTATTAGATTTATTTTGGAGAGGGATGGGCAACCGATGCGATAGCATCACCTCTTACATTTAAAGGCATCTTAGCATTTACAAAACCTTTTCGAACATCTTGTCTCATATGAAGTGATCTTTAACATTCCAGCAAGGGAACTAACTACCTTGTACAGATCAAAAACATAAGGCTCAAAGCAATTAGGTGTCAAGCTCAAGCTAACACATTAGGTAGTGGAATGAGATCAGGGATCCAGGTCACTTTTCAAGTCCAGGGCACTTTATTGTTTTGCTTCATTTTGTTTTTTAAATAATGGCCTAAGTTACTGACCAGTTAACATGTGGCCTTGGGCCAATAACAAATTGGGTCAGAGGATCCTGCACAGACATGACTTGGCCAACAGTTAGCTAATTAAGAGAACTTAGCAATGATCGCATTATTAAACCATTTCGGCAGAACAGGTTTAGTGCTCCCCTGTATCCTAGGGCTCTCTCTCTGCCACTCTTCCCTCCTCCCCTCCCACAGCAGGCCTTTCCCCAGAGCTCAGCCCTCTGCTCTCCTTTCTTTAAACTCTGCCCTGGAGACTCTCATCAGCTCTCATGGACTCAACCACCTACTCAACAAATATGACTTCTCAAGAGTCTCCTCAGTCTGGCAATTCAGATTTGCTATCATCTGCCCAAATGAAACTATATCTAAACATTATCTTCTCACCCCTAGAACTCATTTTCTTCAGAAAAACATACCATAAATGTTCATATACATTATCTTACCCTCACATTAAGTTTGGGAGGTAAAGAAGGCGGCGCTATCCTTCCCATTTAGTAGGTGAGGCATGTAAGGCATGCCACTCAACCTCTGAGCCCATTTCTATCAGGGCACCACTCCCTAAACACTCGACCCCCAAATCAAAACCCGGCTACATACTTAAACATGTTATCAACATCGATGAACCTTGAAAACATTATGTTAAGTGAAAGAATCCAGTTACAAAAGACCACATATTGTATGATTCCATTTTTATGAAATGCCCCAAATCAGCAAACCCAAAGAGACAAAAAGTAGATTAATGGTTGCCTAGAACTGAGGGGAAGAGATTGGGGGTGACTGCTAATGGGTACAGGTTTCTTTTGGGCGTGAAGAAAATGTTTTAAAATAGTTGTACAATCTTGTGCCAAAACTAGAACTATTGAATAGCAGCACACTTTAAATAGATGAAATCTATGGCATATGAATTATATCTCAATAAAGCTGAAAAATAACTTCTATAATTATATGTAATATCTTATTCAAAAAAAAGATATGTCTGCTGAAACAGAATTTGTATTAAAGTAGAATAAAATAAAGTGGAATGGATGAGGGGAAAAAAACAAAACAACTCAGCTACATCTTAGATTCCTCTCTGCCCACTTCCTTTACAATCTCTCTCCCACACCAAATTCTGTCACTTTTGTATCCAACAGTGCTTCCATCTTAATCCAATCTTTCCAATTAGACACAGTGGCTGCAACAATGGGCTCAAAAATAAGGATTTGGAGAATGGTGCAGGACCAGGCAGTGTTTCTGTTGTACACAGGGTTGCTATGAATTGGAACCAACTCAAGGGCACCTAACAACAATCTTTGCAAGTCTGGGTCACTGAGACTACTTTTTCCCCTCCCTACCAAATCTCCAGTCTTTTCTCTATTTAAATCATCCTACACAAAGACGTCAAAATTCATCTTCCACAAAGCACCATTTTCCTGCTAAAACTCTATAGTGATTTCTCCTAGAGTAGCCAATGATATTAATACCTAACTCAGCATAGAATATGAAGAGGTCCTTAAGAGTCTAACTGAAACACCTTTTCCCACATCATCTAGAGGCCTTATCCAATCACGAGTTGTCTGATCAACTCTCCCTGGAAGGAGACACAAAGTCTCCCTTAATTTATTAAAGATCATGAGCTCCTTGGAATAACGGTTCACCCAGATTGCTCTCCCTCTCACACACACACACACATTCCTCCTCCACCACCACCACCATCCCCAGAAATCCCATCTTCCTGCTTATGAGAAATCCTTCTGAATATACTACCTTCATCAATTTCCCTAACCATGCCAAATAATAATGTCGTTTCTCTCAACATCTAGCATTAATGACTCACTTGGTACTTAACAAGAGAAGACAATCTTGCATCAGTTTCTCAGTCAGCGTCAAAAGGCAGCTAAGGCAGCTAGATGATGTTATGTCCTCTGTATCCTCCCTCCCTCCACTAGGCCTAGCACGCTGTTATACACAAAGTCCTCCTCAGTTTATTAAAGACCATGAGCTCCCTGGAATGATGGTTCACCCAGTTAATATTTAATTCAGCACCCCAGAAGCTGTTGGCAAAACAAACTTTTTTAGTTTGGGGAGTGGTTTTTTTTTTTTTTTTTTTTTTAACGAAACCAAACTTATTTGGTCTGGCCTTAATAACCAAAACCAAATCAAAGCCATTGCCATCAAGTCGAATTCAATTCATAGCGACCCTGTAATTTTTTTTTCTTTTTTTTTTAACCTCCCATTAATAAATCTTTGGTTATCTGGGATCTAGTTTTAACTAGGTTCTACAGCAGTTCCAAACACTGAGTTTAAGGAAAAAAATGTTATCTAAGACAAACCACCTTGGAGGAGCCAAAGATGTTACCCAATGGTATCTCAATTGGTTAGTGATAACAGAAAGACAGAAATATTAACATTGATTGATGTTATATATAAAGGCCAGGGAGCCCTGGTGGCACAGTGGTTAAGAGTTCAACTGCTAACTGAAAGGTCAGCAGTTCGAACCCACCAGCCCCTCCTTGAAAACCTTATGGTGCAGTTCTACTCTGTCCTATAGGGTCGGTATGAGTCAGAATTGACTCGACAACATTGGGTTTGGTTTAGTTTTCATTATAAAGGCCAGACCTTTTCTCAAAGATGAGAATACAGGGGAGAAGCAACGGGTACCAAAGTGATGAAAGAAGAAGGGAAGCAACAATTAGAAACAGGGAAGTTAGCAGTAGAAGTAGCAGGACCATAGGATCGGTGAGCATTTGACAGAGTTGACAGGGATGAAGAAACAAAAATCAGACCATCTTTGCAACCTGGAGGGAAACAGGCATAGTAACTCTGCTTACAAAAGCCCCTGAACACCAGCAAGCAAGTTCCTTTCCTGGCATCAGGGCCCTGCAGTATCTTTCAAGGTGGAGACTGGGCCTTTTGACTCCAACAGGCTCTAATGCAGGGAACCAGAGGCAAATTAACTCTTTGCTTTAAGCTTTTTCAAAGAAAGCCTGAATGGTAGAGAACACTTATGTGTTTAAGCTCTGTTTTCTTGAATTTAGCTACTGCAATGATAACACACCAAAGTACTTCCTTCATATCTCTAGAATGTGTTTTTTACACTGAAATCAAAACAAATTATTAAACTGTGTTAGCTTTCTAAATCTGATTAATGTGATTCTCAAGGACTCCCACAAACTGTTTGCCATTTATTACACTTGCTAATTAGGAGCTGTAAGGTCTTTATCTTCCCCAACCTACAGTCACATGCTCAGGACTGAGCTTTGCTAAAAGCAGGACTCCTGGCTAATACCGTTAATGAGTTTAACACTGCCAAAATGTCAATGGTTTTTCATTTGGTCAGAAAGGGCCTAATTTATCTAGTTCAGCTGCCCTCGGTAATTTTCATTGAAATGTCAGAGCAGCAATCAGGAGAAACAAATGGCAATAAAGATGATTACTAAAAGGGTAGCAAAGAACACCCCACTGACAGACTGCTTTTATTTTTCCTCCACCACTGCAAGATTTAGTTCAGAGATAAGGCTAAAGAGTACACAGAGTTCAGCACCAAAGAGGAACCACATAGTTGGTCTCAAGAACAATTCCAGTTTTGTAATTTTGAAACATGTACAATAGAAGCAGCTTAACTGGAAGCCTCCCAAAAGAAAAAAGAGCATGAAGAAATATTTCAGGGGAAGAGATGGGAAGAGCTGTGCTGTTTAACATACTTTGCTTCCATTCAGAACAGATCCCAGGATGCTACGAAAAGCACACCTGAGGGGGAGATGCCTCTAGATTGTTTTTATCATTTTTGCACTTAAAAAATTTGCTTACAACTTATTCAAGGCAAAATAAATCTCAAGATTCCTTCTTTAGCAATTCCAATTTATCCTTTTTTAAATAAGCATACATAGTAACAAGCATAATATTTCCAAGAGTCAGTAATGGGTAGATCATCGGTGCCAGGATGTCCGAACTTAGTAGCCAAGCACTTAAGCTAATTGCAACAGAACAGGGGAGAGAGCCAGTGCATGTCTGTGGATTTTGGTGTCTGGATTCAGCCTTTCACAGACAGAATTCCAAAGTTTACCATGGGCACACATCAAATTCATCCAAATTATTATGAAAAAGAATTACAAATAAAAATAAGTAAAGCACTCAACCTAGTCCCCAAAGTCTGACTTCATATAGAATAAAATGGTAATACATTCCAGGCTCCCAAGATATCAATATTATCCTCTTTGCCCCCACCCATCCTCTCTCTGACTCCTTTTACCCCACATAACGAGACATAGAGTTTTCCATGTTTTCTGATGCAAGGCTCATTTGAACTTTTCAGTTTACTGGGTGAAGTAGAGAAGATGGTAACAAGGTCCCTGCTTAGAAATTTGAGAAATGGAAATTTCAATACCAAATTACATGTGATTTAAGTCCCTAACTTCCATGCATGTTACCTCCTGAATAACTCAGTTCGTCTTTGCTATTTTAATCAAAGGGTTTTTGATTACTACCAATATGGGAGTTAAGAAAAAGCCTTAGAAAGATGATTATTTCACTTTACCTCTTAAATTTCCCTGCAAAAAAAATAAGCAAATACACAAATTAAAAAGTTGGCATATATGGGCTTAATCCAATCTCTCCTTGAGGAAAATTAACACTTTGCTACCCAGGCTAAAAAATCTGATTCATTTAATTTTCTATCAATCTAGCTTAACCAGTTTAATCAAGACACTGATTGATAGAGTATTACTTAAAATTGGAACCTTAAATGATCAAGTATGTTTCCTTTAAGATAATGAAAGGAAATATTTTTATCTAAAAGGCCTTTGTTTACAACATTTCTTGCCTGGAATAACCAGAATGATGTCATGCTGCTGACTTGGCTGCTATGGATTCCTATGGCCATAAGAAATGTCTTGGTTTTCCTTGACTTGGTTTCTCCATCGTTATTAACAATGGCATAGCTGTTACCTTTTCTACCAATTACCCAGATCATTGGATTCACAATTCGGTATATAAGGGCTAAACACTGTGTACACAGTGATGGTCCCCAGGCTCAAGTCTTAAAAAGAAGACACACAAAACCCACAGAACGAGACTTAGCTTATTAAAAGAAACACAAAACAAAACAAAAACAAAAGGTTTCTTGTGATTGATTAGCCTTGCTTTAGCAAAGAATTTCCTAAAGTTAGAACTGTTGGTTATCAACATCAGAAATAGGGTGACCACCAGCCTGGTTTGCTCAAGATTACTGCAGTTTTGAAGTCCTTGAGCAGAGCAAACGGTTAAAGCAATTGGCTGCTAACCAGAAGGTTGAAGGTGTACCCCCACCCAGAGTGTCTCCGAAGAAAGCCCTGGTGATCCACTTCTGAAAAACTCAGTCACGGAAAGACCAGTGGAGCACAGATGGGGTGGACACACGTGGGGTTGCCACGAATTAGAGCTGACTCGATGGCAACTGGTTTATTTGGATTTTAGCACGGAAAATCTTGGGCAAACCTAGTTGATTGTCTTAAGAGAAGCTCAAATGAGTAACATATTTGCATAATCAAAAATGACCGATCGACTTAACCAATATAAGTACTTCAAACTCAATTCTTTAGAGTAAAAATTGGCTCTTGATTACATTAACATGTCTATGTTTTATCTTTTCTTGAATTTCTAGTTGCACCAAAGGGAAATAAGACGTGGTTAGTGTAGTTACCCGAGAATCTGCCACTTACTGCGTGACTTTCGGCAAGTTGCCTAGCCTCTCTGCCTCAAGGTCTTCATTAAGATTGGCACACAGTAAGCAGTCAAATGTGAGCTGGTATTATCTTTAATACTGTAAGCCTAGTGGTATGGCTATTGTTATCCTGGCAATTTTTATAAATACCACCTATCGACCATACACACACTGTGGTTGATGGGCGGTAAATATATACTTTTTTTCTTTTTTTTCACCCAGAGGACCTGTAAGTACAACCAGGTTAATATGTTCTCCCTTTACCTTGCTAGATCTGCATAAAAAATAAAGAAGCAATTTAATTTTCTTCTTCCATTTAAGATTGGGTTTTACTATGTTTATTTTAGCATAATCAAATGATAGAAAACTCTTTTAATGACAAAGTATTGCTTTCTCAGAAATTCCTAATTACCAGGATGTATTTGTCCACGTTAGGATATATGTTCCCTTTTCTAACAGCTAACCTAGGAATAGAAATAAGCTTATCAGAATTCTAGCAACATCAGTAACAAAACATAATTAGCTCCTTGGAATTTATGAGTCTATTCTTTGAACAAAATACAGTAATTATTCTTTTAAAAATGAATACGATAACACATAGATTGCAAGGAAACAGCACTTCAGTGAATGAATTATGGGACATTACTCTCCTATCATATCTGACTGGGTTCCTTTTAGTTTGTTGTCCTTCATTCATTTGAATTTTCAATCTCAAGCTAATAAAACCATTGACCGTCAAGTGGGTAGGCAGCACAGAATCACAAAAATGTAATAATGTTGATGAGGTGGCTGCTGACTCTTGGGGCTGCTAACAACAGGGAGTATAGAAACGGGGCAAGAAATAGGTTAAAGAATTAGTTTTGTCACCAATGTAAAAACATTAATGAACCAAGGAGAGAGTACTATTAATCCCATGGTAACAGAAAGGAAAATAAAGAACCTCTTAATTTACCATACTGATCAGAATGGTCCCTGAGGGGACTAAGAGGGATGTTGGACAAAATTTTGGAGTGGAAAAAAGGAAAGAAGCATTTTCTCCAAAGCAGGAAATTGATTTATGACCAATTACTGAATCAACGTATAGATCCTACAAATAGCAGGAATAACATGAATGTGGTTTTTCTTTCCCCTTCTGGTAAAGTTCTATTATCAGCTACAGCACATTATATAAGGGGATCAGAGGTCCGTGACTTGTTCTGGATTTTCTAAAGGAAAGTGCAATAGATGAGCAATGAGATCTTAGGGAAGTTAACAAAAAACTGGGAATCAGGATTCTGTGCTCTATTCTGAGTCATGCCTTCAACATGCAGGGTCTTTCTTAACTGGGTATTCCTTGATTTTCCAGCATTGTATTAGATATTACCCCCACGCATAGGTCAGTTTGTCGTACTTTGGTGGCTTGCATGTTGCTGTGATGCTGGAAGCTATACTACTGGTATTTCAAGTACCAGCAGAGTCACCCATGGCGGGAAGGTTTCAGCTGAGCTTCCAGACTCACACAGACAAGGAAGAAGGACCTGGCAGTCTACTTCTGAAAAAAAGTAGTGAAAATCTTATGAATAGCAGCAGAACATTGTCTGATACAGTGCCAGAAGATGAACCCCTCAGATTGGAAGATACTCAAAATATGACTGGGGAACAGCTGCCTCCTCAAAGTAGAGTCAACCTTAATAACATGGATGGAGTCAAGCTTTTGGGCCCTTCATTTGCTGATGTGGCACAACTCAAAATGAGAAGAAACAGCTGCAAACATCCATTAATAACAGGAACATGGAATATACGAAGTATGAATCTAGGAAAATTGGAAATCGTCAAAAATGAAATGGAATGCATCGACAACAATAGCATTAGTGAGCTATAATGGACTAGTATTGGCCATTTTGAATCAGACAATCATATGGTCTACTATGCCAGGAATGACAACTTGAAGAGGAATGGCACTGTACTCACTGTCAAAAAGAACATTTCAAGATCTATCCTGAAGTACAACGCTGTCAGTGATGGGATAATATCCATACGCCTACAAGGAAGACCAGGTAATATGGCTATTATTCAAATTTATGCATAAACCACTAACTCCAAAGATGAGGAAATTAAAGATTTTTACCAACTTCTGCCGTCTGAAATTGATCAAACATGCAATCAAATGCACTGATAATTACTGGTGGTTGGAATGCGAAAGTTGAAAACAAAAAAGAGGCAACAGTGGCTGGAAAATATGGCCTTGATTAAAGAAATGATGCTGGAGATCACATGATAAAATTTTGCAAGACCAAATACTTCTTCATTGCAAATACCTTTTTCCAACAACATAAACAGCAACTATACACTTGGACCTCGTCAAATGGAACACACAGGAATCAAATCGACTACATCTGTGGAAAGAGATGATGGAAAAGCTCAATATCATCAGCCAGAACAAGGCCAGGGGCTGACTGCAGAATAGACCATCAATTGCTCATATGCAAGTTCAAGTTGAAGCTGAAGAAAATTAGAACAAGTCCATGAGAGCCAAAGTACGACCTTGAATATATCCCACCTGAATTTAAAGACCATTTCAAGAATAGATTTGATGCATTGAACACTAATGAGCGAAGACCAGACAATTGTGGAATGATGTCAAGGACATCGTACATGAAAAAAGCAAGAAGGCATTGAAAAGACAGGAAAGAAATAAAAGACCAAAACAGATATCAGAAGAGATTCTGAAGCTTGCTCTTGAATGTAGAATAGCTAAAGCGAAAGGAAAAAATGATGAAGAGAGCTGAACAGAAGATTTCAAAGGATGGCTCAAGAAGACAAAGTATTATAATGAAATGTGCAAAGACCTGGATATAGAAAACGAAAAGAGAAGAACATGCTTGGCATTTCTCAAGCTAAAAGAAGCGAAGAAAAAATTCAAGCTTCGGGTTACAATATTGAAGGGTTCTATGGGGAAAACACTGAATGGCGCAGGAAGCATCAAAAGAAGATGAAACAAATACACAGAGTCCCTATACCCAAAAGAATTGGTTGATGTTCAACCGTTTTAGGAGGTAGCATATGATCAGGAAAGCAATGGTACTGAAGGAAGAGGTCCAAGCTGTACTGAAGGCATTGTCGGAAAAAAAACCTCCAGGAATTGATGGAATATCAACTGAGATGTTTCAACAAACAGATGCAGCACTGGAAGTGCTCACTTTATGCCAAGAAATTTGGAAGATAGCTACCTGGCCAACCGACTGGAAGAGACTCATATTTGTGCCCATTTCAGAGAGGTGATCCAACTGAACGTGGAAATTATTGAAAAATATCATGAGCAAGTAAAATTTTGCTGAAGATCATTCAAAAGTAGCCACAGCAGTACATCAACAGTGAACTTCCAGAAATTCAAGCTGGATTCAGAAGAGGAATGGAACAAGGGACATCCCTGTTGATGTCAGATGAATCTCAGCTGAAAGCAGAGAATACCAGAAAGATGTTTATCTGTGTTTTATTGACTATGCAAAGACATTCGACTATGTGGATCATAACAAATTATGAATAACATTGCAAAGAATGGAAATTCCAGAACACTTAATTGTTCTCATGAAGAACCAGTACATAGACTAAGAGGCAGTCATTTGAACAGAACAAAAGGATACTGAGTGGTTTACAGTCAGGAAAGGTATGTGTTAGGGTTGTATCCTTTCATCATACTTATTCAATCTGTATGCAGAGCAAATAATCCAAGAAGCTGGACCATATGAAGAAGAAGGGGGCATCAGGATTGGAGGAACACTCATTAACAACCTGCGTCATGCAGTTGACACAACCTTGTTTGCCGAAAACAAAGAAGACTTGAAGCACTTGAACTGACGAAGATCAAAGACCACAGCCTTCAGTATGGATTACACCTCAAGAGAAAGAAAACAAAAATCTTCACAATTGGGCCAATAAGCAACATCATGATAAACAGAGAAAAGATCGAAATTGTCAAGGATTTCATTTTACTTGGATCCACAATCAGCGCCCATGGAAACAGCAGTCAGGAAATCAAAAAGACGCATTGCATTGGGCAAATACGCTGCAAAACGCCTCTTTAAAGTGTTAAAAGGCAAAGATATCACTTTAAGGACTAAGGTGAGCCTAACCCAAGCCATGGTGTTTTCAGTTGCCTCATATGCATGCCTTTGAATTAAGGTGTTGGCTAAGAATATTGAATATACCATGGACTGCCAGAAGAATGAACCAATCTGCATTGGAAGAACTACAACCAGAATGTTCCTTAGAAGCAAGGACGGCAGGACTTCTCACATACTTTGGACACGTTTTATCAGGAGGAATCAGTCCTTGGAGAAGTAGACAGCCAGCAAAAAAGAGGTAGACCCTCAACGAGATGGATTGACAGAGTGGCTACAATAATGGATTTCAGCATAACAATTGTGAGGTTTGGTGTGGGACTGGGCAGTGTTCCTTTCTGTTGTACATAGGGTCGCTGTGAGTAGGAGCTGACTCGATGGCGCCTAACAACAACAAATTAGGTATTACAGAGGGACAGCAGAAGAGTGCATAAAATACTAGACACCCTCAGCCCCTGAAGGTGCTTACAAGCTAGTAGGGGAGGAAAAACTTAAGCATGGGAAATAGGGCCACGTTTTAAAGAAAGCACCCATGTGTGCATGTAAAGACTAAATGCAATAGGATTTTTATAAAAGAGGGTTGAGTACAGGCATGTGGTGTCAAGCAGTCAGTGCTTTAAGAGGACCAAATAAGGGTATTTTCATGATTAAATTGCATTAAGCAAAGGGATGCAAATAACACTCTATGAATGGTCACAGCAATTAAGATCACAAATCTCCTCATCCATAATAAAACTGGGTAATGAAAGAAACGGAGTAATATCAAAACTAGGTAGCTTAAAAAGCCCCTCCACATGAAATATGCTGTTCCTTGCCTCTTCTCTTAATCCTCCCAGTCTTACCCACCATGCTACAGTCCTAATTCCTCTCCCATTTATGGGCTGCTCTCAGGGCTTATCTGTAGGGCTGACATACAGAGGAAGAGAGAGTATCACCCCACAAATCCCAGCTTCTCCAGCATACACAAATTGCTTAACATTGTACACCCAAACTGCCATATTAAATGGGGTAGGGGAACTCCAGGAAGGTCACTGAAAAGTCCTACGTAGAGGATTTCCTTCAGTCCTGTTATCAGACAGCACCTACCTCCTATGGCAGCCTCTCTGCTTGTCACAATGTATAGTAAATAGGATTCTGGGCATTTGAAACTGGCCAGTTCCTTCCTCTACTTCTCTACAGATGGTGCAATTCTGACTCTCTCCTAGAAAAGGGGAAACCAACAGTGAAGTATCTGTACAAAGGTGGGATAATTTAATTTCCACTAAAGATACTCTGAAGTCTAACAAAACTGAGACAAGACTAGCACTCTGAAAGCTATTTCCAATCATTCAGTGGGTAAAGTTGTTACTAAAATCCTTTGATGGGCCTAATACTGGGCTATTGGAATCACAGAGAACAAATGCTTTCATCATTCAAGCTCCTACAATCAACTCTATTTTCATAAATACTCATTTTTGAATGAATTTTATACCTTATGCTTGGGAATATATTTGCATTGAATAACATTTCTGGGTAGGAGACCAGGCTCTGCCACCTCCGTGGATCCCCAGTTTGGCTTCCAGCATGCCAGAGAAGAGGGAGCAGAGGAAATGAGGCCAGCTTCCAGATGGCTTCGCTCCCACAGCTTGTGGCCTTCCCTTTACTTCCTGAAAGCAACAAAGACTTAAGACAGTCCTAGCAACAAGAGGCTCCAGCCAGTTGGACATCCAGGGTGGGCCATTAATGAACTCCTTTAAAAAATTAGAAGAAAAAAAAAAAAAAAGGAAAACCCTCATCCTGAGGCTACAAAGAGACCCCTCCATTCTGCTACAAAAATAGCTACTCTGATTCCAAGAGCTAAACTGATTACATGGCAGAGCCAAGCCAGTGGGTTAAAAGTTGCTGTAGATGAGCATTTTGATCATAGCTACTTTACATAAAAATTAAATAAAGCCTTTAGCTGTAGAATTTAGCACAACAGTCCAACCTGAGGAATTCCCAAATAATAATTCTGTTGTTATTTATACGAAGTCACCATTGAAACAGAGAAACACTGGTGACTCACAATGGTAATACCCCTTGGCCAAAAAGTAAAATTCAGCAGCCCCTGAGATTAAAAAGGATTCCACTGTGCCCCAGGGCTTAAGCTGCCTACATTTGACTGGTTCACAGAAGCCTTTGCTCCAGTGGATTAATACTAGATCACACAGAGGTAGTAAATATCAACACACATCAAAGAATGAGTAGTACCTTACTGGATGTTCAAAAGATGTTTTAAAAAACACCATTCTAAAATTTGTTTCACTTTGGTAGTTTAAAAAAAAAAAAAAAACAGTAGGCTAACTACTTTCCCCCCACCCCCCAACACACACTCCTACTGATCATAAACTCATGGCCAGTGGCCACAGTTATGCTGGCTCTAAAGGGTGGCCAAACCCATTGCTGTCAGGTCGATTTCCACTCATAGTGACCCTATATGACAGAGCAGACCTGCCCCACAGGGTTTCCAAAGCTATAATCTTTACAGAAGCAGACTGCCATATCTTTCTCCGAGGAGCCACTGGTGGATTCAAACCACTGACCTTTTGGTTAGCGGGCAAGCACTTAACCAGTATGCCACCAGGTCTCAAAGGGTGACCAGCACAGGAATTGTGCGCTAGCCTTCCTGGCTCCTAAACCTGCTACCAAGCCTTCCTTATCTCTCTAACATGCTGCCTGGCTGGCTTCTGACAGGACAGCAGCATTCCTCTCCATTTTAAAGGAATTTTTAAATAAGCAACAGGCAAGAAGACTAAGTAAGCAGGCCTGGGTGGGACAACAGATGGTCCTAATTTATTATAGCCTGTGTGCTTGTTTTTTTTAAACTGACCTTTCAGTCTCTGGATTATTTTACAAAGACCACCCCAGGGCCTCAAGGTACCCTTGTTTTTTCTTCTTTAACGTCAGAACCAACTGTGCACTATGTAGTGCTCAGTCTTCTTGTTTACACACACACACACACACACACACTCCCCCTCTGATCTACCCAAAGATGTAATGAACACAAAAATACGTAGATGCATTATTTACATGAGCAAAACTGAAAATGTCAAGTATTTATTCAATCACATATTATGATACATAAGATGGAATACTACAGTTATTAAAAAAATCAAGCCTTTGGGGAAAAAAACCAAGGGGAAGCTTGAGAAACAGCAGGACATGATACTATGAAACCCAATTATGATCCCTTTAAAGAAATAACTAAAAGAACATACTAAAATGGCACCTGGTAAGTAGAATTAGAAGATTTTTGCTTACTCATTCATTTTCCAAATTTTCTGTGAACATGCATTGCCTTTATTTTTACACCCACACACCCTGACGCCTTACCCTCTCCTCTCTTTAAGTCAAAGGTGGAAATGCTCATGTGATATGATGAACTAATCAGATTTTTCTTAAAAAATTAAAGAACCGTGACTTATAAAGCACAACCTGTTTCAGATTCTGAATCATAAACATGTATGTATATTATATGTATAAAATCCTGGAAAGCAGAGACTAAATTCCTTTAATTTACATTTGCCAACACACAGTACCATTTGATTGCATCATACTACTCCTTTTTTATGTGGTACGACAGACACACCTACTGTGGAAAGACAGGAAAAAACTACAGGTCAACATCAGGCGTCATTCCATTCTGTATCATGAGTGAATAGGTGTGAAGATCGAAGGTTCCTTCTGAGCTAAAGAGCCTTATTACCTAACAGTCTATTGCACATTTCCGCTTTGCTGACCAACATGCATCTAACTCAGCATGTCCAAATCTAGACTCATCATTCCTCACAAAAAAGACTCTCCTACCAAGTCTCCAATCTCAACTACCAGCACAATCCTCCCAGAAACCTGGGCATCATCCCTGATGCCACTCCTTCCCTATGACCTATTCACTCATGCACCCACCCCTGGGTTCTGTAGTTGCCAGCTCTTAAGGCCATGACTATATGGTCTGAGAAGACAGCAATCATTCTGCAAGTAGCACGGGACTTCTGGAATCAAACCCAATTTTAACACTGGCCCTACAATCTACTATATATGGGACCTTGGGCAAAATCCTTAATCTCTCTGAGCTTTTTTCTATTCCCTCACTGCCATATGGTCATAAAGATCAGGTCTGCCTCATGGGGCTGTTGCAAGGTTTCAATTAGGCCATTCACTCAAAAATGAATGTTGAGGGTTAGGCACTATGCAAGTGCTTATAATCAATGGTAAATGCCAGCCAGGTCTGGTAAATTCTAACTTCACAGGCTTTACACTATATAATTTTACCGTTGTCTTCTTTTACATAATAAGATCGCTGTTACCCTGTTTTGAGTTTTTTTTTTTTTTAATCTTGCTTTGTTTTTTTTATTTCCCTGTCTGGGTTGCCTTCTGATTGCTCTGCCCAGTGTTCTAGTTCTTGGGTTGATACCTGATATTATTGATTTTCTAACCAAAGAACTCCCTTTAGTATTTCTTGTAGTTTTGGTTCGGTTTTGACGAATTCCCTAAACTTCTGTTTATCTGGAAATGTCCTCATTTCACCTTCATATTTAAGAGACAGTTTTGCTGGATATATGATTCTTGGCTGGCAATTTTTTTCCTTCAATTTCTTAAGTAAGTCATCCCATTGCCTTCTCGCCTGCATGGTTTCTGCCAAGTAGTCCGAGCTTATCCTTATTGGCTCTCCTTTGTAGGTGACTTTTCTTTTATCCCTCTCTGCTCTTATAATTCTCTATCTTTGGTTTTGGCAAGTTTGATTATAATGTGTCTTGGTGACTTTCTTTTAAAATCTACCTTATGTGGAGTTGATAAGCATCTTGGATAGATATCTTCCCATCTTTCACAATATCAGGGAAGTTTTCTGCCAACAAATCTTCAACAATTCTCCCTGTATTTTGTTATCCCTCCCTGTTCTGGTACTCCAATCACTCGTAGGTTATTTCTCTTGATAGAGTCCCACATGATTCTTAAGATTTCTTCATTTTTTAAAATTCTTTTATCTGATTTTTCTTCAAATATATTAGCACCAAGTGATTTGTCTTCGAGTTCAGAAATTCTGGCTTCTACTTGCTCAATTCTGCTCCTCTGACTTTCTATTGAGTTGTCTATTTCTGTAATTTTATTGTTAGTCTCCTGAATTTCTGACTGCTGTCTATGGATTTTTCCAGCTTATTAAATTTTTCATTATGTTCCTGAAGAATCTTTTTAATTTCTTTATCTGTGTGTGCCTTGGCTTGTTCTGTGTATTGCCTCATTTCCTTCCTGATGTCTTCAAGGGTTCTGTGTATTAATCTTTTGTATTCTGTCTCTAGTAAATCCAGGAATGCACTTTCATCTAGAAGATCCCTGGATTCTTTGTTTTGAGAGCTTGTTGAGGTGATCATGGTCTGTTTCTTCATGTGACTTGATATTGACTGGTGTCTCCAAGCCATCTATAAGTTACCATATTAGTTTATGCTTGCTTAGTGTGTCATAGCTTCTTGCTTTGTTTTGGTTTTGATATGCCCAAATGGGTTGCTTGAGTGAACCAGCTTGATTATTTTCACCTTTGGAGCTCTGACGTCCTGTAGCTGATCATCAAGTGTGTGGTATAGGCTCTGTCCTACAGTCTTAGAGGGGCAGGGGTGATTGATGTATGTACCAGTATCTGACTGTAGCAGGGAGGTCACACTCTGAACAAGGCAGAGGGCTGAGAACTGACCCCTGAGTGTCTCTAAGGAAAGCATGTCCCTGTTTCCTAGAGCGTGCAGGTGGGTGGGATCTGCAGACAGACCATGGGCACCCAAAGTTTTTGGTTGTAACAACTGGGAGGTACCAGTTATCCTTGGACCACTGTTGCGGGTGGCTAGGTGACCTGAGTGGCGCTACCAGTCCTTAGGCCCCTGATGTGGGTAGGTGAGGACCCTGTTTAATAGGCAAAGCAATGTCAAATATCAAACACCCACCTCTCCACTGCACAGCTGAAAAGGTTGGAATCTGCCAACAAGGGCCTATGTTCCTGAAATAGGCACACACAGGTCCCTGCAGAGGGGAAAGGTATTCAAAGTCCATGGACCATTTATGCCTGGACAGGAGCCACTTCTGTCCTGGCTCCCCCAGTTAGTGGAGCTGGCTAATTATCTTTTCCCCCAATTGCAAATTTTTTCCTCCCCAAGGCCGGGAAGATGGCTCTATGCACTCAACAGGGCCTATCTCAGGCCCAGGGAATTCAGCCGCTGAAACCAGCTTGGGGGTGGGGGGGACATGGTAAAATCTATGCAAGTACTTAGCTTTTGCCAAGAGCGCCATTCTTCTCTGGTTCCTGAGGTGTGAGTAGGCTGTGTGGCTGGCTGCTTCTCCCTCAGGAAACTGCGGCCAAATGCTAGTACCAGCCAGCCGCCGCTGCTCCTGGGAATGGTGCCTGAGGGCTCCTGGCAGTTCAGGTCAGGTAACTTCTCTCCGCTTCTGAACTGTCTCTTCCTCCCCCTGCCCCTCTGTTCATTTTCTAAGCTTGCCTTTGATGCTTAGGGCTCCTAGCTTGTCATAAATATACTTGTTTCACTTGTTTTCTCGGGTCTTTGTTGTAAAGAGAGCTCACCGGAAGCCTCAGTCTATTCCGCCATTTTGGCTCACAGGCCAAGATTCTCACAGTATATAATTTTATCCAGGTTCTCACAGTATATAATTTTAGAAAGGATATTTCACTTGAACATCCAACAAGGCATTACTCCATTCTCACATGTATGTTGATACTTACCTGCGTAGACCATAGGAGCACAAGGGAGTGAATGGAACCTAGACCAGGATGGGAATTCAGGGCAGGTTTTCCAAGGGAACTAACATCTAAAGTGAATTCCACGGGATTATCAGAAGCTAGATAAGTAAAGGTTGAGGATATGGATAGTGTACCAGCAAAGGTACAGCAAATATGAAGTTCTGAAGTCAAGAGACAAGTATATATTGAAGGCACTAAAAGTAGTTGAGCTGGCCAGAGGCTAGAATGTGAGGGTAAGAAGTGGCCAGAGATATAGCTGGAGAGGTCAACAGGGGCTAAGGGGCTAGATGCCCTGAAATGAAGAGTTTTAAGCAGGGGAATGACCAAAAATAAAAATGCATGCAAAGTGTTTAGCATGTTTGAGTGCTACCCTTGTACAATATCTAACTGGTCCAGGGAAATCTGAGCTTCCCTTCTCTGGACAGTCCAGACTCTAGCTGCTTCATGCAGCTCTTCCTCTCTCATCCCCATTCATCCTGGGCTAGGTTAGCAGGCAGCAGGCTCCTGCCCTTCTGTTTCTTGAGCTCCATAATCCCATGAAAAGACTCGTGAACTGCAGGGAAAGGGCTATCTTTCATCTAGAAGGTAAAAGGACACAAACACAGAGGGGAGGTCTACGAGGGGGTCTTGGCAGAGAGCTTCCATATGCCCAGGGTACGTACTTACCCTGCCAACAGCACAATGTTCACTCTCTCCAAAGCCTTTATTGGCCTCATCATATGTAATCATAAACCTCCTGAGCCTTAGTTAGCATTGGGCCCCCACTCATTGGCCTCAGGTGTGGTTCTACTTGCAAGAAGAAGAACCAAAAGCCAAATTATTTACTGCTAAGGGGTTCCACACCAAGCACCTTAAGTACTATAATTGCCTTAACTTTTACCACTATATAGTCAAGTTTAGGCTGCCAGAATTTTACTATCGAATGTCTTTTCATTTAAGCTGGTCTCCTCCTACTAGTTATTAAAGTATTTTTAAAAAGTAATTTATACCCCATAAGCAAGGGAAAATGAAGAAAACCGCAGCCAAACGGGACAAATTAGTTCAAAGGACTAATGTACCATGTACTACAACTATCACAGCCTCTACCAGACTGAGTCCAGCACAACTAGATGGTGTCCGGCTACCAACACTGACTGTTCTGACAGGGATCACAATAAAGGGTTCTGGACAGATCTGGAGAAAAATGTCTAACAAAAATGTCTAACTCACAAAAAAAAAAAAAAAAAAGACCAGATTTACTGGTCTGACAGAGACTGGAAAAACCCCAAGAGTGGCACCCAGACACCCTTTTAACTCGGTACTGAAGTCACTCCTGATGTTCACCCTTCAGCCAAAGGTTAGACAGGCCCATAAAACAAAACAGGACTCAATGGGCACACCAGCCCAGGGGCAAAGACAAGAAGGCAGGAGGGGACAG
The DNA here is from genome assembly GCF_024166365.1 of Elephas maximus indicus. Taxonomy (NCBI): domain Eukaryota; kingdom Metazoa; phylum Chordata; class Mammalia; order Proboscidea; family Elephantidae; genus Elephas; species Elephas maximus. The sequence continues at coordinate 122,964,517 of NC_064820.1, forward strand.
GTAAGCTGGATGAATGGAAATGGGGAACCCAAAATCAAGGAGGGGAGAGTGTTGACACATTGTGGGGTTGGTAACCAGTGCTGCAAAAGAATATGTGTATTGCTTAATGAGAAACTAATTTGCTCTGTAAGCCTTCACGTAAAGCACAATAAAAAAAGTAATTTATGTGTGAAGAATGTTAAAAAGGCAAATGATTTGTTACATATATTTTACTACAATTAAAAAAAAAGCTGTATGTTTGCTGTGTATATTCTCAACAACAACAAAATTTTTAAAAAGGCAATTAAATTTTTTTTCTCAATTTACTTGGTGACTTAAAGGGAGAAATGTAAAGGGGAAAGCCCATTAGTCTTTATTTAACTGGGCTCTTTGATAGTCAGAATAGCAATGAAAATGTTCATTTCAAGTCATAAACCACACAACTGATCATGCTAACTTTCTGATCCCAACTGCTGTGCTAAGTGGCATTTATAAGCCTCATCATTTTGTAGAATACGAGCCAATCTTCCCGTCCAGCCCACATAAGCGCCAGAGGTTCAGGGTGCTCAGAGTCATCCAAAGCATCCTGAGCTGACTGATTTGATGAAAACTTAATTCTACCTCTGAGGAACATTACAGTGTCACATTTTGAATGAGATCCAACCAGTAACCCAAACCTCACTGGAATCCCTTATTAGCTTTATACTGTAGTAACCTATGAACACTGATATTTTTTAAAACCCAAATTAGTGAAATGAATTTAAATCTTTATCTTTCCCACAGGATTAAGAATCATTCACCCAAGAAAAGCAATTAACATATTTCTGCCACTGGCAAGTGAATACTGAAGCTTAACAGCATAGACTTCCCTAACTTTGTAAGAAAGGATGTCTTTTTACATTCAGGGCACAATTATATAGAGAATTAGCCCCCCCCACCTTCCTCAAATATTACATATTCATTTCTAATTTGATAAGGCTAGAGGCAGTGGGTTACCATTCTCATGAATGCTAATAATCTTACTTTAAATTAAATGACCAATGACGAATATACATTTAACAGTAATTTCTAACAAGATGCTTTTAAATATCAGAACTATTATTGTACATCATTAAACAACCACGGTTTTGTTGTACTGAAAGTAACATATTTTTAAAACTGTAGTTTAGCCTTTGACATGCATAAAGGGAATACTTGCAAGATGAAACAGAAGTAATTTTGCACCTTATCACTTCAATTGAAGTATTTGAACATAATATTGCTATCCTTCACATTTATCATTTCTAACACTATCTGCAACAATTCCAGCTTCTGGAGCTACTTCAGCATCCTAGGACCAGAAGCTGTTTCCAATCAGACTTCAGTTGACCTCTTTGCTTCCCAAGAAAGAACACCCAGGGGTCAGGTGCAGATGCTTCCATGAGATTCATTTGGAAACAAAATACTACAACCCCAGTCTTACTGGGTAGATCCATGGGGCTCAGTTTTTGCTTTGAGAAGGAGACAGAGGGGAGGTGTAGCCAGGATCTAACCTCAGGGAGAGGGACGATGGGGCTTCCTTCTGCCACTGATAATTGCCCTTTGTGTACAAGGAGCCCTGGTATGCACTGGTTAAGCACTCAGCTGTTAATGGAAAGGTTGATGGTTTGAAATCACCAACCGCTCCACAGAAGAAAGATGTGCTAGTCTGCTTCCATAAAGATTACAGCCTCGGAAACTCCATGGGGCAGTCTGGGGCAGTCCTACTCTGTCCTATAGGGTCACTATGAGCCGAACTTGAAGGCAACAAGGTAGCTCTTTGTGTATCTTTCCAGCCTCTTAGTCCTATTTTCTTTTTACTTCTTATCATTCTTAACTATCATGTATCCTGTCAACCATGCTGCAAGAATGTCTTCTGGAGACACAGCATTTGCCCTCCCCGGGGAAGCTTCTGAGACACAGAGATACATGAACAGATTGTATTATAGAGCCCTAGGTGGTAAATCAGGGGAATGAGCAGAGTGCTGCCAGACCACATGGGGTACTTAGCACTAACTGCAAGTTGAGGAAAGTCTCCTAGAGGAGGGGACATGTTGTTGGGCCTAGAAGATGAGCTGGTGCACAAAGAAAGAAAGATCACTGCTAAAAGAGGAACCAGTATGAGCTTTGGTTTGAGAGGGCAGAAGGGGTTGGAGAAGGAAGAATAGTGACTACAAGAAGTTTCTGTATTACTCAAGACCTAAGCTTCTCCTTTACCAAATGGATATTCAGATCAATCTGGGTTAGAAACACAGATTCATGAGGCAACACCTTAGAGGTGGTAGTTTAAGGGCAACAGGAAAGGATAGCATCACTGCAGGAGACAGAGTTCACGGAGATGAGCCAGAGAGGGAAGTTCAAGAAGATCCAAAGCTCCACAACTAAAAAATAACAGGTGTCAGAAATGAGGGCTCAGGTCTGTGGCTCCTGTCAGTTTCCTTCCCACTTCCCTCAAGGTACATGATCCTCAGTAAATGACCAAACTGCCTAACAACTTCAAGATGCTAGAGGGAACATTCCGCTACTTTTTCCTTTCTGACCATTAGAGACAAAACCTCAACAGAGTACCAGAGGCTTAAATAAAGAAAAACTTTTCAACGGGGGCGGAGGGGGGGGAACCCATTGCTGCTGAGTCGATTCTGACTCATAGTGACCTTTTAGAACAGAATAGAACTGCCCCATAGGGTTTCCAAGGAGTGGCAAGTAGATTCGAACTGCTGACCTCTGGTTAGCAGCTGAGCTCTTAACCACTGTGCCACCAAGGAAACAGAGATGGCCTTCACTGTTGTGGGGCTCATCCCAAGTCCTTCCAAACCCACTTTCAACACCACCCCTCCACCCCCCCATGCCTCCTCCATACAGCATTGTTACCCCAAAGCAGAGTTCCCACCAGTGCTGCAGTTAACATGTGACAGCTTGTAAGGGCATTCACAAAGTGTATATCACTGATAAAACCTGACCTCCGGGAAAGAAAGGGTTACGTAACACATGAACACAGTCTGTGTCTCTGTACTGCATCCCTGTTCTGGACATGGATATGTGCCCTGCAGTGCTTTTCTTCTCCCATGTTATGCCTCCAATCAGAATGGTGGTCAGTGCCTGGGCATTCAAGGAATTGAAGACCCTACATCTGGGGATATAGTACAAAATAAAATTTAAAAGCAATCTCTATTGCCACTTTTCTGCTCATTAGTGTATTGGCTCTGTACATCTAAAAAAGAAATTAACACCTTTCTTTTCTAAGACTTGCCAAAAAGGTAATGACCTTTAGACATCAAGGTCCAGAAAGAAAATCATCAGCAGGCTGTCGGACCCTCAGGATTCACTGGATATTGTCTTCATGACAGTATTTGTCTCCATTTAAGAACTTATATTAAATTATTTCAGCGCTCACTTACAATGACTCCTACTAATGCTTATATATATAAAGTGATTCTGTTCTCCTTGGCACCATTACTGGAGCAAATAAGCATTTTGGTAGCAAAATAGTAATAATAGCATCAGCATTAGCTAACAATTACTGTGTACTGGAAACCCTGGTGGTGTAGTGGTTAAGAGCTACAGGTGCTAACCAAAAGATCAGCAGTTTGAATCTACCAGGTGCTCCTTGGAAACAATGGGGCAGTTCTATTCTGTCCTACAGGGTCGCTGTGAGTTGGAACTGACTCAACTGCAAGGACTTTTTTTTTTTTTTAACCAGGCACTGTGATAAGCACTACATGGGTTATGTCATTGATCTTTATAACACTTGTCTGGGGTAGATACTCTTATTATAACCATTTTATAAAGAAGAATGAGCAGCCCAGAGAAGTAACTTTCCCAAGATCACCTAACTAGCAAGCGGCAGAGCTATGATTTCAGAGCCCACAACTTTACCACAACCTAGTTTCATAGACAGGGAAACTGAGGTGATGAATCAAGTGACTTGGCCTGGTGGAGAAGTTAGCAGAGAGGCTGAACAGAGAGGCCTTTCCTAGTCATTCAGCATGTTATCCTGACCCTAGTATGTCAACATAGCTAGATGAGGACATTTTAATGTCAAATAAGAAAGATGTCCCCTCTTTGACACTTGGGGAATTAAAGGGTTTGAAGGCAACTTTATCAGTAACAGACACTTACTTCAGCAGTAATTACACACGTGTCCAGACAGTAGTTTCATAAGCGGCTCAGATGTCCAAAATAAGAAGCAATCTTTGGAAGTCTATCAGTCACACCAGAAGGCATACTGCTTTCTGCCCCCTGCTTACCTCAGGAGATACACCAAAGAAGAAGAGCCCAAATTTGAGTGTAAATGTACCCATTCTAAGTTGGAAGTAAAAATTCCTCCTGTTCGGGGGTCCAACTCACCTATTGTTCCCCCAACTCACTCTTAGTACCCTGTTAAACAGTCCAGATGAAGTAGCCTCTGGACTATCCCATTCCCACAGTTCCCTATATGATGCTTACTCTCACCCAAGCACTTAATCACAAGTGTTTCCAATCAAACATGGAAATAAATTAGATTATGGTTTAACCAGGATTAGATTCACGGCACCAAGAAATAAAGTCACAGTTATCTAATCTAACAGGCCAGGCTCAGACTTCCTGACTACCCTCCACAGGCCTCTCTCGCTTAAGCCCTCTCCTAAAACTGCTCTTTAAAGACTGTGAAATCACAGCCTGTTAGTGGAGAAATGTAACTCTTCCAATGCCATGACATAACTCTAGCATTGCTAGAGATCATCTAGTCATGTAGTAAGCAGAGTTGTTGGTTCTCAGCCTGTGAAATGTAACCTGGCCACAGCCCCCCTTTAGAGTGTCCCTTTGTCCTGGGTACCAAGGAAGAGCTTCAAGGGCCTGGGTAGAGCCCATTTGTTTTCCCTGGATAAGCAGTTGGTTCACTTTCAGGCTTCTTTTTATACTCACTCTCACTCCATCTGGAATTACCACAAGGAGTGTGTGCTTTGCAAAGCCCCAACCGCGGAGAAAATCAGACACGGAAAAAGGAGAGGGTTGTGCATCCACAACTCACAGCAGCTGGCAAACCAGCCAGACGGTAAGCCCATCTCATCATTCCCCCAAAACAGAATGCAACTGCTCTTCTGAATTTTTATACCTTCTAGGCCCCAACAAACTTGGCCAATAAAAACCTGTCGAAGGCAAACAACCTCAATAAACCCAAAAATCACAGAGCTGAAATCAAATTCTTCTAATTATTTTAAGAGTGCGATCTGTAGTAGTGTTGTGTGTAGACAGGATTTACTGAAGAAATCGACTTCTTCCTTTTAATAGTGATAGAATATTTACAAAACACATCTTGCATACTTTAAGGCTCAACAAACATCCTGTGATACAGAAACAGGAAGTTGAGGCAGGAGAGGCAAGGAAAAAAAAAACACCCTGGGAGTTTAAAAAAAAACTCCCTCTCCCACTAGCCAACCTTATCCAGGCTTCACTTTCCTTATCAGTCAAGTAAAAGATTTGGACAAGATAAATCTCAAATTGAAGATCTACTTAAGGGTACCTCCGATAGAAGCATCCTCTTTGATTCCATGCTTACCAGACAACTTTCTGGTCATGATCTGACTGCCAAGTAGCTTTTCGATAGGAAAAAAATATCAGCATTCCAGTCTCCTTGGAGCTATATTTGTTATACCTCGATAAACTGATATTAAGGTTCATAAAAATAAAGTCAGTGATTCTAAATAATTGAAGGAAATTGGTCCAAATGACAGCAGAAAGTAGAGCCCAGTTTTCCTAATTTAGAACCAGCCTATATTCTACACCATCAGCTTCCATCAACACTGGACCATCAATCAAGCGAAGGCAATTTTCAAGTCATTGAAATGGTAGTGGCCATTCCACTCAGTTCTTTAAACCATCTCTTTTAAGGCAAAAATGAGCTCAATATACTGAGATGTCAAAAAATAATTACAGTTTATTTTTATGGAGTATAACAGTTATTTCTGATTACATAAAATAGGACACAATTTGAAAGTTTGGGAATATATATAGGTTTTAAAGGCATGAATAAAGTAATAAAGGGAAGCATTTGATGGCTGCCCACTCTTTACTCTCTTCTGAAAATATTTTCTTTAATTGGCTCTTGAGAAATGACCTTCTTGATTTTCCTCCTACCCCACTGGCCATTGCTCAAGGGTCTTTGCTAGCTCCTCCTCCTCCCCACACCTCCTCCACCCTGCCCAGAAAAATATACACATATGAAAAGGATTTTTTAAGACATCAGTTCAGATCTATATTTAAAACTGTCCAGAGAAATCCAGATTCTCTTCCATTGCCTAGAAGACTGTAGGTGATCTGGCCACCACTAATTTCTCATCTCCAACACTCTCCTTACTCACTGCCTCCCAGCCTCCTTGCCGCTTTGTAAACACTCCAAGCATGTTCTGGCCTCTGTACTTTGGCCCTCTCTCTTCCCTCTGCCTGAAATGCTCATCCCCACCTTCACATGACTCATCTCATTTCATTTGGTCTTCCCTGACCACTACAATAACATCCCTCTCTCCTTCATTCCCTGCATATTTTTTCTTTACGTTGTTTTTAGTTGCAATTGAGTCGATTCCAAGACACAATAACCCTATACCAGACATACGTCTGTCTATATGTGTTGTCTGTCTTCCACTACAATGTAGGATACATTAGAATCCAGACTGTCAGTTTTGTTTGTTGCTGTGACCTAAGAACAACAGCTGGCATGTAGAAGACACACAATACTTGTTAAATGAATATACGAGCAGGGAATAGGTTACTATCTACTTACTCAAATGTGTACTTTAATCAAATAGAAAAAGTAGCCAATGTAACACTTCTGTCACACTAAAATGGCAATTGGGATCTGGTCCAAACAAATGACTTTGAAGTTTAGTGATGCACTAAGATGTTACATATTGGGGTAGACCCTGGCAATACGTGATCAATTTTACTCCATCCCTGCCTTCAAAGATCTCACGGTCTCCCCAGAGAGGCAGACATATGCGTGAATGATTATAGTTAAGTGTTCTAAACACAGGTGAAGGAAGGAACAACTAATCCGGAGAGGCCAGAAGGGGCTGGGTTAGAGAGCAAGGAGGAGTCGGAAATGTGCCATGTATTCTATGGACAAGTTCACACAACCCATAGGAAAACAGACAAGCAATTACTCCCACACTTACAATGCAACCAACCAGAGAACTCCATTGCTTTTTTAACTCTAAGGCAATCTTTTTCCATGTTGGCATTCTTCCTTTGACTGCTGCTTCAATATTATTCTCAAATCCAGCTGGAGTTTTTAACTGACAGGCGTGTACGCTCACACTGAGGTTTCCTGAAGATTTCTCTTCCCAGTAATCAAACTACTTTGGTTTAAGACACTTTTTTTTTTTTTTTGGGTTTAAGATTCATTTAATCTCTGGCCCCATGTCCCTTGTCATGTGTTCTAAGCATTGACCAAAACTCATAACAAGGAATCTCCCTCAAAATATCCCACCAAACAAGCACCAAGTAGCTTTTGCCACACTACTTTCCCAGCCCCACAGGCTTTTATTGCTTATTTACAAGTAACTTTAACCTACAGTGAACCTAAACTCTAACCTATAGCTTTTTGCATGGCAAGTAGAATCAATAGCTGCTAATTATGGTTGTTTCCCGCCTCCCCCACACCCCCAACCACTTTCTCAAGGTGTAACCTATTTGCTGAGTTTAAAGAATACACTGAAAGATTTGTATATATAAGGTACCTTATAATCTCAGTCAAATCTTCCAAAAGGTATCCTCTTTACCCTATATACGAATTTTGAGTGTTTACATTCAGCAAGAGAAAAAAGGGCACTTGATAAAAAATAAAAAAATTTTAAAAGAGGGTAGCTCTGCTATCCCAGTATTTACTCTATAAATTAAACTTCTGTTTATCTGTGCAATCCAGGTTATTCTCCACTTGCTTCTCGTAAGAGTGAAAGATTCCACTGCTAGAGTTCGGGTAGGTGTGGTTGGGGCAGCGTCCAAGAAAATATCTGCATATGATTTATCTCCGTCATGACATTCCCTTGCTTGTGTAAGTAATCCATATCTCAACATCGATCAGTTTTCTGGGTTCTTTTTGGCTTGTCTGATGCTGTACTTTCTCTGACATAAACCCATCTCCCAGAATATTTAAAACGTATTCTTGGTTTTCTGAAATTTGATTTCTGGGATCAAAAACTAAATTTGAATTCTTTGTTCATCAACAACTTCTTACTTTTGCCATAAATGCTTGTTTTATCTTCCAATTGCTGTCTCGTTTTGGAGGAAGCCTCCCACATGACCTGCCTTGGGTAAGTTAGCTTCAGGGAGCTCGTAGGAGAACAACCTTGAGTTTATTTCCTGAGTATCACCATCACGTTCCCTATTCTAGATAGGTGCTCCCACTCGCTCAAGGTTCTGGTACTTCAAATCCAGCAGCAACATTCCCTTAAGGCACTTTCTTAAGATGAAAAATCTTGCTGTTAATATAAAAGCTTCCCAACTGGACAAAGCACTTGCTGAGAATCAAGGTTTTCTTGTTGCTGTTGTACATTTTCATCTGTTCAAGTCTGTGGCTCTCTCAGTCCCTGAGCACCTGCCTGGTCTTTTCACCATTCTCCTCTTCGCATACTACATTTCCTCTACTTTTTTGTTGTTGTTGTTACTTTGACTACCACCTCAGCTCCTGCCACATGAAACATCTCTGTGGCTTTATTTACTTCTTGCCCACTGGGTTTGACTTATGGCCTCAATGCCATGTTCAGCAACTGCTTTCTCAAGACTTGGCTACCAGCTGCTGCCTTGCCATGCAATCTAGGTCCTCTACTGGATGAGGATCAACTATTCCCTATTGACAAAACTGCTTTTAGGACTCTGGGAAGTTTATGCTTAGAATTCCTCAGCCACTTGGAGGTGCCATCAGTGAACATATCCCTTTATTCTAATCATATCCATTTCATTTTTATAAAAAATGCTTATCTGGATATTGCAGAGAGATTATAATACAAACCAAGTTAAACAGGCTTATTAAATAGAATAAGCCCTCCTAAAAACCTGATCAAAAGCTGAGAGCAGTAACAGAAACTAATAAAAGGAAACAGTGTACAAACAGAGGAGCTCTGGAGACAGACTACCTGGACTGGAATCCTGACCCTATCATTTACAGCTTGTATAACCTTGTTTAGCTATTTTACCTCTCGATGCCACAATTTCTGCACCTGTAAAAAAAAAAAAAAAAAAAAAAAAAAAATTTTTTTTTTTTTTTTTTAATACAGGGTCATTATGAGTCAGAATTGACTCTACGGCAATGAATTTGGGTTTTTAACATGCGGATAACAGACTATATCTCATAGTTTTTTGATAATTAAACATGTTGATACCTGGGAAGGACTTCGAAAATACTGGCTATTGCAAATCATACAATGAACAGGTGAAAACCAAATAAAAACAAAAACGATCGCCTAGGCATTGGAAATTAAGAGACCAGGGTTGTGACAAGGCTCTGTCATTTACTATAATTGTGGCCTCTGAGGTGAATTTAAAATAGTTGCAAATTCTTTGTCAAACTCCTCTTGGAGAGGTGGGTTCTATTTCTTCACCCCTTTAAATATAGACTGAGCATATAGCTGTGTTGATCAATAGAACACACATAAGTGAACCTGTGCCAGTTGGAATACTACATTTTAAGAGAACTGACAGCTCCCACTTCCTCCCTCCTTGGAACCTAGAGGCCATGATGAAAGGAAGCCCAAGCAACCACATGGGGAGGCCCATGTGGAAGAGAACTGAGGTGATATCCCAGTTTGCAGTGGCACCAGCTTGCCAGTCCTGTGATTAAGCCATGGTGGAAGCATATTCTCTAGCCCGTCACAGACACAAGCCTTCTCCGCCGAACTCCAACCAAATTGCAAAATCATGAGCAAATAAGATTGTTGTTATTTTAAGCCCCTAAATTTTGGGGCAGTTTGTTACATAGCCATGTTGTTGTTAGTTGCCATTGGTTGATTCCGACTCATGGCAACTCCAAGTGTGCGGAGTAGGCTGCTCCATAGGGTTTTTAAGGCTTTTACCTTTCAGAAGCCGATCACCTAGCCTGTTTTCTAAGATGCCTCTGGGTGGGTTCAAACTGTTTATCTTTTGGCTAGTAGTTGAGCGCTTAACAGCTTATGCCACCCAGAGACTCCTTACATAGTCATAAAAAAAATAGGTAACCAAAAAAAAAGCCTCAAACCAAGCACTTAACATCAGTTCCTCAAATTTTGCACTTACAAAAAAGGAAAGGGAGAGAAGAAACAAGGTGTTCATTTATTCAAACATTTGCAGAGCACCTACTATGTGTCAACCTCTGCATGATGTCTTGGAGTCAATGTAGTAAACACCACGTATACTAACACTGCTCTTTTGGTGCTTAGACAGACATTAAATAAACCATTACAATGAAGTGTGGTTATAAAAAGACAAAGGAGTATAAATAATGGGGTGTGGGAATATTAGATGATCACTCAGGCCACTTCCAACTCTGATATTTTATAACTTGATGATGGAGAATAAGTATATCTGTGAGATGGCCACTTGGGTATAGTTAACAGAAATAATCTAGACAGCAATTTTCTTCTACACAATTGTACTTAATTAAAGCATCAGTGAAGAGGTGGGGTTCCAGGGGTTCCCCAACAAATAAATGCCTAGATTCAGAAGTGTAATGATCTGATGAAAAGGGCTTTGAATAAACAGATATGGAGAGAAAAACAAAGTATGGCTCCCAAGAGCTGTCTAGGTTTCAAAGCAAATAGTGACAAGAGAGTTTTACATGTTCATTGTTTGTGTAATGTTTAAAAGGAAGAAAAAAATATACATTGACTGCTTTGGACAAATTATTCTTTGAGTAAGAAAAAAACTTTTTTTTCCATCCTCAGAGGTTTTAATGATTGCCAGGAATGAACAAAGATGAGTTTTTATTTTTCCTACATACATAGAACAAACAGATCCAGTAGACAGCTTTTCTGAAAGGAAGATTAAATTCAAGTTTTACTCTGATATTGCGGCACCTTAAGACATCTTCCTCCTGAAGCCTGAATTTATTCTCAGAGCCAAGAGATTTGATTGTGATGGTGAAGCAAGGCTCAACTACATACTGGCCTCACAGGTTTTACCAAGACAGAGCTAACTGCTCACTATAACCCATAAGGATGAAGATGGAGATAAGAGCCTTCCCTTGACAAACCTTGCAGAGAATTTAATGGCACTGAAAAGTGTGGCTGCTCAGATTCTTGATGGTGAGACAGTGGAGTTGAAAGTTTAACATTTAATTTTCTAAGTACTTTTGATTTGGCTGACATTGAAGTCCTTCCTTAACCTCATATTAAAAGAAGAAAACCATCATTTGAGTATTTGACAGGGGCAGTTAACAGCTAAGAAAAAAGAAGCAGTAGCCAATTCATCCTCCTCAAATTTTCCTTTTACACTTCTGTTGTTAATGCTAAGGATTAGTACACTTCGATGAAAGTGTTCAGACTTGATATAAGCCATCTGTGGTGTTAGATAAATAAAATGTATCTGAATGGCTACAGGTAGAGGCAACTTTACTATCTTCTGTAATCAACTCACAGAATCTTCCAGGCTATTGTTCAAACTAGAGAAACAAAAGGAACACATCCATGAATTTCCTGTTTTTCGCTTAAGGTTCTCACACATGCAAAACACCGCATGCCCGACACTCAGCTGTAGGTCTCCTAATCATGTATGCCTCACATCCAAATCCCCCTGCTTCTCTTGTATCTAAGCTTTCCTGGAGCACTATGGGCAGGGGCCAACACCTCGACTGTTGACCAGTGCTTGCTGTTTTCACTAACGAGATCAGCAGATTACAACTAGAATTGATTAAAGTCACTCCCCCTTGTCAAGGATGTTATGGAGTCAGTGTCAACATTATTGTCAAAGAGTCAATGACTCCTGTGACTAAGACCCTCCTGAAGGAGGTAAGCTCACAAGTCAACACCAATGAGAAAGGCCTCTTGTTTATGATCTCGGAATAATGCTGGGTCCTTTCAGAGCTCTTCCTTCCCATGCAATGCCTGCTCAACTTCAGGCCGAATCTGACCCCATGGTGACCTCCAGACACCATTGAGGCTCCTGAGCAGTAAGAGATATGACACAAAGGGGCCACTGAGGGTTTTTATTACTTCTGCTTCCAGGTGAGGAGGAGAAGTCAACATCAAAAGAGGGTGGCCACTTTACACCACAAGAAGTTAAAACAAAACCAGTGCTTAAAAACAAAGAAAAATTACAGGAAAAGAAACTCTCCTTTACACAAAAGAACTGATTCGAGAAATACAAATGAATTGACCCTAATCTATGGATATTACAGAAAATGGTAAATGCTGAAGCATTTATTGATTAAGCTTGAACTGAGATTTCAATTGATTAAATTTGAACGAAGATTTAAGGTCCACATGGTATAAGCCTCACCTCATTCTCACTCCACTACAAATTCTCTTTACACATATACTAATTTAAAATATGTAAAATAAATAAATAAATAACTACCCTTACAAACTATTATAACTACCCAATCTGCAGGGAAACTAGGACTGGAAGGACAGAGAAGCAACTAAATTATGGAACCTAGAACTGGCTCAAAAGAAGAAAAAATGCATCAGCAGACACGAAGAAAGAAAAGAAAATTTGGTAAAGGATACAGTTGGGGCAGAAACTTATTTCCTTAGGGACACGACTAGACTATATTTTATAATGCTCAAATATTACTATTCTAACTAATTCTGGGGCCACAGTACACATAACGCTTTCATTTGGCCACACGCTTTCTAGTGAGTAACTAAAGAGTGGGCTTAACTAGGCAAAGAATGGAATTTTACCTTGCACCTGAGCTTCATAGATACCTGCTCATCCAGTGCACCCACCCACTGTGCCAATACAATTAAAGTCAATCCAGATTCTTTTTTCTCCATTCAGTGTTCTAGCTACCCTCATCCTAAATCTGTGATTCATTTTAAACAAAGGTAACAGAGCAGCATACTTCAGGTGACTGAGAGTTGAAACCGCCACAAAGAGAAACAACCTGAACGGCTTGGCAAAGACTCCGTGTCAGTTTTTGCTTTTTAGATGACATTAATGGAGAAGTCAAAGGCTTCTCTTTAAATACTGCTTAGTTAGGCAGCCAGGGCCCTGGCTTCTATTTCAGATTTGAGACCTCTCCTCGCATGTAACCAAAACCAAACCAAATCTGTTGCCCTTGAGTGGATTCTGACTCACAGTGACCTTGTAGGTCAGAGTAGAACCGCCTCACAGGATGTCCAAGGAGCAGCTCGTGGATTCAAACTGCCAGCCTTTTGGTTTGCAGCCATAGCTCTTTAGCACTGTGCCACCTGGGCACCCCTCTGCATGTAAAGTTGGCCAAAATCTCTTAGGTCCTCCTGCTTCCTTTTTCTAAATTAAATTCTCTTGTCTCCTGAGCCTTCTACATGACAGATGGAAACACCAGAATGAGGGAATGCCTCTACCTCATTCATCCAACACCTTCAAAATGTTATTCCAAGTCGAGCAGGAACACCACCATAACAAGACGGTGAGAACACCAAACCCGGCCAACTGCATTCACTGTAGGATACCAGCCGCAGACCTTTTCCGATTTCTCCCCGATCTTCTCCTCCCCCACCACCCGCCCTCTCCCCCGGAGTGAGGGCTGCATCCTTTCATTTTCCCTACGCCGTCAGTAATCTGACATCACCGCTATCTGCCTTCCGGCTGTTTTTACAATGGTCTCCTTTTCTTCCCCTTTTCTCTCTCCAGCCATACTCGAGAAGCATTTTTGCCCCCATAAAACGGCTCAGTGATGGTACTAAGAGCGAAAACCACAGCCATCAAGCCTCCTGCTGTAGACACTTCCCCATCTCTTTGGAGCACCCAGTTCTGTAGGTTTCCCGTCACTACTTTCCAGGTACTCAAAGCCTTGGGGGATGTGCCCGAGGCATCCCTAAAGTCATCAGAAAGGTGGCTTTGAGCATCTTACCGCTCACATATTTGCATACTGTTTGATACAGCTTTAATTTCAAAGCTGCTCTCAAACACTCAAGTGGGTATCTTACTGTCAGAGCCCAGGAATTGCAAATGCGCTTGCCTCAAAGACTCCGGTGTCCAGTCCCGGGCAGGAAATAAAGTTCTAAGCGGCTTTGATGTGCTTCCTCCCCAACACCCCTTTCCCTGCGCAAGTCGTTCTTCTCCGCCCGAGAGGAGACCACCTTGCCTGAACTTAACCAAACGCATCACACGGTGGGACCAAAGTAGAAGACAACACAATCCAATGTGCTCCCTCCTTCCTCCAGCCATCAAATCAGTTACTTAAACTCAGCTGGGATCCCTGGGCATTCTACCTACCACGAGAAGGAATGTTGTATATAAACTGGGGGAAGGGGGTGGGAAGAGACAGGGGATCCGGACTGCGGAGAGTAAAACGCCTTGGCCAGAGCTCGTTTCTTTTTTAAGCCACTCGTTTCAGGCTGAAATATCAACCCAGTTCAGGTCATTTCCTGAGTAGCACTACAAGTTAAAACAAGATCCAGAAAATCTATTAATCTTTAATTGGGCTGCCTCCAGACTGGGAGCCCGATGGAGGCGGGGGACGGAATAGAGGGGTTTGTTCCAAAAGCAAAATGCCCGAGAAACTCGAGCTCCCAACCTCAGCTGTTTCTTACCTCACTCAGCTCGGCCGAGGAGTCATTTCCATATTTCAGGGCAACTCCAGAATTCATGACTGCACTTTTCAGAGCCCGGCTCTTCCTCCTTCAGGTCTCGGAGCTTCAGAGTTGGGCTTAACAGGCTGTATATCCACTGTTCGGTCCCTTCTCGTACATTTTAGTCTAGACAGCCATTTTCACCCAGGACAGTTTTGAGCCCAAATGAAGGATGCAAACACTTCCAAAGGGAGCCAGGGCCGGCTCGCGTTTCACGGACGAGCCATTGCTGCAAGAAGCTCGGTGGCGTGGCGCGCACGCAGCGGCAGAGCCGGAGCGGGGAACGGCCTGCGCGCTCCGACTGCGGGTCCCCGGGCAATGCCACCCTCGCGCTGCCTCGTCAGTCCTACTGCGCCTCGCCTCTCCCCATTCCAAGGCTGGAGGACACCTCTCAGCAGGCTCCCGCACTCCGGAAAGCTTAGGCGAGCTGCAGAAGAAACCACGGCAGCCGACCCAGGAAGATCCGCGCCTCCGGTTCCGGTGAAGGAAAAGAAAGCTAGAGAGAGACAGAGCAGAGCTGCGCTTCACGCCGAAGTTTCTCCCTTTGAATCGTCTGGAGTTGTAAGTGGTTTCTGATTGAACACAGCTGTCTAGCTGCTGGCTACGCGTTGAGCGGAGGAGGCGGGGCCAGAAACAGGGAAAAAAACGGGGGGGGGGGAGCAAGGAGGCCGAGCAGAGGAGACAGTGCTGTGAGAGCAGGCATCCTTCCAGATCTCTGCGATAGTAATTACAAGACCCAAATCCAGGAGAAAGAGAGAAACAGGAAAAGCCACCTGAATAATCGTACAGGGAAAAAAAAAAAAAAAAAGACATCCCTCATAGGAGCCACTTTCCATGATTTAATAAGGTCAAGACAAATCCGAACACTACATCGGGCAGCGCTGTGCACTTCTCATGGTACATTAAGATTTTACAAGATTTTCCCTGATCAGTCTAAAGTCAATATTGAGGGTGTAAATTCACTGTCAAACTCACTCTCTTTGCTGCTGGGCCAGAGTACATTTTCTGCATGTCCATAATAAAGATGAAGATGCCCCCATCCCTTGAAAGATGTACGACAGGCTCACATTTTCAATCCTCCCCAACCCCAGGCCTTCCTTAAAAATCTAACCGCTCATCTAAGCAGAGCGGGATTTGTCTTTCTGAAGTTTGGAGTTATGAATCAGAAAATATTCAAAGGGCTGTTTTATCCAGTCAGCGCCTGAGATCTGAGCCTCCCTTCAGGCTTGAGTTCCTCTGAGGTAAAAACATGCTGTGTCTACAGAAAACCAAAACAAAACAAAACAAAACAACAAACAAAAACTTCCTTTGAGTCTATTTCGACTCAGAGTGACCCTATAGGACAGAGTAGAACTGCCCCTTACGGTTTCCAAGGAGCGCCTGATGGATTCGAACTGCCGACATTTTGGTTAGCGGCCGTAGCTCTTAACCACTATGCTACCAGGGTTTCCAAATTGAAAATAAGAGGTTTTAATTCTTCCTGTTGAAAATAAGGGAGACTCCCCTCCTCCCCCTCTTCTTTCAGAATTCACTTTAGGTAACTTGTAAATTGCTTCTCTGTAACTTTGAAAAGCATGTAAATCAAGGACTTGGGAACCATCTCTTTTGAAATGTAATAATCAAGGAAGATCACATCCTTACCTCCCAGTTTCCTGGAAGGACATTAGCATAACTTCAGATATCTGTCCATAAACGCACTAGAAAATTAACAATATTATTTGAAAACATAAATGTAATGGCTCATATCCGCTAAGCTATGTGAGTCCCTGGGTGGCCCAAATGGTTAAGCACTGGACTAGTGACACATGGTTGGTGGTTCAAACCCACCCAGAGATGCCTCAGAAGTAAGGCCTGGTGACCAAAAGGTCACAGCCTTGAAAACCCTATGGAGTGCAGTCATACTCAGCACATTTGGTGTCTCCATGAGTTGGAACATACTTGTCAGCTGATTGGAAACTAACAACAACATATAATATTGGAGATTCCTTTCTGTCTCTACAATCTCTTCAGAAGATTGCCTGTGATGTATCACATTCTGGTTTAATGCTTATTCAATAATAAAACTTTTCTTTCTCTTCTATTTTTGTGGAGAGGTTTTCAGGGTTGGGAGTAGATTTTGTCTTTCCTAACTTCTCCCCAACAGAGGGAGGCAAGGGGGAGGCTGGGATTTTCTCTGTGTAAAAGCTAAAGTCCCACTGGACTTGAGATGCACTGAAAAATACTCTGATCCTTTAAAGTAGTAGGAAGGAGCCCTGGTGGCACAGTGGTTAAAGCACTCAGCTGCTAACCAAAAGGCTGTCGGTTCAAGCCCACCAGCTACTTTGCAGGAGAAAGATGTGGCAGTCTGCTTCCATAAAGATGGAAAACTTAAGGTCACTATTAGTTGGAACTGACTCAAAGGCAGTGGGTTTGATGGGAAAACAGTAGATCTGCAGGATTGCTCAAGAAGCCTCATCAGTCTTTTTCTACACACTGGAAACAAGAATGTCTCCAGCCCCAATAACAGACCTCGGCATTTCCTGAAGCCTTCTATGAAAAAGCCATTGTATTGTTAACTTCAAAGGTACTTTTTTTAATCAAATGGAATGTTTATTTTGCTTTTTAAGAAGCAAAGGGCTCAACACTTACATATGTCTTCTTACCCATTCACCTTCCTGTTGAGTTCATTCATGCCTGGTGGAAGCAATGTGAGGATGAAGAAGAGTTTGCTGCTCTTTCTGGAGCACTTGCTCCCAAGTTCTGGGGCACTGCCAAGCTACAGCACATCAGGGAACGCTCTTCTGCATACCGCACTGTTTATTTATTAATTTTAATTAAATACCTGTTGAGAACTGGCATGTGCTTGGAGCTGGGGAATACAAAAATATAAGGAAGACTCAGGCATTGCCCTTGCTGTAAAGTGTTTATAGTCTCATAAAACATGAACAGAAATGACAATTCTAGATAGAAAATGATACTTGCCATAAAAACAACACATAAAGGTTGGTTACAGCTCAGAAGAGGGAAATCTTTGGCTGGGCAGAGCCAGGAGAAGACAACTCTGTGAAGGAATCTCAGGAGAGGCAGCACGTGAGTTGGTCTTTGAAGAATGGCCAGATGAAGTAGAGATGAGGAGTAAGGAGAAGGTATTCTGGGTAATGGAACCACAGTGAGGAAAACATGAAGGCAGAACGTGCAAGGCATGTGTGAGGGACGTCAGGTGTTCCATTCTAGAACGGAACCTGTGTTAGAAGAGTGAACCGAAGCCAGACCATGGATGGTTTTGAGTGCCAGACTAAAGAAATGAGACTTCTTAACAGACAATGGAGAGCCACTAAAGGTTTTCGATCACAGAAATAGTAAGGATCAGAACTTTAAGATATTCCAATAGATTTGTATCATGCTCATGACTAACTTACATGAATTCAAATAGAGTGGTGTAGAATGTGATTCTGGTGTTTAAAGATACACATTTTTCATTCTACATGCCCCCTAAAATCAAGCAAATGACTTCATCTGGTAGTCGACCAAAAGAACAGTCATCTGTTCCAAGAGTGGAAGAAAAACTGGCCGTGTTGAATTACTGAAAAACACTATGTCTGTAGATTCTACTTTATGGACAATATAAAGTGTTTTCAGAGGTAATGCTAAATATATAGGATTTTCTTCTCAAATACTGACATCAGTACTTAACCCCTACATAAGATGCAAGCCCACCACAATCTGGCAGCAGCAGACGTGGTAAATTGAAAGTGGGGAATGAAGTGTGCCATTTGAACTATCACAACAGTCCAACCAAAAGCCAAAACCAAACCCGTTGCCATCGATTCTATTCCGACCCTACAGAAGGTATAAAAAAAAGGTGGGTGGAGGCTGAAGTAAGTAAGGGCAATGGAAATGGAAAAAAGGGAGCAGATTCTATAGAGAGTAGACAGAAACTGTGAGCGGATTGATTATGGGTAATGGAAAGAAGAGAACTAAAAATAACCTGTAGATTTAGAACCTGGCTTATTGGGAACAGGGCAGTGATTGCCCCAAAAATAGAGATTCCAAGAGAATAGGTTTAGGAGGAAATTAAGTTCAGGATATCACAAATTCGAGGTGTCATCTGGATATTCAAGTGAAGATGTTCAGTAGGAAGCTTGAAGTGGAGCTATAGAGATAACTCAGGGTTGAGATAGAAATGAGGGCTTGAGGTTATCCCTACTAGAATAATAAATGAAAGCATGAAATAAGATAAAGTTGCCAAGGAAGAGAAGACAAAGAAAAGAGAAGTGATCTGAGGACATTATCTTAAGGCAGGTCTTTAAGGCAGGGTAAAAAGTACAAGAGGAAATAGCCAGGAAGGCAAGTTAGAGAAGTAGGAAGATAACCAGGAGAACACAGTGCTTGGGAGTCTAAGGGAAGAGATGTTATGATAGAGGGGCAGCAACAATATTACGTGCTACAGAAGGAGAGAGGAGTCTTTATACTGAGAAAAGATCACTTCAAACACATTAATGTCCTTTAAAGATCAATTTCTATAAAGCTGTGGAGACAGAAAGCAGATTATCTGAGGGAATAAGGAGGGACTGGGGGCAGTGACTGTATACTACTCTTTCTGTAAATTTGATGGAGACAGGAAATCAGGATATGAGATGGTCTCTTAGAGTAGGTAAGAAATACTGAGTAGATGGTAGAATAGGCATATCTGTAGACTGGGGCTAAGAGAAACCCTGGAGATACAAGAGAGAACAGGAATGGAGCAAACTTCCTGGAAGGGGAGGAAAGAAAGGGGTCAAGGACAAAAAACCTAAGATTAGCTTTGGAGTAGGCTTAGAGGAGAAGTGGGTTCTGATATTCCTTCCTAGGAGACCAGGAATGGCTGAGAAAACTGGAGAATTTATAAACTAGGAAAGGGAAGACCTCAGAGATACATGATAACTAATAGCATATATTTGAATAATTATCCAGCTTCCTCTGTATGACTGTGGAAGGGAAAGGAACACTAATGATAACTTGTAAATAAGCACATTTTGATTTCAGGAAAGGGAGGCCACAGAATTGTTTGTCAATGCAAGGAGACTAGAGTAGTTGTGATCCTAACCCCAGAAATTGTTCAAGCGTAGATTAAGGTTGGTGAGGCACATGGAAAGCCAGTAAAGAATAGAGCTTCATGGGGGAGGGGGGTAGTATTGGGGGGAGCTCCAAATTGGTTTTCTTCTAATCTAAGATTCCATGAAATGAAGATTGTTTGCTATACCTTAAATGTCTTTTTTTTTTTTTTTTTTAAATCTCTTAGTCTGATCAGGAATCAGGCTGGGAATCTACTATCAAGGACGCTAAGCTATTGCTGTAGACAATATGCAACTGGGTCAATATCCTAAGAATATCAGAAATGCAAGGAGCACCTCAGCATGTCATCTCACCACACTGGAGGAGAATAAAGCCCCAAGCGTGTTTCCAGCGTAAGAAGAGGCCTCAAGATTAGAGCTCACCCTGCAAATCCTTTTACATTCTGGCTGCCTCAGTATAATTACTCCAGGAAAGTGTCTCGTAGTTCTCCTGCTTCCACAGTGATTAAGCTTATATTGAGAGGTGTGGGCAGGAGGTGACAGGGAACTCATCAAGTAAGGTCAAGAAGCAGGTCCAAGGTTCAGTCTGGGCAATAGTTTGGTGCCTAGGTTCTTCTCCATCCTGGCCTTATCTTCCCTAAAGGCTAAACCCTTCTCTTCTGGTCCTGGGAGACAATGAGGCAGCAGCAGTTCTGGAATGAGTTTCTAGGTAAGCAGAAGCTGCGGTTTGCATGAGCAGACAAGTCTGTGCACTGTTTCCATGCTGTAGACACACCAGTATTGCCTTTCTGCTGTCAGGTGCAGTCTGGCCTCTCTATATGTCTGCTGTCCTCAGTGAATCCCTACACAACAGGGTTTCTACTTAGGGTCTTGTCTGTACCTTCTACTAATAATGAATGTCAGGTTATTTGAAGTAATCCTAGGGAAAGCCTTTAACCTCTAGCATTAAAGAAATTGGAAACCCTAGTGGCATAGTGGTTAAGTGCTACGGCTGCTAACCAAAGGGTCGGCAGTTCGAATCCACCAGGCGCTCCTTGGAAACTCTACGGGGCAGTTCTACTCTGTCCTATAGGGTTGCTATGAGTTGGAATTGACTCAACAGCACTGGGTTTGGTTTGGGTTTTTTGAGGATATTGACTGAGAATTTGGGATTGACTGCCTTGAACTCCCACAGCTCTCTTTGAACTCTCTGTCTCTCCTCCTGGATTGTCCAAGCTGCTCTTGCCTGGTACAGCAGACCACAATGCAAGTCAGAAAAGGACCCTAACTTCAAAATTATCTCCTTCCCCCTTGACTTTCTTAAGCTAAACAGAAATTCTAGACCTCAGATTTTAGGAAGAAAGCAGTCTAATTAAGCTAATTCACACAAAGGTGAGAAACACTCATAATCTTCTCAACCGTGCCCAAAGCATTTACATTGTAAAAAGAGAATGCTTTGAAATAATTCTCAAATTAGTGTGATTTCTCAAAGTAGAAAGTGAATTTTGAGAGGAAAGGGGGATTTCAGGAGAGTCAGGAAGTCTCAGGCCCCTAAACCCTTGAGAGTCATAAAAGACAGGGAGTCTCCAAAGTGTATACTAAGAAGAATTTCCTGCCCTCAATCTATCAGCCCACCCTCAAGACTCTAGAAATATTTTCCCTATCCCAACTCCTGTGGCTCTCTGCTCAGCCCAGCTCTTTCTTTAGGCCCTGCGCCAGGCCTGAGTCAGGTCGGGAGTATCTGGCCAGCTTCAGAGGTCTGCCCCATCACAGACATCATTTGCTTTAGGTGCTCTAGTTTAGGAAGCTTAGACTTGTTGTTAGGTGCCGTCAAGTCGGTTCCGACTCATGGTGACCCTATGCACAACAGAGCAAAACACTGCCCAGTCCTGCACCATCTTTACAATCACTGTTATGCTTGAGTTCATTGTTGCAGCCACTGTGTCAATCCAGCTCGTTGAGGGTCTTCCTCTTTTCCACTGACCCTGTACTTTGCCAAGCATGATGCCCTTCTCCAGGGACCGATCCCTCCTGACAACATGTCCAAAGTATGTAAAATGCAGTCTCACCATCCTTGCTTCTAAGGAGCATTCTGGTTGTACTTCTCCAAAGACAGATTTGTTCGTTCTTCTGGCAGTCCATGGTATATTCAATATTCTTTGCCAGCACCACAATTCAAAGGCATCAATTCTTCTTAGGTCTTCATTATTTATTGTCCAGCTTTCACATGCATATGATGCGATTGAAAATACCATGGCTTGGGTCAGGCGCAAGGTGATGTCTTTGCTCTTCGACACTTTAAAGAGGTCCTTTGCAGCATATTTGCCCAATGCAATGCATCTCTTGATTTCTTGACCGCTGTTTCCATGGGTGTTGATTGTGGATCCAAGCAAAATGAAATCCTTGACAACTTCAATCTTTTCTCCGTTTATCATGATGTTGCTCATTGGTCCAGTTGTGAGGATTTTTGTTTTCTTTATGTTGAGGTGCAATCCATACTGAAGGCTGTGGTCTTTGATCTTCATTAATAAGTGCTTCAAGTCCTTTCCACTTTTAGCAATCAAGATTGTGTCATCTGCATAACGCGGGATGTATGAATCTAGGAAAGTTGGAAATCGTCAAAAATGAAATGGAACACATAAACATCGATATCCTAGGCATTAGTGAGCTGAAATGGACTGGTATCGGCCATTTTGAGTCAGACAATCATATAGTCTACTATGCTGGGAATGACAACTTGAAGAGGAATGGTGTTGCATTCATCGTCAAAAAGAACATTTCAAGATCTATCCTGACGTACAATGCTGTCAGTGATAGGATAATATCCATAACCTATAAGTAAGACCAGTTAATATGACTGTTATTCAAATTTATGCACCAACTATTAGGGCCAAAGACGAAGAAATAGAAGATTTTTACCAACTTCTGCAGTCTGAAATTGATGAAACATGCAATCAAGATGCATTGATAATTACTGGCGATTGGAATGCAAAAGTTGGAAACAAAGAAGGATCAGTAGTTGGAAAATATGGCCTTGGCGATAGAAACAATGCCAGAGATCGGATGATAGAATTTTGCAAGACCAACGACTTCTTCATTGCAAATACCTTCTTTCACCAACATAAACGGCAACTATACTTTTTTCTTTATACACATGGACCTCACCAGATGGAACACACAGAAATCAAATTGACTACATCTGTGGAAAGAGATGATGGAAAAGCTCAATAACATCAGTCAGAACAAGGCCAGGGGCCAACTGTGGAACAGACCATCATTTGCTCCTATGCAAGTTCAAGCTGAAACTGAAGAAAATCAGAGCAAGTCCATGAGAGCCAAAATACGACATTGAGTATATCCCATCTGAATTTAGAGGCCATCTGAAGAATAGATTTGACACATTGAACACTAGTGACCGAGGATCAGGTGAGTTGTGGAATGACATCAAGGACATCATCCATGAAGAAAGCGAGAGGTCATTGAAAAGACAGGAAAGAAAGAAAAGACCAAGATGGATGTCAGAGGAGACTCTGAAACTTACTCTCGAATGTGAAGCAGCTAAAGCAAAAGGAAGAATTGATGAAGTAAAAAACTGAATGGAAGATTTCAAAGGGCGGCTCGAGAAGACAACGTAAAGTATTATAATGACATGTGCAAAGAGCTGGAGATGGAAAACCAAAAGGGAAGAACATGCTCGGTGTTTCTCAAGCTGAAAGAATTGAGGAAAAAATTCAAGCCTCGAGTTGCAGTAGTGAAGGATTCTATGGAGAAAATATTAAACGACGCAGGAAGCTTCAAAAGAAGATGGAAGGAACACACAGAGGCATTATACCAAAAAGAATTATTTGATGTTCAACCATTTCAAGAGGTAACATATGACCAGGAACCAATGGTACTGAAGAAAGAAGTCCAAGCTGCTCCAAGTCCAAGGCATTGGCGAAGTCCAAGGCATTGGTGAAAAACAAGGCTCCAGGAATTGATGGGATATCAATCGAGATGTTTCAACAAACAGATGCAACACTGGAGGCGCTCAATGGTCTATGCCAAGAAATATGGAAGACAGCTTTCTGGCCAACTGACTGGAAGAGGTCCATATTTATGCCTATTCCCAAGAAAGGTGACCCAACCAAATGTGGAAATTATAGAACAATATCATTAATATCACACACAAGCAAAATTTTGATGAAGATCGCTCAAAAACGGCTGCAGCAGTATATTGACAGCGAACTGCCAGAAATTCAGGCCGGTTTCAGAAGAGGACGTGGAACCAAGGATATCATTGCTGATGTCAGATGGATCCTGGCTAAAAGCAGAGAATACCAGAAGGATGTTTACCTGTGTTTTATTGACTATGCAAAGGCATTTGACTGTGTGGATCATAACAAACTATGGATAACGCTGCGAAGAATGGGAATTCCAGAACACTTAACTGTGCTCATGAGGAACCTTTACATAGATCAAGAGGCAGTTGTTTGGACGGAACAAGGGGATACTGATTGGTTTAAAGTCAGGAAAGGTGTATATCAGAGTTGTATTCTTTCGCCATACCTATTCAACCTGTATACTGAGCAAATAATACGAGAAGCTGGAGTACATGAAGCTTGGACTAGATGATCTTTATCCCTGATCTCTGCATCTCAGAGAACAGAACATTGAAAGGTCCAAAAGGAACCTTATAATCACCTAGCTCATCCCTGCATCCCCCTTATGTAGGTGAGACACACAGGGTCAGCAAGTTTAAGTGCCATTCGTTCAAAAAAAGCAAAGCATCCGCTATATGCCAGACATTGCACTGGGCCCTGGGATTCAGTGTTAAACAGGACAGAAAAGATCCCTGCCTTCACAGAGCTACCATGCTTGGTGGAAAATGATTATTAAACAAATAAAGACGATAGTTACAGCTTGTGATTGGTGCTACAAAGAAACCAAACAGGAGCTTTGATGGGGGGAGGGCAGGCCTTTTAAAAAATAGAGAAGGCCTCTATGGGGAAAAGGCATTCCAGTCTGAAGGTCAAGAAAATGCCAATGGGCAAAGAGTAGGGGAAGGGTGGTCCAGAAAGAGAGACCAGTAAGTGCAAAGGTACTGGGGCAGAAAAGGGCTTGGTCATATCAATAAATTTTAATATTTCAATATAGTTTAAAATTTTATTTGATTTAAATTTAAATTTGAATAAAAAGTGGACAGTGTGATGGAACATGCGTGTAGGCCATGGCAAGGCATGCACATTTCATTCTGTGTACACAGGGAAGCCACAGGAGGATTTTAAGACCAAGTCCAATTTACATTTTTAAAAAATTTTTATTGTGTTTTATGTGAAAGTCTACACAGCAAACTAGGTTCCCGTTTAACAATTTTCTACAAATTTTTCCATGACATTGGTTATAATTTTTACAATGTGTCAACATTCTCATTATTTCCATTCTGTTTGTTCTATTTCCATTGATCTAGCTTCCCTGCCCCTCTTTGCCATCTTATCTTTGCTTTGGGGTAAATGTTGAACTTTTGGTCTCATATATTTGATTGTTTAAGGGAGCACATTACTCACAGGTGATATTGTTTATTTTATAAGCCAATCTTGTATTTGGCTGAAAGGTGACTTCCGGGAATGGCTTCAGTTCCAAGTTCAAAGGGTATGGTAGGGTGATAGTCTCAGGGTTTCCTCTGGTCTCTATTGGTCCAGTAAGTGTGCCCATTTTTAGGAATTTGAGTTTTGTTCTACATTTTTCTCCCATTCTATCTAGCACTGTCTATTGTGTCCCTGGTCAGAATGGTTGGTAGTGGTAGCTGGGCACCATCTAGTTCTTATAGTCTCAGGTTCTTGTGGGCTATTAGTCCTGTGGACTAGTTTCTTCTTTGAGTCTTTGGTTTCCTTCATTCTCTTTTGCTCCAGTTGAGTAGAGACAATAGTTCTATTTTAGATGGTCACTTAAAAGCTTTTAAGACCCCAAACGCTACTCGCTAGGATATAGAACACTATCTTTATGAACTATGTTATGCCAGTTGACTGAGTTGTCCAATGAGACTATGACCCTAAACCTTTTAACCCAGTAAACCAATTCCTTGAGGTGTTTGGATATGTCTAGGAAGTCTCCATAACCATGCCCCCTATGTGCTTTATCATACATACAAATATATACATGCAGCATACACAAATGCCTTCCTATACACATATATGCATATATATCTACCTGTGTAACCACACACATATTTTTGGTTATTACTGTTGTTGCAAAATTGTATATGTTATAAAAAACCAAAAAAACAAACCCATTGCTGTTGAGTCGACCTTGACTCATAGCCACCCTACAGGACAGAGTAGAACTGCCCCGTAGAGTTTCCAAGGAGCGCCTGGTGAATTCAAACTGCTGACGTCTTGGTTAGCAGCCATAGCACTTAACCACTATGCCACCAGGGTTTCCGTATATGTTACAGCATTTACCAAAATTGTCCCTTATCCTTGCATATTTCTTAGTGTCTTCAGTTAGCTCTGTCAAGTTGTACAGACTTCACCTTTTTATTGGGTATTGCATTTTTGATCACAAAAACAACAAGTGTCTACTATTTGGAAAGCGATTCCCCCTCCGTCCCCCTCCCATGCCTGGTAACCATCAAAGAACGTTGCTTTCTGTGTGTAGAGCTTGTTCTTAATTTAACTTTTCATAAAAGTGAGACCATACAATATTTGTCCTTTTGTGATTGACTTATTTCACTAAGCATAATGTCCTCCAGATTCCTCCATGGTATGTTTCTCATGCTTCTCATTACTCTTTAGAGTTGTTTAGTGTTCCATTATATGTATGTACCACAATTTGCTTATCCATTCATCCACTGATGGGCACTTAGGTTGTTTCCATCTTTTTGCTATTGTGAAAATGCTGCAATGTCAATTTACATTTTAAAAAGATAAATCTGTTCCAATACAAACATTATCACTGGATAACTTAAAAGTAGATAAAATTCCTCCTTTATAGAAGAATTCCTACCAGTGAAGAAAGAAATGATAGAATATTACTATTTTGCAACCCTTAATGAATTAATAAACTTCGGTATTGAGCAAAATGGCTACTAACATCACAAAAAGAGAGAGAACCAGATACATGCGTTCTGATGGAAGAGTACAATACCACCTATGAAATAGTCTCGGGAATTTTTAACATGAAAGAACATGTTACATTTGGCACGGAGATGCAATCAGCAAAATCCAGACTACAACTTTATAGGACAAAAAATCTGATTTCTTCAACAAAACAATTATAAAGAGGGAAAAAAGTGAGCAAACGAATGAGAAAGAAGACTGATGGAGTAGGAACCCTATAGATTAAAAAGAGACTCAAAAGACATACACCAATATTCATTGTAGTACTTTTCACAATAATCAAAATGTGGAAACAACCAAAATGTCCATCAACAGATGAATAGATAAGCAAAATGTGGTGTTTGTGTGCATGTGTGAGTGTGTATATATATACAAGGAAATGTTACTCAGCCTTAAAGGGAAATGAAATCCTGATACACATGACAACATGGCTAAACCTTGAAAACATTATGCCGAATGAAATATGTCAGTCACAAAAGGACAAATATGTATGATCTTACTTACATGAAATAAGCAAAAATGTTCTTTGATGGTTACCAGGGATGGGAGCGGGACAGAGGGGGAATTACCTTCCAAAAAGTAGACATTTGTTATTTTTGTGATCGAAAATGCAATACCTGATAACAGGTGAAGTCTGCACAACTTGACAGAGCTAACTGAAGACACTAAGAAGTATGCAAGGATAAGGGACGATTTTGGTAAATGCTATAAGTTTATGTTAATGGTGGTGGAATAATTTGAAAAAAGAGAGCAAGAATGGTTGTACAACTTGAAGAATGTAATCAATGTCACTGCATTATATATGTAGAAATTGTTGAATTGGCATGTTTTGCTGTGTATACTTTTACTACCAAAAAAAAGAAAAGACATATAAAACCAAATGCAATATATAGGCATCAGAACTTCTTTAGGATCTTGATTCAAACAAACTAACTAAAAAAATATGGCATTTATGAGACATTTGGAAGTATACTTACTGGATATTCGATAATAATGAAGAAATTATTATTACTGTTTTTAGATGTGTTAATGGCATTGTGGCAACACTTTTAAAAAGTGTGTTTATCTTTCAGAGATATATATTGAAATACTTAGGGGTGAAATGATATGTCTGGGATTCCTGTAAAAATAACAGAGGAATCAGAAAAATAGATGGGGCTATCAATGAAACAAGATTGACATGAGTTGGTAACTCACGATAATTAACATGAGTTAAAGCTAGGTGTCAGGTACACGGAAGTTTATGCTATTCTTTCTCTGTGCATGTATATGTTTGAAAATATTTATAATAAACATATTTAAAAACTATAATTCTACCTTTTATGTAAAGAATGAATTGTGAGTGCTATAAAGTAGAACAAAGAAACCTGTTAAAGATTATTATAGTGGTCTAGATGAGAGCTTGAAACTTAGTGAAGATGAAGATGGTGAGAAATGGATGGATTCGAGACATATTTTTGAGGACTTGATGAATGATTGAATGCAGGTAATGAGACAAAGGGAGGAATAAAGGATGGTTACTAGTTTAGCTGGACCATATGAAGAATAGCGCACCATCAGGATTGCAGGAAGACTCATTAACAACCTGTAATATGCAGATGACATAACCTTGCTTGCTGAAAGTGAACAGGACTTGAAGCACTTATTGATGAAGATCAAAGACTACAGCCTTCAGTATGGATTACACCTTAACATAAAGAAAACAAAAATCCTCACAACTGGACCAATAAGCAACATCTTGATAAACAGAGAAAAGATTGAAGTTGTCAAGGATTTCATTTTGCTTGGATCCACAATCAACGCCCATGGAAGCAGCAGTCAAGAAATCAACAGACGCATTGTGCTTGGCAAATCTGCGGCAAAAGACCTCTTTAAAGTGTTGAAAAGCAAAGGTGTCACTTTAAGGACTAAGATGCACCTGACCCAAGCCATAGTGTTTTCAACTGCATCATACGCATGCGAAAGTTGGACAACGAATAAGGAAGACCGAAGAAGAATTGATGCCTTTCAGTTATGGTGTTGGGGAAGAGTATTGAATATACTATGGACTGCCAGAAGAATGAACCAATTTGTCTTGGAAGAAGTACAGCCAGAATACTCCTTAGAAGCAGAGATGTTAAGGCTTTGTCTTGCATGCTTTGGATAGGTCATCAGGAGGGACCAGTCCCTGGAGAAAGTCATCATGCTTGGTAAAGTAGAGGGTCAGTTAAAAACAGGAAGACCCTCAATGAGATGGATTGATACAGTTGCTGCAATGAGCTCAAGCATAACAATTGTGAGGATGGTGCAGAACTGGGCAGTGTTTCAGTCTGCTGTACACAAGGGCACTAACAACAACCATTTTTTGGCTTGAACAACCTGGGTTTGGGGGAATCAAGAGTTCCATTCTGGACAATTAAATTTGACATTCCTATTTGACATCTAAAAGGATATGAATAGGAGTTGGATATATGAGTCTTGGGTTCAGGGGGAAATCAAGGCTAAACAGATGGATTTAGAAGATATCTGCACATAAATTACACAGTAGGAACTGTGAGAGCTGGAACTCCGTGAGACTGCCTTGTTTTTCTGGGTCTCACGAGTCTTCTGCCTTTGACAGGGTGCAGTCTTACAACTTTTCTATCGCTCTCTATTAAAAAAAAAAAAAAACATTGCCATTGAGTCAGTTCTGACTCATAGTGACCCTATATGACAGAGCAGAACTGCCCCACAGGGTTTCTAAGGCTGTAATCTTTATGGAAACAGCCTGCCACTTCTTTCTCCCAAGGAGCGGCTGATGGGTTCAAACGACCAACCTTTCAGTTAGCAGCCGAGTACTTAACCACTGTGCCACCAGGGCTCCTCTATTGCTCTCTATTAGTGGAAAATATTTGTGTTTTCTTCCTCTGACAGGTTTCTATGTTACAGAAGTTCCAGTTTTGCAGGTTTTAGTGTAACTGATGTATAAAATTCGTGAGGTCACCTAGGGAGAGAGTGAGTTCAAACAAAGATGCAGTCCCAGGATGGATCACTGAGGTGCTCCAATATTTCCAGGTTGGATAGAGAAAGGGAATCCCATAAGGAAAAGCAAGCTTAAGAAAGAGTATCCAGAGAGGAAGAGAAAATCTGAAGACTGTGATGTCATAGACACCAAAAGAGATGAATGTTTCAAGGAGAACGAAAATCTGCATGGAATGCTGGTAGAGTTCAAGAAAGTTGACAAGGAAGAATCTTCTTTTGGTTTTGGAAATCACTTGGTGACCTTGAGAGGAGCAATTTCATTAAGTGGTGGAGATGGACAGAAGCTAGATTAGTGTGGACTGGATACAATTAGTGTGGATTGAATACAAGGAGGTGAAAAAGTTGAAAGAGCACATGTAGATAAAACTTTGAGAAGTGTTTTGCCCAAAGCCTCACTACTAGAACTATCAGAATGAGATCTTGAACTAAATTCTAACTCTTATTTCTGAGCTTTTCTCTTTACTCTGTCCCTTCAATCAAGCTATTTTAGAGTACTTAGACCGGTGGTGCTGTGGTTAAAGCACTTGGCTTCTAAACGAAAGGTCAGAGGTTCAAACCCACCAGCTGCTCCACAGAAGAAAGATGTGGCAGTACGCTTCCCTAAAGACTGCAGCCTTGGAAACCCAATGGGGGCAGTTCTATTCTCTCCTACAGGGTCTCTATGAGTCATAATTGACTCAACGGCGGTAGGTTTTTTTGGCTGGGATTGGAGAATCTGGGCTGTTATCATGGTGGACCCCTCCCCTAAACTGATAATTGAAGTCTGTTCCCTCAAAGTTGGGATTTCATCTTATTATTTTTGAAGTCTGCTATACTGCTTTAGACTCAGTGACTTATTGCTGTGAAGTAGATGGAATGCAGTAGATAATTTGGTTAGTCTATGTTTAAAATTTGCTAAGAAAAAAAATAGTTGAAAACTGTTTCCTGATTAAATCTCACACATAGAACAAACAAAAAATCTAGCCTTCTCCAACTGTAAATATAACTCAAGCAAGAAAGTACCACTGCGGTGTCTGTCCATCTCATTAGCTATATTCATGGACTGCTACGCCTTCTCATAACTTAGAAGCATTTGGCATAAACATCCCTGACATTATCAGTGAGGGGTTCCTATTTCAGATTCACTACCTTATGCAAGTGCATCATGTGATGTTCCTAAAATCTCTTTCTGTTTGATGAAATATTTTGGAGCCCCAAAATTAGTATCTATTATCATCTTGCCTAAATATTGAGTGTATCTTTCAAAAATCTTTACTAATGCACTCTCCAAATTCCTTTGAGCTATATCAAATACTCAATGGAAAGGAAAAATGATCATTGGAGGCAAGGGATTTGGAAACCAGTGAAAGCTTTTAAAAAATGTTTCAAGTGCTCCCAGGAGTA
Organism: Elephas maximus indicus; assembly: GCF_024166365.1. Lineage (NCBI taxonomy): Eukaryota > Metazoa > Chordata > Mammalia > Proboscidea > Elephantidae > Elephas > Elephas maximus. The sequence goes on from NC_064820.1 coordinate 122,995,732, forward strand.
CCTACACATGATCAATCTCCTGGAGAGAAAAGCGAAAAAAAAAAAAAAAAATTAAATAAATGCACAAAAGTAGATCTAGTAAAAGTTGGAGAACATGTTTAAATTAAACGAATTCCAAATGCCTGCCACTGTTATTTTGTGAGCTCTTTGCGAGGCTAAAACAGTACCATTCCATTACTTTCTTTTAGCTAGAAGATGTTGTAGCACTTGCCCCAAAGGGGCAGTGAAATGATTAGTATAATAGAATGCCTCATATACCTAATGAAAAAGGAGGAAGTTAACCTGGCATCTTACCAAGCTAAGGGTAAAGAAGGAAGGCACAGGCTGGGGAAAGCCATCTTCCCAGCCTTTGAGTCCAGGAAGTGCCAGTGGATGGACTGCTATGGTGGAGATTTCCAGTAGGGACCCCCTGAGGCATGAGGAATGGGGTCTTGGGTGTCTTGATAATTCAGCTTCCCTCCCCCGCCCAAGCTCAGTTCTGCACAACTGCTATGTGAGCTCAAACCTTCCCTCCGGAACAAATGCTCTTAAATCAGCACCTCCACCATGACCCTTACTTGTGCTCAGTTAATGCTTTTTCCTCTGTGTACCAGGCACTTTCACTAGGGCTTGACATCACACAAAATTATGTCTAAAATTGAACTTGTCACTTCCCACCAAATACCAGCTTTAATTTCAGCTTTTAAATTGCTGTAAATGGAATCCTCAGCTTCAAGTCTAATAACTTTGGGGTCATTTTCCGTTCCCTCCCTTTTCAACTCCTTTTCCAGTCATTTAGCCCTTCCTTCTCCACTTTTACTGCCTACAACTTCTTTCAGGCCTTATCCCTTTAAGTTCTGGTAACAATAACTTGCTGATATGACCCAACTACAAATCTTTCTACATACTCTAGCCCAGCTATTTTCCCCTAAAATGTAGCTTTCTATCATGTCATTCTACGATTCAGTCTTTTTGTTTTGTTTTGTTTTCTTTTTAAAAGTTGAGATATAATTCACATACCATAAAATCCACCATTTTAAAATATCCAATTCAGTGGTTTTTAGCATAATCAGGGGGTTGTAGGACCACCCCAGTTCCAGATGCCATAGAGTCAGTTTTGACTCATGGTGACCCCATGTGTTGCAGAGTAGAACTACACTCCACAGGGTTTTCATGGCTGTGACCTTTCAGAAGCAGGCCTTTCTTCCAAAGCATCTCTGGGTGGGTTTGAACCACTAGCCTTTCGGTTAGTAGCCAAGCACTTAACTGCACACCCAGCGACTCCTTACTACTGGCTAATTTTAGAATATTTTCATTGCCCCCAAAAGAAATTCTATACCCATTAGCAGTCACTCTCCATTCACCCTTCCCCCCCCAGCCCTTGGCAACCACTAATCTACTTTCTGTCTCTATGGATTTGACTATTCTGGGCATTTTATATAAATGGGATTGAATAATATATGACCTTTTATGTCTGGTTTCTTTTACTTATTTCTCCACACCCTTGCCATAACTTGTTATTGACTGTCTCTTTTATTTTAGCCATCCTATTGGAGCCCTGGTGGTGCAGTGGTTAAGAGCACGACCGATAACCAAAAGGCTGGCAGTTCGAATCCACCAGCCGCTCTTTGGAAACCCTATGGCGCAGTTCTACTCTGTCCTATGGCGTCGCTATAAGTTAGAATCCACTCAACAGCAACTGTTTTTTTTTTTTTTTTAAATGGGTGTGAAGTGGTATCTTACTGTGATTTTGTTTGAGTTATTTGTCTTTTTATTATTGACTTGTAGAAGTTCTTTATATATTCTAGATACTAGATCCTTATTGGAAGTACAATTTACAAATATTTTCTTCTATTCTGTGGGTTGTATTTTCACTTTCTTCATGGTATCCTTTGAAGCAAAAGTGTTTAATTTTGATGAAGTCCAAGTTATCCATTTCTTTTGTTTCTTGTGCTTTTGGTGTCAGACTGAAGAACTTATTACCTAATGCAAGGTCACAAAAATTTACTCCGGTTTTATTCTAAGACTTTTATATAGCTTTAGCATTTAGATCTATGCTCCATTTCAAGTTAATTTTTTATGGTTTGAGACAAGGGTTGAACTTTTTTTTTTTTACATGTGGTGATCCAGTTGTCCTAGAACTGTTATTAAAAAGACTATTCTTTCCTCATGGGATTGTCTGGGCAAACTTGTCAGAAATTGACCAAAAATGTGAGGGTTTATTTCTGAACTCTCAGCTCTATTCCATCGATCTGTATGTCTATATTTATGTCAGTACTATATAGCCTTCATTACTGTAGTTTTATAGTAAGTTTTGAAATTAGGAAATGTAAATCCTCCCTCTTTGTTTTTTATCAAGGTTGTTTTGGTTATGCTGGGTCCTTTGCATTTCCATGTGAATTTTAGAATCAGCTTGTTAATTTCTGCAACAAAGTCAGCTGGGATTTTGATAGGAGTGCATTGACTCTATAGATGTACTTGGGGAATATTGGCATCTTAACACTATGAGGTCTCCCAAATCATGAACATGGGATTTTTTCTACTTCAATGTTTTGTAGTTTTCAGTATACTAGTCTCATATTTCTTTTGTTAAATTTATTCCTAAATACTTTATTCTTTTTGAATCTATTGTAAATGGAATTGTTTTCTTATTTTTATTTTTGGATTATTCATTGCTCGTTACAGAAATGCAGCTGATTTTTGTATATTGATCTTATATCCTGCAATCTTTCTGAACTCCTTTATTAGTTCCAATAATTTTGTGTGTGTGTGTGTGTGTGTGCGTATGTGTATCCTTTAATATTTTCTGTATACAAGATCATGCCATCTGAAATAAAACTAGTTTGGATGTCTTTTATCTCTTTTTCTTGCCTGTTTGCCCTGGTTTGAACCTCTAGTACAATGTTGAATAGAATTGGAAAGAGTGGACATCCTTGTCTTGTTCCTGATCCTAGGAGCAAAGTATTCAGTTTTTCACCATTACATATGATATTAGCTGAGGATTTTTTCATAAATATCCTTTGTTCTCCACACAGCATACAACCAGACATTCTGAGTGTTTTTGAGTACACATGTGACACAGACCAAGAAAGAGCCTCAGCAGAACCTTTAACTCTCCACGATTGGCCCCACTGGGCTGTAAGTTTGCCTTGGCACGTGGTTAGAAGGTCCAGCAGACTAACATTAGTGCTCTTCCAAGAGTTTTGCTTATTAACCTTGGTTCTGGCCTTTGATTCTCTATTTTCTATGTAGAGTTAATCTGCCAATGAGCTTTGCTCTCCATTAGTAAATAAAATACTATTTTATAATACAATGCATTACAAATTCTATTTAGTATTTACGTTCTTTGCAAATAAAGTTGGTGATCTTTACTACAGATTGAAGCTCTTTTAAGGTGAAGACTAGAAGAGGTTTAATTTATAAATCCCCCAATCTGACCGGCTGCCCTCATCCATATATCCCCTTATCCTTATTAGAAAATCCCCACATTCATAATAATATACATGTCAGTGAACTTTTCTCAGAAAGCAGCCCCCAAAAGTACTCTTTTATTGTTCAAGTTGTTCATATTCTTCATGTAATGAATATGGTAATGTATCCAGTACGTGCTCAATAAATTACAGGTGTTATGCTGAATCATGTGAAATTGCCATTTTTATTGAATCAAAAATAGTAAAATCAATAATTTGAAATGGTTCAGCTTAATCCTCAGTTCTGTTTCCCAAAGCCAGTTTGGAAAGTCAAGTTTGAATGATGCTATGCAAGCAATCTCAACAATATCCAGAGGAGTCAAATGACCTTCATGTACTCTTTTTTTAAAAATAACAGCAGAAATTTAGGATGATTGGACCATTCCTCTCTAATGCCCAGGACACCTTGGGACACAAAGCAGACCTTCAAGAGATGTTTGTTCTATTAAGTAGGAGAACCTGCTTAACATTAACCACACTCACATCTAAATGACTTTTAAGATAATTTGATAATTTTGCTCAAAATACTTTAAATTAAAAACTGATGTAGTGAATCAAAATAATAATAATGAATAGCAAGAAAAAGGGAAAAATTAGTTTACAGGTCTCATCTGCTAGCAAAGCCAACTACCTATGTCTTGACGGAAATGAATTCTTGTAAGAGTTGAATATCCTCCTAGAGCTCATTTATATTTCTGTCATGATCCAATAAGTTCCAAGAGCGAGAGAAATCACATTTCACATAAGCCCTCGCACATCTAATCTGCAATCTACACTTTTAATTTATACCCGGAAAGTGAATGAATGAGCAACTACAGGAATATAAAAGCTAGGGTCATATAAACACAATGCATAATTCTATTACACCTGATGCCCAGCTCTGAACAAATAAACTCCATTCCATGTGCTGGCTTTGCATCAAAGAGGGTAAACCAAACTGCTCTCCCATCCCCTGGCACACATACAACATCTGTCAAATGACACGGCATTCAGCCCAACCCATGGACTTGATCCTACAGATATATTTCTAAAATCAAGTTTTCATTTTAATAGCATTCCCTTTTAATTTAAGCAAACCAAAATGGAAATAACATTGGCACACATGCAGAAGTATAGTGAAAATGTCTTCTTGGACAAAGCTATTTTAATGAAAGCAACACTATGCAGGCTCCCTGACTCCTCCTCAGTACTCAACCAGCCAAATTAGATTCACTTCACTGGCTGTCTTCATCAGATTTCACAAAATGGGGGACTATCCAAAGTAAATAAAAGGTGAGGGTTTTCCTTAAAGCAGGATGCTAGGTTTTGAACACAAATATTCAGATGAAGTGAAACAACTTGATTAAACCCATAATTCAAGATAATGATGAACTGAATGCTGGAACTCAGCTACCTGACACATTTTAGCATATGAATTAAATTTTCTGTTAGCTTAGCCACTTAAAAAAAAAAAAAAACTGTATTCAAACACGTCCCTTCAGGGAACTGGCCATATGTGGAACTAACAGACTCCTGGGCCCACATGGGGCTTGGCTTGCAATTTCTGAGTTTGTTGGAAAACTGAGCTTATCACATTGCATTAGAATGGACACTGGCATTTATTTGAGCATATGACACTCTAATGGGCATGTATATCTAATCAAGTGTGCCATCACTCAGATATACGCAGGTGTACCAGCAATTGTTTTCATGATTGATAATACTAAAAGGGATGTTTAGATCAGATGCTAGAGCAGGCACTTCAAATAAGGAGGCAAGTGCATGTGGCAGTGATGGGGAGAAAGCTGTAATGGTGTACGACATGGATTTTCCTAAGTACATTCACAACTCGTAGCAAAACGATTTCCATAAAACCCTCATTCCACAAATAGAATTTAAAAATGGGATGGTAGCATATGGTCATGTAAATTGTAATGCAACCCACATGTCTTCTACAACCCCAGTGTGGATGGGCTAATGAAGATGCAAATAGAGAAAGGTACCTTTTTTTATCCTATTAAGCTGACTACCTTGGGACACCCAGATGGCCCAGGGATTCCAGAACCATTTTGTGAATACCTAGAGGAAAAAACATGATCAGGATATAATTTCAGCCTCCATACTTAAGTCTCACAGATTTAAGATGTTATATAGCTAAAACATCATAAGATGTATAGGGTGACCTAAGTGCTCTATAAATTATACACTAGGAAAAAGGTAGCAAATCAATTCTAAGGAAGTAGAGGCCAGATGATTTCTAATTATTGATACTGAACTGTAGGGAGATGGATTGAATTTTGTGAAGGAAATTAGATATATCTGAGCAAGCCTATGAAGAATTGGGGAGGTGCTACATTTTGAGTTCACATATTCTGTAAATCACAGTACTAAATACTTCACACACGTATCACTGTTCTTGCAATTTTGAGATGAAGGTAACTGAAGCTCAGAGTGGGTAAGCAATTTCCCTAAAGTCGCAAAGGTATTAAGTGCCTTATGTGAGATGTGAATTTGAAGTCTTTCTGATTCCAAAGTCCATTCTTTTTCTACGCTAGTGTTCACTAAGGTAGTCTTTAATGTATCACCTTTATAACTTTTGTCACAACTATGTACCCATACTTGACATATTAAGTATCATAATCTACTTAATGTTTTTATTTAAATTGATACATTTACACTTAAGATATTTATTTAAAATGAAAATTTTATAATACTATTATTGATAGAAACTCAGGGGCCACCAGCAAAGGCAGGTATAGAAATAAATTCAGTTTTAGCTAAATACTATTGCCTAGCCAGAGCTCTGAACCTGGGGCCTGCCTTTTTCTTGCAAGGAAGAGCTATTTAAAGAACTTCTTGCACCACAATGAAGTTTTTCTCTTGACATATACAGAGGAACTGAAAGAAAACTAAAAGGGGAATTGTTTCTGCCACGTGATACAGTCTTATTTGACTCTACGTGGATGTGCCACTTTAATCACTATGTCTACCACCTGTGGCACCCTGGTCACACTTTGGGGAAGTGTGCCCCACAGATGAACATTTTTTGTCATCTGGAGCAAGGGAAAATAGAAGGGAATTTGTTTGATGTCATCATTTTTTTCAAATAAAAATGCAATCAGAAAAAACCTAGATCAATGCTGGCCTGTATGACTAGGTTAGATTTTATACGTAGTAAGTCAGGACCACACTCAATATTAAGCACAGGGCTAAATTCTTACAGAGGGCAGTGGGGGTTCAATGGTAGAATCCTCACCTCCCATGCAGGAGACCTGGGAATGGGTTTAATGTCTGGCCAACGCACCTCAAGTGCAGCCACCATTCAGCTATCAGTGGGTGCTGTGTGTTACTACGATGCTGAAAAGATTTCAGTGGAGCTTCCAAACTAAGACAGACCTGGAAGAAAGGCCTGGAAATCTGCTTCTGAAAAACAGCCAGTGAAAACCCAGTGAATCACAAGGGTCCAATTCCATTGTGCATGGGGTTGTCATGAGTCAGGGGCTGACCTGACAGCAGTAACAACAACAAATTCTTATAACACTGATGTCTGACAGCCTTCAAGTATGCTGGTTCTAGGAACTATTGACTCTCGCTTGCCATCTTTCCTGGTTAAACTACAGTGAGCATCACCAGGCCCCAGGGCCCTTTTATAAAACTTCACCTTAGAGAAGACAGGCTGGAAGCTCATTGTGCCTTGTTTATTCCTGGGCACATCTGGCTCACATACCTGGCCAGTTGATACCCAGTTATTTCTCAATACAATTCTGTCCTGTGCTTTTCCTCACTTCTACAAAAGGTACAGAATGACAGCATGGCCATTAGAGTATGGAGATCAACACCATGAAATGCTAAAAAGCCAACTCCATGTATCAAACTGAATGACCAAAAGATATTTTTACATTGTTATTTCGAAGGTATTTTGTTTTGTTTCCTACCCATTACCTATTAAAAAAATTTTTATTTTATTTTATTTTTTTTACCGATTACCATTGATTAATTCTGATTCACAGCAACCTTATACAAGAGTAGAGCTGCCTGTAGGGTTTCCAAGGTTGTAATATTTACAGAAGCAGACTATCACATGTTTCTCCTGTGTGGCTGGTGGGTTCGAACTGCCACCCTTTAGGTGGTTAGCAGCCAAGCACTTAACCACTGTTCCATGATTGCTCTTTTTGTTTCCTAATCTTTTATAATTTGACTCACTATCATGTTTAAAAATGTAAATAAACTTCCGCAAAAATTAAACAGTACCTAGACTTTTTGTATTTTATATGTATGTGGTATGTCTTCCCAAAAAGCCAACATTCACATGCATATGTTCAAACCTATTATGTAGCATAAGTGTGTGTGCATATCTACAGATATACATACATACCCACCCAGACCCAGTGCTGTCATACATACATAATATAGTATATATAGTAGCTGTTTGTCTTATAAAACTAAATTCCAGCACCAGAAAGGGCAATGGATCCTAACTGGGAAATACGTAGAGTTGAAAGAAATGCAAATTCAGAGTCATGGCAGGAAGCAGAGTTTCAAATGGTGATGAAATAGTACAGAAGACAACACTATGAAAACCACACCAGAGTCACCGCAAAAACAATTGAAATGTCGCTGTGGTTGGAGCAGAGTACTAAGAGGCAAAGAAGCCTGATAACCTATAAGCCCTCTCCTTGTTACAAATATTTATATTTCTGGAGAAATACATGTTTATTTTAGAATTAGGAAAGCATACCGCTTAGATCTTAAAATTTCCAGGAGCCAGCGAGTAGTTTAATTATTAACAGAGTTCGCTAGTCAAAATATTGCCTAAAAAAAAGGTGGTTCTTTCACATATTTACTCCTCTTTTTGCAATTTCAAGGCCAGGCCCAGTGACCGAAAACCATGGTGGGTAAATCTGTATTTAGGTGAGATCTTGCTCTCTAATATAAGTTGGCCAGATTTTGGAAATGTGAAGAGACAGCTGACTTGAATGCCAGTCATTTCATCCCTTTCTAGCAAGTGCAGGGAAAAGTTACTAAAAACAAAATCTATTCTCAACCCAGAAGACCTCTCCACAAAAATAGAAGAAAAGTTTTATTACTGAATAAGCATTAAACCAGAATGTGATGCACAATCCACTAAAGAAGCTGCGAAGACAGAAGGGAACTTTAACTGTACTATACTACAAGGGTACAGCACACTACATTCACGTTTTCACAGGAATATTGTTAATTTCCTGGTATCCTCATGGCAGGAGGTGGATTCGCAGCTTGGGGCTGGGCCACCTGCTCAGCTCCTTCCAGGAAACAGGAAAGCAGGGGAAGGTCATCTGAAGTTACATTTCAGGAGACACCTTAGATTTACATACAGGTAGTCCCCAGTTCACAACAGGGCTCCGTTCCCATCGTAAGGTGGTTCTGACGTAAATCAAACACCTCAGTTTTTTTTTTTTTTTTTTAGTTTTCCTTGTTATTACCTTTTAAAATTATCAGTGTCTTTATAAATCTGATCTTTATCTTTCCAACTCATCCTTACATTTTTCAGCAGCTTCAACATCAGTGCTTCCTGCTTCTCCAGTTACACGCGTATCTTGTAAGCCAAATCTGTGTTTGAAACACTGCCAGCCCTTGCTGGCATTAAAGTACTCACAGTAGTCTTCTTCCTGCTGTTCCTTCAGGTTTTCAAAAAGGTGCATGTTTTTGTTTGAAACATCAGTAAACTCATAGGAATCCTCTTCTGGATTTGGTCTTCTATCCAAATCAATAGTTTCTCCATCTCATTGATTGGCCCTTGCCTCTTCTTTGTTAAAATTGTCGATTTTATACCAATAGCTCCTTTAACTGCCTCCAAAATCCTATTCTTATCCTTAATGATTGTCAAAACAGTTGAATGAGACAATCTTCCTCATGTGCTATTTCGTCGACTTTCCTTCCATCATGGGCCTTAATGATCTTCATCTTTATATCGATGTCTAGAGACTTCCTCACCTTTTTTGGATTAGAACTTTCAGCGGCATGACTTCTCTTGCTAGACATATTGTTGGAGGTATAGGCAGTGCAGGTGTTACAGTTAGAGAAATTTGAACAGCTTGGCTTCAGGGTAACAACTGATGCTTCTTAGAGCAAACAACAGTGAATAAGATCACAGTATTTTTTTTTTATAAGCCTGGTCTACAATAAAATTTGCATCAGTGTCGTAACAATGAAGTTGGAGTGTTATCAGCATGTGCAGTTCAATTGTCATCGGTCATTAGAGTGAACACTGCCCAACTTTCTATCCGTTTTGACTCCCAACACCAACTTCATTGCAGACGAGGTCATAGCCTGCTATACAGCAGTGTTTTGAACAGTAAATCATAAAACTGAACATCCGAGAATGATAACATCAGCAAATCACATGCTGCAACATTGTATGTAGTACATATTCTTACAATAAGATGTAAAGGACGGTCAAAAGGACTGTGTGGTTTGTAGTAACTCGAATACGTCATAAGTCTAGGACTACCTATACTTTTCAAAGATGCAAAGAATTTACAGTTACAAGTTATCTAATATGAATTCTGAAAGAGCAGGTGTGGAGAGGTGCCTCTTCCCTATTTTCAACAAAAACGATTAAAACTTCTTATTAACAATTTGTATTTTTCCTTACACAGGTGTCAATGTTGCACCAATGGTACTTTCTCAAATATTTTTAATATATTTACTTCCTTGAGTTGACACAATTATATAAACAGCTAAATCTTTATTTAAAAGGAAAAGCACAGGCACAAAACAGTATTTCTTCATATACTAATGCAGTAATTTCCCTTCATTTTAGAGTGCAATATCCTCAGAACAACTGAAACCACTAAGAATAAAGTTAAGAAAAAAGAAACAAGAATGATAAGCAATTCTCATTTTGTTGAAATCTGAAAGTACAGAATTTCTATTCTTAATTGAAATCTAGAAACAAAACTAAAAGGTATCTCTTCCATTCCTGTAAACAAACAAACAAACCCCATCGAGTCGATTCAGCCAAGTGCTTTAACCATTGTGCAACCAGGGCTCCGTCTCTTCCATAGCCTAGTTCAAAAACCAGTTTCTTTGTAAAAAAAAAAAAAAAAAAGAAAACCAATAGGGAAAAGCTTATTCTCAGGGTCATCACTTCAGTAATTTGGACTCCAATTTTCAAGCCTTCGTTTTTTGGAGCCAGACACACTGATTTTTTTTTTTTTTTTTACCTTTTACTAATTCCAGGGAAGAAAGCTGTCAGGGAGAAGGTAAAGCCTACGTTAGAGCTCAGCCTTCTGGATTTGAGAGGAACTGCACCAGGTGGGTACAGAGGCCACAGCAGGAAAAAACCCTAAGGATCCAATGGTGACGTTATGTGGTTAATAGTCAAAACACATAAAAACATCGTCTTGATTGGGAGTTATAAGATGCTGCTGCCTTTTATTCCTGAATTTGACTCCAGAAAAACAAATGCTGTATTTTTTTGAAGTTCAAAAAGCTTTCTGTAAGTGCAATGCCCTAGGTTGGGTACTAAAGAGCAGTGCTTCTTAAACTCTAAGGCATAGGAATCACCTGAGAGCTTGTGAATAATGCAGACTTTAATTCACCTGTCTGGGGTGATGCCCAAGATTTGCATTTATTACAAGCTCCCAGGTGCTGTGGGTACCACTGGCCGGTGGTCCACACTTGAAGGTAAGGATATACAGGGCACACTTCTGCAGCTTCCCCTGAATTTACTGTTTAGTGTGGAAAACAGGTAATTAAATATGTAACCATCATAGTTTGACTTTAAATCATTCCTTCTTACTAATTATCCAATATGGTTGTAATAAATTTTGATTTGGATATGTGTGTATTAAAAATTCTTTTCATAAATTGAATTGTGCCCATAGAAACTACTGAATTGGTGAATGTTCTGATGTGTATATTTGCACTACGATAAAAAAAGATCAAATACTTTAAAAATATATTTTAAAAATTCTTTTTTATAAATATATTGAAACACGTAATTCTATAAAATAACCCTACAGAAAGAGATGCAAAAGATAAATCTGCTATTAACAGCATTATTTAAAAAAGAATGGACCTCCTGTTGACACAGGACAGGAACCATCCCTGAAGACAACTCATCAGACATGAAAGGGACTGGTCAGCGGGTGGGAGAGAGACGCTGATGAAGAGTGAGCTAATTATATCAGGTGTACACTTGAGATTGTGTTGGCAACTCTTGTCTGGAGGGGGGATGGGAGGATAGAGAGAGAGGGAAGCCGGCAAAATTGTCAAGAAAGGAGAGACTGAAAGGGCTGACTCAAGACGGGGAGAGTAAGTGGGAGTAGGGAGTGAGATGTATGTAAACTTATATGTGACAGACTGATTGGATTTGTAAACGTTCACTTGAAGCTTAATAAAAGTTATTATTAAAAAAAAAAAAAAAAAAAAAAAAAGAATGAAGGGCATCAATTACGTGAAAACAAAAATTGGACAAGTTTCCTGGCTGAAATGAAAGTGTTTCATTAAATAAAGAGGAAATCAACCTTTCCTACCCTCATCCAATTACTTATTCAATTAAGTTTCTAAGATGAAGTCAACCTTAACCAGTGATGTTCACTTTATATCTTTTTAAGCCCTCCTATTTTAAACAGTTGGCAGACTTAGAAGATAAGGATTTCCTATTCATTCAACAAATATTTTTTCAGCATCAACGATGTGTTAGGCACAGGGCTGAGTGCAGGGGACAGAGAGTGAATGGAGGGGTGGGGGGAGAAGAAATAAACAAGTAAACAATTAATTTGTAATAGTTAAATTGGGATAGAAGATGGAGCCAGTCTCAAAGACAGCCCTAAGTTTCTTTCAGTAAGTTTCTACTGACCTAAATTCAAGTTTGAAACAAAAATTCATCCCCCCATAGATACTAAAAACCTGCTGCCATTGAGTAGAGTCTGACACATAGCAACACTATAGGACAGAGTAGAACTGCCCCACAGGGTTTCCTAGACTATAAATCTTTATGGAAGCAGACTGCCACACCTTTCTTCCTTGGGGCCACTAGTGGGTTCGAACCACTGACCTTTTGGTTGGCAGCTGAGAGCTTAACCACTGTGCCACCAGGGCTCCTTTTGTGGACATTAAAAAAACAAACCAAAGCTGTTGCCATCCAGTTGATTCCTACTCATACTTATAGCAACCCTATAAGACAGAGTAGAACTGCCCCTAGAGCTTCCAAGGAATGGCTGGTGGATTGGAATGGCCGACCTTTTGGTTAGCAGCCATAGCTCTTAACCGCTGTGCCACCAGGGTTTCATTTTATAATCAGATGACTCCCTAGACTTCACTGCAGTCTTCTACAGCTGTCTGAGGCAACTGTCCAAAATCACAAGCAGCCCAGAGAAACTTAAACCTAAGTGATAATCTTGAATATGTTATAGAAAAACTAAGAGCCATTTTCTTAATGGAAAGCATTACAATGCATGATGCCATTCCAATCAAGGTTTAATTTAGTTGAAGTCAGACTTTTAAGGGTACAAACCTGTATAATAAGTCACTCCAGTCAAATTTCACAGGACTTTTAAATCATCAATCCACAGCCAACCCTGATAGGGCTTTACCCCTCAGATACTAGAGTTACATACTTTTTGATTAATTGAAAACATCCCTAGCTAACAAGGTCTAACAGAGACTTGATCTTAATGCACCTGAATTCTGGAAAGCTTCAGTCAAAGCTGGGAATTTGGATAGCATTGTAAAAAGGTGAGCTGAGGTGACTCTGAGTGTGTGTGGGTGTAGGGCAAATGTGTAAGTTAGGGTTTCATTCACATTTTTGATTTTAAGTTAGATGTTTTGTTTAGATTAAAGCCATTAGTGGGCACAAGTAGGAACAATGTATTTGAATGCGATGCGGTTTGAATTTCTCACCTCTATGAATCAAAAAAAGGACCCCTGGTGCACAGTGGTTAAGCGTTTGGCTGTTAACCAAAAGGTCAGGGGTTCAAACCTACTGGCCACTCCACGAGAGAAAGATGTGGCAGTCTGCTTCTGTAAGGATTACAGCCTTGGAAACTCTATGGGGCAGTCCTGCTCTGTCCTAAAGGGTGGTTATTAGTAGGAATCGACTTGACAGCAATGAGTTTTGGGTATGAATCAAAACAGGAGTCCCTTGTTAACAGTTAAGCGCTTGGCTACTAATTGAAAGGTTGATGGTTCAAGCCACCCAGAAGCACCTTGGAAGAAAGGCCTAATCTGCTTCTGAAAGATCACAGCCATGAAAACTCTACAGAGTACAAATCTACTCTAAAACACATGGGGTCACCATAAGTCAGAACTGACTCAATACCAACTGTCTTTTTGTTTATGAATCAAAACTAGGGAGGAGAATAATATGGGTCACACAGAAGAGCCCAGAGAGAATTAGGACTACCTGGTTAAAAGGTTATTTCTGATTCCATAATAAAGGGGAAGTTGGAAGACATAATAGAAATCACTACACATTATTTATATGTATTTAGTTTTAATATATCTTCTATGGTTCTCACTGCAGACTACCAATCCAGTCATTCTCAGTACTCTTCTTGTCACCTTCATACATCCTCATGCTAACGAACCCCTTCAAGTATTGTTAAACATATGATGTCTGAACTGGAATGGGTTATATAAGACTATTTAGAGTCAAGATTCTGTAAATGGTTCCTCATTTAAGAATTCTCTCTTAATAAGGCCTCTTTCTATAATGAAATGAAAATTTTATTCCCCTAAAATTTTTCTTAAAAAGCATACTGTGTTTCTTTGAAAGAAATATTCTGATAAACCACTCAGGGTGGCAGCGTAAAATCTGAAGGAAGTGTTGAGTGACAAAGGATGATTGTTAAACTACAACACATATGATCAGGGAGGACTGAGCACTCCTCCTAAGAAGGAGAAGGAAATACAGAGGGGTTTGTGAGCAAGTGCACTGCTTGGGTAAAGGGTATAGAGCAATCCCATTGCCGTTGAGTTGATTCTGACTCCTAATGACCCTGTAGGACAGAGTAGGACTGCCCCATAGAGTTTCTAAGTAGCACCTGGTGGATTCGAACTGTGGACCTTTTGGTTAGCAGCAGTAGTTCTTAACTACTACGCCACCAGGGTTTCCAGGTATAGAATATGAAGACCAAAATCTCAGACCTGGGACTGAGGGGTGTTGCTGGAGGACAGAAGTGTTTAATACAGACTTTTAAGCTCTTTGCTTAAGAAGTGAGGGGAAGGCGGGGAAGGGGGGGGAAGCTTGGAGGAAATTTACAGATGCAATAAATCTCCTCCGTGTCCTTGTCCCTTACTAAAATCCGTTTTGCTCGCCGATTCTTTTGTCATCATAGACTCTTTGCTGAGTTCCAAATCCCAGTTAAAATGGGGCAAAAATAGAGATGGTACAAACAGACGACAACAAAGGGCAAAGGGGCCATTGACATTTGGGTGATTATTATTATTAGTTTTTAGTATGAAACAGATTACTGATATCTGTAAACATAGAATAAAATCTAACAATAAATGATTATTCTTAACAGAAGCTTAATTGACACCATAATTCATGGATCTGCTAATCTTTTTCTTCCTTAGTGTCTGACAATGTTCTTGAGCTTATGTGAGTGCCAAATAAGTAGTGTTTTACCCCTCCCCTAAGGTGCCCTGGCTGTGCAGTGGTTAAGAGCTTGGCTGCTCACTGAACAGTCGCTGGTTTGAAACCACCAGTCACTCACTCTCCGTGGTAGAAAGATGTAACTGTCAGCTTCCATAAAAATTACAGCCTTGTAAACCCTATGAGACAGTTCTACTCTGTCCTGTAGGGTCTCTTTGAGTTGGAATTGAGTATACAGCACCTGGTTTTTGTTTGTTTGTTTGTTTATGCCTCTCCTGAGAGAAACCTATGGCACAATAAGTGATAGTTGGGGAGGGATGGAGAGGGTCAGGCTTGAAAGAGAAGCTGGCCATCTAAGGATTAAATGAGAAGACATAGGCAAGGCCCCTCCACCAATGTCTGACATATAATAAACACTTAATAAATGTGACCAATTATTATTAATAATAATAGTAAAGCAGTAAGCCAAATCAGTTGCCACTGATTCTGATTTATGGCATCCCTGTATGTGTCAGGGTAGAACTCTGCTTCTCAGGGTTTTCTATGGTTCATTTTTCAAAAGTAGATTGCCAGGCCTTTCTTCCCAGACACCTCTGGGTGGACTACTCAAACCTCCCACCTATTACTATTAATTCACAGACCTAAGGGAGACAGGGCTGGGGAGGGGATTACTTCTCTGCCCCTCTGCCACCAAAAGAACCTGATGGCAAGTCAAGGTGGGGTTCACCTCTCACTACTAACTCTTTCTTTCCACCTTTAAGTCTAGTTGAAAAAAAACCTTCAGCATTCCTGGCAATTAGATTGAGGTTTCTGGGTTCCAAAGACATCTTTGATGATGCCTCTAACTAGATCAAAGTGGCAGGTACATTTCTCTCAGCATTTAATGCTAATCCATCCTGTCATCTAGGCGTAAAATAACTACACAACTATGTCAGGAGGCCCCAACATAAATCCCCAGGAGTTTTAATTACTCTCAGTGACAGTGTATTTATACTATCAGAGAAATGAACAATCAGTGGAATTGTGTGTGTGTGTGTGTGTGTGTGTGGTGGCCCAGGCTATCATCAGGACAGTCCGGGCATATTTTCCTATAAAGGAATAAAGATCAGGAGCCCTTATCCACTCAGGGTTGGCGAGACAGCACTGCATCCCACAGGACAGGTCAGGAAAAGGGATGATTCCCCAATGGCACTTCCTATGGGGCATATAAATGAGTGTTTACAAGCTCAAGCTGAAGAGTCAAGATAAACCAGCGTTCAAATCTCAGCCTGCTACAACCTCATTGTTTTATTTTAGACAACCTCTGTAATCCTGGATTTCCTCACCTGTAAACAGGCATTATAATTATGTTGTTGTTGGTGTTAGGTGCCTTCAAGTGGGTACCGACTCATAGTGACCCTAGGTACAACACAACGAAACACTGCCTGGTCCTGTGCTACCCTGACAATCATTGCTATGTTTCAGCCCATTGTTGCAGCCACTGTGTCAATCCATCTCATTGAGGGTCTTCCTCTCTTTTGCTGACCCTCTACTTTGCCAAACATGATGTCCTTCTCCAGGGACTGATCCCTCCTGATAACATGTCCAAAGTATGTGAGACACAGTCTCACCATCCTTGCTTCTAAGAAGCATTCTGGTTGTACTTCTTCCGAGACAGATTTGTTCATTCTTTTGGCAGCCCCTGGTGTATTCAGTGTTCTTCGCAAACACCACAATTTGAAGGCATCAATTTTTCTTCGGTCTTTCTTACTCATTGTCTAGCTTTTGCATGCATATGAGGTGACTTGTGTCTTCAGGGTGATATCTTTGCTTTTCAACACTTTAAAGGGGTCTTTTGCAGCAGATTTGCCCAACGCAGTGTGTCTTCTGATTTCTTGACTCCTGCTTCTATGGGTGTTGGTTTTGGATCCAAGTAAAATGAAATCCTTGACAACTTCAATCTTTTCTCCATTTATCCTGATGTTGCTTATTGGTCCAGTTGTGAGGATTTTTGTTTTTCTTTATGTTGAGGTGTAATCCATACTGAAGGCTATGGTCTTTGATCTTCATCAGTAAGTGCTTTAAGTCCTCTTTACTTTCGGCAAGCAAAGTTGTGTCATCTGCATAACGCAGGTTGTTAATGAGTCTTCTTCCAATTCTGATGCCCTATTCTCCTTCATACAGTCCAGCTTCTCAGATTATTTGCTCAACCTACAGATTGAATATCTCAAGTACATATATAAGACTAAATGGGCAGCTCCTGTCTGGAGGTGAGATAAGAAGGTAAAAAGGGACAGGAGCTGGTTGAATGGGCATGGGAAATCCGGGGTGGAAAGAAGGAGTGTGCTGTCACATTACAGGGAGAGCAACTAGGGTCAGATAACAATGTGTGTATAAATTTTTGTATGAGAAACTACCTTGAACTGTAAACTTTCACTTAAAGCACAATAAAAAAAAAAAGAAAAGAAAGAAAGAAAAAAAAAAGCAAAATGTCACCTTGAGGACTAAGGTGTGCCTGACCTACCCAACCCACCAGGCTTTGGTATTTTCAATTACTTCATACGCATGTGAAAGCCAGATAATGAATAAGGAAGCTCTAAGAACAATTGTTATTGAAGAAGAATTGATGCCTTTGAATTATGGTGTTGGTGAAGAATACTGAATATACCATGGACTGCCAGAAGAACGAACAAATCTGTCTTGGAAGAAGTACAGCCAGAATGCTCCTTAGAAGGGAAGATGGCAAGATTTGTCTCACTTACTTTGGACATGTTATCAGGAGGGACCAGTCCCTGGAGAAGGACATCACGCTTGGCAAAGTAGAGGGTCAGCAAAAAAGAGGAAGACCCTCAATGAGATGGGTTGATACAGTGGCTGCAACAACGGGCTCAAACAGCAACAATTGTGAGGATGGTGCGGGACCTGGCAGTGTTTCCTTCTGTTGTACACAGGGTCACTATGAGTCTGAACTGACTTGACAGCACCTAATGACAACAACAACAATCTCTTTCTCTGAGGAGTGGCTGGGGAGTTGGAACCGCTGACCTTTTGGTTAGCAGCCAAGTGCTTACCCACTGCACCGTCAGGACTTTTTCTCCCCTCCCCTACACACCAGGAACGGTAGAGAAATGCAAACAAAGTGGTGATTGTCAGGCGTCTAGATATGTGTCCACTGCCCCCTAGTGTGTACTTTAAAATTTGCAAAATTCCTTTACCCTGCTTAATCAAAGATCTTCACCCCGAAGACAGTAGAAAACAGCATAAAACATGAACCTCTGTTGAATTATATCTACTAGAATCATTAGAAAAAAAAAAAAAAGTAAATTACTAAGACAGTACAATCTGATGATCTCCTTCTACCTTTCTATCTTTTGGTGCTGACATTTTTATCAGGCCCTATAAAAGGACTGGAGTAACCGAGTGGTGCAAAATGTTAATGTACTCGGCTGCTAACTGAAAGGCTGGAGGTTCAAGTCCACCCAGAGACCTGGTGATCTACTCCTGAAAAATTGGCCATTGAAAACCCTATGGAGCACAGTTCTACTCTGACCCACATGAGGTTGCCATGAGTTGGAATCAATTTGACAATTTTTTTTCCCCCCAAATAAATGAATTAGTTGTTTTAGTCCACCAGATTGTCAAAAGGGCAGGAGAGATGAAAAATATTTAACAACTGTGGTACAGGCACCAGTCAAGGCTGACTAGAACAGATGCCAACCTATGGCAGCTGGGAGCAGTGCTAGCGCCTGTCCTGGAGGTCCCTGCAGGGCCAGCATTAATCCCTTAGCTGCTGAATTGTGGGGAGCTTGGTGGTTCCTGGGAGAGATAACTAGGTAACCAGGAAAGTAGGGAGACTAGAACAGAAGTATATCAATATTTTAGCAACTCATCATCTCCACTAGAGTGTTCTGGCTGTGCATTAGCTCCATAAAAGGAATTGGAGGACATCGGAAGAACAATCCAGAACCACTCGATGGAGTGTTCAACAGCAAAGATCTAAGGAAAGGACAAAGGAGCCCCACATTTGCTCCCAGCAACTGTTCCTCCTCTTGCCAACAACCAGAAACATCCCCCTAGCCCATGGCAGGGGTGTGGTATCAGTGGTGGGTTGTCAGGAAATCCTCCTCTAGTTCTGGTTCTCCTACTTCCTCGTATGTGACCTTGAAGAAATCTTTTAATCTGGGCCTTATTGTTCCCATTTTTAAGATAGAGAGGTTAGACAAAGTTTTTTTAAGGATCCTCTTATCTCTAAAAAAAAAAAAAAAAACTTATCTCTAGGTAGGAATTATTACTTTTTCATGTTATGATATTTTAAGTGAATTCTACATACAATATAATTTTATGTAATTTCTAAAGACAATATCTTGAGATAGTTCCTTAGCCCACAAAAATGTGCTCAGTGTAAATGTCTTGAAATCTTCTTGAGAGAACTCATTTCTTCAGAATGTTTTTAGGTTCTCCTCCCAAATTCTACTCCAAATTTATCCACTTGTTGGTAACAAGGTTTGTTTCTGATAATTTGATGGGGGAGAAACAGCAAAAATAACTGCTATTATTTATTGAGCACCTACCTGCAGGAATTAAGAATTTTATATCTCATTTAATTCTCATGACATCCATATGAGAAAGGTATTATTATTCCTATCTTGAGAACACAGAGGCTAAAAGATATCAAATGACTTGTCCAAGGTCACACCTTAGAGCATAGCTTGTGTTGCTGAAGTCCGCATTCTTCTTTTTTTTTTTTTTAGGTGAAAATTTACAGCTGAAGTTAATTTCTCATACAAAAATTTATACACATATTGTTATGTGACACTAGTTGCAATTCCTGTAATGTGACAGCACACTTACACTTTCCAGTCCGGGTTTCCTGTGTCCTTTCAACCAGCTGCTGTCCATTCCTGCCTTCTCAGCCTGCCTCCGGACAGGAGCTGCCCTTTTGGTCTTGTGTTTCTGCTTGAACTAAGAAGCACTCTCTTCATGAGTATTATTTTATGTTTTGTAGTTCGGTCTAATCTTTGTCTGAAGAGTGGGCCCTGGGAATGGTTTTAGTTCAAGGTTAACAGAGCGTTTGGGGACCATGGCTTCAGGGGTTCCTCCAGTCTTAAGTCAGACCATTAAATCTGGTCTTTTTAAGTGAATTTGAGCTCTGCTCCATACTTTTCTCCACTCCATCAGGGACTCTCTGTTGTGTTCCCTGTCAGGGCGGTCATTGGTGGTAGCTGGGCACCATCTAGTTCTTCTGGTCTCAGGCTGATGGAGTCTCTGGTTTATGTGGCCCTTTTATCTCTTGGGTTAATATTTTCCTTGTGTCTTTAGTCAAAATTCTTAATTATCTTTGGTGGTAAAGAGTCCTTTCTTTTAGGAAATGATGGTGATCATAGGTACATTGATTTTTGCTTTTTGGCAACATAAATAGTTGGCAAGTCTCAATCTTTTGAAATGTTGCTGGTTCATGAAATTACAATTTTGGGGAGCCATTGCTTCTTTAGAGTAGCAGTATGAACATGTTTTTGTGCAGGTACTTTGTTCATTCCCAAGATTAAAAGCTTCCCAAGATAAAAAGGCATGGTGATGCACCTGCCTTTTGTACATGTTGTTGATGATAATTTGTTGGTAAGGAGAGTCATATTATCTGTTCACAGTCTTAGGCATAGAGGACAAAGAAGGGGATTCCTCCGGCCACTCTATATTAGCCAGTCCTTCCATACAGAAGAAACAGAAGCTAGCCTAGATTCAGGGGCAGGGGGAACATAAGAGTAAGCTTAAAGAAAAAAAAAAAAAAAACCCATTGTGGTTTGAGTCAATTTGGACTCATAGCGACCCTCTTGTATAGAGTAGAACTGCCCCATAGGGTTCCAAGACCGTAATCTTTAT
Source organism: Elephas maximus indicus (assembly GCF_024166365.1). Classification (NCBI taxonomy): domain Eukaryota; kingdom Metazoa; phylum Chordata; class Mammalia; order Proboscidea; family Elephantidae; genus Elephas; species Elephas maximus. The sequence goes on from NC_064820.1 coordinate 123,016,600, forward strand.
AGAAGCCAGACTGCCACATCTTTCTTCCACTAAAAGAGCCGGTGGGTTAGAATCACTGACCTTTCGGTTAACAGCTAAGTTCTTAACCACTGCGCCACCAAGACTTCTTAGAATAAACTTAGATTCTGCTAAATACGAATAGAAAACCTCTCTAGAAGAAACTAATACCTTAAATCACCGATTCTGTGTTTGCAGATTTTATACAAAATACAACAATACTAACAGCCACAATTTTTTTTTCTTAAGCTTTTGATTGTAAAATAAAACACACACATGCAAACAAATGTAAGGTGGGTGAACTATTACAAATTTTGTTTTAACAATATATCTAAGATATTATTCTATGCCAGTAGATCTATAGATCTGCTTCATTCTTCATAACAGCTACACAGCACTGCATTGTATAGATGTAAAATAATTTATTAAATAAGGATCCCACTGGTGGGCCTTTAAGTCATTTTCAATCTCTTGCTAATAGAAGCAATGTGGCAATCAATATCCAGGCATATATGTCTTGGTGCATATGGGCAGGAATATCTATAGATAAATTCCTAGATCTATCAGTTTTAGACCTTATATAATGACTTCCTGCTACACTAGAGGAGAATTTTGATCATTTATGCCACCCACTGCCTTGCCTCTTATTTTTAGCTCCTGTTTATTTCTATTGTAAATTCAGATCATCACACCTTTGTCTAGAGTTGTGTCACCTGTAGACTGTATCCCTTGACTGCCCACTTGGAAAGATAAGTTTTAGCACCTTTACCCTTTAACCTTTTCCATCTCCCACCTGTGTTCTCTGTACTTTCACACTGTCAAGGTTGATGACATTTATATTCTGTTCTTCAACCATAATTAAAGCTTTTGTCCTTCATCTATAGTTGATCCTAAAAGTTTAAAATCAGCAAATGATGTTAACATTATTATGGCTGTGTAATAACTATTTACTACAGTACCAAGCGGCTCACAACAACTGTACTTCTTTATATTTCAGCTTTTGATTTTTCCTGAAGTTTCTAATTGAAATTGTGGGAGTTTTTCTCCTTCTATTTATTTACTTATTTTTTTTTTATTGTACTTTAGATGAAGGTTTGCAGAACAAACTGGCTTCTCATTAGACAATTAGTACACATATTGTTTTATGACATTGATTACCAACCCCATGACACTTTCACACTCTCCCTTCTTGACCTTTGGCTCCCTATTACTAGCTTTCCTGTCTCCTCCTGCCTTCCAGACCTTGCCCCTGGGCTGGTGTGTCCCTTTAGTCTAATTTTGTAACAGCAACAGTTTTTAAAGAGCATCTTCATTTTCACAAATAAATTAAGAAAGACCTTTGTCAAATTCTTAAGTTTTTCCCCAATAGGGTTTGTAATTTCAACAGACTGTTAGAACTTCGTCTCAAATTCAATGATTGCAGCCTATTTTAGAGATTAAAATGTGCTTGAAAAGGCTTTTAAGAACTCAATCTTTATGAAGAATTAGAATACACCATAATAAATCATCTCTTTATGATTATGGAAATCTTCCAAATGGCAACTAAATATCCAAAGGAGTAACTCTTCTTTTCTCATGCCCTTTTTCTTTGGCGGGGGAGGGGAGGTGGGAAGAGACAACTGCTGCACTCCAATGCTGTGTGCTTAACGAGAGCATGTGCTGGATGGTTTCACTGGGTATGTACACCCATATTCTCCTTTATGCTCACCAGGGAATGAAGTAAGGCGTCTTATTTGTAAACTCTGGCAGAGCTTGAGGCTACCAGTTCCAAGTTTCCCTGGAGAGGTAATAAATTCCTTCAGAGATAGGGAGTTTTTAAGACTCTCACTATTTTTCTTTCTGTTCTCCTACAGGAAGTACTAGATTCAGGACCTAAGAGACATTGGGGGGGGGGAGCGGGGGCGGGGAGAAGGGAGGGACAGACATGTGGGAGGGCTTTCTCACAGAAGGGAGAATGAGGGTGCTGGAGGTACAGGTGGAGGATGGTTGACAAAGCGGAATGAATGGATCTAGAAGTTTTATAAGAGAAATAAGAAAGGGAAAGAGTCGTTAAGAGACTGACTGGGTCTAGCCTAATCTAAAGTTGTCCCCTAGTGGGGGCATCCTCTACTACTAAGTGCTTTATTTGTTAACTCCTATGTAGTTCTCTATTTTCACTACCAGTAAACAAATAAACAAAATGCAAAGTCAAAGTATAAATTTCAAGAGAAAGGAGAAACATGATTCTTATATATAAATATAGAATGAACTCTCGTCAAAGATTTCTTTAATTCACTGAGGAACCCGGCAAGATGATAAAGCTGATTCAAAAAATGACAGAAGAAACTGGCAAATACATATTGTTGTGGTGTGCTGTCAAGTGGATTCTGATTCACGGTGACCCTATAGGACAGAATAGAACTGCCCCGTAGGATTTCCTAGGCTGTAATCTTTATGGGAAAGGAGCCCTGTGGCACAGTGGTTTAAGTGCTCGGCTGCTAACTGAAAGGTCAGTGCTTCAAACCCACCAGCTACTCCCTGGAAGGAAGATGTGGCAGTCTGCTTCTGTGAAGATAACAGCCTTGGAAACCCTGTGGGGGCAGTTCTACTCTGTCCCATAGGTCCGCTATGAAATAGACTTGACAGCAACCAGTTTTGGGTTTGGAATCTTTATGGGAGCAGATTGCCAGATCTTTTCACCCTTGGAGCTGCTGGTGGGTTCAAAACCATTAACCTTTCAGTTAGCCCTCGAGCACCTAACCACTGTGTTACCAGGGCTCTGGTGGTAAATATATAGTCAATGGAAAAAAGAATACTGGATAAGATCACCACACATTTAGTTACAAAACAGGTTATTGTCTTACAGGGCAATAAAATGTATCATTTGGGGTTATCTTTTCTGGTAGACAAAAATAATTTACATCTCTACTAGACAAAAGCCAGTGATAACTTATCAATCTTCTCCAAAATTAACATTTAAATTTACAGAGTCTGGATGCTAGTTACTAGTAAATGGTAAGCCAAACAAAGCTACAACCCTGGAGTACTAGATGACCCTTAAGAACCTTCTAGATGATGCTCTAACAAGACTTTGAAATGGCACCAGGTGATCTTTTTGCTTTATATCCAAGTTTTTGATTATTTTTCTTAAGAGCCTTCAAGCCCCTTGATTTCTGAAATAGCATGGTAGGGTAAAACAGAAATTACATCCCAATAGGTAATACATGTATACAAGAAGATATAATAAGGGGAGTAGCAGCTGAAAAGTGTAAAAAACCCCACCTCACAGTATCCCAGAGTTAGAGAAAAAGGGAAATGAACCAAAAGGCAATATGAAACACTGGGAAGTTGATCAGGTGGGTAAACCAAAAACAAGACCTCTATCTTACGACTGCTACACATCACTCTACATGGTTGTTGTTGTTAGGTGCGGTCAGGTTGGTTCTGACTCATAATAACCCTATGTACAACGGAATGAAACATTGCCCAGTCTTGTGCCATCCTCACAATTGTTGTTATGCTTCAGCCCATTGTTGCAGCCACTGTGTCAACCCATCTTGTTGACAGTCTTCCTCTTCTTCACTGGTCCTCTACTTTACTAAGCATGATGTTCTTCTGCAGGAACAGATCCCTTCTATTAACATGTCCAAAGTATGTAAGATGTAGTCTTGCCACCCTTTCTTCTAAGGAATATTCTGGTTGTACTTCTTCCAAGACAGATTTGTTTGTTCTTTTGGTGGTCCATGGTATATTCAATATTCTTTGCTAATACCATAATTCAAAGGCATCAATTCTTCTTTGGTCTTCCTTCTTCATCATCCAGATTTTGCACGCATATGAGGCGATTGAAAACACCATGGCTTGGGGTCAGGCGTACCTTAGTCTTCAGTGTGACATCTTTGCTTTTCAGCAATTTAAAGAGGTCTTTTGCAGCAGATTTGCTCAAGGCAATGTGTCTTTTGATTTTTTGACTGCTGCTTCCATGGGTGTTGATTGTGGATCCAACTAAAGTGAAATCCTTGACAACTTCAATCTTTTCCTTGTTTATCATGGTCCAGTTGTGAGGATTTTTGTTTTCTTTATGTTGAGATGTAATCTATACTGAAGGCTGTAGTCTTTGATTTTCATCAGCAAGTGCTTCAAGTCCTCTTCTTTCTCAGCAAGCAAGGTTGTGTCATGGGCATATCGCAGGTTGTTAATGAATCTTCTTCCAATCCTGGTGCCCATTCTTCTTCATATAGTCCAGCTTCTTGGATTATTTTCTCAGCATACAGATTGAATAAGTATGGTGAAAGGATACAACCCTGCTGCACACCTTTCCTGACAAACCACACAGTATCCCCTTGTTCTGGTCACATGACAGCTTCTTGATCTATGTACAGGTTTTTCATGAGTGCAATTAAGTGTTCTGGAATTCCCATTCTTCACAACATTACCCACAAGTTATTATGATCCACACAGTTGAATGACTTTGCATAGGCGATAAAACACAGGTAAACATTCTTCTGGTATTCTCTGCTTCTACCAGGATCCATCTGACATGAGCAATGATATCCCTGGTTCCATGTCCTCTTCCGAATCCAGCTTGAATTTCTGGCAGTTCCCTGTAGATATACTGCTGCAGCCGCTTTTGAATCATCTTCAACAAAATTTTACACTTGTGTGATACTAATGATATTGTTCAATAATTTCCACATTTGGTTGGGAATAGGCATAAATATGAATCTCTTCCAGTTGGTTGGGCAGGTAGCCATCTTCCAAATTTCTTGACATGGATGAGTGAGCACTTCCAGTGCTGCATCCGTTTGTTGAAACGTCTTAGTTGGTATTGTCAGTTCCCGAAGCTTTGTTTTTTACCAATGCCTTCAGTGGCTCTTGGACTTCTTCCTTCAGTACCATTGGTTCCTGATCATATGCTACCTCCTGAAACGGTTGAAAGTCGACCAGTTCTTTTTGATATAGTGACTCCGTGTATTCCTTCCATTTTCTTTTGATGCTTTCTTCATCGTTTAATATTTTCCCCGTAGAATCCTTCAATATTGCAACTCAAGGCTTGAATTTTTTCTTCAGTTCTTTCAGCTTGAGAAATGCAGAGTGTGTTCTTTCCTTTTGGGTTTCTATCTCCAGGTCCTTGCACACACACACTCAAAAAACCAAACCCGCTGCTGTTGAGTCGATTCCGACTCATAGCGACCCTATAGGACAGAGTAGAACTGCCCCACAGAGTTTCCAAGAAGCACCTGGAGGATTTGAACTGCCGACCTGTTGGTTAGCAGCCATAGCACTTAACCATTATGTTACCAGGTCTTTGCATATGTCATTATAATACTTTATTTTGTCTTCTTGAGCTGTTTCTTTAAAGCTTCTGTTCAGGTCTTTGACTTCATTGTTTCTTCCTTTTGCTTTAGCTACTTTATGTTTAAGAGCAAGTTTCAGAGTCTCTTCTGACATCCATTTTGGTCTTTTCTTTCTTTCCTGTCTTTTTAATAATCTCTTGCTTTCTTCCTATATTATGTCCTTGATGTCATTCCACAACTCGTCTGGTCTTCAGTCATTAGTGTTCAACACATCAAATCTATTCTTGGGATGGTCTCTAAATTCAGCTAGGATGTACTCAATTCTTCACTTTGGCTCTTGTGGACTTCTTCTTTTCTTCAGCTTCAACTGGAACTTGCCTATGAGCAATTGGTCTGTTCCACAGTTAGCCCCAGCCTTGTTCTGACTGATAGTGAGTTTTCTATGGTCTCTTTCCACAGATGTAGTCGATTTAATTCCTGTGTATTCCATCTGGTGAGGTCCAAGTGTTAATCGCTGTTTATGCTGGTGAGAAAAGGTATTTGCAGTGAAGAAGCCGATGGTCTTGCAAAATTCTATCATGCTATCTCAGGCATCATTTCTATCACCATTTTCCAACTATTAATCCTTCTTCTTCGTCTCCAACTTTTACATTCCAATCATCAGTCATTATCAATGCATCCTGAATGCATGTTTGATCAATTTCAGAGTATACAAGTTGGTAAATATCTTCAATTTCTTTATCTTTGGCCTTAGTGGTTGGTGCATAAATTTGAATAATCGTCATATTAAGTGGTCTTCCTTGTAGGCGTATGTATATTATCCTATCACTGACAATGCTGTACTTCAGGACAGATCTTGAAATGTTCTTTTTGACGATGAATGCAATGCCATTCCTTTCCAATTTGTCATTCTTGGCATAATAGACCATATGATTGTCCATTTCAGGTTACTAATGCCTAGGATGTTGATGTTTATGCATTCCATTTCATTTTTGACGATTTCCAATTTTCCTAGAATGATACTTTGTACATTCCATGTTCTGATTATTAGTGGATATTTGCAGTTGTTTCTTCTTATTTTGAGTCGTGCCACATCAGCAAATGAAGGTCGCGGAAGCTTGACTCCATCTACATCATTAATGTCAACTCTACTTTGAGGAGGCAGCTCTTCCCCAGTTGTATTTTGACTGCCTTCCAATCTGAGGGGCTCATCTTCTGGCACTATATCAGACAATGTTCTGCTGCTATTCATAAGGTTTTCACCGGATAATTCTTTTTAGAAGTATACTGCGGGGTCCTTCTTGTCTGTCTTAGTCTGGAAGCTCAACTGAAACATGTCTGCCATGGGTGACTCTGCTGGTATTTCAATACCGATGGTATAGCTTCTAGCATCACAGCAACACACAAGCCCCCACAGTATGACAAACTGGCAGACGCAGGGAGGCTGTGGTAGTTGTGGTCCATTAGTCCTTTGGACTAATCTTTCCCTTGTGTCTTTGGTTTTCTTCATTCTCCCTTGCTCCATACGGGTTGGAACAAGAGGAGTATCTTAGATGACTGCTCACAAGCTTTTAAGTCCCCAGACGATAGATGACTGCTCACAAGCTTTTAAGTCCCCAGACGATACTCACCAAAGTAGGATGTAGAACATTTTCTTTGTAAACTATGTTATGCCAATTGAGCTAGATGTTCCCCCGAGACCAGGATCCCTAGCCCTTAGCCCAGTAATTTGGTCCCTCAGGGAGTTCGGATGTAGACACAATTGTAAATCAACTTCCAATGCCAAGATGTTGTAATCGGCCTAAGGAAAGAAGTTGCTTGGAGTTTGTGATAGCTGTTAGATAAACAAAGTAGCAAAACCTGCCATTTCAGTTTTTAAATTCACTTCATTTTAATTGTACAACTCACAACTATCTTTTTTCTCTCATTGAAAATGTGAATTAACTTTGCAAAAAAACTATAAGCAAAAATGTAAATTTTCAAATGGGAAAATTTGAAACCAGATTGTCCAAAGGACTTTACAGGAAGATAGCACTGTGCAGCAGAATGCAGAATGCAGACATGACTCTTTATCTGCCTGGAAATGACACAGGCTGTGCTTACAATGTCATCACTTGAAATGTTAGGGAAAAACTCACGTAAAACAGGGCATTTCCTCACAGATAGCTGGTATTTTAGACAACTAACAACACAAAGCCAAATATATTCTTCTCTGTGTGTAACCAAGGTGTATTTATTTATTCGGAGCCATGGTGGTGCAGTGGTTAAGCATTCAGCTGCTAACCAAAAAACTGGCAGTTCGAATCCACTAGCCACTCCTTAGAAACCCTATGGAGGCAGTTCTACTCTGTCCTATAGGGTCAGTATGAGTCAGAATTGACTTGACAGCATTGGGTTTTGTTTTATTTTATTTACCTACTTTTATTTCTGTTTCAATCATTTGGAAGTGACAATTCAAGATTTTGAATTTTTTTATCAACTTATTTTGGTTTGTTTGAACAAAGCTGGAGAAGATATTCTAGGCCCTTCCTAGCCTCTTCCTCAATAATCCAGTATTTTATTTGCATTGTTTCAATTCCCTGAAACTCTAAAGGGTGATAAGCATGTCCTGTGCTAAAGAATTTCTTCTTTTTCAGTTCTGCACAATGCCTAGAAGGGGGTGCTAGCAGAATAAGCAGCCTTGCCCTGACTACCAAACCAGGATACATCCTCTTGACAAAAGGTTTCTGTCTCAGAATCCCGAACTTGGCAAATTGCTTTAAAGATCATAGCACCTTAACACTACAAAAGGAGAATTGGAAAATTCTCTAATATTAAGAGAAAGTCAAGCTACATAACAAATTGGTGAAGACGTTTTAAATGAAGGAAGACAGGGCTAGGAGCTGGGGGAGACAAATGGTGATTTTTACTTCTCACCAACTTTCTGTAGTGGTTGGAGTATTTGATGTCTTGTCCGCGGCTACTTTCAAGGTATAATTAATTTTAAACAACATCAATTAATTAATACTTTTATTAATAAAAGGTTAAAGTTAAACAAGCAGCATGTCTGAAAGAATCTACCTAGAACTTGACATTTTTGTTCAGGACTCTTTCAGTCCTGTATCTAGATAATAAACTTTGGTTATTCA